>NC_090932.1:502648230-503342813 GCF_040938575.1 Ambystoma mexicanum
AGAACTATGACATACTTGGTGAAGTAAACCTGAAGGAGGGTCAATCGGACCCAGTGATTTCTTTTTGAACTTGGAGCAGATGAAACCCAAAGCGATTGATATGTTACAGTCTTGGGGAGGGGATACCTGACAGTCAAGCAAGGAAAGGACTTTATCTTGGGGAAGGGAGTCCCAGGACCCCATTTATGTGTGAACTATGATACATTTGAACTTGGAGAAGGTGATATCAGAACTTGATCAAACACTATTGAACTGAATCTTTATTGGAACTGTGTTGAACTGGAAACAGGGAACCCAAGAAGAATTCCAGTTGAAAGTAGCTTAGTCTTTACTGTTGACCACTTCTATTTTGTTGAGAAAGATTCCCACATCATTTTTTTTTTATATTTGTGAAGACAATCATAGGTTTTGACACAGACAGACTTTCATTTTAAACTTACAGACACATAATTTCCTTAGGTTTTTATTTAGGCAGGGAAAATCCCATGATAGTATAGGGCTAGTTAGGCATGGCGCCATCCTAAAGGTTTGTTTAGAATTACACTTCTGTTGTCTGGTGTCAGAAATGGGATGCAGCTGAACCGAAACAAGTTGGGGGGACCCTGAAGTTTGAGAAATTTAGTAACAGAGCATTGTATCCTACAATAGCCATGAAAGGATCTGTGGGATTCGATATTTGTAGCAGTATACAAGAGATCATGCCTCCATGGGAAAGAAGGCTGATATCCACAGACGTAGTCCTAATAGCACCCCCTGGGACTTATATTCGATTGGCCTCCAAGTCGGGAGTCACCTGGAAAATCGAGATAGATGTCCTGGCTGGGATTATTGATCCATATTTTAGATGAGATACAAAAGTGCTATTGCAGAATCATGGGAAGGATATATTCCAGGTCCAACCAGGAAACAAAGTTGCCCAAGGGGTTCTCAAAAAGGTAGCACTCCCTAGGTTTAAGGAAGAGAATGTAAAAGGGGAAACTGAGAGAGGTGCTCTAGTTTATGAAAAGACAGATGAAAACCCTGAGATTGCCTTAACTTCAAAAACTAGTGAGGAAGAACCTGATACCCTTCCTGACCTTGCTTCCGCCAACAGGAAGGCCTTTCTCCAGGTAATACCTGAACCTGAAGGTTGGAGAAAAAGATGGGCCTTTTTTAATTCCTAAAACATGGGTTGTTATATTGATGATATATTGCATCAGAGGGCTTAACTAAAACCCAGTTAGTTGTTCCTAGAAGTCACAAACATGGTTTTTAAAATAGTCCACTGACACCAAAGAGGGAGAAATCTACGCCAAGGGAAAACACAAGCCCACAAAGTGCTAAATTCTATTGTCCCAGAATCCATGCATATATTAAGACCTTTGGCCAAGCATGTGACATTTGCCAAAGAACAAGTACTTATATACCGCCAACGGCACCATTAAACCCATTACCCATTATTGAGTTCCCTTTTTCAAGGATTGTGATGGACATCATAGGTCTCCTTGATGCATCAAGATTGGGTAATAAGTACATCTTAGTAATTGTAGATTATTCAACTCGGTACTCTGAACTTTTCCCTTTAAGAAATAAAACCACCCAGCAGATTTTAAAACATCTAATCCCCTTCTTTTCCTGAGTTGTATTTCCCAAAGAGATATTGACAGACCAATGCTCTAACTTCATGAGTAGACTCATGGGAGAGGTTAAAGAGTTGTTACACATCACCGCACAGCGAACATAAGTTTATCATCCCCAAACGGATGGTCTTGTAGAACCGTTTAATATATTATGATATATGTCATGTATAACACGCCTGTACGTAAGTGTTTCTAGGCACGACAAGACAAGGGGGGAAGACAGAGGGAGGACATGACAAATGATCTTACTAGGACTTGTGTTAATCAGATCGTGCAAGTGCGATAGCGCCAAAAGTGCAGGGGGAGGTGGGAGTGGGAAGTTCCAGGGGTAGGGAACTGGGAGGTACAATCAGGGCCTCATTGCTCTGTGTGAGTGCAGTCAGGGCAAGGAGGCACGGGGCAAGGAGAGGTTAAAGTTATAGCCTCTAAGTGTGCGGTATGCCTGAAGGCTGTGCAGGGGAGACTGATCATGGAGGAGCCTGGTACCCAGTGAGACTCTATGGGTAGCCAAGCAGCCAGTCAGCGCAGCAGAGAGGTAGGTTAGCAGGGGAGAGAGAGAGAGAGAAAACAGAGGAGAAAAGGAAGGACTTGGCCAGCTTTCGGAACCTCAAGTGGTCAGGCTCAAGTTTGAGAGGAGCAGGGAGGCCATTCCAGAAGGAGGTGCCTGCAGAGGAGAGAGATCTACTCCCAACTCTCTGCCTGGAGAAGCGTCTAACCCTCAGCGAGTTGGAGGTCGCTGAGCGAAGGGCTTGAGAAGGAAGGTATTTTGGAAGAGAGAGTTGGATGAGGTGTGGACCACGGCTCCCGAAAACCTTGTGGATAATCCAGAAGGTCTTAAATTTGATCCTTGCAGCAATCGGGAGCCAGTGGAGAGATTTCAGGGCTGGAGAGATACAGTCCCTGGGCTTGAAGGCCAGGATAAGTCTCACAGTCCTGTTTTGGATTAGTTGCAGAGGGCTGAGTGTAGCTGAAGGCAGACTGAGGAAGAGTTTGTTGCAGTAGTCCAGCCTAGAGATAACTAGGGCTCTGGAGATGAGCTTCTGTGGGAAGGTAAGAAAAGTAAGAATACCTCTGAGGAGGTGCAGCTGGTAGTGGGTCTCCTTGGCAAGGTCTGTGATGTGAGGAGAGAAGGAGAGAGTGGAATCGAAGATGACATAAGCTTTTCTGCATCACAGGAAGGCGAAGGAAGAGGGTCAGAGTGAGAGAGGGAAAGCGGAAGCAGGGGTCCCAATGAGAAGGATCTTTGTCTTACTGACATTAAGGCAGAAATTGTTGGAGGTACATCAATCCTGAATCACGGATAGACAGCCCTGAATGAGCGAGAGAGGAGAGGAGGCTGATGTTAGCCTGAAAGAGAGCTGAGTGTCATCCGCATTACACTGAAATTTAAAGGAGAAGGTAGATATTGGGTGGACCAAAGGAGCCAAGTAGACATTGAATAGCCAGAGTGAGAGGATAGAGCCCTGGGGAACATCACATTTTGAGAGAGAAGTGGTGGAGAGAAAGGACCCAAGTTGGACCTGGGAGGGTCATTCCAGGAGTAATGAGGTCAACAAATCCAGGGCCTGATTCATGATGCCCAGGTTCTCATAGAGTCGATTGATCAGGATGACGTGATTTACTGTGTCAAAATCCGAGAAAAGGTCCAGGAGGATGAGGACAGAAGGAAGGCTAGAATCAAGATTAGAGAGCAGATCTTCATGGATGTTCAGGAGACCTGTTTGCATGCCTCTGGCTGCTCTGAAGCCAGACTGATGGTCATGGAGACAGCCAACAGATTCAGTGGGGAGAATAAGCTGGGAGATGGCCAGCTTTTTCAGGAGTTTGCCCAGGAAAGGGGTGATAGGGATCAGACTATAGTTTGCCAGACAGGTAGGGTCGCAGAAGGCTTTTTAAGGAGGGAGTGCACAAGGGAGTGCTTGAGGAGAGTAAGGAAAGGAACTAGTGGCGAAAAAGTGAATGCAGAAATCAGCCAAGGCTGGGGCAAGGGTGTCAATGTGGTCCTTGATGGTTCTGGAGGAGCAGGGGAGCACATGTTTGGATGACATTTTCATGGATCGGACTTGCCTAGAAACATCATCAGATGTCAGATAGAAAGAGGAGAAAGGAGGAGGAGACAGAGAACCGTCCATAGGGGGGCAGAGAGAGAGAGAGAAGAAGAAGAGAGCGAGGACAATATGTCCTGGGTTTTAGTGGTGAAATGAGAATCCAGAGCTATACAGACAGCCTGGGAGGGAACAGGAGAGGTATAGACTGAAGAAGGATCGGCCAGCTCGTTGCAGATTTCTAAAGAGTTTGGCTGTGTTGTTAGAGGCCGCTGAGACACAGGCTTCAATGTGGACTCTCCTCTTGAAAAGGACAGAGTCTGTATTGCCTTTGGAGCAGGTGGTAGGCCAGTTTGTCAGAGGATGTGCCCGAAGCCCTCCACTTTCTCTCAGCCATCCTGCACTTGCATTTCAGGGCAGCGAGGTCAGAGTAATACCAGGAGTTGCACTTGGAGGTGGGCTTCAGATGGATTCTCATGGCAGGGGTTAGGATGTCCAGAGCGTAGGAGATAGAAAGATGCAGGTTAGAGAGGGCTGTGTCAGAGTGTGAGTCAGCCGCTTGAGTAAGAGGAGCAGAAAAAGTAGAGGCAAAGGCATCCACTGACACATGATGCATGGGCCGAATGACAGAAGGTAGGTGGCAGTGCTGAGGCGGGCTTTGCCTGAGGGACAGAGAGCTTTAGGTGAGAGGAAATGTAAGGAACTCATGGTGGAAACAGTAAAGACAGACACAAGTGATCACAGTTCAAGGGTGTTTATTAAACTGTTAATGTAGGGTGGAAAAAACACAGAACCTAAATCTAAGATGGGAGCAAGCGTTGACCATCAAATGAAAATAAGGCAGTTCTCGTGGCATTGTGTCAAAATAAAAGGGCCTATACTAAAAAAATAAACTAGTGCCAATTCCTTACAACTAGTTACAGAAAGAGTGTGGGATAGGGTTTTCAATAAAGAAAGAAGTGTACACAACTAATAAGTTAGGATGTGATTGCCAGTGGTCTACCTTTCCCATGATTTGAGCATGGGACAAGGTGGATATCCTGAGCACAGTTCACACTCGAGCTTTTCCAGCACAAGTCGACAGCACCATTCAGCTATCAGGTTCTTCAATGCTTAAGTCTCTTTTATCAAAAGACTCTTGCCTCCAAGGGCCTGATAATTTTAACAAACAAACAGAGTTTTGTTTCGTATATGGCTTTGTGTGATGGCTTCACCCCTGGTTCTCCCTCTTCCGGGGGCAGACCCCTCACAAATCGTATTCAACAAAATGAATTAAACAGTTCTTTTGTTAATGAACTTTGGGTGATGACTTTCCACCCCTGGATCTCCCTCCTTTGGGCTTGGACCCCTTTTTAACATTAGCTAACCCCCTTTGGGTTCACTATTGCCAACTTTAAGAAACACAGTTCATTATGGTACCACTATGCAGGATTCATTTCCCTTCTTCACAATCATATGTCGGTCAAAGACTTTTGACGGTACAGAGGATTTTACAAGACCCCTGTATGACCATTTTGACCTCTCTTCGCCTCTTCCCAAGGACTTCTGTTACTGTAGTATCTACCTTCGGGTCATCACCCAGAGCTTCCTGCATGATCACCCATGTGGTGCCGGACGCCTCTGTTGCAGGTTTTCCCCCACTTTCTCAACAGTTCCTATAAGCCTTACAAAGTTCAAATTAGCTGCTTGCTACTTTTCTTTCAACACAGCCTGGTTTCTTATCGTCTCTCCCCTCAACTCACAGGCTGTGATAAACCGCTTGGCTTTCTTTTCCTTCAAGTCAAGGTTGGTACATCCTCTTGAACTGCCGTGCTGAGGGAGCTCTCACGTCGTGCAGTCTGCCTTGCTCGTCCTGTGCTCTCCTACTCACCTTTTATCCCTGTGGCGAAGGGAACGGGACGTCAGGTGCATGTGATTGCCTGACTTTGCCTGACTTTGCCTGACCCATGTATTGGGACATGTCAGGTAAAAGGCAAGGGTGTTATCCTGTTGTCTTTTGTGTTGTGCGAAAGTGTTCATGTCGGAAAGGGGTGGGGGGGATGGGCAGTGCTTTGGAATATCCTATGTGGTAGGATGGGGAAAAGTTGTTGAAAGAAGGGGGATACCGCATTTCACCCATCGGTGTCCCACACCCACTCCCTAAAGACCCCCCTTCCAGGTGATCCTCCCTCACTGGTCCACCCCCAGGAACTGGATCCAATAGCAATGGCCGTGTCCTGGTCACCTGGATGACAGATCCACAGGGACTAGCTAGGAAGACACCTTCAGGTTTCTTACATATAGCAGAAAGTGGTCAGTCCAAGAGAGAGGAGTAGTGAGAGGGTTAGAGAGCGGGATGTCTCAGGAGATGAAAACATACAAGGTGTGTCCGGCAGGGTGTGTCCGGCAGAGTGTGTTGGAGCGAGGGTAGAATGGAAAGAGCGAGATGTTGCGGAAGAGCCCAGAGGAGGGATTAGAAGCATCCAGGTGGATGTTGAGGTCTCTGCGGAGGAGAAGGTTAGAGGTAGAGGCAAGGAGAGAGGAGGAGAGGTCAGCCCACTCTGAGCGGAAGAGGGCAACCTGGCCAGGAGGCCTGTAGATAGTTGCTACAGTCAGAGAGAGGCCAGGAGAGCCTGCAGACCAGGCATTCAAAGGAGGAGTAAGCCTGCATAGGAATGGCAAAAGCAGGGACCCACTCCAGAAAGATCAGTGCTACTCCAGCCTCCCTGATGAGAGTTTGAGACTTGAAAGTACTTGGAGGAGTAGAACTATTGTGTATTTGAACTGCAGACGTTGGGATTCAACCCTGGTAATTTTATAACATTGTTGGGACTATTTGCATCTGGGATTCAACCCTGTTATTTTTTTGACTTTGTTGGGATTTAACCCTGTTATTACTGACATCAGGATGAAATGACTGGGAACTAGAGTGCGTGCCTGACCTTCTTTTTCTACTTAATGTTGCAGGAGACCCGGGCTCCAGAGGCAGCAGCACCAGGGTTATTATGCCCCCACTTTGGAGAGCCATAGTCATGGTTTCCCCCCTCCCCCAATTTTGGGTAAGATTTCTGTGTTTGGAGGGGAGTTGGTTCCTGGTCTCCTGAATGAAACTCTTGTGCCATCACTATAATAACCAGAATCCCCTGAGACTGAAATTGAAAAAGTAATTAGCAACACCTGAAAAGGAACACAGCCTCCCTGATGAGAGTTTGAGACTTGAAAGTACTTGGAGGAGTAGAACTATTGTGTGTTTGAACTGCAGAAGTTGGGATTTAACCTTGGTAATTTTTTAACATTGTTGGGACTATTTACATCTGGGATACAACCCTGTTAATTTTGGGACTTTGTTGGGATTTAACCCTGTTATTACTCACATCAGGATTAAATGACTGGGAACTAGAGCGCGCCGGACCTTCTTTTTCTACTTAATGTTGCAGGAGACCCGGGCTCCAGAGGCAGCAGAACCGGGGTTATTATGCCCCCACTTTGGAGAGCCATAGTCATGGTTTCCCCCCTTGTGAAAACAGAAAAAGAATATCGAGGCTGAGTACCCCAAAAGGAAATGCACCAGACACGGGTTACAAAGGAACATACAAAGTACTTTATTCTATACTGAATCCAGCTACAAAAACAGAGCAAAATCAGATATCTATCGGCCCTCAGTACAACACAACGAACTCCAACGTGGTTCAGTGTGTTCAGTGAGAGACGCTGTACATTAGAATGAATTCGCTTTTTATACATTTTGTGGGTGCGATGCCCAGCCCCACTTCGGGTTAATATTCCTTTTAATATATCACTGATCTAGGGTTTGTGCCAAGTCTCAAATAACCGCATATAACTGGTTTGTCTTTAATACATGTAACAACATGCGTATGCATTAACTGCGTATTCTAAAGTTTTCTATGCAGGCCTTCTTAAACATAAAAACAATGTAGTAAGACAGATGTTCTTTGTTCAGTATGTAAATACATTATCTCAATATATGCTTGTGGATTAGTTTCATTGCACGAGTAATCCCTTTACACATAGGTCAACGAAGGACGAGGTCTCAGTTCATGACCTCAACAAGTGGCCTGCAGGCAGATTTCACATTAGCTATGTACAGAGGTCAAGACGGCCATGTTGTATTTTGCAATGACATCGTCCACCATTTTAGCTCACAGGGTGACTTTTACACAACGAATCCTAAAATGGCGGTTTGACCTCAAATGGCGGCCTACATGGATTTAAGGTCAGGACCTTGCAACACAGATTTCTTTCGCAAGCGACTTTCGAGCAGCTTGGCGTAGGCCAATATTAAATATATTCATTACAATAGGAGGCACAATATACTTTCTATTTCAACACCCTCCCCCAATTTTGGGTAAGATTTGTGTGTTTGGAGGGGAGTTGGTTCCTGGTCTCCTGAATGAAACTCTTGTGCCATCACTACAATAACCAGAATCCCCTGAGACTGAAATTGAAAAAGTAATTAGCAACACCTGAAAAGGAACACAGCCAACACAGCCTCCCTAATGAGAGTTTGAGACTTGAAAGTACTTGGAGGAGTAGAACTATTGTGTATTTGAACTGCAGAAATTGGGATTTAAACCTAGTAATTTTTGAACATTGTTGGGACTATTTGCATCTGGGATTCAACCCTGTTATTTTTTGGACTTTGTTGGGATTTGACCCTGTTATTACTCACATCAGGATTAAATCACTGGGAACTAGAGTGCGCGCCTGACCTTCTTTGACCTATGTGTAAAGGGATTACTCGTGCAATGAAACTAATCCACAAGCATATATTGAGATAATGTATTTACATACTGAACAAAGAACATCTGTCTTACTACATTGTTTTTATGTTTAAGAAGGCCTGCATAGAAAACTTTAGAATACGCAGTTAATGCATACGCATGTTGTTACATGTATTAAAGACAAACCAGGTCAACTTCTTCGAGGAGGTGGCAGATGTCAGAGGAGTGTTTGACAGAAGAGCGAGAGTTGAGAGTAGCGACCTGGAGCAGGTTGCCATATTGGAAAGTCTTCCGGGGTGGGGTACAGGTTTCAGGTACACCCGACAGAAATGGTAGACGGGCCCAAAAGTGGGCAGATGTGGTAGCAGGAGGTGGGATAGTAGCTAGAGAGGAGGAGGCAGGTACCAGAGAGGCAGTAGAAGCAGGAGGTGGCAGAGGAGACAGAGAGAGGAGCTAGAGAGGCACTAATAGGAGTAGCAGGAGAAGGAAGGAAGTTGATAATACGCAGGAGAAGCATAGCGAAAAGGAGGAGATTGGGCTGAGGGCCCTGGACCATTCAGGTAGACATTAATGATCATCTTGGAGGAGTGAAAGGAGGCCAAGAGGACCTCCCACCAAGTGCCACAGTTAATGGGAGAGGAAGAGATAGGAGAGAGAACCAAGACCATATGAGTGGTCCACAGGTCTGGTGAGGGAATGACAAAGAGGATGTTGGTGTTAGTCTGTCTGGAGGAAGCACTGATGTAGGTATCAGTGATAGGGAGGCCTGGTTTGGAGACCAGAATATCCCTCCTGAACTTCCTCCTACCAGACTTAATAAGAGAGATAGGATAGGAGATAAAGTAGCAGTTAGAGAGGATGGGAGAGACGGAAAGCACAACAGAGGGTGCGAGGAGGAAAGTAGGAGGAGGAGGGAGTGAACAAGAGAAGGAGGGACACAGCCCAGAGCCGCACAATTTAGGAAATGCAAAGGGGGTGGGGAGTTACACAGTAGGGGGCACACAGGAGGAGCAGACAGAAGACATACACCAGTAAAACGGTACCCCCAGTGGGGTGGGGACCTAGAAAGTGGGAGAGAGGCTAATGGGACACAGGTAACCGTACAACAGTAAACACAATGCCAAAACCACTCAGATTCGACTTTCCTAAAAAGAGGGGAAAATGCCTGGTTATAAATGCAGCAGCACAAAGTACACTTTGATAAGGTTGCAGCCTGCCTCTCCTTTTGTGCTGAAGTTACCACCTATGCAGAAAATGAGGTGGACCACATAAACCCCTTAATCAGCAAGCAAAATTCTGCCCTTTCAGAATTATACACACACCTACTCTGTACTGTGCATTGAGAAACAAGTGCTTAGAATTAACACATACTCAAGTTCCCAATGCATACCTGAATAAACTCCTACTCTGCATATTGATTAAATCCAATCCGTCAGTCATGCTTCTGGAAGCAAGACACAAAGCAAACCCTGGTGAATATTTCCACACATCCGTTGTCGCACGGTTTGCTCCCGCACTGGAACTTCCGCTCAGTTCAGCCCCCTCAGAGCACTAATACAACTCTTAAAACCATATAACGGAAGATGGTGGATCAAGACAGAAAGAACTGGAACCACATGATTCCATGGGCATTGTTCGTTATAAGGAAAACACCTTAGGCATCTACTGGATTTTCCCCATTTGAGTTGCTTTATGGAAGGGAACCCCAGGATATTTTAGATATGCTCAGGGAAATGAGGGAAGAGAGGGAGGGGGCATCAATTCCACTCTCCCAAACCATGACCAGACTTAAAGAACATATGGCAACAGTCCGATCACTAGTGCAAACCAATATGGTCACATCCCAGGAACAACAGAAAACCTCTTACAATCAGAAAGTTTAATTAGAATCCTTTTCTATTGGGCAACAAGTATTATTGTTACTTCCTACATCGGATAAGAAGCTGGTTTCTAAATAGCATGGGTCATATGAGGTAGAAGTACAGATGGGACCCTGTAATTACAAAATCCTTCAGCCAGATCATTAGCAGAAAATACAGGTTTATCAAATAAATCTCTTGAAAAAGTGAAAGGAGAACTCCTCTGAGTCCAATGCCACTATATTGTCTTGTTTGGTACCTAGAGAGGTAGTGAACATACCTCTAATTCCCCCCTGACCTCACCAACAATAAAAAGGAAGACCTATTGGATCTTATAAATCAATTTCCAAATGGGTTCCGGGAGGAACCTTGAAGGGTTAAGGGCATCTATCAACATATCCTTACCCCAGCATGCAAGGTGGTACATTTGAGACTCTATTGGCTACCAGAATTGCATAAAGATGTCATCATTAAAGAGGTTGAACAGATGTTAAAAGCCAATATCATCGAGCCCTCAACAAGCCCCACGTCCTCCTCCATTGTTTTGGTGGCAAAGCCTAATAACAGTTGGAGGTTTTGCATAGATTTTAAGAAAGTAAATACAATCTCTGCCTTTGACGCTTACCCAATGCCATGTATCGATGATTTGATCCATACATTGGGTAATGCTATCTATCTATCAACATTGGATCTTACAAAGGGATACTGGCAGGCTCCACTTTTCAGACCTGATAAAGAAAAAACTGCCTTTGCTACTCCATAGAGCTATTCCATTTTAAAGTGTTACCAGTTGGCCTCCATGGTGCTCCGGCAACATTTCAGAGACTAATGGATAGGATTTTACAACCCAACTCAGACTTTGTGGTGCAAACATTGATGATATTGTGCTCCATAGTCGAACATGGGATGAGCACCTATTTCATCTATATACAATTATGCGAACATTTAGAAAGGCCGACTGACAGCCAATCCCAAGAAATGCAAATTAGCCCAATCGGCTGTTAATTATTTAGGATTTTTCATAGGTAATTATAGTGTCCAACTGCAACAAGAAAAAGCTAGAGTTGTCCTTGAAACTCCCATACCAAAACCAAGAAAGATCTGCAAGCCTTTCTGGGGTTAATAGGTTACTATATGTGATGAATCCCAAACTTCTCTAGTGAGACTGCCAAACTGAAAAATGCAGAGCCTCAGAAGGTTAAATGGGAAGCATAGGATGAAATATGTTATAACACTCTGAAACAAACCCTATTTCAGAGCCCCATGTTAAAAGTGGCAGACTTCTCTAAGGAGTTTATCCTTCAGACAGATGCCTCCCTGACAGCACTAGGTGGAGTCTTATCTCAAAATCATGATGGACTGGAACACCCAATCTTATACATCAGTCGGAAACTGGTCCCGATGGAGAAGAATTATTCAGTCATAGAATTAGAAGCTTTAGCTATTAAGTGGGCCATCCTCTATCTTAAATATTATCTACTGGGTCAGAAATTCAGACTAATTACTGACAATTCTCTACTATTTAATTGGTTATTTAATTATTTTTTATAACGCGCTTAATACCTGAGTTCGGTTTCTAAGAGCAGATCTGGGTTTCAAACCTCTGTTGCTTTGTGTGGTCGTGCTTCCAAGAGCAACACATTGCCCCTGTGCTATCCTCTGTTAAATAGTCTGGATTAGCCAGAGAAAAGAATCCAACCCTAGAGTTATGCAATGGTTCTTGGACCTTCAACCATATTGCTTCTCGGTAGAACATCGAAAAAATTTGAGAACAAAAAAATGTCGACTACCTCTCAAGGTTCCAGTGTAAAACTCCCAAGTCCAACACTTATTTGGGAAGGGTATGTGAGAAACCTGAAGATACTCTCACATCAACTGCCCAGGGATTTTCTGTTCAGGTGGCCATGGAAGGGCCAACATTTTTTAATCCCGATCATGGGGGTTGACAAGCGAGGGAGGATCATCTGGGTGGAGGGTCCTTTGGAATTGTAGGGGGGTACCTGAAGTCAAGAATTGGTTTCCTATTTTCTACACTGACTTACATGACCCTCCTTCAGTCTTCATGGGATATTGTCAGTCCTTTCCAGTTTTTGCTGTAATCTCCCATCAAGTACTGAGACGAGGAAGAGGTAACTAAGAGTAATGCATACTTCCCATTGTAAACACCACTATGGTACTGGGATGAAGAAGTGGGGCCTGCATGCACTTAGTAGTGAAGGTCAGGCATGTCACACTAACATGCATACACAAGATCAGGCAATTGAGTCTAACCCATTTCACCTCCAGCCTGTTAATAATTAAAATGAGTATAAAAGCTGGAACCCAAAAGCAGAGAAAGGAGAGAGAGGGATGAGAATCCGCCATGTTGGGACTGAGCCAAGGAGCAGAGATGCCAGCAACGATTCCCAGAGTCCTGCCAGAGGAGCTTTGCAGGACTGGGAACCCTCCACTGTGAAGGCAGGCAGCAGGCGCTGCCAGGTAGCAGAGGAGAGAGAAAAGCCATCTGAGCCCAAGCCGGGTTGCAGCTGGAGCTGCACAAGACGCGGGGGACGTGGACCGCACGTGGAGCTGATCAGAGGTGCCGGGCTGTGTCTAGATACATGTCCGGCGACCAAACTGAAGGTTTTCCCATTCGGGGAGAGTTGCTGGTAGGAGCCGCGAAAGCCAGTAAGTGTCAGGAGACACTGAGGAGACCGGAGCGCTCTGAACAAACTTTAAATAAGTAACGGTTCCTTCATTTAAGTAAATGCTACTCATATTGTGTATCGAACTGAAAGAAAACCGCTAATTGAGAAAACCCAAGTGAATGCCATCCATAATGAATAACGATCTGAAAGAAAAAAGCTAACTGAACAAACACAAGTAAATAGTATCTATATTGAATATCGAACTGAAAGAAAGTGGCCATTCAAACGCGCACAAGTAAATGCTACCTATAATGTATGTTGAAGTGAAAGAAAGCTGCCAAATGAGTGAACTACGATATGCAGAATGGTGAATGAACCCTTTAATAGATATGTCAACCAACGCTATCAATTAAGGGCATTATTGACAAAATCAAAGGTAAATGAAGGATTGAAGAGTTTTTGTGAATGTTATATGTGCAAGATGTCAAAAAGGGTTACCAAGAATACAAGTGTGCAAAGTGAAAGCCCGAGGCAGAAGAGTCTCAAACGGGCACAGCAGCTTTGGGGAGACTTATGGTTGCTTGACCTGTGATGGGTGGACTGTGTGGTCCAACAACTGCGCCTAGACCAAAAACCCTGAATGATTTATAAGCTTTAAAGAACTGTGAAATACTTGGTGAAGCAAACCTGAAGGAGAGTCAATCGGATCCAGTGTTTTCTTTTTGAACCTGGAGCAGATGAAATCCAAAGCGAGTCATATGTTACAATCTTGGGCAAGGGAACCCTGAGAGTCAAACAAGCGAGGGGCTTTGTCTTGGGGAAGGGAGTCCCAGGACCTCAGTTATGTGTGAACTGTGATACATTTGAATTTGGAGTAGGTAATTTCAGAACTTGATCAAACACTATTAAACTCAATCTTTATTGGAACTGTGTTGAACAGGAAACAGGGAACCCAAGAAGAACTCCAGCTGAAAGCAGATGAGTCACTTCTTTTGACCACTTCTTTTTAGTTGAGAAAGATTCCCACATTATGAGGCCGATTCATGGAATAATTAGCGCGGCGCAAGTGGCTAAAAACGTGCGAATCGCAGTGGAATAGCGAAAATCGCAGTGCAAGTGCGAAAATCGCACGAAAAGCAGCGCACATCGATTCATGGAAGTCCGTGCGCGAGAAAACCAGCGGATGTGCGATAAAAAATAGCGCGGCGCACGTTGGCGCACAGGCCATCTAACAGCGTGCGCCAGGTCACAGCGAAAATCGCACAGGCCACAGCGAAATTCGCACATAGCGCGGCGCACGCAACAAAAGTAGGCGGAACACGGGCGTAACACTCGGAATGGGGAACAACTTGCCAAAACGTGGGCGTCACGGGGGGAAGTACAGGGCACAAGTGCGCGGAACGCCCACACGCTCGCCTCCAACACGTATTCATGGAATAGAATAGGCCAAAAAAGCGCACGCTCAAACCAGCGCACAGGTACAAACACGACCGCCACAAGAAAGCAGGCGGTGGCGTCTCTGCGGCTGTAAGAAATGTGCGCCAAAAGGTGCGCCAACAAATAGCACCTATATACTGCCATGATGAATGTCCTATACTGTGGCCCTCCAGGACAAATGACATGCAAAGGGGTACCCACAAACACGGACACCCGCTGACAAAAAATACGTGTGCGTGTATACCAGGGTGCGCGGGAATTTCCACACGCGATTTCAGCAGGTTACGTGTATTTCAGGGGTGCGCGGGAAGTTCCACACGCGATTACAGCAGGGTACGTGTATTTCAGGGGTGCGCGGGAAGTTCCACACGCGATTGGCCCAGTGCGAGCAGGGTACGTGTATTTCAGGGGTGCACGGGAAGTTACACGCGCGATTGGCCCAGTGCGAGCAGGGTACGTGGATTTCAGGGGTGCGCGGGAAGTTCCACACGCGAGAGTCCCAGTGCGAGCAGGGTACGTGTATTTCAGGGGTGCACGGGAAGTTACACGCGCGATTGGCCCAGTGCGAGCAGGGTACGTGTATTTCAGGGGTGCACGGGAAGTTACACGCGCGATTGGCCCAGTGCGAGCAGGGTACGTGTATTTCAGGGGTGCGCGGGAAGTTCCACACGCGATTGGCCCAGTGCGAGCAGGGTACGTGTATTTCAGGGGTGCGCGGGAAGTTCCACACGCGAGAGTCCCAGTGCGAGCAGGGTACGTGTATTTCAGGGGTGCGCGGGAATTTCCACACGTGATATCAGCAGGTTACGTGTATTTCAGGGGTGCGTGGGAAGTTCCACACGCGATTACAGCAGGGTACGTGTATTTCAGGGGTGCGCGGGAAGTCCCACACGCCATTTCAGCAGGGTACGTGTATTTCAGGGGTTCTGGGGAGTACCACACGTGAATTGGCCGTGTGGGCCCTCCCAGGTGTACGCTCCACAACCTCCACGGACCCTGCAGGCAGCCCACACCACGGGGGACTACCCTGCACCCATGCTCATGTCCCGCAGGCAGCCCATCCACCATGGGCATGCCCCCCAGCCAACCCACATGTCACCTTGCACTACTGATCAACAATGCATGTCTACCACCACCCCCACCCCCCTGCCACCATGGGCATCCTCCACCAGGCCCCCACTCATGTCTCCCACCACCCCCACCCCCCTGCCACCAGGGTCACCCTCCACCAGGCCCCCACTCATGTCTCCCACCACCCCCACCCCCCTGCCACCATGGGCATCCTCCACCAGGCCCCCACTCATGTCTCCCACCACCCCCACCCCCCTGCCACCAGGGTCACCCTCCACCAGGCCCCCACTCATGTCTCCCACCACCCCCACCCCCCAGGGTCACCCTCTACCAGGCCCCCACTCATGTCTCCCACCACCCCCACCCCCCTGCCACCATGGGCAGACTCCACCAGGCCCCCACTCATGTCACCCACCACCCCCACCCCCCAGCAGTGCAGGGGCAGCCTCCACCAGGCCCCCACTCATGTCACCCACCACCCCCACCCCCAGCAGTGAAGGGGCAGCCTCCACCAGGCCCCCACTCATGTCTCCCACCACCCCCACACCCCAGCAGTGCAGGGTCAGCCTCCACCAGGCCCCCACTCATGTCTCCCACCACCCCCACCCCCCAGCCACCAGGGTCACCCTCCACCAGGCCCCCACTCATGTCTCCCACCACCCCCACACCCCAGCAGTGCAGGGGCAGCCTCCACCAGGCCCCCACTCATGTCTCCCACCACCCCCACACCCCAGCAGTGCAGGGGCAGCCTCCACCAGGCCCCCACTCATGTCTCCCACCACCCCCACACCCCAGCAGTGCAGGGGCAGCCTCCACCAGGCCCCCACTCATGTCTCCCACCACCCCCACACCCCAGCAGTGCAGGGCCAGCCTCCACCAGGCCCCCACTCATGTCACCCACCACCCCCACCCCCCTGCCACCATGGGCAGACTCCACCAGGCCCCCACTCATGTCTCCCACCACCCCCACCCCCCAGCAGTGCAGGGGCAGCCTCCACCAGGCCCCCACTCATGTCTGCCACCACCCCCACCCCCCAGCCACCAGGGTCACCCTCCACCAGGCCCCCACTCATGTCTCCCACCACCCCCACCCCCCAGCAGTGCAGGGGCAGCCTCCACCAGGCCCCCACTCATGTCACCCACCACCCCCACCCCCCTGCCACCAGGGTCACCCTCCACCAGGCCCCCACTCATGTCACCCACCACCCCCACCCCCCAGCAGTGCAGGGGCAGCCTCCACCAGGCCCCCACTCATGTCACCCACCACCCCCACCCCCCAGCAGTGCAGGGGCAGCCTCCACCAGGCCCCCACTCATGTCTCCCACCACCCCCACACCCCAGCAGTGCAGGGGCAGCCTCCACCAGGCCCCCACTCATGTCTCCCACCACCCCCACCCCCCAGCCACCAGGGTCACCCTCCACCAGGCCCCCACTCATGTCTCCCACCACCCCCACACCCCAGCAGTGCAGGGGCAGCCTCCACCAGGCCCCCACTCATGTCTCCCACCACCCCCACCCCCCAGCAGTGCAGGGGCAGCCTCCACCAGGCCCCCACTCATGTCTGCCACCACCCCCACCCCCCAGCCACCAGGGTCACCCTCCACCAGGCCCCCACTCATGTCTCCCACCACCCCCACCCCCCAGCAGTGCAGGGGCAGCCTCCACCAGGCCCCCACTCATGTCTCCCACCACCCCCAGCCCCCAGCAGTGCAGGGGCAGCCTCCACCAGGCCCCCACTCATGTCACCCACCACCCCCACCCCCCAGCAGTGCAGGGGCAGCCTCCACCAGGCCCCCACTCATGTCTCCCACCACCCCCACCCCCCAGCAGTGCAGGGGCAGCCTCCACCAGGCCCCCACTCATGTCTCCCACCACCCCCACCCCCCAGCAGTGCAGGGGCAGCCTCCACCAGGCCCCCACTCATGTCTCCCACCACCCCCACCCCCCAGCCACCAGGGCCACCCTCCACCAGGCCCCCACTCATGTCTCCCACCACCCCCACCCCCCTGCCACCATGGGCAGCCCCCACCAGGTCCTCACAATCCCCAATCATGTGTGTAATGGTCAGCCTCCACAGCCAAAAAGCCATACCAAGTAACCCATTCACCCACATGGAAATGGAAAGCACATGTTACACCCCCAATGTTCATCAAGCTAATGAACCCATATCCGTCATACACAATGGTTGCAATAGAATGGGAAAACACACAACATGACATGCATGAAACCAATGAGATGATACCACACAGTGAAGTATGAAAACAAAATTGTATTAGAAAAAATTAAAGAATGCTAAACAAAGAAAAATAACTACAATGTGAATGTGAAAAAAAATAGCTGCATGTCCGTATAAAAACACAAAACTGCAAATCAGAATAAAAAAATTATTATGTCCAAAGTCAAATGTAAAAAAATCTCCATGCAAAAAATAAATATGTACCAAACTAACAAGGGTCCATGAGCCCAACTGAACAAAGGAAACCTACTAAAAAACCTACCTAAAAATCAACTATATACAAAAAGTGGAGCAGTGTCCGTCGACTCCAAATCATAATAAGAAAGAAAGGAAACCCTAAAACTAAAGAACTATATACAAAGGCGGCGGGCAAGTCCAGCGGCTCACTCCGTGGTGTCCCGGGCCAGGGCATCATCGAACTCCTGTTCGATGTCCCGGAGGCGGTCCAGTTCCATGTCCCCGAGGGTCCGCAGGGACGACGCCGTGTCCTCCTCCAACCCCCTGCGGATTGCCTCGAGGCACTCGGCCCGCCTCAGGACCCTCCGCATGGAGTTCTCCGCCCTGAACATTGTGAGCCGCGCCTCTTCCGCCCGCCGCCGCTCCGCACCTGTGGCGTGGCCCAACCGCTGCCACACGGAAGACACTCTCTGTCCTGGGTCCCCCTGCCCTCCGGCTGATGCCTGCCCCTCCGATGTCGAAAGCCCCGAGCCTTCATGTCTCCCACCATGTTGCTGCTGCTGCTGCTCTGCCTCTGCCCGTGCACTGCCTCCTGCTGCCTGCACATCCTCTGCCGGCTGGGGTGCACTCGTTGATGTGGCCACCCCTGCTGGACCTCCGACTCCCGACTGTGGCAGGGATGCCTCCTCCACCAGCCTGGCCGCACCGTCAGAGGCAGCTCCACAGGGCACCCAGGTGACTGATGGGTGGGAAGATGGCACAGAGGACGACTGGCGCGTAGGGGGTCCAGTTGAGGAGGGGGTCGGAGCAAGCCCCATCAGACGGAGGAATCCGGCCTGGGTGACCTGTCCCAGCAGGCTGACGTGGTCAACGAGCCATTCGAGATGACGTGCAGTCTCTCCATGAAAAGACTGCAGGTCACCTCGCATGGCCCGTTGACGCAACGCCACACCAGCCAGGACAGGCTCAACCCGGACCTGGATGGCCACGTCCGCAGGCAGAGGAAGGCCAGTTGACGTCAGCTCATCCCCTGCCTGAAAACGGGTCTGGACGTAGGCATCCCTGCTGGTGCAAGATGATGCAGGGACAGGATCGGGGACAGGATTGCACACAGGCACCTCCGCGGCCGCCTGTGCTGCCTCCTGTCCCTGGTCCTGCACTGCACCACTAGCACCAGTGGGATCCCCACCTCCAGACCCCGTCTCTGGTGCTTGCACGGCCCCCTCCTCCACCAAACCCCCCACCAACCTGGATGACTCCGTGCCATCTTCCCCTGTTGGGCCCTGTGGGGTCCCAGCTGCCCCTTCTGCTGCCGAGGAGTCCAACTGCAAACTCCGCCTCTTGGACCTCCTCCCGGCAGCTGCGGCCTGGGACGCGGCACCGGACTCCTCACTCCCCGACGAGATGACAACACGGGAGGGGAGCCGGGCCTTGCGTCTCCGGCTGGCGGTCGGATCCCCGCCGCTGTGCTCCACAGCACCTTCTCCGCCCTCTTCATCAGTTGACGCTGCAGACAGGGAGAAACAAAACACAGGCATCAGGGCACTGTACAATGGACACATACACGCATGACAGTTGCACATGAGTGGCATTGGCAAACCTCAGACATGTCATCACAATCCCCAACACACATGTCATTGCAACTCGCACACATGAGCCATACCACAGCCATATCGCAACTGCCACCACCATCCATACACATACAACAGCATCAGCAGCCAAAGGGGAGCCAGACATCACATGCAACACAGGAAGTGCACCACACATGTACACACACCACCACACTTGCATGCATGTCTACACCTCTGCCAAGTGTCGCACTGTTCAGACGGGCATCCATGTCACATCTGCCAATCAGGCTTCCACATACCGCTGTCACATGCATCCATGTAGCATCACTGTTGCACCCTTGACAAATACACACACATGCGCATGTACACAGTGCTCATACATGCAGGCCAAAACAACATACATGCCTGACATCACGGACATGTCTACTTACATGCACATTCATCCAAACATGTGTGCACGCACAACTGCATTTGCCATGCAAGCCCACACACACAAGCACCATCCATGTCTCACTCATTACAGCCCTCGCATGTGTCAGACCCACGGCCCTGTACACCCCCACCCATACTCGACCCCATACAAACAGATGTGCAACCGGCACAATGCCGAATAATCACCACACGCACTGCTCACAATCAGGATGCATGTACACTCACCGCTCGACTCCAGACGGGTCTGCTTCTCTAGGACCTGGACGTGGAGCGCTGGGGATATGCGTTCCAGGACCCCCATCTGTTCTTCCGACAAGTGGCCCCGGCGCCCCTTGGCATCCGCTGCCTTCAAGAGGCGCCGGGCCTTGTTCAGGGTCCTGGACCTGAAGTCCTCCCAGCGCTTCCTGACATGTTGGAAGTCCCGGACTGCCACCCCCTCCGCGTTGATGGCAGTCACGATGTCAGTCCAGATCCGAGTCCGTCCTTCCTTGTCGGCGCGGGAACTTCCGAAGAGGGCATCATACTGCCCCAGGACTTGCTCCACCAGGACACCAACTTCGGTGGCACTGAAGCTGGTGCCCCTCTGCCTCTCTGGCCGGGGTTGCCAGTGGTCACAGATGGTGTTTGCCCCGACATGACAACCCCAGAGGCAGGAGTGGGTGGGCAACTGGGTCCTGGGGCTGGGCTGTGGAGCGATGGAATTCCAGTCGGGAGTCTTCGGTTCCAGCAGGGGTGGTCACAGCAACAGCACCCCTGGCTGATGTGCAGGCAGCAAATGGCAGTGCACGTGGGCAGCAGGCAGTCAGGCAGCAGCAGATGGCAGGTGGGAGCGTGCTCGGGGCTCTGGGGGGCAGTAGTTCGGCCTTCTGGGCAGGAGCGTGGTCTTCCGTGTGCTTACGCGTGGCCAGCTTGGTACGGAGTGATTTGGCACGTGAAAATCCTGCACGTCAGCGTGAAAACCGAGGAAAGGCCCTTAGCGCGTAAGCGCGTCAGCACGCATACGCGATTCTATTGGACCAAAGGCCCTCAGCGCGTAAGCGCGTCTGTGACGTGACCCGCACGGGTGTTTCCCACACAGCACGTGATGACAGAGCACACGTGGAAAGACTGCACGTCATAGTCTCATCGCGTGTAATTGGACTGCACGGCAGAGTCTCATCGCGTGTAATTGGACTGCACGTCAGTGTGTCATCGCGTGTAATTGGACTAAAGTGCGCATACACGCGATTGGCCTATGTACGTGTATATCAGGTGTGCGCGGACACTTACACACGCAAGTACGTCAGCGCACCTGTATCCCGGTGTGCGCGGGAATTTCCACACGCTATTGGACTGGGTACTGGATTTCAGGGGTGCGCGGGTCACACGCTCGCCTACAACACGCGCAACGCATAAATTTGCACGCTAAAATAATAACAAGCTCACACCCAGGATGAACATACCGTTCCTAGCGGCAGTGGCCGTGGCCTACCAAAGGAGGAGGAGGAGGATAGTCAGGGCCAGAATATTCACACCCAGAACCAGCCTTTTCGGGATGCCTGATGACCAGGTGCATGGGAGGTACAGGTTTCCACCACACATCATACTGGACCTCGTGAGTGAGTGGGAGGATGACCTCACATCACCCACCCTGTGCTCCCAAGCACTCAGCCCCCTGGAGAAGGTCCTCAATGTACTGCACTTCTTAGCCACTGGATCATTTCAGCGGACAAGCGCCATTGTGGGTGGGGTATCACAGGCCACCCAGTCACGCTGCCTACACCAGGTCTTGAACATCATCACTGCACGCCCATCAGTCCGCAGGCACATATACCTGCCCAGAACAGCTGCAGAAAGGCATGCTGCCGCCCTGGATTTCTACGCTGTGGCACGATTCCCCAAAGTGCTAGGTGCCATCGACTGCACCCATGTGGCTCTACGTCCCCCCAGGGCATCTGAGCACATCTATAGGAACCGCAAGCACTGGCATTCCATCAACGTGCAGGTAGTATGTAATGCCAAGTGAATCATCACCTCAGTATATGCCAACTATCCCGGGTCAACCCACGACAGCTTCATTTACCGAATGTCCACCCTAAGCCGGGACCTAGAAGCTGGGCGGCATGGCGATACATGGCTGCTTGGTGAGTATGAATGCCACTGCACATGCATGCATGTCAGATACTGAGCAAGGTCACAACCCCACCAATGATACCAATCACCACCTCCACAGGGGACAGTGCCTACCCTCTCAGCCCCCACATGATGACGCCAATTCGGAACCCCACCACGCCACCCCAGGTAAGATACAACGCAGCCCACATTACAACCCGGGGCATAGTGGAGCGCACATTCGGAGTGCTGAAGTCACACTTTCGCTCCCTTGACCGTTCTGGCGGGCAGCTGTTGTACGCTCCCCCAGTAGTGTGCAGGATCATAGTGGCTGCATGTGTCCTGCACAACGTTGCAACACGCCGGGGCCTGGCCGTGGACATGGTGGTGCCCCCCCATCCCCAACCACATGCACAGCCGCTGCGCATGGGAGGGGAAAGGGCACGGGGGGAGGCAGCCCGTACACAGCTTGTGGCTAATTACTTCACATAGAAATCACACCCCTGTGGAGTGCACACTGCCCTGGCACATTCCATCTGACAATCAATGATGACTCAACCTGACACTGATCCTGAATGTCTGGAGAAAGAACCGTGAAAACCATATCAGCCTGAGATTGTTCACCTGGAAGTGTCACAATGTGTGCATCCCTACCCACACAGACACCACCAATGCAGTTTGGTGAAGTTACACATTCAAGCATCTAAAATGAATACCCACTTGCAAAATGCAACAAGAGGACAGTGCCATGTCAGCCAACCCAACCCCAGCACCGCCACACCACACACCGTGCCATGTCATGCTATTTGCAGGTAAACAAAGTAATCCACACAACATGACACTAGGGTCACAATGTACAGTGTCCCTATTAGAAACTTGCAACACCTGAAATGCTCACAGTAATGCCAGACCAACAACAAAGTCGAGCACGTACTACCATTAACATGACATCACTAATGTTAAATATTAGTAGTCTCACCACCTGGAAAAGCCTGCACTCCCACCACTACCAACTGTGCAGTGTTGGCGCCATGTAGAGTTGTAGGTGCACTGCTGCCAACAGGGACCACTTCTCCAGACTAGAGGTCCCTGTGTCGACATGAGGAAGGGACCTGCAAATTGGGAGGTAGACACAGAAGATGAGTTACACATCAATGCAACATGCAGTGTACAACACAACAGCAATATGCACTAGGAATGTATACACAGTATTGACTACAGACTGCCCACACAGCTCATGGGAGTCCAACGTCACTGTGTAATTCACTGTCACTGGGGCACACCCTTTGCAAGCCCATGGAAACGGGAAGCAGGAGGGGTGTGTGTGACTGAAACCCAAGCATCGGAACCAAATACATTGCAAGCCTGCATGTGCCCAGCCACAATGCAGCGTATGCCCACAGGAACCACGGAAGCCAACAAATCGTCCCAAAAAAATTGGGAATAAAATAAATAAAAATAAAAATAAAAATAAAAATAAAATCAAAAATGGCCATTGAAGGGCCCGGGGGGGTTGGGGAGGCCACCCAGGAGGTCCGAGGACAGGATGCACACCAGAACCCACCTGCGTGGATCCTGGGAAAATAAAACACCTCCATGGGCTCATGGCCCACACGGCTACCCTATTGTGGGAGTATCACTGCTGTCGCTATTATCACCCTGTGCAGCTGCATCCGGAGGTGGTTGCACTATGGGAGGCAGCCCACGCAAGGCCCTAGTCTGCTCCTCCATGGCTGCAAGCATGCGGGTGTGGTAGGTCTGGTTCTGGAGGATGAGTGTGCGGAGGTCCCCATGCAACAACTCACGGGATGCCCGGACCTCCGCCCTCGTTGCCTGCATCTCAGCTGAGAGCGTACGGGTGAGACGCTCCAGCTGCTGTTCTGTCCTTTGGTGGGTTGAAGCCTCAAGCTCAACAAGAGTCGTCCTGAGGTGAAGGAGCTCCTGCCTCAGGGCTTCCCTGTGGCCCTGGGACTCAATGGAGATGGCCTCCTGCAGAGTCGCCAGTGCCGCCCGCCTGTCCCTGTTGGACCCCAACATGTCCTCCCTGTGTGACTGGCAGATGGAGTCGGTTGCCTGCTCTAGTCGCTCCATCAGCCTTTCAGGGGGGACAATGGAAGTGGCCACCCTATCCATGGCCTGAGCCATCATCTCTGATGATGCTGCCTGTTGGGTTGCCATACCGTAAATGGATTGCTCCCATGCGGTATTGCCAGGTGGCGTACGGCCACCACGTCGGCGGGCACCACACCTGTCTGGGGCAAGGCGAACTGCGCCTTGCTGTGCCGGCACTGCCTGAGGCTGCAGGACTGCATTCCCCCTCTGATCTGCTGGCCCAGGAACAGGATCAGATGTCGCGGAGTGTGACCCTGCATCCGTAACCACCAAAGGCGTAGCTGCCAACACTGACATCCCCATTGAGGGTTCTGACCCTGGTGCAGGTGGGTGAGACAGAACAGAATCCCTCCCTGGAACACTCACCTGCGACGGCACGTAGGTCTCATCCGAATCAACACCTGAGTACAGCTCGGGGGAGGTGCAGCCAGAGACACCCCTTGAGAGCACGACCTGCAGCACTTGTGGGTTCTCACCCACCACCACACCACGTCCCTCACTGGTGGTTGGTCGGCCCTCGGACCCCTCCTGGGTCTGCACCATCTCCACAACCCCAGCAGTATCAGGTGCGTCTTCCCCTGCAAAGACATGAAAACAAAGAAATGGAAACTGGCATTAGCACCATGGCACACAATGAGGGCTGAGAAGCAAGAGAAACAGTACTTGTTTGACACATGTCCCACATGACTAAAACCCTCCCATGCATGCACCCTCACTGCGTATGAAGGGCAGGCAAATGGCACACACTGATGACACCAAGATGGAAGATGAACACATTTTCTGCATGCTGCCTGGCAGTGGCATCACACATTGGCCTGTGATTGGCAGGTGAAACACACATGCCATCACACAGATGGCATGTACCATTACTATTGAGTCAAGATGGAGAGGAGGGCAGCACCTATTCATTCAGTCCAGTTCCCGCATGTAATAGCTTTACTAATTCAAACAGGTCAGATTCTTCACCTGGAGCTGGCAGTCCAAAATGGTGCAATTGCACAGGGACATGTCTGAACAAATGATATCCAGGTAACAAAGTCACTCCACTTTACCATAGCCATGTCAGACATGTGACTAGAGGACTGCGACATGCCTAGTAAAAGTGGTGGAATGCAAACAATCTGACTAAATGAACAGTGAAAAATCAGGCAACAATGTTGTGGCAGGGTGACACTTCAAGGGCAACTGGCGTGCAGTTGGGCTACATGTCTACTGTTGGCAGAAGGGATACTGCTATGGCCAAATGCAGCTGCGCAGGACGTATTGCATGAAGCACATGGCTGACCCATACGACTCAGGTGCACACACTCTCACCTGTCACACAAACAGAAGCCCTCACACACACCATGCACATGGATGACACACACATGCATGTGCACTCACCGGACAATGCCTCGTAATCAGCCAAATCTCCCACGCCTTGGATCTGTTCCTCCGTGACGTAGGTCCCAGCGACTGACTCATGTGGAGTGAGTTCCATGTCTACTACTGGAGACCCACCCCCAGTCACTAGAGTTGCGGCATGACTTGAGGCCAGCTTACTCTTTGCCCTGCGCTTTAGGTCATTCCAGCGCTTATAGCAATCATTGGCTGTGCGCCTCACGATTCCAAGGGCACTTACGATGTCCGCAACGGTCTGCCAGTGTGCCTGGCATTGTGCAGGTGTGGTCTTGGATCCTGCAACAATGACCATCTCGTTGTCATGTGCGGACACATACTCGACAAGTGCATTCAGTTCGTCATCCGTGAAGCTGGGCTTCCTGGATGGGCCGGACTGTGTAGCCGTGTCTGGGGCATCAGCCTGTGCCGGACGAGCACTCTTCCTCTTCCGCTTGGAAGGTGGTGGTGATCCTGAGTGTCCTGCGCCGCTCTGGACACTATGGGCAGGAGCCCTGGTGGACTCTGTATCAGGAGTGTGGGATTGCACACTCAGCATGGGAGTTGGTGCAGGCATTGGCTCTAGTGTGATGGTGTCAGGGGGAATGTCAGCAGCATGGACTAGGACCGACACTGTCCGGGCTGGGTGTGTGAGGGCTGGGGTGGATGGAGCCGCAGCTGCCCCTGCAGCCTCTCCGCCCTGCCTACTTGGTGCAGCAGATGACCTTGCTGCCACAGATGCACGTGGCATGGTGACATCAACGTGCACCAGAGCACGTGTCATAGGCCTGCTGACCTGGAAGTCAGCCATGGAGTCAGCCAGGTCTGGTGCCACAATGGGCTGGTCCGACAAGGGCTGAGCATGGATGGTGTCAGCCACATCAGCCTCAACGGGAGGGGGGGGGATTATGGGTGCCCTTGACTGGTCCTCCACAGATGGGGGGACAGGCTCACCCTGCAAGTAACGACCACGTCCCCTACCGGATCCACCACGGCCACCACTTGTGGCTCTTCCACCTTTGCCACCCTTACGGAATCCTCGCCTCCCAGCCATGGCACTGATGTTAATGTGCGTATGGGAGTGGGTGTAATATATTGTCCTGGGCAATTGGGGGTCAAAGGGGTTGGGTACCAGATGGTAATTGTACCCTAGTGCTCTTGCAAGGCTGATTGTAACCCCTGGGGAAAGATGACGGGTCACGCTACGCACAGGAGCCCCAAAAAAGGGAGATGACGTGCACGCAACCCCTCCTAGACCACGTGTGCAGAAAGGAAAACCTGCACTACGCTGTGGCACCCAGTAACACAAGAATGAACGTATGCGTGTCACACGCAGCCTAGAATGACCTCTGAAGGGGTAGGCTACACACGGGGCAAGCACAGATGTTAGATACGTGCGTGACTCACCGTCTGCCAGATAAAAGAGCGTGAAAAAGGAGCGCGTTTGGTTGGCAACACCCCCGCCAAAAGAAGATTTGTACGCTGTCTGAGGAGACAGGACAACAGTAGTAGGGAACACTGTTTGAGGGAACAGGCCCAGGTAAACCGGTTAAAGTGAAAAAAGAGAAAAAGCTGTCAGAGGTAACAGGGAATACGAACTTGAAACGCTGTGAAGTAAATCGCGTGTGAAACGACAAGAAGTACAGAATTCACCCACTCGCTCTCCACGAAAAGCACGTACAAGGAAATGGTGTTCTACGCGTACCTTTTATACAGGCCCACACGTCCAGCGCCACTTACGCGGCGTGTACGCGCTAGGCCCATTTCCACCAATTACACGCTTTGTCACTTCTGCGTGTAGGGCCATTTCCACCAATCACACGCGATGACACACTGACGTGCAGTCCAATTACACGCGATGAGACTCTGCCGTGCTGTCCAATTACACGCGATGAGACTCTGACGTGCAGTCTTTCCACGTGTGCTCTGTCATCACGTGCTGTGTGGGAAACACCCGTGCGGGTCACGTCACAGACGCGCTTATGCGCTGAGGGCCTTTGGTCCAATAGAATCGCGTATGCGTGCTGACGCGCTTACGCGCTAAGGGCCTTTCCTCGGTTTTCACGCTGACGTGCAGGATTTTCACGTGCCAAATCACTCCGTACCAAGCTGGCCATGCGTAAGCACACGGAAGACCACGCTCCTGCCCAGAAGGCCGAACTACTGCCCCCCAGAGCCCCGAGCACGCTCCCACCTGCCATCTGCTGCTGCCTGACTGCCTGCTGCCCACATGCACTGCCATTTGCTGCCTGCACATCAGCCAGGGGTGCTGTTGCTGTGACCACCCCTGCTGGAACCGAAGACTCCCGACTGGAATTCCATCGCTCCACAGCCCAGCCCCAGGACCCAGTTGCCCACCCACTCCTGCCTCTGGGGTTGTCATGTCGGGGCAAACACCATCTGTGACCACTGGCAACCCCCGGCCAGAGAGGCAGAGGGGCACCAGCTTCAGTTCCACCGAAGTTGGTGTCCTGGTGGAGCAAGTCCTGGGGCAGTATGATGCCCTCTTCGGAAGTTCCCGCGCCGACAAGGAAGGACGAACTCGGATCTGGACTGACATCGTGACTGCCATCAACGCGGAGGGGGTGGCAGTCCGGGACTTCCAACATGTCAGGAAGCGCTGGGAGGACTTCAGGTCCAGGACCCTGAACAAGGCCCGGTGCCTCTTGAAGGCAGCGGATGCCAAGGGGTGCCGGGGCCACTTGTCGGAAGAACAGATGGGGGTCCTGGAACGCATATCCCCAGCGCTCCACGTCCAGGTCCTAGAGAAGCAGACCCGTCTGGAGTCGAGCGGTGAGTGTACATGCATCCTGATTGTGAGCAGTGCGTGTGGTGATTATTCGGCATTGTGCCGGTTGCACATCTGTTTGTATGGGGTCGAGTATGGGTGGGGGTGTACAGAGCCGTGGGTCTGACACATGCGAGGGCTGTAATGAGTGAGACATGGATGGTGCTTGTGTGTGTGGGCTTGCATGGCAAATGCAGTTGTGCGTGCACACATGTTTGGATGAATGTGCATGTAAGTAGACATGTCCGTGATGTCAGGCATGTATGTTGTTTTGGCCTGCATGTATGAGCACTGTGTACATGTGCATGTGTGTGTATTTGTCAAGGGTGCAACAGTGATGCTACATGGATGCATGTGACAGCGGTATGTGGAAGCCTGATTGGCAGATGTGACATGGATGCCCGTCTGAACAGTGCGACACTTGGCAGAGGTGTAGACATGCATGCAAGTGTGGTGGTGTGTGTACATGTGTGGTGCACGTCCTGTGTTGCATGTGATGTCTGGCTCCCCTTTGGCTGCTGATGCTGTTGTATGTGTATGGATGGTGGTGGCAGTTGCGATATGGCTGTGGTATGGCTCATGTGTGCGAGTTGCAATGACATGTGTGTTGGGGATTGTGATGACATGTCTGAGGTTTGCCAATGCCACTCATGTGCAACTGTCATGCGTGTATGTGTCCATTGTACAGTGCCCTGATGCCTGTGTTTTGTTTCTCCCTGTCTGCAGCGTCAACTGATGAAGAGGGCGGAGAAGGTGCTGTGGAGCACAGCGGCGGGGATCCGACCGCCAGCCGGAGACGCAAGCCCCGGCTCCCCTCCCGTGTTGTCATCTCGTCGGGGAGTGAGGAGTCCGGTGCCGCGTCCCAGGCCGCAGCTGCCGGGAGGAGGTCCAAGAGGCGGAGGTTGCAGTTGGACTCCTCGGCAGCAGAAGGGGCAGCTGGGACCCCACAGGGCCCAACAGGGGAAGATGGCACGGAGTCATCCAGGTTGGTGGGGGGTTTGGTGGAGGAGGGGGCCGTGCAAGCACCAGAGACGGGGTCTGGAGGTGGGGATCCCACTGGTGCTAGTGGTGCAGTGCAGGACCAGGGACAGGAGGCAGCACAGGCGGCCGCGGAGGTGCCTGTGTGCAATCCTGTCCCCGATCCTGTCCCTGCATCATCTTGCACCAGCAGGGATGCCTACGTCCAGACCCGTTTTCAGGCAGGGGATGAGCTGACGTCAACTGGCCTTCCTCTGCCTGCGGACGTGGCCATCCAGGTCCGGGTTGAGCCTGTCCTGGCTGGTGTGGCGTTGCGTCAACGGGCCATGCGAGGTGACCTGCAGTCTTTTCATGGAGAGACTGCACGTCATCTCGAATGGCTCGTTGACCACGTCAGCCTGCTGGGACAGGTCACCCAGGCCGGATTCCTCCGTCTGATGGGGCTTGCTCCGACCCCCTCCTCAACTGGACCCCCTACGCGCCAGTCGTCCTCTGTGCCATCTTCCCACCCATCAGTCACCTGGGTGCCCTGTGGAGCTGCCTCTGACGGTGCGGCCAGGCTGGTGGAGGAGGCATCCCTGCCACAGTCGGGAGTCGGAGGTCCAGCAGGGGTGGCCACATCAACGAGTGCACCCCAGCCGGCAGAGGATGTGCAGGCAGCAGGAGGCAGTGCACGGGCAGAGGCAGAGCAGCAGCAGCAGCAACATGGTGGGAGACATGAAGGCTCGGGGCTTTCGACATCGGAGGGGCAGGCATCGGCCGGAGGGCAGGGGGACCCAGGACAGAGAGTGTCTTCCGTGTGGCAGCGGTTGGGCCACGCCATAGGTGCGGAGCGGCGGCGGGCGGAAGAGGCGCGGCTCACAATGGTCAGGGCGGAGAACTCCATGCGGAGGGCCCTGAGGCGGGCCGAGTGCCTCGAGGCAATCCGCAGGGGGTTGGAGGAGGACACGGCGTCGTCCCTGCGGACCCTCGGGGACATGGAACTGGACCGCCTCCGGGACATCGAACAGGAGTTCGATGATGCCCTGGCCCGGGACACCACGGAGTGAGCCGCTGGACTAGCCCGCCGCCTTTGTATATAGTTCTTTAGTTTTAGGTTTCCTTTCTTTCTTATTATGATTTGGAGTCGACGGACACTGCTCCACTTTTTGTATATAGTTGATTTTTAGGTAGGTTTTTTAGTAGGTTTCCTTTGTTCAGTGGGGCTCATGGACCCTTGTTAGTTTGGTACATATTTATTTTTTGCAGGGAGATTTTTTTACATTTGACTTTGGACATAATAATTTTTTTATTCTGATTTGCAGTTTTGTGTTTTTATACGGACATGCAGCTATTTTTTTCACATTCACATTGTAGTTATTTTTCTTTGTTTAGCATTCTTTAATTTTTTCTAATACAATTTTGTTTGCATACTTCACTGTGTGGTATCATCTCATTGGTTTCATGCATGTCATGTTGTGTGTTTTCCCATTCTATTGCAACCATTGTGTGTGACGGACATGGGTTCATTAGCTTGATGAACATTGGGGGTGTAACATGTGCTTTCCATTTCCATGTGGGTGAATGGGTTACTTGGTATGGCTTTTTGGCTGTGGAGGCTGACCATTACGCACATGATTGGGGATTGTGAGGACCTGGTGGGGGCTGCCCATGGTGGCAGGGGGGTGGGGGTGGTGGGAGACATGAGTGGGGGCCTGGTGGAGGGTGACCCTGGTGGCTGGGGGGTGGGGGTGGTGGGAGACATGAGTGGGGGCCTGGTGGAGGCTGCCCCTGCACTGCTGGGGTGTGGGGGTGGTGGGAGACATGAGTGGGGGCCTGGTGGAGGCTGCCCCTGCACTGCTGGGGGGTGGGGGTGGTGGGAGACATGAGTGGGGGCCTGGTGGAGGCTACCCCTGCACTGCTGGGGGGTGGGGGGGGGGGGGTGGGAGACATGAGTGGGGGCCTGGTGGAGTCTGCCCATGGTGGCAGGGGGGTGGGGGTGGTGGGAGACATGAGTGGGGGCCTGGTGGAGGGTGACCCTGGTGGCTGGGGGGTGGGGGTGGTGGGAGACATGAGTGGGGGCCTGGTGGAGGCTGCCCCTGCACTGCTGGGGTGTGGGGGCGGTGGGAGACATGAGTGGGGGCCTGGTGGAGGCTGCCCCTGCACTGCTGGGGGGTGGGGGTGGTGGGAGACATGAGTGGGGGCCTGGTGGAGGCTGCCCCTGCACTGCTGGGGGGTGGGGGGGTGGGAGACATGAGTGGGGGCCTGGTGGAGTCTGCCCATGGTGGCAGGGGGGTGGGGGTGGTGGGAGACATGAGTGGGGGCCTGGTGGAGGGTGACCCTGGTGGCTGGGGGGTGGGGGTGGTGGGAGACATGAGTGGGGGCCTGGTGGAGGCTGCCCCTGCACTGCTGGGGTGTGGGGGTGGTGGGAGACATGAGTGGGGGCCTGGTGGAGGCTGCCCCTGCACTGCTGGGGGGTGGGGGTGGTGGGAGACATGAGTGGGGGCCTGGTGGAGGGTGACCCTGGTGGCTGGGGGGTGGGGGTGGTGGCAGACATGAGTGGGGGCCTGGTGGAGGGTGACCCTGGTGGCTGGGGGGTGGGGGTGGTGGGAGACATGAGTGGGGGCCTGGTGGAGTCTGCCCATGGTGGCAGGGGGGTGGGGTGGTGGGTGACATGAGTGGGGGCCTGGTGGAGGCTGGCCCTGCACTGCTGGGGTGTGGGGGTGGTGGTAGACATGAATGGGGGCCTGGTGGAGGCTGCCCCTGCACTGCTGGGGGGTGGGGGTGGTGGGATACATGAGTGGGGGCCTGGTGGAGTCTGCCCATGGTGGCAGGGGGGTGGGGGTGGTGGGAGACATGAGTGGGGGCCTGGTGGAGGGTGACCCTGGTGTCTGGGGGGTGGGGGTGGTGGGAGACATGAGTGGGGGCCTGGTGGAGGCTGCCCCTGCACTGCTGGGGTGTGGGGGTGGTGGGAGACATGAGTGGGGGCCTGGTGGAGGCTGCCCCTGCACTGCTGGGGGGTGGTGGGAGACATGAGTGGGGGCCTGGTGGAGGCTGCCCCTGCACTGCTGGGGGGTGGGGGGGGGGGTGGGAGACATGAGTGGGGGCCTGGTGGAGTCTGCCCATGGTGGCAGGGGGGTGGGGGTGGTGGGAGACATGAGTGGGGGCCTGGTGGAGGGTGACCCTGTTGGCTGGGGGGTGGGGGTGGTGGGAGACATGAGTGGGGGCCTGGTGGAGGCTGCCCCTGCACTGCTGGGGTGTGGGGGTGGTGGGAGACATGAGTGGGGGCCTGGTGGAGGCTGCCCCTGCACTGCTGGGGGGTGGGGGTGGTGGGAGACATGAGTGGGGGCCTGGTGGAGGGTGACCCTGGTGGCTGGGGGGTGGGGGTGGTGGCAGACATGAGTGGGGGCCTGGTGGAGGGTGACCCTGGTGGCTGGGGGGTGGGGGTGGTGGCAGACATGAGTGGGGGCCTGGTGGAGGCTGCCCCTGCACTGCTGGGGGGTGGGGGTGGTGGGAGACATGAGTGGGGGCCTGGTGGAGACTGCCCATGGTGGCAGGGGGGTGGGGGTGGTGGGTGACATGAGTGGGGGCCTGGTGGAGGCTGGCCCTGCACTGCTGGGGTGTGGGGGTGGTGGTAGACATGAGTGGGGGCCTGGTGGAGGCTGCCCCTGCACTGCTGGGGGGTGGGGGTGGTGGGAGACATGAGTGGGGGCCTGGTGGAGGGTGACCCTGGTGGCTGGGGGGTGGGGGTGGTGGCAGACATGAGTGGGGGCCTGGTGGAGGCTGCCCCTGCACTGCTGGGGGGTGGGGGTGGTGGGAGACATGAGTGGGGGCCTGGTGGAGTCTGCCCATGGTGGCAGGGGGGTGGGGGTGGTGGGTGACATGAGTGGGGGCCTGGTGGAGGCTGGCCCTGCACGTCTGGGGTGTGGGGGTGGTGGTAGACATGAGTGGGGGCCTGGTGGAGGCTGCCCCTGCACTGCTGGGGGGTGTGGGTGGTGGGAGACATGAGTGGGGGCCTTGTGGAGTCTGCCCATGGTGGCAGGGGGGTGGGGGTGGTGGGAGACATGAGTGGGGGCCTGGTGGAGGCTGCCCCTGCACTGCTGGGGGGTGGGGGTGGTGGGAGACATGAGTGGGGGCCTGGTGGAGGCTGCCCCTGCACTGCTGGGGAGTGGGGGTGGTGGGAGACATGAGTGGGGGCCTGGTGGAGTCTGCCCATGGTGGCAGGGGGGTGGGGGTGGTGGGAGACATGAGTGGGGGCCTGGTGGAGGGTGACCCTGGTGGCTGGGGGGTGGGGGTGGTGGGAGACATGAGTGGGGGCCTGGTGGAGGCTGCCCCTGCACTGCTGGGGTGTGGGGGTGGTGGGAGACATGAGTGGGGGCCTGGTGGAGGCTGCCCCTGCACTGCTGGGGGGTGGGGGTGGTGGGAGACATGAGTGGGGGCCTGGTGGAGGCTGCCCCTGCACTGCTGGGGGGTGGGGGTGGTGGGTGACATGAGTGGGGGCCTGGTGGAGGATGCCCATGGTGGCAGGGGGGTGGGGGTGGTGGGAGACATGCATTGTTGATCAGTAGTGCAAGGTGACATGTGGGTTGGCTGAGGGGCATGCCCATGGTGGATGGGCTGCCTGCGGGACATGAGCATGGGTGCAGGGTAGTCCCCCGTGGTGTGGGCTGCCTGCAGGGTCCGTGGAGGTTGTGGAGCGTACACCTGGGAGGGCCCACACGGCCAATTCACGTGTGGTACTCCCCAGAACCCCTGAAATACACGTACCCTGCTGAAATGGCGTGTGGGACTTCCCGCGCACCCCTGAAATACACGTACCCTGCTCGCACTGGGACTCTCGCGTGTGGAACTTCCCGCGCACCCCTGAAATACACGTACCCTGCTCGCACTGGGCCAATCGCGTGTGGAACTTCCCGCGCACCCCTGAAATACACGTACCCTGCTGAAATCGCGTGTGGAACTTCCCGCGCACACCTGTAATACACATGCCTTGCTCGCACTGGCCCAATCGCGTGTGTTACTTCCCGTGCACCCCTGAAATACACGTACCCTGCTCGCACTGGGCCAATCGCGTGTGGAACTTCCCGCGCACCCCTGAAATACACGTACCCTGCTGAAATCGCGTGTGGAACTTCCCGCGCACCCCTGTAATACACATGCCTTGCTCGCACTGGGCCAATCGCGTGTGGAAATTCCCGCGCACCCCTGAAATACACGTACCCTGCTGTAATCGCGTGTGTAACTTCCCGCGCACCCCAGAAATACACGTACCCTGCTCGCACTGGGACTATCGCGTGTGGAACTTCCCGCGCACCCCTGCAATACGCGTTCCCCGCTTGGCGTTTGCTGTTTGCCAGCCCGGTGAACTGGTCCAGGGTTAGCGCAGCCCTTTGCGATGATTTAGCGATTTGGATGGCTTTTCCTTGCGCGAGGGCGTTCTTGGGGGCGTTACTGGCGCTGCTGCAGGGTCGCTGCGATTCTCTGCGCCACGGCTGGTTTGGGAGCCTGAAATCCATGAATACGCTGTGCGCGGAAATCGGTTTTAGCGCACGTGCCTGGCGCAGACAATCGCACGCGGACACTATGCGCCAGCCGCTTGCGACACTTTTCTGCGAAATTCTATGAATTACCCTGTAAGTTTTGTTATAGTTGTGATTACAAGCATATGTTTTGATACAGACAGACTTTCATTTTGGACTTACAGACACAGAGTTTCCTTAGGTTTCTTTAGGCAGGAAAAATCCCATTGTAGTACAGGGCTAGTTAGGCATTACACCATTCTGATCATTAATACATTTTTGTTTAGAATTACACTTCTGTTGTCTGTATCATCTCTCTTGATACCATGCCTGTCGCACAGTAGTCTAACAGGCATTCCCACCCCACCTTGCCTAACCAAAACAGTAAAAGACAGAGGGAGCGGGGGATGCGCAAAACCCTTAGAGATGCTATTTCCTATAGGGTGAACACACTTGGAGAGCAATTCAAGCACCCCTAGCCTGCCCCAAACTTCTAGAGCAGGAAAGGAAGCTTCTTCTTTAAGAGAACATTTCTTGCAACATTCCAAACATGTCGTACCCGTGAGGAAATACATTTGTCCTTCTGCACTGTGTCACATTGTAACTCATGCCCTGTGCAGCCCTTGGAAGATCGGCTCGAACAATGAGAACGTGATTAAAAAATAAACAAAGCACGCCCCAAACACTCAGCATGACAACGATCACAAACCTGCGAATTGCCCATGTTGAAGGAGGTTTACATTTAACAGACAGCTTCCCATGCTTACAGGAAGATTTTCAAAATCTAGTTTCACATGCTGGGGTACCCAAACTAAAAAATGACATGACAGCATGGGAGGGAGACTCCACACCAGTCCATGATGGCTCTGTACCTCAAGATAATAATAAATAATAAAAAGATGACAACAGACCATCATGTAACCTAATTCTGCCCCGAACAAGCCACATGACCACAAACACATGACCCAACCACAGAAAAGCAGAACCATCAGTGCACAGATGTTCTCAATATCACTAAGCACCGACCACTGAGAGGGGAGATCCTACTATAAAAAGCAGCATCTTCAATTTGGTGAATAGGAGTTGCAGGAAGGAATTTGGTGGAGAATGGTAAGAAAGGGGAATACTGAGAGAAGAGCAGAAGGAGAGAGCTATAGATTAGAAGGAGAGTTTGTAGCAGTTTGGAAGAAGGATTATCACATGGGGAAGAGAATTGGAGGATATAGGAAGGGAAACAAGGAGGTTGGTGGACCATCAGAGAAACAGTTAAAGACTGGAAGAGGAGAGTATTGATAAAGCAGGTTTAACACATGCAAAGGAGAATTACACTATTGGAGCTGGGTTAATACCTGAAGAGGGGTTTTGTGTTGGTAGAGGATGTAAGTAATCAGGAATGAGAGAAAATTGTGTGATGGCGCAGTGTTTCTAGAAGAGGGCAAAGAAAGAAAATTGTTGGCTCGAGGCAAGACTTAAAAGTGATCAAGAGACTGGAGGAGGTTGTTCACAGACCATGAATAACCAGTCATAATAGAGAGAGAAAGTATCAAGCTGGAGTCTGAACAGGACTACCATGAGGCCGAAGGCGTGGAGGGGGTTGAGGTAGTCTAGAGAAGAAGGTGGACGAAATTATTAATGGTGAGGGAACTCTGAAAAAGGTAGGAAGCTTTTAAGAGAAGGGGAATATTCTGAGACGTTTAATGTTTTAGAGAAGAGGAGAGGGAACATCTGGCAAAGTGGAGAGGTTGGTAGCATAGAGGGTGCAGATATCCAGCCTAAGAGATGCACAGGTGAACCCCCTTTGTTATTTAGATCAGGAAGTACCGGGTCAAGCCCAGGGCAGAATGCAGAGGCAGGAGGAGGCACGAGATGGCACTGTCACACAGAGGAGGCAGAGAGATTAGATCAGGAGTATAGCAGTTGACCGCAGACCAAGACCGTAGCGAAGGGAGGTAGTCAAAGATGGAAGGCCTCATCCCAGCCAATTTCATTCTTATGCACCTTCTGAGTTAGAAAGAGCAGAGGCTGTGCCAGATCCAGAACACCTTAACTGTCATGGAATCAGGCCCTACCATTATATTGAAGAGGAATCGGGAACTCGAAAACCTGCAAATTGGAAAAATAGCACCGGGCCCTTTGTCTGACTGGGGATTATGGCATGTGAGAGCTCAAACAAAGGTCTATAAGAGCCGTTTTATTGCCTTCCACATTTATGTGGCTATGTAACTTTTTTTGCAAAATGCATCCCCTGTGTGAGTCTCTCTGTGTTTCATACACCGGTTATCTAGTCACACTAGATAACATTAGGATACAGTCACTGACCACCCTGAATAAATATTTCTATAAAGCACTATAAACTGGCATCTGTGTGCTAGTGCTTCTTCGCCGCTTCTTGACACGCCCCTCACTTTCATCATTCCTGGTTGGCTTTTTCAAAGATCAAATTTCAGATGCACCCACAGTTCACTGTCCTGAAATACTTGGTAGGCAACAGTGGACTTTTGAGGTCAGGCACTTGGTCCTCATTACAAGTGGGGCGGTGCGGGTAAAATGTGGTGATACTACTGTCTACTGCCGCATTACCACAACGCCCAACTGTATGTTTGGTGGAAAGTTGGAGGATTCACCTCCAACTACGAGCTGGAGGTAAATCCACCAACTTTCTGCCCAATGTCGGCTGGATTACTGCTGCAGTAATTCCGTCGAAATCCCCCATTGAGTCCAATGTACACCAATAAATGGGGACTAACACTGCCTACCACCACTTGTAATCCGGCAGATCAAGTGGCAGTAACGGTAATACAATTTGGTGGTATCAGGGCAGATTTACTGCAGTGATACCACCACGGGAGCATAGCTCAAGCGGCAACAGAGAAACACAGGTTCGATCCCTGGGTCTGCGCTTAGAAACCTCTGGGTATTAAGCACGTTGTAAATACGCAACTAAGACATATTCCTGTAACAGCGCCTCGAAGCCCCTGGGATGTGTGAGTTCTTTAAAAATGCAAATAAATAAAATAAATAAACCAGTAATGAGGATGTCCTTGTATTAGAGTGCTTGGTGAGCCGTGTACAGTACTTTGAAATTCACTGTTAAATTCCAAAATGCTACAGTATAATAGAGTACATTCTCATTATCTCTGAAGCATTAAACATTACACTGGATATACTTATTACTTTGGATGGAAATTGTCAGAGTAAGTCAATAGCAGAGACCCAGCTGTTTATGGGGCGATGCTGCAAGCAGATTCTGCAACATTTATTCTTGCATATTGTGGACAATGGGTAATGTAGTTGATATTCCAAACTGCACCCCATAACCAATAACCTACTTTTTGCTAGCTGGAAAATGGTCTGCCCCTTTGATCCCAACATTTATGTCTTAGTAGTACTTATGTATGAAGGTTCCTAAAGTCTAATAAAGCTGCCCCAATCTGTTCAACAAATGTAATGGTTTCTACAGGGCCCCGGACATACAGCATCACACCTACTATTTATTGACGTAGCTGTCTTCTATAGCACAAACAAATAGGTTTCCTACATTTCTTAATGGTAAATATTAGCAATAACGTCAGGTTTTTCTTCATGTCTGTTCGTGCCAGCATCTTCCCTCTATTATGTGCTTCAGTAATATCTACCCCACCACCCAGTTTAATGGTTCTAAATCAGTTTTACAGCTTTCACGATTTGTAAAAATAGAAGCAAGACTTAATTTGTATCGGTTTGTCTAAAGAACTGCACAGAGGGAACAGCAGTAACTGTGGCAATCCAACTTCCAGGTTCTTTAAGAAACTAGTGGAATGTAGATGATACATCAACCTGTTGGTCTGGAGGAGGTGGACCCTGGACAGTGGGGAAGGACAAACTGATAGTTTGAATGTATAGAGTTGGTGCATTAAACCACCAACATTAAACACACAGTCACAGTTATGAACAACTGTGTACAGTTGGGGCAGGGGAGATGATCGGTTTGGGTAGGATACAAGAGGATAACGAGGAGGGTCATTGCAGGTTTCCCTCCAGGTATGAGGAGATGCAGTCTGTGGGCAGAAATACAATGTTCTTGATGTTGAGTGGGTGGGCTTTCTGCTACTATTGGCAAGATGGGCTGGAAGCAAGAGACAGTGCAGGGTTGTTGGGGGAACTGAGGTTCAGTTTTATCTTCGAGGAAAAAGTAAAGGTTTGGAATCAGGAAATGGAGGTAGCCAGATATACATGGCGAACACATCCTAGGCTAGAGACTCTGAAGCAAAGCCACATGGCTCTAGAGCGCGCATAACTGAGAAAGCCGTACTGTGCTATTAGAAGTATATTTCTCTCTGATCAATGCATTCTAACACCCCGTTGTCCTTCATTGATAGATTTAGCATTCTTTTATGTTCACAAAGAGTGCATCATAATTCAGGCCTTCACGTTTGTCTTGGCACCATATATTGCACCAGGACGTCTGGTATATTTTGGCTCTAAATCTTCAATTACCTCTTCAATTATATCTGTGATTCCAGGAATTGATCCACTGAACTTCATTAATCATCCCAGCAAACACTGCCTCGTCTTTACTCCCACAGCTATAAAGCAAGCCCTGAAGGCTTAAAAGCGTGTCCTCTCCGTGTTGATCTTGCTGCAAATTACGGTGTCTTTTTAATTGCGCATTCTTTGTATAATAGCCCATAGAACGACAGATGATTTAATTTCGCCAAATCACAGGCCGTTTGCCTAGCAAGACATGGCCTCATAACAATAGGAATGGGATCACCTGGTAAACAATTGCACAATGGCTCCTCTCTAAACACAAAAAAAACTCTTTATTTTGTCATGATCAGAAAATATTGGTTTTGCTGATCACTCTGGACTGATTCACTCGCTAAAATGAATAAGACTGTCAATTCTAGCAAGATAGCATAATGAGATGTGTGTGCAACCTGCAGTCATAGGTTCAAAGCCAGGCATCTCTGACTTGAAGATGAATCCCTAGGGTCTATACATTTAGAACAATGGGGTGGCCATTTTGATCCCTTTTGTTAGAGTGATTAGAATCAGAGGCAAGCCCTTGTGAATGAAGCACTTTATAATAATGTGATATCTATCTTTGCCCAAAAGCAATTTGTAAAAAAAATTATGATTCTACCATCCGGCCACCAGAGAGGCTCCCCATGGGCCACAGAATTTTGACATTAAGCTGTTATGCTTCTGAACTCGAGGAGTGTCCTCGCACTATACTTCAAACCTTATGGGTGAATTCTGGAATCAACTCCATTGCCAGATATTACACCGTCAGATTGAATTCTTTGGCCAGATTATCTAACGTTTGTTCTGGTGCTAAACAATCGAGCAAAAAACATTTGCAGCAGGGGCCAGATTATTTATTTGCACCGGTGCTAAAGCATTTGCACACGCATTTGGAAACATGGCCAGATTGTCTAACATATGCAGTGGTGCTAAACATTGTGCAGACAAATTAAGCACCAATTTAGCTTCTTAGTTTATATGGAAGGGAGCAAATACATTTTGTCCAAATCCCTATTATTGAAAAAAGTTACTCCGGGGCAAAAATTGTTCACACTACTGTTTGTAATTTCTATGTTATATTACAGGAGATTGGTGAAAACATTGTAAAATAATATAGATTGGGCAACATCTGATTGATCTGATCAATATTGCCTAAGCAGCAAAACTGGTGCAACACGTATCATCAACGTTTTGAATTCCTTTGCCTATAATTACGCTTTATGAGTATAGAATAATTGTGCTGTATGCTTCTAATTTGAATTAGTGTGTCTGTTTTAGTAACAGCGCAAAAACAAAGAGGTGATGGCTGGAAGGTTTAGAATGAATCTTAACCACTGGCATTGCTCTGGGCAACCCTCCAGACCACCATTCTTCGCCTGCCAAGCCATTACAGAAGGGGAAAGACCATATGCAAATCAGGCTTGGCCCCACCCCAAAAAGGCAGTCCAGCCCGAACTGCTAGGTCACATCCCTTCTGCACAAGACCACAAGCATCCCCAAACATGTTTCGCCCTTGTTGGGGCTCATCAGTGAGGAGTAGCTTGGGTCTCTGGGCCCAGCAGGCACGGGACCCACATGTGGGCATACCCGTCCCACTCGGGGTGACAAAGCAAAAACAAGAGGTGATGGCTGGAAGGTTTAGAATACATCTCAACCACTGGCATTGCTCTGGGCAAACCTCCAGACCACCATTCTTCGCCTGCCGAGCCATTATAGAAGGGGAAAGACCATATGCTTGCTCATCAGTGAGGAGTAGCTTGGGTCTCTAGGCCCAGCAGGCACGGGACCCACGTCTGGGCATACCCGTCCCACTCGGTGCTCATCAGTGAGGAGTAGCTTGGGTCTCTAGGCCCAACAGGCACAGGACCCACGTCTGGGCATACCTATCCCACTCATTGCACATCAGTGAGGAGTAGCCTGGGTCTCTAGGCCCAGCAGGCACGGGACCCACATCTGGGCATACCCGTCCCACTCGTTGCTCATCAGTGAGGAGTAGCTTGGGTCTCTAGGCCCAGCAGGTATGGGACCCACGTCTAGGCAGACGGGCTAAAAAACGGTGGTGTGGAAGGTTGCCCAGAACAATTGCCAGTGGTTCAGATTCATTTGAAACCTTCCACCCATCACTTTTGTGGTCACAGTTTGTCTCTCCATGTGAGAGAGGGTATGCTCAGACGTGGGTCCCTTGCTCGTTGCGCCATAGTGAACCAGGCTGCACCTCACTGAGGAGGTCCAACAAGGCCGAAACATGTCTGGGGTTTCTTGGTTTTCTGTGCAGAGGGGACCTGACCTAGCAGTTCGGGCTGGGCTGCTACCACTGGTGGCGGCAGCTGACTGATTTGCACATGGCCGGACCCCTTTTGCAATGGCGCAGACGGGCTAAAAAACGGTGGTGTGGAAGGTTGCCCAGAGCAATTGCTAGTGGTTCAGATTCATTCGAAACCTTCCACCCATCACTTTTGTGGTCACAGTTTGTCTCTCCATGTGAGAGAGGGTATGCTCAGACGTGCGTCCCTTGCTCGCTGCGCCATAGTGAACCAGGCTGCACCTCACTGAGGAGGTCCAACAAGGCCGAAACATGTCTGGGGTTGCTTGGTTTTCTGTGCAGAGGCGACCTGGCCTAGCAGTTCGGGCTGGGCTGCTACCACTGGTGGTGGGAGCTGACTGATTTGCACATGGCTGGACCCCTTTTGCAATGGCGCAGACGGGATAAAATACGGTGGTGTGGAAGGTTGCCCAGAGCAATTGCCAGTGGTTCAGATTCATTCGAAACCTTCCACCCATCACTTTTGTGGTCACAGTTTGTCTCTGCATGTGAGAGAGGGTATGCCCAGATGTGGGTCCCTTGCTCGCTGCGCCATAGTGAACCAGTCTGCACCTCACTGAGGAGGTCCAACAAGGCCGAAACATGTCTGGGGTTGCTTGGTTTTCTGTGCAGAGGGGACCTGGCCTAGGAGTTTGGGCTGGGCTGCTACCACTGTTGGCAGCAGCTCACTGATTTGCACATGGCTGGGCCCCTTTTGCAATGGCGCAGACGGGCTAAAAAACGGTGGTGTGGAAGGTTGCCCAGAGCAACTGCCAGTGGTTCAGATTCATTCAAAACCTTCCACCCATCCCTTTTGTCTGTCTCTCCATGTGAGAGAGGGTATGCCCAGACGTGGGTCCCTTGCTCGCTGCACCATAGTGAACCAGGCTGCACCTCACTGAGGAGGTCCAACAAGGCCGAAACATGTCTGGGGTTGCTTGGTTTTCTGAGCAGAGGGGACCTGGCCTAGCAGTTCGGGCTGGGCTGCTACCACTGGTGGCAGCAGCTAACTGATTTGCACATGGCTGGACCCCTTTTGCAATGATGCAGACGGGCTAAAAAACGGTGGTGTGGAAGGTTGCCCAGAGCAATTGCCAGTGGTTCAGATTCTTTCGAAACCTTCTACCCATCACTTTTGTGGTCACAGTTTTTCTCTCCATGTGAGAGAGGGTATGCCCAGACGTGGGTCCCTTGCTCGCTGCATGATAGTAAACCAGGCTGCACCTCACTGAGGAGGTTCAACAAGGCCGAAACATGTCTGGGGTTGCTTGGTTTTCTGTGCAGAGGGGACCTGGCCTAGCAGTTCGGGCTGGGCTGCTACCACTGGTGGCGGCAGCTGACTGATTTGCACATGGCTGGACCCCTTTTGCAATGGCGCAGATGGGCTAAAAACGGTGGTGTGGAAGGTTGCATAGAGCAATTGCCAGTGGTTCAGATTCATTTGAAACCTTCCACCCATCACTTTTGTGGTCACAGTTTGTCTCTCCATGTGAGAGAGGGTATGCCCAGACGTGGGTCCCTTGCTCACTGCGCCATAGTGATCCAGGCATCACCTCACTGTGGAGGTCCAACAAGGCTGAAATATGTCTGGGGTTGCTTGGTTTTCTGTGCAGAGGGGACCTGGCCTAGCAGTTCCGGCTGGGCTGCTACCACTGGTGGCGGCAGCTGACTGATTTGCACATGGCTGGACCCCTTTTGCAATGCCACAGACGGGCTAAAAAACGGTGGTGTGGAAGGTTGCCCAGAGCAATTGCCAGTGGTACAGATTCATTCGAAACCTTCCACCCATCACTTTTGTGGTCACTGTTTTAGTAACAGACCTAGTTTGGATTTTCCAACATTTTAGGTAATCAATTTCAACAGTACATCCCTCTACCAGCACGAGGCTCTTGAGGAGTCTCCCACCACCGGCATGAAAGGTAAGACCTGATGGGCTTTGTGGGTCATTACAGCACCCCGAGTTGGAGCGGTGCATTGTGTGTTTCATTGACTTCCTAAAATTCTAAAATCTTTTTTCATTGCCCAACATTGCGAGGTTCCGCTTGCTGCATTGTTCCGCTGCTGCTTTGTGTGTTCTGTGTGCTCTATTTCACTGTCCTTTTCATTGTGGGATTTGATCTGGGCCAACCTTCCATCATGGGTTGGAATGCCTGTTAGACTACTGTGCGACATGCCGCCGAAATCACAAACACTGGAATGCCTTTCCTATATGCGCAGCAACTGCTCTGATTGGGCCCAATCTCCATCTTTAGGCCCAATCAAGACAGCTGGCAGGCGAACACCCACCCCCTAACAAGGCCCCCTCCTAAGGCCCCTGTCTGAGCCTTCCCTTGCCTCGATTTCAACAGTGCAGCCCTCTACCAGCACAGAGCCTCTCACCATTGCCACAAGGTTCCTGAGGAGCCTCCCACCACCGGCATGAAGTCCTAATGGGCTTTGTCGGTCATTACAGCACCCCTCTTTCACCATGCTATTCATTGTGGGATTTGATCTGGGCCATCCTTCCATCATGTCCACCGCCGAAATCACAGACAGTGGAGGACCTGTCCTACACTTGCAGCCCCTGCTCTGATTGAACCCTACCTACATCTTTAGGCCCAATCAGGGAAGCCGGCAGGCGAACGCCAGCCCACTACCAAGGCCCGCTTCTAAGGCCCCTGCTTGAGCCTTCCCTTGCCTCCATTTCAACAGTGCAGCCCTCTACCAGAACGGAGCCTCTCACCATTTCCACAAGGCTCTTGAGGAGTCTCCCACCACCGGCATGAAAGGTAAGCCATGATGGGCTTTGTGGGTCATTACAGCACCCCCAGTTGGAGCGGTGCATTGTGCGCTCCTTTGACTTTCTAAAATTCTAAAATCTTTTTTCATTGCCCTGCACTGTGAGATTCCGCTTGCTGCAGCGCTACACTGCTGCTTTGTGTGTTCTGTTGTCTCTATTTCACTCTGCTATGCATTGTGGGATTTGATCTGGGCCATCCATCCATCATGGCCACTGCCAAAATCACACTGTCCTACACTCGAAGCCCCTGCTATGATTGGGCCGAACCTACATCTTTAGGCCCAATCAGGCGAGACTTCATGTGAATGCTGGCCCCCTACCAAGACTCGCTTCTAAGGCCCCTGTCTGAGACTGTCCGGGCCTTTGGAAGGCTCGGAGAGCCTCCCACACATCACCTCATGCCTCACCACCTCTCACCTCATTGAACAGGTCCCCGAATACAGCCAGCTAATCCACAAACTTGTGCCTCTCCTGGAGTTTAGTTCCCCCATCCCAGAGTACCTGTGAGTCATGTTCTGGACTTCCTGATGTCTTTTTCACGAACTCACCAATGTTGAACCTTAGCTGTGCCTTAAGCCTGTTTCTTCCCCTATGCCTTACTATACCCCCTTTAATTTTCTGCATTTTTGTGCTTTTGCTAAATTTGATCCAAGGTGTTCTTTAACAGCTCTCCAATTCAAGCTGTGCCAAAGCAAATTTTCTGGTTCGCCTATGACTTCTATACCTCCTTTATTCTACTGCATTTTTGGGCTGATTGGGCAATTTTTAATCTAGGTGTGTTTAACAACTATACAACCCCCCATTATTTGCATTGCATTTGTGTGCTGTTTGGGCAATTTCGAATCTAGGTGTGTTTAACAAATGTACACCCTCCACCCCATTTTCTGCATTGCATTTGTGTGCTGTTTGGCCGATTTCGAATATAGGTGTGGTTAACAACTGTACACCCCCATTTTTTGCATGGCATTTGTGTACTGTTTTGGCAATTTTTAATCTAGTTATGTAACAACTGTACACCCCCCATTTGTTGCATGGCACTTGTGTGCTGTTTGGGCAATTTCAAATCTAGGTGTTTTTAACAACTCTACACCCCCAATTTTGTACACAAGTGTTCTGCTGCATCTCTCTGCTCTCCTTTTTCAGCTACTAGGCCACTTGGTGATTTTGTGCGCTTGCCATGCAGTCTCTTCTTCTATCCTCCATCCTTATCTCTCAGCCACCCCTATGGCACTCACTATCTAGCCTATCTATTGTAACTGCTTTACTATTACCTATCCGCCTTCTCTCACTAAATCTGGAAGGAAAAAGTTAAAAAAAGACTTCCTGACCATCAACCCTAGTCTACCCATTGCAGACACCTACGTCAGCGCAACATCCAGACATATCATTGATATCCTGTTTTTTGTCCCTTCTCCAGATTTCTGGACCCCTCCTTTTATCTCTACTCTCTCTCCTGTCCTATCCTCACCCATTAATGGTGGCACTATATGGGAAGTACTCTTGGTGGGCTTCGCATCATCCAGGTGCATCATGAATGTCTATCTCAATGGTGCTATCATGGCTCAGGGTCCTCAACCCAACCTTCTCCTCTTTGACCGGCACCTGGCATCCCTCATCAACTTCCTTCCTGCACCTACTACTCCTTCCTCCTCTCTCCTTGTCCCTCTTCCCCTCTTCTTCTCTTCTGATTTGTGTACTACGCCCCTGTACCGTTCCTTGGAAAACATTGAAAGGCAGAGACCTGCTTTATATAGCCACACTTAATGCTCGCTCTTCTATCAAACACTCTGCTGGCATCTGCCTCCCCCGTGAAGACATTGACCTTGATATCCTTGCTCTTACCGAGACGTGGTTCAATTTCAGCTCAGTCACTGCTTTTGACTCCCTTCTCACTGATGGCTACAAGATCATCTCTAAGCCCGGCCCTAACCGTTCTGGCTGCGGGGTTCCTGATCTTCCCAGAGTGGGTCCCTTCTTCCCTCCTACCCAAGCAGCTATACTCCTCCTTCGAGAGCCTGGTCTGCAAACTGGTCATCTCTCCTAACTCCTCCCTGACTCCTCCCTGACCATTTTCACTACCAACAGGCCACATGGCTCTGTCACCCTGTTCCTCTCTGAATTCGCTCTCTGTCCCAGTCATCACCCCGCTCTCCTGGTCAAACCACTCCCTCCTTTCCTCCCACCTGGGCCCTCTCAATCCTCTGATCAAACCTCCCCCTGCCCTGCCAACCTCGTTCATGAACATCCACCAATGAAACGAGTGTCACTGGCTGGTTTTGCATCCATTCATCCTACCCTCTCCTTCCACTGTAGACTCTACCTCCGACTCTGCTTTCAGCAACCTCCATCTTGCCATCTCTAACACTCTTGACATTCTTGCCCCAGTCATGAGGATCCACCTGAAACACTCCACCAAGTGTAATGCTTGGTACAACTCTGATCTAGCAGATCTGAAGCGCAAATGCAGAGCTGCAGAACGGAAGTGTCAGACCACAGGCTCATCTTCTGACATACTGGATTGTAACCTTCTCCAAAGGCATTATCGTCTCACCATTTATTCTAAGAAGAGGGCCCACATCCAGGCCCATGTCTCTGAAGCATCCAACAACACGGCCAAACTCTTTAAAATCTGCAAGGAACTAGCCAATCCTTCTGCAGTCTCCACCTCGCCTCTTCCCTCTCATGCCCTCTGCACCGCACTGGCCACCCACTTCACTGCAAAAACTCAGGACATCCTGAGCATTCTTTCGTCCTCCCATCTCCCCTCCCCCCCTTCTCCCGTTCCCCTGCCAACCCTGGCTTCCCATCCTCCATAAGCTTTCTCTCCTTCTATCCTGTCACATCGGACAAGGTCATTAGGGTTGTCTGCTCCATAAAGGTCTCCTCCAAACAGGTCTCCCCCTGTTCATCCAAAACTATTGACGACATTGGCTCCCTTTCCCCTGCACTTGTTAATTTCTGCAATCATTCTCTTGCTACTGAGTTTTCCCCTCTTCTCTCAAGCATCTTGTGAGCCCCCTCCTGAAAAAGCCTTCTGCCAACCCCTCATTTCTGGCTAACTACCGCCCCATCTCTATCACTCCCTTCCTTGGGAAACTCTTGGAGAAGCTGGTCTTCCCCCAACTGGACCAGCATACTGAGCTATCTGTTGCCTACATGACCATCAATCTGGATTCCCAGCATCCAGATGCACAGAAATTGTTCTTCTGAACACCTGTGAAGAACTGCTCACATCCTTTGACATTACCTCTCCCACTGTTCTCATCCTACTTGATCTTTCCTCTGCTTTTTATACAGTCAACCACTCCATCCTCATAAAATGGTTCCATGAACCCTTGGTATCTCAGAGCGGGCACTGGACTGGCTGACTTCCTCACTGACTGTCCCTCCCAGGTCATCCTGGGCTCTTTCTCCTCTCCTACCTCTATCTCCACCTGTGGTGTTCCATAGGGTTCTAACCTCTCACCCTGGCTCTTTAATGTTTATCTCGCTCTGCTTGCTTATCTCATCTCCACTTTCTCCCCTCACTTCCAGTGTTATGCAGATAGCACCCAACTCGTCTTAAAACTTCCCGCTGATGCTGTCCTTACTTCCTCTACCATTCCTGACTGCCTATCTGCTATCCAGTCCCGGTGTGCCTCCAATGATCTCTGCCTCAATGCCAGCAAGACTGAGATCCTTCCTATTGGGACTTCCATTACCTCTTTCCTCCCTTCACTCTGGCCACCCTCTATGTAATGGACTCTCCCCCTTCTCCTTTAACTGAAGCCACAAACCTTGGAGTCATCTTCGACTCCTCTCTCTCTTTCCTCCCTCACATTTTGTACTATGCCAATAAAGCCCACTTTCAAATCCATCTCCTTAGAGGTATCCTTCCTTTCCTCACTTTTCCTCAGAAGCTCAATGTTAGCAGAGCTCTGGTTCTCTGTAGGCTAGTCTACTGCAATAGCCTTCTCTTGAATCTACCCTCTTCCTCTCTATGCCCCCTGCAGCTTGTCCAGAATAAGGCTGCAAGACTTATCCTTGGGTTTAAGCCCTGGGACCATATCTCTCCAGCCCTAAAATCCCTCCACTGGCTCCCAGTTGCTGCAAGGATCAAATTCAAATCCCTCTGTGTCATCCATAAGGCTGTCTGGGGCTGAGGATCAATCTATCTACAACTTGCTCTCACCAAATACTTTCCTTTCAGATCTTTATTTTCCTCCAGCTCCAAATCTCTGCATGGCAGGTGCCTTTTTAAGCAGCAAGCCAGTGGCATATCGCTTTCCTCGGCTGGCTCCCTCCTCTGGAATAGCCTCCCCCTTTCTCTCCATCTTGAGCCGGATCTCCTCAAATTCCAGAAGTTCCTCAAGACATTCCTCTTCACCTCCTCCTACCCCCTCTCACTCCTGTGCTAATACCCCACAGTCACTGAGATTGGTGGCCTGAGACCTTATGTGTCCTTCTGGGTCCCATCTTACGCCCAATCACCCTCAGCTTTCCACCCCATTCCAGCACTTGCCTTCGGACACCCTTTGGCTTGTGTTCACACAGGACTGTACTTTTTGACATGTGATCACTCTGTATCAAGCAATCTCTGCCAGGCACTTACTGTTGCACACAACTACCTCCTTGGCACTTACCTCTGTTGAACTCCTAGCACTTACCCATTTCACTATGCCTTCTCTCTCTCCCTGCACTTGCACGTTGTGAATGCTTGCACGGCCTAGTAGGACCACCCTTTTCCTGTTCATCTGTATATTCTTTCTGCCTTTGTTCCCATGTTCCCTCCCCTTTACACTGTGGGCACTTTGAAACACAATTTCCTGATGTATAAGCGCCTTACAAATGCATAATAAATAAATAAAATAAATCAGTATTAGTGAGAGGGATGGTGATAGCTCAGCATGTTTCCTGTATATTGTGTCCTTCTCTGCACCCCTCATTCCTCTAGCTTATATTGTCAGACATTTATTCAGTTTTCCTTGTGCAGCTATTGACCCGATGAACAAGTACATTTTATACTTAGACACCTAATTCAGATTGTTCTTACAACCGAAGTACTAGTTCAGTTTTACTTAGAAGAAACCATTTAACATTTCCCAGCTTTTACAACTGAGCACTTCTTGGCGTTGCTTTGGGTTCATGAGTTCCAAAGATGAGCTGTATTTTTATACTCGGTATCATATATAAAGTCCAACAAGGGAGCAAGTAGAGGGGCTTTGCATGCTGTGTCTTCCTTGGCATGGTTTTCTGCATGCCTTTGCTCACCATGACACTGTGGAAGGCTCAAAGCCTGGCCACAGACAGTCTTTGTGTCTTTCAGCACTTTGTGCACTAGCATAGGGTTTTGATAACCATGTCATAAATGAGGGAACCAAAAGATGCAAGGTTGTTTTTTGGTCACTTGTCGGGGAGCTTTGCAAACGTGGCAAATTTGGATTTCTGACATACAACCCCTCCCAAATGTTGTTTGGGGCATAAGGAAGTAAGTTTAAGGGCTTTCCCATCTGTGTATTCTTGGGCATGGCTTCAACATGCTCATGCTCACAATGCAGCGAGTACTTTTCCAGACATACCGCCTCCCTTGCGCCGAGAACACCTCCTCTCCAGCTATATTTCCTCTTGGCACTTTGCCCCATACAATACAGTTGAGTCCTCAATAGTACACATAGCTCTTCTATCTTTTCCTCCTCATATCTTTGTGAGCATCTTATCTATAAACCACCCTCATCCCAACTATCTACCTGATTTTGCTTCTCCCTATCACTACTGAATGTTTTATCATACTCCTTTGCCTCTCTGACAGACAAAGTGCTTCAATGCCATAAGTAAGGCAGGAGGTGCTATAAAAATGCAAGATAACATAAGCACTGTTCAATTATCCCTCTTACCTTAGTGGTCTCTGGTTCCTTTTTAAAGACGCAAGTCCATGTAACTTTCTGTTATATCCTCTTTCTCTGTATGCTTTAGTGAATGAGGTCATTGAGTGAATGTTGATTGAGTGGTTGGAATGTGTACTTGTGAAGCTTGTTCCACTCCATGCAGTTGGAAATTGTAAGCCTAGGTGGTGGATGCCAGCAGGTCCCGTTTGGGGCTCTGCCCCTTATCTAAGCTTCTACCTTGTTACATCTTAAAGGCATGGTCTAGTAAAATTTTTTATTGTCCCTACGGGTCGGCCATGTTTTTTTAAGCCTAAGTGGCTCGATTTTAGAAAACTTTCCTGTGGACCTTACCCGAGTTTTCGTCCATTAAACGCACGTGAAAACAAGCACAAGGGAGCCGCCATTTTCTGATAATCCTATCTTTTCCCCCATCACCCTGGCTGACCTGCTTTTGCGGCACTAAATCAAATCCCCCGCCCCTGAGCCTGACATTATCAAAACATTCATATTCCCCGCCTCTCTCCGTGACGTTACTGTGCTGCGTAGGCAAACGCGCCCAGTCGTCTTCTACGCGACTCCACACAGAACCCGGAAACCAACACAGACCATCTCACAACACAGCGCGCCACAATTCGGAATATGAAACTGTACTTTAAAATCAAACAGCAACATGGTACATTTGGTAAAGTACATTTATTTTACATTAAATGTTTAGAGAATATTCAGCAATTGCCATATGAACTCCGAAAGCCATTTATTTTCTTTTATCTGTATCCGCCATGGTACACAGGTCGTTGCTTTTCGTTAAAAGAAGCACTTTGGAAGCACTGTGAACCGCAAGGCTGTTCCATCAACTAGGCACTAGTCCATCGTAAAAGTTGATATGTTGCTTCTAGCCACTAGTACAGCGTAAGGGCATGTAGGCCCTTGGCGATCGTCCCACAAAATCGTCAGTGTGCTCCAGTTGTTCACACAAAGCTGCAGGTGTCTACTGTAAAAGCCATCTGCTGGTGTCTCAAACCGATGGCAGTAGCAGAAGGGGAGCAAATACCTGTTATGAAAACAAAAAAATTATAATTAGTCTCGCCAGCCGATCTTCATTAATATTACTTATTTTATTTATTACAGCGGATCAGAAACTATTTACTTGCAAGGATAGTTCAATGGAGTATGTTCGGCTCTAAAATCAATGCGAAAAGTAACGAAATAAATCGAGGCCAACACACAATGATAAACGACAGTTAGTCTACATGCGTGAGGAATGACATGATATATGATATGGCATTTGTAACGCGCCTATACTCAAGTGTTTCTAGGCGCGACGAGGCAGGTGGGGAACAAGGGCAGACAGATAACGATCCTACTAGGCCAGGTGTCTTTCTGATTGCGCATGGGGAAGGGCTGTACATGGTTAGTTGAATACAAATTAAATAATAGGGCCAGCTGGTGGCAAGTGCAAGGTAAATGCCGGGAGAAGGGGCTGAAGGATACAGAGACAGTCCCGTAGTGCAGGTAGGTAGTGCAGGGAAAAGTGGCTGGGCCAAGGACCGAGATCGGTGAGATCAGTGGACCTGCATGCCCATGTGCCCACTACGAACACGTTTTACTTGCTTTTCCTTGCTTCATTCATTCATTTATTCATGCATCCATTCATTAAATCTTCATTCCGGTATAAAAGCGTGTAAAGATTTACTTACATTATATTTGAAATTTCCATTGCGTCTCTTCGTAATGCAGTCTGTAAAACGGACCGTGCTCTTGACAACGATTTTTCGTATACTGAACTAAAATGAAACTCGGTCTGGTTTCTGAATTTTCTGCCTTATCGTCTCTTACGTTATTGCGCACCCCCTTCAAATGTAGTTCTTTCGGCATGGTGCCTGTCTCAAGGTCAAAAAACAATAGACCCTTATACTTCCAGTGCGACTTGTGGGCCACATCTGGGCGCGAGCTGAAAATCAAAGCCGCTGTCCTTCGCATTCTTTATTTGCAACATCACGTAGTATAGGCATCTGTGAGAACTTGAAGTTTAGAATCCGTCTATGTAGTGCGCCTCAATGTGCAAATGCGAACTGGCTTCTCTCCCAAATGCCACGGCCCGCTTGGCTGGCGCGTTCTAAGTGCCCCAATTTTGTCCCCGTTGTCTGCGAGCTTTGCAGCCCAAATTGAGATATTTAATTTTTGGCGGAAGGTCAAGGAAAGTATAAAGTACCACAGGAGTTGAGTTAAAAGTGAGATTTATTGTTTGTTTGTTTGTTTTATTATTTGCAATATGCAAGCCTCCCCTCCATTAACAGTGCGCAGCATTTACATGAGATGAGACATGAGAACAATATATACATACACATATATGAGGTGAATAGAGAGAATTCAAAGATGACACCCACCTTGTTCGCCACCCATGATGGTGAAGGTAGGGGTTAGGTTTACAGGTACACTGTACAATAACATTTATTTACAAAAAGACAATCGTATTGCAATTATTTAAACCGGGATTTGTACTTCACAATCAGCTGTGCTTCGGGTGAGCATGGCACAGTCGCAATGTTCGGTGGCAATGGATCACTGCTCTGCACAGAAACGTCCAAAATTCCATATCTGTGCTTCTCTAACACAGCAACAATAAGGCCTTTCACAAAGTCGAACTGCATTTCATCATAGACTGGTTTGATCACCCATTGCTTACTTCGTTTTGAAAACACCTTAGTGTAGCGAGGCATCCTTACTTTACCCCTAGTCCTAGATTGTTCACGTCCGACATTGCTGTTATGGGCCAAGACCGCTAGTAGAGTGCGATGTTTCATGCCCCAAAAGCTAAAATGCAAGCGCTTTGGCCTGTACTTTAGGCACATATTGTGGAACACCTCCAAATCTCCTGTGTGACAGAATTCTGTCAGTCCTCTCAAATCTCTTGATAGAGTTTTGTCGAAAACAATCTTCTCAATGGCTTTGTGTGTCGGTGAAGATGTAATCAACACTTCTTCCGTGCCTCCTCTGGGGACAAAGGGCCATGTTCACATTGGTGGAAATGTTGATTTGCTGTCCAGCGGTGAAAGTTGGTACAGTGGTGCAACAGTGACCGCCATTTTTCAAGAAGTATTTCCACTGACCCTTCACGAGTTTTTGAGCTCCACCAAAGATGGTTGGTGATAGAATGTGACCACTGCAAAATACTTTCAAAACCTTTTTTTTCCCTGCAGCCGAGATTTTCTTATTGATGATTTAGCAAAATGCCAATACGTCAAATTGATGTTTAATATGTGGGAACTGCTCTCTCATTGTCTTGGCAATTGAAACGTGTCTATCCGTGGCTATGAGGTCGATGTGCATTCCCCTTGATTGTAGATATTCCACTGATTTTATAAATCCTAGTTTCTCCATAGCCACTGACGATGTACATTGTGTTACCTGGAGGACCACTGAACTCACAATTTTCTTAATATCCATGTCCTGAAAGTGGTAGGTGCAGTACTTGGCAGAAAATCCAGGGCTGTCGCACTGTCCATCGCCGGCTAGCCTGAATTGTTTACCTTTGAATGTAATTGCTAGAGACAATTGTTCAATTTTCCAAGCATCACTAATAGCTGGAAACAGATAATCACGTTGGTATATGTAGTACAGTGCTTTAGAAATGAAATGTAGTCCCACAAACTGAAAGAAAGCCTCTAACTTTCTAAAACTGGAGCCACTAAAAAGTAATGCAGCTGCACACAGTAGATTGCCTGCTGGCAGTTTCCCCAGCATCGGTTGTGCAGACCATGAGAACCTATGATTTAATCTACAGGCGGCATTTATTTTGACGTTACTGCCTTTTATTTGACGAGTCACATTAATCAATGGCTTCCCACATACTTTCCCTCTAATGGAATGCACACATTTCAGCATACTTATAATTTCCATCAAACAACTATCGAATACAATGTATTTGCTCTCTTTCATTAGACTGTCATCCTGCATCAGCATTGTTTCGGCCTGTGACGTTGTGGAGATTTCAACACATTGGAAAGTAATATCGCTGATATCAAGTTCTGATGCGTCTATGGATGCTGCGGCTGGTTCATTCTCTGTCATTTCGACATCTATTACTTCAACATTGATGGGAGAACACAACAATGTCGACAGGTTTTTTGGTGGCAAATTGTTGGTGGGTGTAGATTGTGTGAATTGATCTGCAACTACTTCAGAGCTATCTTCAATACATTCAATAACATCTTCTTCTGGTTGTGCGGTCGCACTGTAGCTATGGTCCAATGCAACTTTGCTGTAGTCTCCAAACACAGTTAATTCATGTTCTGGCCATTGGACCTGAGCATCTCGAGCCTGAACACGCCTCGCCTCAATTAATAGTTCCTCCATAGTGTACACGGTCTGGCAAGCCACATCTCTCATTCGCTTCACTGTCTGTGTATGTATAGTTCTGACACCCACGGGTAACTGGAGGAGAGATTGGAAAAGGGATGTTCAGTTTAAACACAAGATGGAGTGTAGTAGAATTGACTGGAAAAAAACATAAAATAGTCCCCAGGACAAACATTTTTTTAAAGTTATGAACTGTTTGTAACTAACCTTTTTTTGTTTTTTTTTCTTTGCAACTTTTTTGACTCGACCTTCAACATCTGCACGATGTAGCTCCGATTCGTTTCCGCATGTCCTCCCGTCCTCTTGCGCTGCAACGACTATATTTTCTGTATCCGCATAGACAGCACGGAATGAAGCTCCATCGTCTCCCTGAAACATAGTACTTTCATTACTATGTATCAAAATATTGTTAGCATAAAACACACGTGAGGACGAACACACAGGTACATCTCAATAGCCAAACACGATTTAAACATTGTGTGCAACAATCAAACAACAAGTATTCGACCAGTGATGATCTATTTCGATGGAACTGTCAGTATCCATACCTCTGGCTCTGCATGGACTGCCATGAATGGTTGTATTGGAGAGGAGGCATCCGCATCTCCCTGAAACACAGTACTTGCATTAGTATGCTTTTCAATATTGGAAACACAACACACACTTGGGGTCGACGGCACAGGTACATATAAAGAGATAACCACAAATGATGCATTATCCAAAAGAATCAAGGAAATTCTAAATATGATCACATTTCATCGACTTATTTCTCCGATTCCTTTACATCTGCATCATCTAAATGAGATGTTGTGATTGTGGTGGAAGCTCCGTCGTCTCCCTGAAACACAGTACTTGGATTAGTATGGTTTTCAATATTGGAAACATAACACACACTTGGGGTCGAACGCACAGGTACATATAAAGAGATAACCGCAAATGATGCATTGTCCAAAAGAATCAAGGAAAATCTAAATATGATCACATTTCATAGACTTATTTCTCCGATTTATTTACATCTGCATCATCTAAATTGGATGTTGGATTGTAGTGGAAGCTTCGTCGTCTCCCTGAAACACAGCACTTGCGTTAATAGGGAAGAAAGTATAGCAAATGGAATCACGTTATATCATCACGCATGATGGAGCTGTCATTATCCATACCTCGTGCTGCTGAAGAATATCTATGGATGTTGCAAATGTAGTGCGCACTTCCGAAAGCTGTTGCGCCGATTCATATACGTATGGTCCCGCTTCCACTTCCCCTGGAATTAATTGAATGTCAGGCTCTGCACCAAGTGCAGGGGTTGACGCTCCATCAACTGCCTGAAACATAGTTCTTGCATTAGTGAGGATTACAATAGTGAAAACATAACACACACCTGGGGTCGACAGCGCAGGTACATATCAACAGCTAACCACGAATGAAACATTGTGTAGAACAATCAAACAACAAGAATTCCAGCTCTGATGATGACGCTCGATGGAGTTGTCAGTATCCATACCTCCTGCTGGTGAAGAACATCTAGAAATGTTGTAGATGTGGCGGACGCTTCAGCATCTCCCTGAAAGACAGTACTTGCATTAGTATGGATAACACTAATTATAACTGAAAACAAACACCAGTGGACGATAACTAAGGTGTATATCAATTGGAAAGCACTAACCAAACATTCGGTAAAATAATTACACGATAAAATAAAACTATTACTTGACATTCATAAAACAAGTCTGTAGCGGATTAGCCTAGTAAGATTACCTGATACGCGCTAGAAGTGGTTGATAACTGCGACCACGTCAAGGATATAGAATGTTCTTGCTTCAGATTCAAGGGATAGTCAAGAAGTTGTAAAGGTAAATTAATGATTGATAATGAAATGCCAATATTAAAAATAGCCATGTAAGGCGACAGAATACTTGAAAAATGCTCAATACAGCACAGTTCCCTGTTCCCATATATATACATTGCGTTTGTGGGTTATGAAATCGAAAAAGAATGTATTGATAAATGTCATTATTCAAAAAACTATACACTCATATCAATATCGAAATTATTACAAGGGATAGAACACCTACAATATCAATTAATCCGTTCGGCTACCTACACACTACCGCAAGGCCTAAAGCTAAATCCGGACACTTGACTCACCTGTGGCGGAATGTGGACGAATAGAGTGGGAATAGCGTTTTCAAGCAATTTCCGTGTCGTTCGCCGTTTATTCTTCTTTGTTACCCAAGATGTTGTGTACATGTCCAAGGAAAGTGCCGGCTGCAGATGCGGTATCGATCACCCCTCTTGTCCTGTAAGACTTGTTGGACTCTACTTTCCAGCTCATCCAGTGGATATCCGCAATGTCTGACCCATTCTCTTGTTCGATCAACAGTTTTCGGGAATACATGCATTGTAGTGCCTTCAGATTTCGCATGGGTCTTTGAAGGGCAACCGCTAATCGAACAGGCAGGCATTGTTGATAAATCTGAAAAGTAAATATCGACATTATTATACAATCTTCAAGAATAAAGATTTGATACAAAAGTAAATGAATCATACAATGATCAATGCAAGGTTTGTTTTGGTCGCAGGAACTATACCAGTTCATTATGTGCGGCTTAGTATTTGCATAAGTTGCAGAAATGTATAAATGATGTGTCTAAAATCTGAACATGTGACTCGTCCCTTGGATGTTCTGTCTTGCACGAGAAGGAAACATGCTTACATTATAGACTGGACCCCCGAAGGATGCAATTCGATGACAATGAAAATAAATAGATCTATTGATAGCATAGCAATGGAAACTCAAGTCAATAGCAATGAGATCAATGAACATAGCACTATTGTGTACTCTACTCGCAAATAGATAGAAATTTAAAAATCTGCAAAATATGACTAGGATACATGGCCTTACCTTGACCAACAAACAGTTGGATTCAGCAAGCAGAGCAGTATGTTGCAGGGGAATAGGTGGGTGGCCACAGGTAGCACACTGATGGGTTTGCTCTAAGCGGTCACAGAAGTTCACGGATAGCACGACGACGAGCAGATTAGCGTAGATCTCAGTGGTTGGCAGGTAACACGTTCAGGAGTTGACTTGCAAAGCACAAAGATGTTCTCATGAGACATATCAAGTGGTTTATAAAGTATTAGAAACAGGGGTGTGTTTGTGAATGAATGACGTATGTATGTCGTGGTCTTAGGGGGGCGGCCTGCTTGAAGGGGAGGCCTGGCTGGAGACACAGGGTCTGAGGAGGCCATGTGACCGATGGCCCCTTGGCGTGGGATACCTTTGAAGTGTACATGTAGTTTGGCACCTTGGCCGTTTGCGCCCCTGACAGCCCCCCATGCCAATGCGCATCCACTGGGGCAAACCACCTTTGATAGAGGGTGGGTGGGATGGATGGGCCTGGGGCATGCAGATAAGGCACAGGAAGACTGCTGAATGGAGACACACTTATGTGGATTGCAGGGGGGCGGCCTGCTTCAAGGGGAAGCCTGGCTGGAGACACGGGGTCTGAGGAGGCCATGTGACCGATGGCCCCTTGGCGTGGGATACCTTTTGAAGTGTACATGCTGTTTGGCACCTTGGCCTTTCGCGCCCCCAACAGCCACTGGCGCGAACCGCCTTTATATCAATATATAGTATATCGCCTTTATATCAATGATAGTATATCGTTGTTTATCAATAACAAATGCCACATACCGGAGATTCTTGTGAGCACAGACCCACACTTCAACTGGTGTATTATAGTGGTAAAGACCCTAAGGCCTGTATAATCCAATGGTAATTGTTAGTATAGATATATGTGTGAGTTTTTATAGAGACATAACCTACTGAAAGACTTTGAACAAGTGTTATTTAGTGCATGCATTATCGAGAATATGTTATGTTAGCTTAGATAGATAGTGACCACCCTGCTTCACAGCGACCAGACCTTCACCCGTTCGGAGCACAGATGTCTGACGTCCATCCTTGAATGGAGACACACTTGATTCATTTAAAAAATCGAAACAACCGTTGTTAAAATATATGTGGTGTTTTATTTTGTATCTTATTTTCATGACACAAAAATACAAGACTTTAAAGATTATACAGGTCAGGTTGCAGCACAGCAAGAGAAAATCCCCTGTACTGACAGCTGTCACTCGGGGACGTTTCTCTAATGGCACGAACGGCACAGGCGGGTATCACTCTTCGAACGCGGTGTCCAAGCCTCCCGTGGAGCCACCATGTAAAGAAACGATAGGCCACCAGCCTGTACCACATGTGAAAAGGAATGAAACAAACTGTTTTTAAATGACCAAGATAAGTTTAATAAACGTTTGTTGTCAATGACAATTCTTGTAACTAATGGCATTCTGCACGGACAAATGCTATCTAGCCAATGCACACTATTGAACGACTTACATGCGTTACAATGATATGTAGATGTAATTTTGGATATAGTAGAAGAACATGAAATAGGAGTGGCATGACAAGCAGAGTATACTTACTCGTTACTCGGATTACGAGGACGAACAGTTGCGCGAAGTTCGTGCATAAGCACCATCATTATTCTCAACACGGCCCGTGTGGGGCAGGCTGCCCTGAAGTCTGGCAGCTCGGTGATGCATTGCGGTCGTGGCTCGTCTTCCGAAATGTAGGCCAGGCATCCCGAGTTTTCTCGGCAGCAGCAGTTCTCGTCCTCAGTTGGCATTAGCTCGCACCGATTGCATGTGCACCAGGTGGAGACGCTGTCCATTCGACTAGGCCCAGGCTCTTCATCTGTTGATTCGTCCTGCCAACTGCCGTCCGAATCCCCATCGTTTTCGCGTGCTTCCCTTTCCAGTAGTCCCTCCTCGGTATACTCGGGCTCGTACATGTAGGGCATTATTGTAGCCATTGTGTGTTAAACAAACTAAAATAATTTATAGCGGTGGTACTGGTATCTGTTCACACGGGCTACAAGCGGCGAAGGTAGCTAACCAGAGCACTGAAACGAGTCACAGAATACTCAAAGTAACACAGAGAGAGGAATGGAATCGAAAATCTGCTGCTGTGTGTTGTGAAACGGTCTGTTTATACTTATTGAGGAAAGAGGCGTCCTGCCATTTCCATGGCGACACGTCATTAGCTGAAGCGCAGCGAATGTTGACACAAGACGTGCTTTGGCATTGGGAAATGGGCGGTACGAGTCTGCTGATGACAGGCTCAGGGGCGGGGGATTTGATTTAGTGCCGCAAAAGCAGGTCAGGCAGGGCGATGGGGGAAAAGATAGGATTATCAGAAAATGGCGGCTCCCTGGTGCTTGTTTTCGCATGCGTTTAATGGATGAAAAATCGGGTAAGGTCCATAGGAAAGTTTTCTAAAATCGAGCCACTTAGGCTTAAAAAAACATGGCCGACTCGTAGGGACAATAACATTTTTTACTAGACCATGCCTTTAATAAAAGGAACTTGTACCAACCTACATGATGTCTGGAAAATCTGTCATTGCACCACTTTCCCCTCTTATCCAAGGGGTTTTCTGGGTAGGATTTACTACCTACATATCTGGGTATTTGTAAGGCTGCAATCATAATTACCCCAATGCACCCACAGGTATGCTCCAAGTGGTTAATCATGCAACTTATTTCATTTGTTTTGGGGGGTCTTGCAGATAACCCATATCTGGGCTAGATGCTTTAGATGTTCTTTCTCAAGTCTTCACTCCTGCCAGACTTTTGGTCAATGCTCCCAGCAGCCTTCTCATTCTTGCCTTCCCTACAAGCCTTAACATTCTCCTACCATGTAGATCGTTCTTTTAGCCACCCTCCTGTTTTTTAATTCTCCTAGTACATGGCCTATTTGTCTTAGCCACATGATATCCCTATTTACCTCTCAAACACCTTCTCTCAGTGCTTCAACACAAACACTCTGGATTTCCATCTTAACTTCCTTTAAGTCTGGTAGAAAATAGATCTGTTTATAGTTATGCTTACCCATTAGTTTAATGTTCTCTGATGTTTGAGCACCTAATAGTATCACCTCATCCCCAATTGTGTATACCCCATGTTTTACTTAAGATCAGGTTAGGTGGATTCCTTAATGAAGGAATTCTGCCTGTGCTGGGGTCCTTGATGTCGAGGACCCAAATGGTCTGTCCCCCATTTTAGAATCAGCCACCTGCGGCATGGCAAATGGGCGAGTCAGTGTTTCAGCTTCCCTGACCATAACTATGTGTGTTCACTCACTGGTAGTGCACTGATACGGTGCAGGGTGCACAGTGCGTTTTCCTTCGTTGCTCCATGGCTTTTGTTTGGCTCCAGTTTGCGATCCACGATGGGCCTCCCCGAAGGTGCTCTGATTTCTAAATTCTGCTCTGCGTGCTGAATCACAGATGGGGCTCAGAGATCACTGCATGTCCTCCACTTGTATTGAAGTTAAATCAAACCTTTCCTAGATCTGATTTTCTCTGTCTTTTCCCCCTCTCCTATCTGATTTGTTCCATCACCTGGCCCTTTCCTTCTCATCTCCTTAAATATTTGTCTCGGAAGGGTAGGCTATGGATTTGATGCTGCGATGGAGATTTTTTGGCATATGATGGGTAGGCCGAGGGGAGACTGGAAAAGCTCTCGGTGATCTCCTACTACCAGCTCCAGGAATTTCATCACTTAGCTGGTGGCATCCCCCGCCTCCGGAGGTCAACATCCCCTCTCTTTAGATGTTCGAAAAATGATTTAGTCACACTGCACAGCCCAACATCAGGAACATTAGAACAGCAAACCTTATGAAAAGGGCCACCTATGGAACCCAGCACTTATCATCCATCTGCATGCTACCACAAGCCAGGCCAGCCACCATGATGACCCCATGCATATCACCTGCCAGCCTTCGAATTTACTAGTCTTTGCAGGTTGTCCTCTTTTTTGGATATTATTTTTTTCAGAGGACTGCCTGTTTTCTACTGACAGTACTAGTGAGTCAGACATAGTTGGTGAGCAGACGTTTATTGTACTTTGGACACAGAGAAATGCTGAGAGATTATGGTATAGCAAACTATTTCAATATAGTTTAGAGATCTCTTTGTGGGTTTCAAGTTACAGTCAAACTCATAGACCAAACAATTATTTCTTTCATACTCTTCCTTCAATTTAAATTCAGTCATCTCTCTCTCTCTCTCTCTCTCTCTCTCTCTCTCTCTCTCTCTCTCTCTCTCTCTTTCATTCTCTCTCTCTCTATTTCCAAACCCTACCTTCTTTCAGCATCTTTCTCCTTTGTGTGGAATATAGCACTTTCCACGAAACCCTTGTGTGATCAAATATATTCTTTGCTTTCCACGATTTACTTGGGAAAGAGAATTCCAGGACAGCCTAGGGGAAGCCTACTACAAGATTGGTATGAGAAGGTGCACGTTCGGTTTGAAAACTGGTCTATTGGTGCCTAGTAACAATGCATGCCTTTTTCTCTGTAGACATGGATGATGATGATCAATAGCACCTGGACAAGATAATCATAATGTAAAGACTCAAGGGGGAGAATGTAAGGTGGAAACACTCCTGGGAGCTGAGGTTCCTGGCGGGTGTAAGTTCTGGTACACAAGCAAGATTCTGGTTTATGGGGGACAGCTCAATGGGGAGGCAAGTGGGTGATCTGTGGTTCAAGGGGAGTCCTGTGACAATACATGGTACTGGGGCAGTGAAACCTAACAATATTGTAATTGATTTTGGGGCTTGTATATTACAAACTGATGGAGGGAGACGTTCAATACTTCAGTAGGCTGTGTGGGGCACTTAGTGGGGAGTACCCGTGTTTTCATATGTGTATAGACGGGGGCATAGTCCTATACAAGAGATCAAGGTTTTGACCAACTAGAACACTTTTCCAGTTGCAGTAGCAAATTTAGGAAATTCTGGCAGATCTGATTCAAAAGCTCCTCTGATTGCATTCAACTCTCAGGTCTTGTTGGCCTGCTCTTCGATCTTTTTAATCTTTCTCTCAATATTTCTAGTCTTATCCCCATATCTTTATCCCATTCAGGCATTGTCTACCCTGAATGTATCGATTTTGATCTCATTCAAGGTCCTTTTGCTCTTTATATTCTGATAATCTGCTTATTTTTCCGGATTCTCACATGAATATCAATAGTGTTTCTTCTTTTCAGTTCCTTGTATTCTGTAATCCCTTTCTGATTCTGTCATAATGTCTACTATACCACCATTCAGTTTTATATTTTCATATTTGTTCTCTTTTTCACAAAATTGTTTTCACATTACTGATCCACTCTATCACATCCAGTGTTCGCCAATGTAATCATCTAAGTTAATTTATTTTCAATTCTTCACCTCTTATCGGGCAGCCACAATTTGTTTTTTTTACCCAGTTTATCTGGTACATTTTCCTTAACTGGTGTCTAGTAATTTTTAATTTTGTATTTTGGGAACCTGGTGTGTTATCTATTATAATGATGTTTTAATATTTTCACATGCAAGTCTTTCCTTTGTGCAAATCCCCATCTCTCTTTTCTTTTTCTTTTTTTTACTTTTGACTGAATCTGTCATTTTTCTGTTATTGTTTCTATGTTTTCTGATCCTGTTTTATACCTGCCCGTATGTGATAATTTTGTATTCAAATATGCACAGGGAGAAAACCGGGTCAGAAAACGTAAATACAAGATTATTTTTATAAGGATGCAATTCATTTGATTTTAAAAGAGCAGCTTGGTTGATCAGAATACAATTCCTGTATGTCAAAATAATTCTAGGAGGTTAAACAAAAGATTGTCAAAAAAATGGCACAACCCATATTGAACTTGTTAATAAATAGTTTTTGATAGATTTTTTATTTTCCACTTTTGTTTTGTGATCATAGCCTCCTTTTACTTGTTCCTTCTTTTTTTCTTTTGTAATCTGTTTTTCTGTGGAAGCTCTTTCTGGCTAACTATGCCTACTTTTGAGGAAGAAGGAGGAGATATGCTGGAGGAATGGTGGTGCTGTTGGTAAGTGTAGGGGTCAGAGAGAGGAGTGGGCAAGGGAGCATGGGTGAGTGGGACGCTAATGGGACAAGAAAGTCCAACAGTTTAAAGGACAAGTCAGCCCAGTACATCCAGGATCAGCATCCAGCAGCCTCCAAACACCAGCTCATATCGGCAAATCTAACCCAGTGTCTGAGGGAGCTCATTGGTTGGCTTTGTAAGGAAGGCATGGTATCAAACAGTAAGACAGGCACAAGTGATCATAGTTCAAGGGTGTTTATTTATCTTGAATTGGGTTTGAAAAATGCCTATCTAATCTTAAATCTAAAAATACGCACAAGCTACGATCATCAAATAATAATAATGGAGTCCTAGTTGAGTCTGTCAAAATAAAAGGGCCTATACTAATAAACCTATTGCCAATCCTTACTTCTAAATACAAATAGTGTGGGAAACAATGTTGTGCAAAAGGCAAAAGAAAAGTGTTCAAGAAATGATATGTCAGTATATTTAAGCCATTGGTTTCCCTTACCCATGTTTTCAGCACAGGACAAGGCGGCACACTCAAGCTTAGCACACTCTCTACCTTCTCTAGCACAAGGTTGAAGTACAAAACTTCAACAACATGGCCTTCTGTGCTAAAGTATCTTTGCCATTCAAAGACTCTTCTTTTAGATGGCCTGGATGCAACACGACAAACATCAAAGTTCCTTTCTTCTTAGGATTGTACATGCACAAATGATCAGGGGATTTTCTGTTCCGGGCTCATACCCACTTTAACACAAAGCTTTCAAAAGATCTCCCTCTGCCGACTCGGACCAACTTTATCTACTTTGCCACAAACCTTTTTTAATGTATGAACATCGAAGACTTTTGATTTTGCACAGGGTTTTGCTTGACCAGTCACAGGACCACTTCGATTGACAATTCTTAACAACTCTTTCACTTCTGCCACATCTCAGCTGGATACCTTACAGAGACCTTCAATTGAGCACACACGCCGTGCCGGACCACTCTGTCAAAGGTATCATATCTTGGTTTCAAAGTTCAATCACTCATCAGAAGTTCAACTTTACTTGCATCAATTATCACATGTGTTTCAAATAATGTTCATCCCAGTGCTCACCATACAATGTTTCCACTTACAACCTTGGCGTCAACACAGACCGGTCCTGCATCCGCTTCCAAATTCTCCACCTGTGTAGAATTCACTGGCGTGGCTTTGTTCTTGGAGCCAAGGACAGTATCACGGCAGCTGGTGTTTCTCCCCACCTTGATTATTGACACACGAGGGTCCCCAGGTACGTCTGACACACAATGCAGGATTCTTCAGTCTGGTTTCCTGGTTTTACACTTTCTATTCTCGAGATTTCAGGAATGTAACGGTTCCTTGTTGAAAAGGTCATGGCAATGTCCCTGCTTGCGACCCGCTCTGTCTTACCGTCTTTCTTCTCTCGTTAACCTGCCATCTTGGAACTGCTGTTTCCTCGTGTGCTTTGCCTCACTCAGAGTGTGCTCTCGTGCTCTACCTTTTATCCGTGTGGAGAAGCTTAATGGAAGTCGGGTGTGTGTGATGGTCAGTAATTGCCTGACCTCGCCTGAGCATAGTATTGCGACACCTCAGGTATACAGCTTGGGTGTTAGTCCATTTTCGCTCATAGCGGGCTGTCCATGAGAAAGTGTTTGTGTTGTAAAAGGTGGGGGTACAGTTCCTAAATATCCTACCTAGTAAGATGGGGTAAAGGTGTTACAGGGAAGGGGATCCCGCATCTCACCATCTGGTGTCCCATTCCCACTCCCCAAAGACCCCCCACCCAGGTGATCATCCCGCATTGGTCCACCCCCAGGAACTGGATCCAAAAGCGATGGCTGTGTCCTGGCTTCCTGAATGACAGATCCCCAGAGACTAGTGCGTGAGACACCTTCTGGTTTCTCACATGCCCTTCCCCTATGCAAGGTCGATATACTTGGTCTTTGTCTAGGTTGTTCGATTTGAAGACCTTGCAGAGAACAAGAACGAGATATATCCATGGACTCTCACATATTCCATGTGTTTCTTTTCCTCTGTGCTGGCAGAGCCGAGGTGTTTTTATTTGTCTCCCGAATGTAGCTCATAAACTGGCCTTTAGGGGTTGACCCTGGAATTATGTGCTCCCTATGTCTCGTGGAAGGTTCATGGTAAATGGTAGGCTCATAGCATTCTGGCTCCGTCCAATCCCACATTGGAGAGGTTTGGGATAACAGTTAGAGTGCCAGTATTCTTGAGGTATAAATTCCTTATGGGGAGTTGGAGATTCCTGCTAAAGAGTGGAGAATGCAGGGAAGTCCTTCCCACAATGACTTCTTTGGGGAGCCCAGGAATGATGGCCGATGATATCAGATATGAATCGCCCCTGATGTTAATGTACACGGGTATCTTGGGGTTTATCCCCTTGTACACATGTAACTCTAAATAGGGTGTCATTATCGAGGTCTGTTGTTGTAACCAAATCGGCCATTATGGCGGTTTGTTTGCTACCTGAGTCAATTAATGCCTTTACTCGTTTCCCATTTATCGTGGCCTTTTCATATGTAAAATAAGCCTAGTACTGACATAAGCATATGCAAAATGTTTCCATATCTTCTTTGTGTTCTTCCCACTCTCGCCCTTTTAGACAGCCTATTTCCATGGGTTCTTCCTTTACATTTATTGGACAGTTTTTGGCCAGGTTCTCTACATGAAAAGCAGATAAGAGGAGATGGTTTGCTTCCCTTAGGTTCCTCTCTTTTACTTTCCTCTCTACTTCTAGGGTCAGGTCTTTTAACTTCCATTCTTTCTTTCAGTATCCATTTCTTGGTTTAATAGGATCCTCCTCGCCTATCTAATACCTGGGGTTGGGAGTGATGAGTACGTTTTTGATCTTTCGGCTCCTCGCTTCAGTGTACCGAGTGTAAGTGTTCGCTGCATCCGACTGATTTTGGGCAGTCTCAATAGCCATGGCTAGGGCAGGTCGGTTTAGCTGTTAGCTGTAGTACTGCCTTTTGCAAAAAGGGTGGTAAAGAATTGGAGAATTATTGCAAAGTAATCATTTCTACCAATTCTTCCATTGTTTTGTTGTTAATCCAAGGAGCAATTGTGTTTTCAATTTGTTTTCACAATTCAAGGGGGGTTTCCCCAGGGTTTAGTCTAATGGCCCTTACATTTTGCCGATAGAAGATACAGGTTTGGCCTACCCGTTTTAGAAGCCCCTCTTTTATTGATATAAAGGTATCTCCCTGGGCAAGATCAAGTAACTGGTAGGAGGTCTGTAACTCACCCTTCAGCAGAGGTCCTAGATAAAAAAAAAGATTTTCTTCCCATCCTAATTGCTCAGCTCATCGCTCAAAATTCTGAAAGAAGTTCCCTAGATCTTCGCCCTCTTGGTATGGTTGGAGTATCCATTGAGGTAGCAGGGGTCTTGCCTTTAACTCGACAATTTGTTGAATTCTATTGAAGCCTAGCTTTGGCCTGAATCTAATGGGGAACCATCTGGGCCAGAATGGCTGCCAGTTCAGCCATTTCTTCTGGCGGGGTAAGGGAATCAGAAAAGAACAGGTCTCAACTCCCCCTGATAGAGTTTCAAAGTCGTTTGACTCCTCCTAGTATAATTACGCAGGAGTGGAAGATCTTGATAGATTGTTTTCTAAACCTGATGGACCAGGGACCGAATTGAATTTGGTACAAAAAAAAAAGTTTGTGACAAGGGGGTTTCAGAGCGCTAGGTCTAATGAAGGTGTGTGCTGGTCATATTTTTAAGATTATTCGATCACACTGTTGGATGTTATAGTGGTACAGTGGAAGGTTATCTAATAACAGCTGTATTGTAAAAAACATATCTTGTTGACCAGTCGGGACGTGAAGCTGCAAGATCAAAACTTCTTTAAGAGTGGATACATGGTCAGAGTCAAGCAGCTGAACGATTCTATTTTCCCCTTCTGGTAGTACAACGATTATTAGCATGGATTCTCAATTTTTATCAATTGAATCATATCCCACTTCTGATACCATATGTAAGGAAGGCATGTTATAAAACAGTAAGACAGATTCAAATGATCACAGTTCAAGGGTGTTTATTGAACTTCAATTTGGTTTGAAAAACGCATATCTTATCCTAAATCTAAAGATGGGATCAAGATACGACCATCAAATAATAATAACGCAGTCCCAGTCGAGTCTGTCAAAATAAAAGGGACTATATTAATAAACCTATTGCCAATCCTTACTTCTAAATACAAATAGTGTGGGAAACAAGGTTATGCAAAAGAAAAGTGTTCCAAAAATGATATGTCAGGATATTCAAGATGTTGGCTTCCCATCCCCACGTTTTCAGCATGGGAGAAGGTGGCACACTCGAGCTTAGCACAGTCTCTGGCTTCTCTAGTATGATGGTGCAGTTCAAAGCTTCAATGTCATGCCCTTCTGTGCTAAAGTCTCTTTCCCATTCAAAGTCTCTTATATCAGAGGGCCTTATGCAGCAAACATCAAAGCTCCTTTCTTCTTAGGATTTTACATCTACAAATTCTCTGGTGATTTTCTGTTCAGACCCACTTCAACACACAGCTTTCAATTGATCTCCCTCTGCCGGGCTCGGACCAACTTTTTCTACTTTGCGACAAACTTTCTTTACTGTATCAACATCGAAGACTTTCGATTGTGCACAGGGTTTTGCTTGACCACTTTGATTCACAATTCTTAACAAGTCTTTCACTTTTGCCTCCTCTCAGCTGGATACCTTACAGAGGCATTTGATTAAGCACACGTGCAGTCCTGGACCACTCTGTCAAAGGAATTGTATCTTGGTTTCAAAGTTCAATCACTCATCAGGAGTTCAACTTTACTTGCGTCGGTTATCACACACGTTTCAGATAATGTTCATCCCAGCGCTCGCCATACAATGTTGCCGCTTGTAACCTTGGCTTCAACACAGATCGGTCTTGCATCATCTCCCCAAATCACAGGCTGTGATGAGTTCACTGGCGCTGCTTTGTTCTTGAAGCCAAGGACAGTACCACAGCGGCTGGTGTTTCTCCCCGGCTTGATTATTGACGCAGGAGGGCCCCTGGTACCTCTGACACAAAATGCAGGATTCTACAACCTGGTTTCCTGGTCTTACGCTTTCTATTCTCGAGGTTTGAGGAAAGTAACAGTTCCTTGTCGACAAGGTCAAGGGAACTTCCCTCCCTGCAAACCCCTGCTGTCTTGCCGTCTTTCTTCTCTCGTTAAACTGCCATCTCGGAATTGCTGTTTCCTTGTGTACTTTGCCTCACTCAGAGTGTGGTCTCGTGCTCCACCTTTTATCCGTGTGGAGAAGCTTAATGGAAGTCAGGTGTCTGTGATGGTTAGTAATTGCCTGACCTCGCCTGACCATAGTATTGGAACACGTCAGGTATACGGATCAGGTTTAGTCCGTTTTCTCTCAAAGCGGGCTCTCCATGAGGAAGTGTTTGTGCTGTAAAGGGTGTGGAGGGTAGTGTTCCTAAATGTCCTACTTGGTAGGATGGGGTAAAGGTTTTACAGGGAAGGGGACACTGTGTCTCACCATCCAGTGTCCCACTCTCTGAAAGCCCCTCACCCAGGTGATCCTCCCACAAAGGTTCACCCCCAGGAACTGGATCCAAAAGCAATGGCTGTGTCCTGGCCACCTTGATGACATATCCCCGGGGACTAGTGGGTGAGACACCTTCTGGTTTCTCACAGCTTCCCCGTGTTGGTTGATAATGAGAGGCATCTTCCCATGGGAAGCTCTTCTTTTCAAAGTCTGACAATAAAAGTCTTTCACCTGCATGCTGCAGCTGAGGCTAGGAAGAACCCCATCAGAAGGAGCAAGGCATTCTAAACAGGTCAAGGACGGTGAAGAGAATTAAGTTGAACTCCATTCAAAAGGCAAATTCAAATCTAAAATGGCCAGTTTACATTAATAATACATGGGCATTCCGGAACTACTACAGTGGTGATTTGGGACATTATAAAAGCATATAAAAACAACACATTTGGTACAATTCAAAATATGTTGTCATTACTGTTCAGTGCAGACCGAGTTTTGGGAAGCAATGGAGTGCTTCACAAGTCATGGGGAGGGGTGAGAGCAGACATGATGACAGAAGCTGATCCCAAGGGATCCATCCAAGGGAGCAGGGAACTAGCAATGGGGGAGGGCAGACAATTTGGCCACAAATGATCTATAAACATCTGTTATGTGTAACACAATGTATCACATGACAGTACATTGCATTGCATTCTATTAACTGAACGTGTCTTCAGGGCAAATGAGGTAGTTGGTTAACAGAAATTGAGTTTATAGTGCATCTGTCCTTCTCAGGTCAGGAACACTCTCAGGGCCCAAGGGCACATTCACCCCCCGAACCCTTTGTGATCTATTCAGCGGCAGATGGTGAATTTATTAATTGAAGGTGTGTAAATACTTGCCAATAATATGCAAGAGTAAGCGGTTTTGTAGGTTAACCCATGACAAAATTCAATAGACGCAAGTCACCAACAATGCACAGGAGTATTTCCATGAAGCTGTGTGGATGAGCCTTTAATCACCTTAACCCAAAATAAGCCCACCACTTAAGAAGCAAGTGCACTTTTGTCCATAAAGCAAGTTTATTTTACATTCAGCCAGGAAGAGCTAGATGACACTGTAGAGTCTCTCTGAACCACACAAACACTTCACAATATGCACATTTTGCAACAGTTAAAACACTCCCACATATTTTATTACAAATCGTGCCCCTGCACATGATCGGTCAATCCTATGCAAACAAAAAACAAACTTCTCTAATTCCCACGTTCTCATTGGACACATTTATCTGGCTACCATTATCAGCTCATATTTACAGCACACCCCTTTTGGGAGTTGTCCATGGTAGGTCATGACATCATCAAATAGTTACACAGTTAAACACAGACATACTTCATTACAAGTTCCAGCTGGCCTGGGACCGCCTAACCTCAGACGTGATGCACATGGTTTGCAAGGACACTTCAGACAATATGGGGAGGTGGTGAATAAACAAGTTTCCTTTGAACTGGTGATAATAAACTCATCCTCCCAGACTTGCTGGTATCCTTGGTTCACTATAATTTAAACGACTACCTAACACGCATGGACTCCGGACACAACCTGAGAAAATAATCGAAACCCATAAAGTATTGGTCAACTCTGCCCTTAGGTGTCCCTTCACCACAGGTTTATTGTTTGGTCAAAAGCAGATGGCGAGGCTTCCCTGAACAATGAGTAACAGACTCTCGTGTGCTTAAAAAGATTGCAGTAGTGCCAAGTCATAAAAACCCAGCAGCCTGTAACTGATCATCAGTTAATAACACACACACTCATTGCCTTCCCTCAGACTCCAACACTGCAAAACTAGTTTTCCCAATCACCCAGATTTCATCTGGCAAACCCTGGCTGCAGGGCGAGGCCAAACTATGAAAAGCCGATAGCCTAGAGATTTGTGCATTCTCCATGTACCCCCAATTGTCCCAAAACAAATTTCCTTCAAGACCCCATGTATGAATGTTAGTGCATATATGTTCAAAACTATAGCCTCCTCTTCCTGTGGTTTCTTCATGACAAATCACCTTTTGGCATCTGCGTTATGAAGCTCCTCGTTGCCAAGTTTCTAGGCACTTCGTGGCACACCATACCTATATTGTATTTATATTTCATCAGTTTTGACATTTATCTTGCTGCACACGTGCAAATTTAAATGTACACAAACACAAGATAACACTAAAAGTAAAACATATTTCAATCTCATTAACTACTCTAGATATATGTAAAATTGCAACATCGTACCACCTTCGCCGTTCCCTCAGTCACCAATATGGCGCACACAACATGAACCCGCTTTCTCATTGGGACCTTTCCTGTCCACCCCGGCAATGCCTTTTCCCTCAATATTTGCCAGCATAAAACCCTTTTCTGACTGACTGTGCCCATAAATGTCTAAGATGCTGCACCAATATATTGCAGTATTCCCAAATAAAAACATACTCATCTTCATTTTGTGCATCATGACAGTAATGATGCTATAAGATAACATGTCCAAACCGGCTCTAACAATATATGCCAGTATACCCACGTTAGAGCATTCTCCTGCTGGATTTGCCAATTAAAATGCCATGACACAATAGGAAAGCATGTCCAAACTCACTGCACCAATGTAGGCCATTCTAGAATTGTAATAAAACTTATTATAGCTTCACATTAAAAAATACCATATCCCACTAAGAAATTATAACCAGACTGACTGCACCAAAATGCCAATTTAGCCACAGCACAACATTTATAATGTTGGCATTATCATAGATGCCCAATAAAAAATGTCTTGCCGCGGTAAGAATACCTAGACTGGCTGCATCACAATGGCAGTCTTTGCACTTTATAACATCTTACATGCTTGCTTTTTCATAAATACCCAGTAAAAATGATATCCCTTCACCAAAATCAGTTCTTGCACACATTCACTCACTCATTCAAACATCCATTGACACAACATTCACATGTGCACCCAACCACCCATACATCATACACTAGCTCAGTCATGCACCATTCAGGCACACATAACCACATAGACATTCATAAATACATAATTGTGATCTTACCTTCAGCCCTGTTCCGGATTCTGCTCCTTGCCACAATGTTGTTTCCCGTGATGAATGCCCTCCGGCTCCCGCATACAAGAACAGGAACCAGGAAGCATGTATCACTTTCTGGTTCCTGCATATGCGGGAAGGTGCAGGAGTGCTCCGTCCACAATGCCACAACCCAACGGAATGTGATGTTAGATGTAGGAGCACCAAATACACATTCCATGGTGATGTTCCCCAGTCTGCATCTCCAAAAAGCCATGCAAGGCTGGGAAGCAAAAAAACCCAGGCCTTGCATGGTGCAATGGACATGCATGCTGGCAAACAAAACTATAAAAGGTAAACTATGTTTCCCTTTGATAGTTAAAGACACTGCAGGACTGCTCCATCAGCTGCAGCAAGGAGCCGAGGGAGTGCTCTGTGTTTTCACTGGGATGGCTCGGCTCCTCCATAATGGGCAGCGGTTCTGGCGGGCAGTGCCCTACCACCCATTAAAGGGGTAGTTTGGTCAGACGTTTTACTGGCCCAATCGATCAGGCATGTATTTTAAAGCATACATGGATTGTTCTTCAAAAAATGTCCAATGCAACTTACCCGAGCTTTTCTCACTTTAACATATGCAAAAACAATGAGTCAGGTACCACATCTTGTGCTAATCTTATCAGTTGATCCATCGCCCTAAGTTCAAGTGCACTTGAGTCACTAATTCAGATCACCCGCCGCTCAATCTGACATCACTAGATGCTCACCATGAGCTCCACCTATTTTAATGCCGTTAGTGAGCAGAGTAGCCAAACATACCCTCTCATCACCAATGTCAAAGTTATCAAACACAGAACCAGCAACACAAACACGCATATCCACAAACAGATACAAAACATTTATTTCTTTTCACAAAAATTATAATAATAATGATTTATTGTGATTTAGTCCAAATATTAGAACTTTACACAAAACATTACACAAAACATTACAGTGTTCCAGAAAAGGTAATAAAACAGAACAATAAAACACATCTTTCATAATTATACAAAGTTACAAAAGTACAAAACTACATAAAACTTCATATTTCTTCACACTGTAAGAATACATGTAAAAAATTCAGCCAAACTAAATTAAGTTGGTGGCAATAATTTTCTAACTTGAATCCTCACTCTGTACAGGGCAAGTTGGTAAGATATTGTATATGAGTTAAGACAGTACACCCAAAAGGAATCTCCAACAATACTCTCATAACTATGGACAAGTTTTCCCAATAAATTCATATATAGTGGACCCAATTTGGGGCAAGAGGTAAGAACATGTCTGACAGTTTCCAGGGTGCTTGGATTCTTACTGATACGGCAGGTCCTATCATTTAAAACTAAGTGCTGTTGGACACCCATAATAGCGAGGACCTGAAGTTGGTTTGTTCGAAGCCTCAGCAGGAAATCTCTTACTGCCGGATCAGGGGATAGTAATAGATAGGGCTGCGTTCTCCTGTACCTGTGTATTACATTAACCACAGCGTCATACCCTTTCAATCTTTCAAGGTGAGAGTAGTTTTCACACAAGTCCTAGTAATTTAGCTTACGCATAAAAGATTTTTTCAAATGAATAAATGGTCGCATTTTCTTTTCTGTGTGAATACAACCAATCTGAAGGAAAAGTGATTCATTCAATGTTTTAAAGTTATCTCCCCGCTTAACCTTCTCGACATCATAGTTATTTCCCACTATTGCAAGCAGTTTACATTTTGGTGCAGAAACAGATTTTAAGTAGAAAACTCCCCGGGCACGCAAGGCCATACCTCTCAAAGAAGTTATACCTAGCTCAAGTCTCAGGTATTGCATGGAGCATGATGGACCCAGACCTAACGCTACTCGCCAATATTGGCCTTCTAGGATATTGAGCCAGTTTAAGTCCTGCATAGCTAACGCTTCGAGGCCATAGATTATAGCTGGGACAAAGCACTGCTGATATAACTTTATAGTGCCTGCCAAGCTAAAACCGCATTCCCTCTTGAGAATTTGCTTGCCTGTAGTGTTAATATTTTAGCTCGTCTTTTTTACATGCAATTATCCTATTGTAATTAGAGGTTATATCAAACTCCAAGCCCAAGTAAGGGTAGGAATCAGCAAACTCGATCAAACCCAAGCTAGATTCAATACCCAGCTGGATGGAGCCCTTACTACTGATCCGCATTACCTTAGTCTTCCTCAAGTTAATGGCCAAGCCCAGCTCAGAGTAGTACTGTGCAAGTTCCTCTAGCAAGCTCTTGATGCCCGATATTGTTCTGTCGAACAGTATCAGGTCATCTGCATAGAGCATACCTACCATTGGAATTGGCCCCAACCTAGGGTGGCAATTTGACCTTAATCCCACACGAAGGAGTAAATCAGAGATGTAAAGATTATACAACGTAGGCGCAGCTACACATCCCTGCTTTACTCCCATATTAATAGTAATAGGTTCAGTCACAGCACCTTCATTGTTGAGTCTTACCTTGGCGCTGGTTTCACTATGTAGTGCTTTTAAGATCTGAAATAACCAGTTGGGACAATTAAGGCTGATCAACTTGGACCAAAGTTACTCTCTTATGACCTGGTCAAACGTGCTAGTGAAATCGACAAATAGCATATATAGAGTAGAATCTTTGTTGCTCATTGTGGTATTAATCAATGAGTCTAGCACTCTGATATTATGAGTGGTGTTAGCCCCTGGTCTAAATCCGGTCTGGGCATGATGAAAAACTTGTTCAGCAACTATCCAGGACTCCAGCTCTCTAAACACCAGTGTCGCAAAAACCTTGCTCGTAGCATCCAACATGGACAAAAATCGGCAATTGGTTACATCCCTACGTTCACCTTTCTTGTGAACCGGGATCAACACCGACTTTTGCCATGTCGTCAGCATGGTGCAAGAGCGACAAACCCGGGAAAAGAGAGTTAGAAGAATCTAAGCCCAGTTATCTGGGTCTTTCTTCAAGACAAATTATCAAAACTGTTTATTTTAAAGAAAACAGCAATAGTTGGGAGCCTAAGAATTACTTTTCTTTTTGACATAGTGCTGAAAATAGGTAACTAAGTCCACAAAAACATGTGTAACTTTTCCCAATAGAGGTTATAGCTGGCAAACATTACATGGCTCTACTGTGATATTAGAATGCTGATTCCGTTCATCAATCAATTAATCCCAGTCTTTGTATTCTTCACAGAAAATTATTATTTTCCATCGCCGATTTCTGATCGAGGAACATGACGTTCAATTATAGAGAAGAAATGAGTGGTTCCATTTGAAATGCAACACTTTCACATTAACAGACTTTCAGAAGGCATAGGCTTCCATGTTGCTCCTTATCACTGTAACCACAAAAGAACAGATTGGTGCCTGGCGATCATCTCAGATAATGGTTATCACAGATGCGTTGTTGATGATTGTTGTCTGACTGCGGTTGAAGAAGCCATTGACCGGTAGACTGTACCCATGACAGGCACACATTGGGATAATATAACTATGTAAAATCGAGAATGAAAAAAAATATTTCCCATTTATAATCGTATATAGACAGAACATATTTATGTTAACTATCAATTTAAGTTACAATTAATATGTATAATGTCTATTATTTGCGTCAAATTGAACATTCACCCGTTACAACGTAAATCATGTAGCATAAAGCACACTTGCCATCCTCACTTGCATAAATATAAATATTATTTAAAACTTTGCTTACATTGCATCTTGTGTTTCCATTCACTTATGTGATCGATAACCAACCTCCTTGAAAGACAGATCTCAGCACTAGAAACGTAACATGTATACGTAAGCTTTCAATATAGTGAATTTTTTCACTTCTTTGTGGATATTCAACACATGTTGGTGTCAGGGACTCAGGTAGGCAGAGACAAGGACAGGCTAGGCGCAGGGGTGTTGTGGGTACTGTTGTGGGCACTGGTGGGGAGAGACAAACAAAGATGCAACCATACAAAAGGCTGCTTTGCCCCATGTGCAGGAGAAAGGGACTAAAGACTGCGTTTCCCAGCAGCCGGCGCCGAAGGACTACAATCCCCAGCATGCCCAGGGACGCTTTGGGCCAATCAGGGACCAGGAAGGGCGCGGCCGCCCCATCGCGCATGCGCAGAGCCCCGAGCACGGGGCTTGCGCTTGAGACTCCATGCCGACAAGACGTCTGGACCGGAGCTCCAGCAAAACTACACGCGAGGGGCCCAGCCCCACCCGAGCAGCAGCCCGGCCCCTCGCCCACACGAGATAAGTATTCCTCTTGCTAAGGGCCCAAGGGGATCGAGGGGGAGGTGCAGGGGGCGTCAGCTTGCCACCCCAGAGCCCCAGCACCGCTACGAATTATACGAAGTGGCTTAACTTCGGCGCTCGATCCGCCGGCGGCATTCTTTGGGAATAAATTAACCTGTGATTTTGTCATTTGGAGTGTTTCCGCCTCTTGGAGACCTTAGCAGACCCGTGAGGCGAAAACACAGCACCGGAGATCCTACCACAGTTTAAAGCACATATTGCTCACGATGGTCTGCAGGAAGACCGTTTGTGCATTTTGTCACATTTACTGGGGTCTGCAGGGGCATTTCAGAATGTGTCAGTGTGAGTGAGGCTGCATGAGGTGAATGCAGACTATGACAGAGGGCATGTTTTAATGCTTGTTAATTTCTTTTAGCTTGGACCTTTTGAAAACAACCCTCCAGACGTGCCAAGGACGTGACTGCTCTTCATGGACAAGACACAGAAGACCAGAGCTAAGTTGCATGCTAACTCCTGTACTGATCTGATGACTTAGGGATAGGCAGTGTTAGAATGTTCTTATGTGCAAATTGGTGCTTATGTATAAGTAGTTAGTAAGGGCTGAGGACACTAGAACAAAAGTGCGCAGCAACCAATCTTTCCCTGCAAAGTACCCCATTCCCACCCATAACCTCTACCTCACCCTCAATCCGGTTTACCTAATTCCCCCCTACCTATCCAACCATCGAGACCCTAACCCTCCTTCCCTGCTCTGGTCCAGGAAGCCCGTGTAAGCTCTGACTTGCGGGCTCCACGACCAAAGTGGGGGTGGTTGGTACTACGTCGCTCCTGCGCCTTGGATTCTGAACTTCGTGACAGAAGCGCAAGCCCACGTAGTATTCAGGCGCCCGAGTGACGTGGCCAGCCCCCATTGAAACCATGGAAGAAATAGCCAAAGCCCTGCAAGACTTACAAGGTGAACTGGCAGCGTCTAGACAGGACTATGCCACACTGTCCGCACAGGTGCGCAGTTTAGCAGCTCAGACAGCGCCCTTATCTGGCCAACCACCTACTCCGGTGCAGGTACACGTGAGCCCGGAGGCAATAGTTCCATTGGCACCCCCTGAGCGCTACGCTGGAGACCCACAAAAGTTTACCACTTTTATTACTCAGTGCCGTCTCCATTTCCTGACTAAAACTGCAGCCTTTCGGTCCGTTCAGTCCCGAACGGCGTTTGTAATATCGTATCTCACGGGGGACGCTGCGGCATGGGCAAATCCATTAGTCCAAAAGGACCATGCCATTCTTTATGACTGGGATGACTTCCTGGCGGAGTTTGAGAAAATATTTAACCGGCGAGCTGCCACCCTTTGCAAGGATCGGGAACTGTTAAGCCTCAAGCAGGGGTCTAAGGAACTAGTGACATACGTCACTCATTTCAATCGGCTGGTAGCCGAAGCCGACTGGCCCCGTGATAAACGGATGTCCCTCTTTTATCAAGGTTTGAGGGATGACATCAAAGACCTTATTGCCCAGGTTGATCCACAGCCAAGGGAATGTTCAGAGATGATTGATCTGGCCTTACGGCTTGACCATCGAATGGCAGAAAGGCGGGGCGATAGACGAAAGGGAGATTCACGACCTGTGCCTCGGTTGGATCTGTATAGGGGATCCCGGGGGGTGGCGGCCAGATCTGAGGGGGAAGAACCAATGCAGATAGGTTCTGTTCGAGGTCCCCTCACTAAAGAGGAAAAGGAACAAAGGAGGAAGGACGGCCTCTGTATGTACTGTGGCAAGGCTGGGCACTTTGTTCGTGAATGCCCAAGCAAGCCCAAGACCCAGGGAAACGCTTCGGCTCGTCGGTAGTGGGGGTCACCCGATCGAGCCTGTTGAGTAGCAGGGCCCCAATGGCAGGCATTTCGAACTATGCTACGCATGTCACCTTGATGGGTTGTTTGGAGTTCCAAACACAGAAGAAACAGGTCACTATGTTTGTGGACTCGGGAGCGACAGGTAATTTTATTGATGTCCAGTACGTGGTTACCTTAGGTATCCCAGTACAGCAAAAGGCAGACCCGGAACCTGTACGTGCTGTAGACGGCACTCCTCTCAGCTCAGGGCCCATAACACATAACACTTGTTTGGTGACTTTACAATGCGGAGCTTGGCATAGGGAAAGCATTGCCTTTGATATCATTGCCGCCCCGCAATTTGGGCTGATTTTGGGATTACCGTGGCTAAAAAAGCATAACCCCCAAATTCATTGGACCACAGGGTCAATCAGTCTGGGCTCACCGCATTGTCTTGAACATTGCCGGCAAGAAAGTACACCTTCAGTGTGTGCTCTCAACGTCTCGGTTAAGCAGGAAATGCGTACCGAAAGTATACCCCAAGAATACGCAGATTTCATGGACGTGTTTAACAAACAAGCTGCAGAATCATTACCCCCACATCGGCCATTTGACTGCAGAATTGATCTGGAGCCTGGGGCTACTCTACCGTGTAGTCGTATATATGCCCTAACGGAGGCAGAAAACAATCACCTCCAAGAGTACATAGCTGCGAATTTAAAGAATGGATTTATTCGCCACTCTAATTCGCCAGTGTCCTCCCCTTTGTTCTTCGTACCGAAGAAGTCTGGAGAGCTCCGGACTTGCATAGATTACCGCAGAGTGAACCAGATAACCATTAAGAACCGTTATCCGCTTCCTCTCATCCCAGTTCTTTTGGATCAAGTTAGGGATGCGACAATCTACACCAAGTTGGACCTTCGAGGCGCTTACCATCTTGTGCGGGTGCGCAAGGGAGACGAATGGAAAACCGCCTTCCGGACCAAGTTCGGATTGTACGAATATCAGGTTATGCCATTCGGTCTTTGTAACGCCCCCGCTGCCTTCCAACATTTCCTGGATGAGGTCCTTAGAGAATATTTAGACGTATGTGCGGTAGTGCACATAGATGACATCCTAATATATTCTCAAAATCTCCAGGAACATGTCCAACATGTACGCGCAGTTTTGCAAAAGCTGCGGGAATACCACCTTTATGCAAAACTGGAGAAGTGCGAGTTCCATTGTACCACCGTGGAATTTCTAGGCTACTTCCTGACCCCAACCGGCGTACAAATGGACAAGAAAAAGGTGCAGGCAATCTTGGATTGGGCTTCCCCTACCAGTGTGAAAGAGATTCAGTCATTCCTGGGGTTTGCGAACTTCTACAGACGCTTCGTAAAGAACTTTTCTGCATTGGTCACTCCAATCACGAAGCTTCTCCGTAAAGGCTGCCCTTTTGTATGGGACACATCGGCCGACCAGGGGTTTCAACAGCTCAAAAAGGCCTTCACCGACGCCCCGGTACTGAAACACCCGGATTTGTCCAGACCATTTGTAGTGGAAACGGACGCCTCTAGCTACGCTCTAGGTGCTATCCTGTCCCAGCGGGACCCACAGACAGGCCTGCTACATCCCGTGGCCTACTTCTCAAGGAAACTACTCCCAGCTGAACAGAACTATATCATTGCCGATCGGGAATTGTTGGCAATTAAGGCAGCTCTTGGTGAGTGGCGACACTACCTGATGGGGGCACGTCATACCACCACGATCATAACGGACCATCGTAACCTCCAGTTTATAAGAACCGCCAAGACGTTGAGCCCGCGCCAGTTGCGATGGGCTCAATACTTTGCCGAGTTTGATTTCATCATAACATATAGACCCGGAGCCAACAATCGAAAGGCAGACATATTGTCACGATATCCCGAGTCAGCAGAGCGAGAGGCAGGCATTACACCACAACCTATTATTCCCCCAACACGTATTGTTGGAGCTACTTCTGATTTCTTTGAGGCCGTATTAAAAGACCTCACTATGCAGGACGTCCATCAGTGGTGCAAACAAGATCCTCAGAATACATTCGTTGAGGGACTCCCCTATCATGGGTCAGCCTTGTACTTGCCCACCAAGCAACTACGGGAAAAGGCCTTATCATGGTGCCACGATTCGTCATTGGCAGGACACCCGGGAAAGTCAAAAACTCAGGAGTTGGTGGCTAGACATTTCTGGTGGCCCAAGTGGCGGCACGACGTTCTGCAGTATGTGTCTCAATGCGAGGTGTGTGCTCGAAATAAAGCTAGTCACCAAAAACCCGCTGGGCTCCTTCATCCTCTACCGACCCCTTCGATACCATGGCATACGATCACCATGGACCTTATTGTGGATCTTCCCGAGGTTCAGGAATACACTTCTGTATTGGTAATAGTGGATACCTTTTCGAAAATGGCCCACTTCATCCCATGTAAGGGAGTCCCGACTGCTGGTGCAATTGCCGAATTAGTTCTGCAAAACATAGTCCGCCTTCATGGCCTTCCCTATTGTGTGGTCACAGATAGGGGTCCACAGTTCACCTCTCGCTTCTGGCGTGAGTTTTGCAAGATTCTGGGAATGGAAGTCCGCTTGTCGTCCGGATACCATCCCGAGACAGATGGCCAGACAGAACGCGTGAATCAATGCCTGGAGCAGTATTTACGGTGTTTTGCCACAAGTAGGGAGACAACCTGGGTCCAGCATACTTGGTTGGCAGAATTGCCATATAATAACGCCACACATGCATCCACCAAAAAGACTCCGTTCTACTGCCTTTATGGGCGACACCCACGGATCCTCCCAGTGGCCATTCCAGCTTCAGGATTTGAATTGCCAACGTTGGCTAGACAACGGTTGGGCATAGAGCAGGTTTGGAAGGAGGTGCAGGAGAATCTCACAAATGCCAAGAACGCATATAAGCGCTATGCAGATAAGCGTCGTCGACCCAGCCCACCTTACAGTGTGGGAGATAGAGTGTGGTTATCCACTCGCAACCTTCGCATGGAAGGGCCCAGGAAATTACAACCCCGATATTTGGGTCCATTCCCAATAGTTAAAATTGTGAACCCTGTTGCAGCAAAATTGACTTTACCTCCCCAAATGAAGGTACATCCCACTTTCCACACTTCCCTCCTGAAACCCGCTCCACATGGGACAATTGCTAGAAAACCACCTCCCGTTATGGTGCAAGGGGAACCTGAGTACGAGGTTCGAGCAATATTGAACTCTAAACAAGATAAAAAGGGCCAAGTGTTTTACGTCATTGACTGGGTGGGGTATGGCCCTGAGGAACGCACTTGGGAACCCTCCCAGCATGTACATGCCCCCAGGTTGCTGCGTGCTTTTCACAGGAATTATCCTAGTAAACCCGGGACAACTGCCTTCTGTGGGAGGGGGAGTACTGTCAGGGACTCAGGTAGGCAGAGACAAGGACAGGCTAGGCGCAGGGGTGTTGTGGGTACTGTTGTGGGCACTGGTGGGGAGAGACAAACAAAGATGCAACCATACAAAAGGCTGCTTTGCCCCATGTGCAGGAGAAAGGGACTAAAGACTGCGTTTCCCAGCAGCCGGCGCCGAAGGACTACAATCCCCAGCATGCCCAGGGACGTTTTGGGCCAATCAGGGACCAGGAAGGGAGCGGCCGCCCCATCGCGCATGCGCAGAGCCCCGAGCACGGGGCTTGCGCTTGAGACTCCATGCCGACAAGACGTCTGGACCGGAGTTCCAGCAAAACTACACGCGAGGGGCCCAGCCCCACCCGAGCAGCAGCCCGGCCCCTCGCCCACACGAGATAAGTATTCCTCTTGCTAAGGGCCCAAGGGGATCGAGGGGGAGGTGCAGGGGGCGTCAGCTTGCCACCCCAGAGCCCCAGCACCGCTACGAATTATACGAAGTGGCTTAACTTCGGCGCTCGATCCGCCGGCGGCATCCTTTGGGAATAAATTAACCTGTGCACGGGTGATTTTGTCATTTGGAGTGTTACCGCCTCTTGGAGACCTTAGCAGACCCGTGAGGTGAAAACACAGCACCGGAGATCCTACCACAGTTTAAAGCACATATTGCTCACGAGGGTCTGCAGGAAGACCGTTTATGCATTTTGACACATTTACTGGGGTCTGCAGGGGCATTTCAGAATGTGTCAGTGTGAGTGAGGCTGCATGAGGTGAATGCAGACTATGACAGAGGGCATGTTTTAATGCTTGTTAATTTTTTTTAGCTTGGACCTTTTGAAAACAACCCTCCAGACGTGCCAAGGACGTGACTGCTCTTCATGGACAAGACACAGAAGACCAGAGCTAAGTTGCATGCTAACTCCTGTACTGATCTGATGACTTAGGGATAGGCAGTGTTAGAATGTTCTTATGTGCAAATTGGTGCTTATGTATAAGTAGTTAGTAAGGGCTGAGGACACTAGAACAAAAGTGCGCAGCAACCAATCTTTCCCTGCAAAGTACCCCATTCCCACCCATAACCTCTACCTCACCCTCAATCCGGTTTACCTAATTCCCCCCTACCTATCCAACCATCGAGACCCTAACCCTCCTTCCCTGCTCTGGTCCAGGAAGCCCGTGTAAGCTCTGACTTGCGGGCTCCACGACCAAAGTGGGGGTGGTTGGTACTACGTCGCTCCTGCGCCTTGGATTCTGAACTTCGTGACAGAAGCGCAAGCCCACGTAGTATTCAGGCGCCCGAGTGACGTGGCCAGCCCCCATTGAAACCATGGAAGAAATAGCCAAAGCCCTGCAAGACTTACAAGGTGAACTGGCAGCGTCTAGACAGGACTATGCCACACTGTCCACACAGGTGCGCAGTTTAGCAGCTCAGACAGCGCCCTTATCTGGCCAACCACCTACTCCGGAGCAGGTACACGTGAGCCCGGAGGCAATAGTTCCATTGGCACCCCCTGAGCGCTACCCTGGAGACCCACAAAAGTTTACCACTTTTATTACTCAGTGCCGTCTCCATTTCCTGACTAAAACTGCAGCCTTTCGGTCCGTTCAGTCCCGAACGGCGTTTGTAATATCGTATCTCACGGGGGACGCTGCGGCATGGGCAAATCCATTAGTCCAAGAGGACCATGCCATTCTTTATGACTGGGATGACTTCCTGGCGGAGTTTGAGAAAATATTTAACCGGCGAGCTGCCACCCTTTGCAAGGATCGGGAACTGTTAAGCCTCAAGCAGGGGTCTAAGGAACTAGTGACATACGTCACTCATTTCAATCGGCTGGTAGCCGAAGCCGACTGGCCCCGTGATAAACGGATGTCCCTCTTTTATCAAGGTTTGAGGGATGACATCAAAGACCTTATTGCCCAGGTTGATCCACAGCCAAGGGAATGTTCAGAGATGATTGATCTGGCCTTACGGCTTGACCATCGAATGGCAGAAAGGCGGGGCGATAGACGAAAGGGAGATTCACGACCTGTGCCTCGGTTGGATCTGTATAGGGGATCCCGGGGGGTGGCGGCCAGATCTGAGGGGGAAGAACCAATGCAGATAGGTTCTGTTCGAGGTCCCCTCACTAAAGAGGAAAAGGAACAAAGGAGGAAGGACGGCCTCTGTATGTACTGTGGCAAGGCTGGGCACTTTGTTCGTGAATGCCCAAGCAAGCCCAAGACCCAGGGAAACGCTTCGGCTCGTCGGTAGTGGGGGTCACCCGATCGAGCCTGTTGAGTAGCAGGGCCCCAATGGCAGGCATTTCGAACTATGCTACGCATGTCACCTTGACGGGTTGTTTGGAGTTCCAAACACAGAAGAAACAGGTCACTATGTTTGTGGACTCGGGAGCGACAGGTAATTTTATTGATGTCCAGTACGTGGTGACCTTAGGTATCCCAGTACAGCAAAAGGCAGACCCGGAACCTGTACGTGCTGTAGACGGCACTCCTCTCAGCTCAGGGCCCATAACACATAACACTTGTTTGGTGACTTTACAATGCGGAGCTTGGCATAGGGAAAGCATTGCCTTTGATATCATTGCCGCCCCGCAATTTGGGCTGATTTTGGGATTACCGTGGCTAAAAAAGCATAACCCCCAAATTCATTGGACCACAGGGTCAATCAGTCTGGAATCACCGCATTGTCTTGAACATTGCCGGCAAGAAAGTACACCTTCAGTGTGTGCTCTCAACGTCTCGGTTAAGCAGGAAATGCGTCCCGAAAGTATACCCCAAAAATACGCAGATTTCATGGACGTGTTTAACAAACAAGCTGCAGAATCATTACCCCCACATCGGCCATTTGACTGCAGAATTGATCTGGAGCCTGGGGCTACTCTACCGTGTAGTCGTATATATGCCCTAACGGAGGCAGAAAACAATCACCTCCAAGAGTACATAGCTGCGAATTTAAAGAATGGATTTATTCGCCACTCTAATTCGCCAGTGTCCTCCCCTTTGTTCTTCGTACCAAAGAAGTCTGGAGAACTCCGGAATTGCATAGATTACCGCAGAGTGAACCAGATAACCATTAAGAACCGTTATCCGCTTCCTCTCATCCCAGTTCTTTTGGATCAAGTTAGGGATGCGACAATCTACACCAAGTTGGACCTTCGAGGCGCTTACCATCTTGTGCGGGTGCGCAAGGGAGACGAATGGAAAACCGCCTTCCGGACCAAGTTCGGATTGTACGAATATCAGGTTATGCCATTCGGTCTCTGTAACGCCCCCGCTGCCTTCCAATATTTCCTGGATGAGGTCCTTAGAGAATATTTAGACGTATGTGCGGTAGTGCACATAGATGACATCCTAATATATTCTCAAAATCTCCAGGAACATGTCCAACATGTACGCGCAGTTTTGCAAAAGCTGCGGGAATACCACCTTTATGCAAAACTGGAGAAGTGCGAGTTCCATTGTACCACCGTGGAATTTCTAGGCTACTTCCTGACCCCAACCGGCGTACAAATGGACAAGAAAAAGGTGCAGGCAATCTTGGATTGGGCTTCCCCTACCAGTGTGAAAGAGATTCAGTCATTCCTGGGGTTTGCGAACTTCTACAGACGCTTCGTAAAGAACTTTTCTGCATTGGTCACTCCAATCACGAAGCTTCTCCGTAAAGGCTGCCCTTTTGTATGGGACACATCGGCCGACCAGGGGTTTCAACAGCTCAAAAAGGCCTTCACCGACGCCCCGGTACTGAAACACCCGGATTTGTCCAGACCATTTGTAGTGGAAACGGACGCCTCTAGCTACGCTCTAGGTGCTATCCTGTCCCAGCGGGACCCACAGACAGGCCTGCTACATCCCGTGGCCTACTTCTCAAGGAAACTACTCCCAGCTGAACAGAACTATATCATTGCCGATCGGGAATTGTTGGCAATTAAGGCAGCTCTTGGTGAGTGGCGACACTACCTGATGGGGGCACGTCATACCACCACGATCATAACGGACCATCGTAACCTCCAGTTTATAAGAACCGCCAAGACGTTGAGCCCGCGCCAGTTGCGATGGGCTCAATACTTTGCCGAGTTTGATTTCATCATAACATATAGACCCGGAGCCAACAATCGAAAGGCAGACATATTGTCACGATATCCCGAGTCAGCAGAGCGAGAGGCAGGCATTACACCACAACCTATTATTCCCCCAACACGTATTGTTGGAGCTACTTCTGATTTCTTTGAGGCCGTATTAAAAGACCTCACTATGCAGGACGTCCATCAGTGGTGCAAACAAGATCCTCAGAATACATTCGTTGAGGGACTCCCCTATCATGGGTCAGCCTTGTACTTGCCCACCAAGCAACTACGGGAAAAGGCCTTATCATGGTGCCACGATTCGTCATTGGCAGGACACCCGGGAAAGTCAAAAACTCAGGAGTTGGTGGCTAGACATTTCTGGTGGCCCAAGTGGCGGCACGACGTTCTGCAGTATGTGTCTCAATGCGAGGTGTGTGCTCGAAATAAAGCTAGTCACCAAAAACCCACTGGGCTCCTTCATCCTCTACCGACCCCTTCGATACCATGGCATACGATCACCATGGACCTTATTGTGGATCTTCCCGAGGTTCAGGAATACACTTCTGTATTGGTAATAGTGGATACCTTTTCGAAAATGGCCCACTTCATCCCATGTAAGGGAGTCCCGACTGCTGGTGCAATTGCCGAATTAGTTCTGCAAAACATAGTCCGCCTTCATGGCCTTCCCTATTGTGTGGTCACAGATAGGGGTCCACAGTTCACCTCTCGCTTCTGGCGTGAGTTTTGCAAGATTCTGGGAATGGAAGTCCGCTTGTCGTCCGGATACCATCCCGAGACAGATGGCCAGACAGAACGCGTGAATCAATGCCTGGAGCAGTATTTACGGTGTTTTGCCGCAAGTAGGGAGACAACCTGGGTCCAGCATACTTGGTTGGCAGAATTGCCATATAATAACGCCACACATGCATCCACCAAAAAGACTCCGTTCTACTGCCTTTATGGGCGACACCCACGGATCCTCCCAGTGGCCATTCCAGCTTCAGGATTTGAATTGCCAACGTTGGCTGGACAACGGTTGGGCATAGAGCAGGTTTGGAAGGAGGTGCAGGAGAATCTCACAAAGGCCAAGAACGCATATAAGCGCTATGCAGATAAGCGTCGTCGACCCAGCCCACCTTACAGTGTGGGAGATAGAGTGTGGTTATCCACTCGCAACCTTCGCATGGAAGGGCCCAGGAAATTACAACCCCGATATTTGGGTCCATTCCCAATAGTTAAAATTGTGAACCCTGTTGCAGCAAAATTGACTTTACCTCCCCAAATGAAGGTACATCCCACTTTCCACACTTCCCTCCTGAAACCCGCTCCACATGGGACAATTGCTAGAAAACCACCTCCCGTTATGGTGCAAGGGGAACCTGAGTACGGGGTTCGAGCAATATTGAACTCTAAACAAGATAAAAAGGGCCAAGTGTTTTACCTCATTGACTGGGTGGGGTATGGCCCTGAGGAACGCACTTGGGAACCCTCCCAGCATGTACATGCCCCCAGGTTGCTGCGTGCTTTTCACAAGAATTATCCTAGTAAACCCGGAACAACTGCCTTCTGTGGGAGGGGGAGTACTGTCAGGGACTCAGGTAGGCAGAGACAAGGACAGGCTAGGCGCAGGGGTGTTGTGGGTACTGTTGTGGGCACTGGTGGGGAGAGACAAACAAAGATGCAACCATACAAAAGGCTACTTTGCCCCATGTGCAGGAGAAAGGGACTAAAGACTGCGTTTCCCAGCAGCCGGCGCCGAAGGACTACAATCCCCAGCATGCCCAGGGACGTTTTGGGCCAATCAGGGACCAGGAAGGGCGCGGCCGCCCCATCGCGCATGCGCAGAGCCCCGAGCACGGGGCTTGCGCTTGAGACTCCATGCCGACAAGACGTCTGGACCGGAGCTCCAGCAAAACTACACGCGAGGGGCCCAGCCCCACCCGAGCAGCAGCCCGGCCCCTCGCCCACACGAGATAAGTATTCCTCTTGCTAAGGGCCCAAGGGGATCGAGGGGGAGGTGCAGGGGGCGTCAGCTTGCCACCCCAGAGCCCCAGCACCGCTACGAATTATACGAAGTGGCTTAACTTCGGCGCTCGATCCGCCGGCGGCATTCTTTGGGAATAAATTAACCTGTGCACGGGTGATTTTGTCATTTGGAGTGTTTCCGCCTCTTGGAGACCTTAGCAGACCCGTGAGGCGAAAACACAGCACCGGAGATCCTACCACAGTTTAAAGCACATATTGCTCACGAGGGTCTGCAGGAAGACCGTTTGTGCATTTTGTCACATTTACTGGGGTCTGCAGGGGCATTTCAGAATGTGTCAGTGTGAGTGAGGCTGCATGAGGTGAATGCAGACTATGACAGAGGGCATGTTTTAATGCTTGTTAATTTCTTTTAGCTTGGACCTTTTGAAAACAACCCTCCAGACGTGCCAAGGACGTGACTGCTCTTCATGGACAAGACACAGAAGACCAGAGCTAAGTTGCATGCTAACTCCTGTACTGATCTGATGACTTAGGGATAGGCAGTGTTAGAATGTTCTTATGTGCAAATTGGTGCTTATGTATAAGTAGTTAGTAAGGGCTGAGGACACTAGAACAAAAGTGCGCAGCAACCAATCTTTCCCTGCAAAGTACCCCATTCCCACCCATAACCTCTACCTCACCCTCAATCCGGTTTATCTAATTCCCCCCTACCTATCCAACCATCGAGACCCTAACCCTCCTTCCCTGCTCTGGTCCAGGAAGCCCGTGTAAGCTCTGACTTGCGGGCTCCACGACCAAAGTGGGGGTGGTTGGTACTACGTCGCTCCTGCGCCTTGGATTCTGGACTTCATGACAGTTGGGCTTCAAATTGTTAGTGCAGTGGATTCAAGGACACTTAACAATGCAACCCTTCATCCAGCGTTCACAGCATGTTGGAGGGAGTTTTGTTTGGGAACAGATGCCACACAATGAACAATATTAATGGCAAGCTGGGCAGTGTAAAACAACGAAATATTTCATGTATCCCACATATGAAAATATTTACTTCCAATGGAACAGTATCAAGGCACCTGGTCCCACAACATTTATGTATTCTTTCAAGTGTGACCCTAGGCGAGGTGCAGACAGGCTCAGATTTCCCTATACTTCAATGGGACAATGCCCGAAAAAAAGCTAAATTAGTAGTGTGGGTCATTTATTTTAGCCAAAGTGGTCCACTTCATTTCTGAAATAAGCATAATTCGAATACAAAAGCAGTGGGTTAATATATAGAGACGGCACGGACAGACCGAAAAGAGAGGGGATAAAAGGAGCGATTTTGCACCAGGCTAGGAGAACTGTTGCAATCAGGGCAACACGTGCAATGAGCAACAATACAATTAACATTTCTTTTACAAACACTAAAATTACAGCATGCCTCGAATGAGTGCAATTTTGAAAGGATTACTGGCTTCTGTGTAGATCTATTCCAGCAATCATATTTATTTCTGCATTGATATATTTGCACCTGGTTGCCCTGCACATGCGGGCCTCAACAGTAAGATGTAAATGTGCAAAGGCCAAACACGCCTGTTCAAAGTGCACACTGGCAAGGCATATTCCTTCACTCGTTATTTCAATGTTGGCTAACACTGTGGCACATAAACCTTTGGTCTATTGCTTTCTGCAGTCACTTATCATGATTCCTACTTTCCAGCAAGGTTAGACTTCATTTATTTTATTTATGTATAGGTTATTTGTAAAGCACCTATATGTTTCAAGGCGCAAACCAGACAAAAAGGGGAGGGCAGGGAGGAAAAAAAATAACGGTCTTACTAGGCCTTATATCATTCGGAACATGCAAGAGCAGTAACAAGAATTGCAAGAGGAAGGGAGTGGGAAGGGGGTGCAGGTCAGGCAGAAGGGAAAGGTGGGGAAAGAGGAGCTATACAAGTGCAGGGGGAGAGGAGGAGCAGGGGAAGAAGAGCAGAGGGCCAATGGGGCTAGGCAAGTGCTAAGGGGAGGAAAAGTGTTCAAGTCCCATGGGAAGCAGGGATTGAGGACCACATGCAAAGCGCGAGGACAGGGGTGGACCAGGCTTGGTAGGGATGCACACCCCACCATGCCTCTCAGTGGAAAGAAGCCCAGAAGGGCAAGTGCAGGTTGTGCAGGGGTAGGGCTCAGGAAGACAGGGTGCTGGGGTATACTGGGTGAGGAGGGCCTGGTGCCCTGTGGAGCTCAGAAGGGACCAGGCAGCCATTCAATATGACAGAGGGGGGCATTAGCAGGTGGGGGAGAGAATGAAGAAGAGAAAAGTTGGGTTTTGAGAATCTTTTGGAACTTAAGGAGATCAGGCAGAAGCCTGTGAGGGGTATGGAGGCCATTACAGAGTGATGCTCCTGCCGAGGAAAGAGATCTAATACACACTCTCTGCTTGGAATAGCATTTAATCTGCAGAAAATTCCTGCTAGATGACTGAAGGTCTCTAAGAGGAAGGTATTTAGGGAAACAGTGAGATGTAATGGGGTCGGTGGCACCAGAGAGCCTTGTGGATGATACAGAGGGTCTTGCACTCAATCCTCGCAGCTTCCGGGAGCCAGTGGAGAACTTTGTGGGCTTGAGAGATGCGAGCCCTGAGCTTGAGGCCAAGGATAGGTCTCTCAGTCCTATTCTGGATTAGTTGAAGGGGCCAAAGGGAGGATTTGGGCAAATTGAGGAATAGGCTGTTATAGTAGTCCAGCCTGGAGAGGACCAGAGCTCTGGAGACACTGAGTTTCCATATGTCTGCTGCTCCAATTTTCTTCTTAGATTCTTCAACTATTGTGAGTTCATTACAAACAAGGCTCGTAATTAGGATTGCATAAAATGGAATTACAAGCATTGCCTGGGTATCCAGCAGTAACCAGTCGCCAGGCACTACCACTATGGAACAAGGAGCTATTTTATAGCATTATATCAGTTGGCTTGGGGGAGCCAAAAGTAGCTCCTGGTAACTGTTGGTTTTTAGCTCACCAGTCTCTTCTACATTTGGTTTGATTTGAGTCCCATCCTTAAAATAATCAGACCAACATTTATTGTTCTAATATAAATCAATTATACTGATGGTAATAAATACACAAATCAAAGAAAAATTGAAATTGAAAGGCCTATCTAGTGACATTACTTCACAAACAGTGGTTAATTAAAAATAATTAAAAATTACATCTCAATTGACATAGTGCTCCATTTATTGTACAATGAAAACTATTTCAAAACACTGTATAAAAGCTTGTAACTGGCTTTGTTAAACAATGTGAAGAGAGCCACACATCATTTGAATCTTGAAGTCAACAAGTTTGGGAGGGCAAACCTCTTTTGTGATGTTCTCTGACATAGACTGGGCTCTGGAAATAAAATCTAGAGCTATTCCATGCATTTGCATGGCCAGCACATTCAATGTCAGATCTTTCACATATTCATAATCCATCTGCCTGCCGGAAGATTGGCTTTGTCACCCACTGTTTGCTTCTTTTGGTAAACTCCTTGTTGTAACGAGACATCCTGAAAATTCTTGCAGTTGTTGGTTGTTCCCTTTCAACATTCTCATTGGGTGTAAGTACAGTCAGTCTTGTTCTGGCCTACATACCGTCTATACCAAAATGCAAACTTTTAGGCCTGTACTTTAGGCACATATTATAGAACACTGCCAAATCTCCAGAGTGTGAGAACTCAGAGAGTCCCCTCATGTCTCTTGAAAGCATTTTGTCATGCACAATCTTCTCAAGTGCTGTGTGAGGAGGGAAGCCTGGAACCAACCGTTCCTGCTCCTTACTTAATGGCGCATGTGCACATTCGAGGAAATGCTTGTTTTCCATCCAAGAGTATATGTTAGAACAATGGTGCATCAATTAATGCCATTTTTCAAGCAGAATATCTACAGATCCATCACAAGTTTTGGAGCTCCACCAAAGATGGTTGCTGATAGACTGTGACCAATTTAAAATGTTTTCTGTAGCCTTTTCTTTTCCAGCCGCTGTAATGTATTTTTCTAAATGGATTTTGCATCATGCCATACATCATATTGATGCTTTACATCTGAGAATTGCTCTTGCATGGCCTTGGCTATTGAAATATGGAAGTCAGTGGCTATCAGGTCTATCTGCATTCCTCTGGATTGCAGAAGTTGAATGGATTTAATTAAACCATATTTTTCCATGTCAACAGTCGATGTACATTCAGATACTTGCACGACGACTGAACTCATTATTTATTTGGTTCCCATGTCTTGAAAGTGGTAAGTGCAGTATTTACCAGCAAAACCTAGTCTGTCATGTTGCCCATCACCAGCAAACCATAGCCTTTTGACTATTCGAGTGTCCATGCCTGCCTAATAGTTATGTTAATGTTAATGTTAAAGGACATATGTACCGCGCACTATCACCACCGGAGTGGTCCCCTGGCGCTCTGGTGGCTCTAAAAGAGGAGGGGAGGTTGAGTTAGTGAGAGGAAGCAGGAAAAGTGCAAGAGAGCAGTGATGTGCTGTTGGCGGCCTCAGCCCGGTGGGTCCATTGGCTGGGCCTGGGGTGTTTGCGGCCGTTAGTCGTCATGTAATGTTGTGCAAGACTATGTGTGTTTTTTGTTTTGTTGTTGCAATGTAGTGAAGTTTGTGCAGTTTGTTGTGCTGTAGGTTTTGGTTGTGTTTGGTTTGGAGTTTGAGAGGTGTATGCAGAAAGGGAAATTGTTAGTAGGGTTGGTTAGTTTGCATCTCTATCCTGAATTGAGGCACTCGGTTTGCGTAGTCTCCCCTGATGTGGCTCTGTCCTGCTCTGGGTCCGACTGGCATATAAGGTTCCTTACTCCTCTGGCCCCCACCTCTAACATGGTCTCTCATAGCTCCCCTTATCCTCCCTTCATACTCCTGTGGCCATTGCACAATGCCAACGTCAGCCTCTCAGGTAGTGTGGTGATTGCCAATATCTCGACAATTCCACACCACAGTGGTACCTGGCGGTAACTAAGGGGCGGGCGAAAGTGTAGGTGGGATTGTCTTGGGTAGTCGACTGTGTTCGTCTATCTGATGTCACCCGTCCAGGTGCCGTGGGAGTTACCCTCTCGGGTCGGAGATGTCCGTGTCCTTTCCGTTTAGACACCCTTTTTCCGGTTTTGGTTTGAAGAGCCAGGTTTTTAGTTATTTCCGGAATTTTAGGTGATCTTCAGTGTTTCTTATTTCTTTTAGGATGTTGTTCCAGGTTTTTGCGGCTAAGTGGTAGAAGGAGGTGCCTCCAAGTTTTTTCTTAAGGTATGGTTTGAGTTCCAGGCGGATTTCATTGCTTGATCGGTGGGGTCTTGTTGGTTTGTAGACTGTTATTTTCTTTTGTAGGAATTCTGCTCCTTGTTTTGAAGGTGATGCGATGTTTTACTGGGAGCCAGTGTAGTGTTTTTAGGGCTGGAGTGATGTGGTCTCTTCTGGACAGTTTGAGGAGTAGACTTGCTGCTGCATTTTGGATCGGTTGCAGTTTCTTCAGGTGGTATTCTGGTGTTCCGAGGTAGAAGCTGTTTGCATAGTCGATTTTTGACATGATTAGGGCAACGATAGTGAGTGTTTTGTGTGTGAAGGAGAGGAAAGATAGAATTCTTCTTGCCGTGTGTAGGAGGAAAAAGCATTTCTTCACTGTTGCATTTATTTGTGGTTCCAGGGTTAGGGTGTTGTCCATTAGGACTCCCAGATTTTTTACTACCTTCGATGGTGTTGGTGCGTTTCCCATTTCCGTAGGCCATGGGATGGTGGTTTCTTTCTCTTGGTCTTTGGATACGATCAAGATTTCTGTCTTTCCTGGGTTGATTTTTAGGTTGTTGGCATCCATCCAGTTGAAGACTTCTTTTAGGCAGTCGGTTAGGGTTGAGTGGTTGGCATTGGTGTCTTTGATTTGTCGTCTGCATAGTTCTAACATGTAATGTTGTATTTTTTTAACATTCTGATGACCGGAATCTGATAGATGTTGAAATATAGTGGAGATAGTGAGGATCCTTGTGGCACTCCACAGTCGTTTACGCGTGGAGTGGATTTGAAAGGTTTTATCCATACGGTTTGTGATCTGTCTGCTAGGAATGATTTGGTCCTGCGTAGTGCTGTGTCTGTTATGTCTATGTCTTTTAGTCTTTTGGTCAGGGTGTCGTGGCTAACTGTGTCAAAGGCTGCGGAGAGGTTGAGGAGAATAAGGGCTGAGGTAGTGTTTCAGTCTGCGTTAGTTTTGAGGTCGTCCCAGATGGATAGTAGTGCTGTTTCCATTCCTCTCGCTGATATGAAACCAATTTGAGCTTGGTCCAGCAGGTGGTGTTTTTCTACGTGTTCTTGGGATAGTTTATATACGTAGGTTTCTAGAAGTTTTGCTGGTTAGGGGATGTTAGAGATCGGCCTGTAGTTGGAAAGGTCATCTACGTCACCACTTGTGTTTTTCAAGAGTGGCTTGATGTATGCTGATTTGAAGATCTTCGGTACAGTCCCTGTTGATAGTGATAGATTTAGAAGGTTTCTGTAGTGTTCTGCTAGCGATCCTTGCGTGAGGATTGATTTGTAGATGTCTGGGGGACAGGGGTCCATGGGTGATCCCGCTTTCTTGCTTCGTTTAACCAGCATTGCAAATGCCTCTGCTGATATTTCAGGGAAGCTTTGGAGTTTGTGCTGTGGTTCCGGGTTAGGTTTGTTGGGTTGTGTGTTGTGGTTGGTTGGTCGCTTTTTTATGGTTTGTCGGATGTCATTGATTTTGTTTTTGAAGTGGTCTGCCAGGTTGTTGCATAGTTTTTCTGAGGGGGTTGGGGTGTTATCGCAGCCTGGTGGGTTTCTCATTTCTTCAAAGATGCTAAACATTTCTATTTGTGTGTTTGTGGCATTGTTGATTCTGTCATCGTAATGTCTTCTCTTTGCCTTTTGAATTTCCTTCTTGTATGCACGGATTTGTTTCTGGTACAGTGTTTTTTTTTTCCGTGGGTTGTATTATTTCATCCATTCCAATTCCATCTTTTTGTTTTCCTTTTTCATGTTGTTTAATAGTAGTGTGAACCATTTTGCCATTGCTCTTTTTTTTGATGGGGAGAACGGTTTTTCTGGGGCGATCTTGTCTATTGTATCCGCGATCCATTTGTGCAGTATCTCTGCTTTCCCGTCTAGGTCTGCTAGCTCCAGTTCTGTGGTTGAGGGTTTCGTTAATTCCAGTTGTTCGAATAGGTTGCTTTCTTTGACTTGACTAGGCATAGTGATCATGAATGGGATGATGAGATGGTCGCTCCACAGTATTTGTATCGAGGGTGCCGTGGTGATGAGTTTTTCTTTGGCGAAAATTGCGTCTAGTGTGTTTCCTGCCGAGTGCGTTGGTCCTTTGACTAGTTGTCGTAGTTTCATGGTGCTGAGTTGTTCAATTAGTGAGTTTTGGGAGTTGGCGTGGCTGTCTTCATACCAGATGTTGAAGTCCCCAAGGATGATTAGGTGTTCGTGGTTGATGGCTAAGTTGGTGATGGCTTCTATGAAGTTATCGACGAATATTGCATCATATGTTGGCGGTCTGTATACCAGGATGAATGTGATGTTGGTTTATGGGCTCGCTGTTAGGTGTATTACCATGGTTTCGCAGTTGAGGATGTTGAGTGGTTCATCAGTTTTTATTTTCAGGTGTTCTTTGAATGCTATAGCGATGCCTCCCCCTTTTTTGTTCTTTCTGTTTATTTGTAGGCATTTGAAGTCAGTTGGAAGGCAGCTTTGGAGTGTGATTTTGTAGTTGTCATCCAGCCATGTTTCTGTGATGAACAGGATGTCAATGCCTTTGTCGTCGAGTAGGTCGAAGATCGCTCTTGAATGTTTTGACATGGATCTTGCGTTTATTAGATTTCAGTAAAGTTTGGAGATGTTGTTTGGTTTGGGCTTTGTCGAGGTCGTCTTCTGTTTGGTGTTGAGGTTTCCTTCCTGGTCGGTCACTTGTTGGGCTGTGGGATTCAGGGTGTCAGCATCTTCGAAGAGTTCTTCTAGGTTTTGTCTTGGGTTTTTTGTGTTTTCGTCGCGTTCGTCTTCCGGGAGTTGTGGGTGTTGATTGGAAGTTCCTCTTACTTTGGTGATGTAGGGGGTTATTGTGTTGGTCGTCTGTTTGTTGTTTGTGTTGGTCATCCTTCTTCTACTTGCTTGTGTTAGGTTGTTTGATGTTGCTGCTTCTAATGTTGGGTTGGATTGCTGTGGTGGCCAGTTGTCTGCGAGGTATGGAGTTAGGTAGAGGGGTTTTTCTCTTCTTTCAGAGTTGCTTCGGTTTGTGTTCCTGTCTGTGGGGGTCCAGTCTATGGTTGTTGTTCTAAGTTGCTGCTCTAGAGTGTTTGTTCTTTCATCTCTCCGTCTTTTCCTTGGAATGGGTTGTTTGCGCAGCATTGTAAGATTGAGAGTTGTTTAGTCTTTGTTTGGTTACGTCTAGTTGGTCCTGCTTTGGTCTGGTTGTTTTGTGGTCTTGTGGTGTAGTGGCGGGTGAGGGGGTGTCCGGTGCTAGCTTGGGCTCCGTCTGTAGGTGGTATTCCGGCGGGAGTTGGCGACTCGTTCAGTCGCTGTCCTAGGAGGGAAGAGGGGTGGTAAGGGTTATTAAGTTGGGTGTTATCAGTGGCTCTCTTTACTGTCCATCTCCCTGAGCACGGTTCACTGTGGTGAGCAGGCTGTGTGGGTTGGGAAGGGTATCTGCTGGTTAGGGGATGGCTTGGACGGGCGCAGCTTGGACTTTCGCCTAGTGATGCGAGAGGCCCTAGTCAGAGTGACCCCCCACTGTAATTCACTGGTGACTTGAGAATTAGCTAAATTTGCGAGTGAGCTAGATTTGAGATACCTGTACAGTGGGAGAGAGGCCTATCAATGCAGTTTGGAGAACAGACAATGCAATTTGGGCACAGAGGCCCTGCTAAGTTTGAGACACCTGTATAGTGGGAGAGAGGCCTATCAATGCAGTTAGGAGAACACACAATGCAATTTGGGCAGAGAGGCCCTGGTAAGTTTGAGACACCTCTGTAGTGGGAGAGAGGCCTATCAATGCAGTTTGAAGATCAATCAATGCAATTTGGGGAGAGAGGCCCTGCTATCAATGCAGTTTGGAGATCACACAATGCAATTTGGTCATAGAGGCCGTGCTATCAATGCAGTTTGGAGATCAGACAATGCAATTTGGTCACAAAGGCCCTGCTAAGTTTGAGACACCTGTATAGCGGGAGAGAGGCCTATCAATGCAGTTTGGAGAACAGACAATGCAATTTGGGCACAGAGGCCCTGCTAAGTTTGAGACACCAGACAATGCAATTTGGTCACAAAGGCCCTGCTAAATTTGAGACACCTGTATAGTGGGCGAGAGGCCTATCAATGCAGTTTGGAGACCAGACAACGCAATTTGGGCACAGAGGCCCTGCTAAGTTTGAGACACCTGTGTAGTGGGAGAAAGGCCTATCAATGCAGTTTGGAGATCAGACAATGCAATTTGGGCACAGAGGCCCTGCTATCAATGCAGTTTGGAGATCACACAATGCAATTTGGTCATAGAGGCCCTGCTAAGTTTGAGACACCTGTATAGTGGGAGAGAGGCCTATCAATGCAATTTGGGCACAGAGGCCCTGCTATCAATGCAGTTTGGAGATCACACAATGCAATTTGGTCATAGAGGCCCTGCTAAGTTTTAGACACCCGTAAAGTGGGAGAGAAGCCCATCAATGCAGTCTGGAGATCAGACAATGTAATTTGGGGACAGAGTCCCTGCTATTAATGCAGTTTGGAGATCACACAATACAATTTGGTCATAGAGACTCTGCTAAGTTTGAGACACCCGTACAGTGGGAGAGAGGCCTATCAATGCAGTTTGGAGATCAGACAATGCAATTTGGGCACAGAGGCCCTGCTATCAATGCAGTTTGAGGCGACGGGGGGTGATCACAATGGTAAACATTGGTTTAGCCTAGTGGCCAGGTATCTACGGTAGAGCTGTACCTCTCCCCAACCTAAGCCACTCTACCTTACTGGTCCTTGTAGTTGCTGGTTGACTGCTGGCCACTGGCTTCCCCTGCGGACACCTGCTGACACGTCCTGGAGCCGCCTCTGTTGAAGCAGCCCTTGGCCTTGGGGCCCTTAGCCGCAGGGCTGCATGGGCAGAGGGCTGCCCTGGGAGGACCAGTGATGAAGTGTGGGTGGACCAATGAGAGCAGGCCTGGGCGGGTCGGCAGGCGGGAGGGAAGGGAAAAACAGGAAGATGGTGCACGATGGAAAGTGCAGGCAGGGGGGGCAGGACGTCGTAGGGCCTACAGTGCTCTGGAAGGCAGAGCCAATCACCGGAGGGGGAGGACTAGGGAGGCGGGAATAGGGAGGCGGGAATAGTGAAGTCAGCTGGAGGGAAGGGACCTCGATACACGGGCCGGGGAGGAGGCTCACATGGACAAAATAAATCAAAGGAGGGCCTGGAGGGTCTTCAGAGGGGCCTCCGCTTACCTGCCTCGCACAATGGAAAGTGCAGGCAGGGGGGGCAGGACGGCGTAGGGCCTACAGTGCTCTGGAAGGCAGAGCCAATCACCGGAGGGGGAGGACTAGGGAGGCGGGAATAGGGAAGTCAGCTGGAGGGAAGGGACCTTGGTACACGGGCCGGGGAGGGGGCTCACAGGGACAAAATAAATCAAACGAGGGCCGGGAGGGTCTTCAGAGGGGCCTCCGCTTACCTGCCTCGCACGAATGAAAGTGCAGGTGGGGGGGCAGTACGGCATAGGGCCTACAGTGCTCTGGAAGGCAGAGTCAATCACCGGAGGGAGAGGGCTAGGGAGGCGGGAATAGGGAAGTCAGCTGGAGGGAAGGGAGCTCAGTACACAGGCCAGGGGAGGGGGCTCAAAGCGACAAAATAAATCAAAGGAGGGCCCGGAGGGTCTTCAGAGGGGCCTCCGCTTACCTGCCTCGCACAATGGAAATCCTTGGGGAACAAGAAATCCTTCGGATATTTGTAGTATTGTGTTTTTGAAAGGAACTCCAGTCCCACAAAGTTAAATAAACTTGAAACTGTACTGTACCTTGATCCACTAAACAACTAAGAAGATGAATAAAGTACATTTCCAGCAGCCACTTTCCCAAATATAGGTTGAGCAGACCAAGAAAATTAGTTATGATGGTGTACACAGCTACCTTGATCTTCAGGTTGGTGCCTTTGACCAATGGCTACCCACAAATCCTTGTACGCAATTTATGATCAGATTTCATCTTTTTCATAATCTCTATCAGGCAGCAGTCGAACACAATCTATTTTGGTTCCTTTAATATCCAATAGTTCAAAAGTACAGTGGTTTGCGATTTCATGGTTGTGGATAAGTCATCAAAACTCGCAAGTCCACATCATGAGCTCAATCATCAATGAGTAACAAAGATGCTTGGTTATTTCTATGTGTGATCATTCCAATGTCTCCACATGAATTTGGGAGCAGGTAGCATTGTCTGTTCCTTAGATAGCATTTTTTTGAAGGTTGTGTGGATTTTGGAGCGGTTCTGCAAGCAATTCTGAAACATCTTCTGTGTTGTCTCTTTCTTCTGGGTGACGTTGTGTGCTGTATCAATGATCCAGGGTTACTTTCCATGGGTCACTGCTGACATTCAATAAAAATTCCGGCTTCTGGACATCTGCATCACGACACAGAATCTTGCGAGGACCATGTTGAGCCTCAAAATCTAACTTCTCCCAAACAGTTTGGCAAGCGACATCATTAGTTTGTGTAGTTCAGGGACGTCATTCAGGGGTCACCAGGGGCCGCAAATGCAACCCATGAGTTCTCCCTTGCTACCACTGTGGTCTCCCTTACTACACCTAAAACAAAATGTGAATACTTTTTTTTTTAAATTCAAGCTCCTGGGATGTGGGCAGCGCCATGTGGCTCATTGCTTCTGGAATGCCCACATTTCTTGTTCATGCCTCTTAAAATAAAACAGGGTTCCCACAAGTCTAACACTTTCAGCAGTGACGCTAAATAAGAAAGAATAGGAACAACAAATAATGTGTCTTTCTAGAATTCTATGCAATAATTGCTAAACCCATTAAAGGTTTATTTCAGGCACACTTCAGGGGGTGAGCCACTGATTTAGTCTGTTTGTAAACACCTCAACTCAGCCTTTCATTCTTCTGAGGTCGAGAAATGAGTACCACCAGAGGTTGGGTGGTATTGTATGTACATTTGTTCTATATAAAGTGCTTAGGCGTAAGTTCTATATAATAACACATCATTATCATTTGGCCATGGATGTCTGCTTGCATTTACAGTAATCTGGTAATGTGGGCCCATACACACTGATCTTATTTATTTTATTTATTTTTTACATTTGTAGAGCGCACTGCAGCCCATAGACATCGAGGCGCTATTACATGAAGGCATAAGCAGCAAGATAATGTAAACATAGGAAACATAAAGGTACTAAGTTACAAAGAGAGGAGCGGAGCATAGTTACAAATGACGTTCGTATGCCTGTAGATATAAAGGCAGGAAGGTTTAGACAAACAGTCTGGTTTTTAAGGCTTTGCGGAGGGCTAGGTGTGAGTCAATCCCCCTGAGGAGCGGAGGTAGGGCGTTCCAATGTGAGGCTGCTAGGGCTGAGAAGCTCGAACCGCCCGCACGTACTCTACAAGTCTTGTCCTCACGATGCATATGGTGATCCATTCTTGTGTGAAATGTATATCACATTATAGTCATATTGTAACCATATTTTTCATAGTGTACTTAGGAACAATGCTATGTGATGCAACTTCCTGTTTTGTCAAGGGGTGAAAGGTCGCGTTCCATCGCTTCCGGTGATATCACTATGGGGTGGAGTTAAATGGGATCGCTTCCTGTGATGTCATCAGAGGTCAAGGGTTGCATGATGTCACTTCTGCTGCCCCTGGCATTTTGGTGAAATGACGTCCCTGGTGCAGAGTCTTTATGCTCCTCTTCTTCCGAGGCCTCTAATCGAAGAGAATAAAAACATGCTTAATTCATAGCACACAAACACAAAAAATGTAATAGCAATGAAATAACTGACAAACTTATTTAAAAAAAATAAATTCTGTTATGTCCCCTTGTTTTCTGAATTTTCGTTGAAACAGTCAAATTGGATGTGCTGACCACCAGACCAAGCTGAAAAACAGCATTTGTAAATGGTATAAACTTTGAAATTCGCTCTTCAACTTAAAGACTCATGTATACATATATACATATGTAACAAATTGTCAATATGTAAACCATTAAAACATATTAAATATGAAATCACAGTTAAAATTGATTTTAACTGATATTTTACAATATTTTATGTATACCTCTTGTCCACGTGACTCTTCAATTTCAACTGCTTCAGTAATACATTCCTTGTCTTAACAAATTCAAAGAACAGTGATTAAATTGTTAAACAATTTAATTTAATGTTAAAATCTTTGATCTCACAAAGTACATTTTGAGAAAGTTGATTTAATTATTGTCAACCGTACAACAGGAGTTAAACTATGTAAAATGATATGGTTAATTTTCTGATTAAAATGTTTAAATTACTATTGACATAAAGTCGAACACTGTTTACATGTAACATTTTAAAAAATACATAATTGAAAACTGTACCTGATAACCATCAAAGATGTCGCAGGGAGTTGATAAGAGATCATCCTGAAAAACATATTGGGGGTCATTACGAGTTTGGAGGTAGCTATGGCGCTATTAGCGCCATGGCTGCCTCCAAACCCGGGTCCGGGTCCGGTCTCACTGAATGGGGACTTACCGGGTCATTCCAACCTTGGAGGACCCAGTAAGTCCCCATTCAGTAAACCATTCCCCATTCCCATTTGAGCCCCCATAGGGCCCAATGGGAATGGGGAAAGAGCAAATAACGGGCCCGCTAAGAGCGGGCCCGTTATTTGCTCCTAGGTCCCTTAACGGGTCCCGCTAAGAGCGGCTGGTCAGACCAGCCGTTCTTGCTGGGACCCGCTAAGGGACCTCGGAATATGGCAGTAGGGGCTTAACGGCACCGCCATCCTTAATGGTGCCATTAAGCCCCTACCGCCATGCTCGTAACGACCCCCATTGATTACATTGTGGTCCTTTAATGCGTTGTAATGTTATTGTGTTTCACCAATTCCATTTTTCCCAAAGCAGCTAAAAGTTTATAAACAAAGACATACACCATTCATATAGTCTATGTTATTCAGTGACAAAGTACATTTTTCTGAAGGGTTACTTTCGTTGTTACATGTGTTTCTGCGATAAATACAACAAGGTTGTTGATCTAATGCCTTGCAATTGGCTTTCAGTATTGCAATTTATCCAAAAGATAAGTTATCTTACATGTAAAAAAGATCTTGTTAATCAATAACTATTAGTATAAATCAATAAATTATCACTTCTCATGCCTCATCCTCCAGACCGGTTGCAGTAGACGAATGGTACGTTGTTGAAGATTCAGGCTCCGCCTATATAACAGTAATTGTAATAATAACGGCTTAACATCAACAACAACAGAATTACATAGAAAAGATGATCGATATTGACAAGGAAGCATACAAGCCAGATTTTATCAAAAGCTAGTATTATACATAACAATAATCAACATGTTTTAATTGAACTTGACCAAATACATATTTAGAATAGTCGCATCTGAAGGAATATTCTAAAAAAAGTACTTGAAAGGTGAGTGAGTTTGCTGTAGACTCCAGAATAGTGGTTGATGTAGCATCACAGTCCTTTAATTGATGTACATATTCATACCATTGTTCAATAGAAAATGGATATTAGTATTATAATTTCGACCACAAGAAAAATGATGAAAAAAGGTTTGTGTGCACATTGCTTGTCCTCACTGTTAGGATGTTGGACGTGTCTGTGGTTTCCTCCATGGTAACGATCAGTAATTCCATCAGTATGGTCTACGTAAAGACAGACATGGCATTTTTTTTTTAATGACCCATTTTTAAAGGACACGATGTGAGTGTGTGTTTGGAAAGGCTCCCAATGCACTGAAGTATTGGAGATACCCAAAGTAATCTAAAGTTCAACATTTTAGAAACCACATGAAATTGTGTCACGAAGGAAACTTGCGTAATAAAATATCAATGGAAATATTCCCCAAAAACTGAAAAACGATCAATATGTTACCTGTTCACAGACCATATCAATATATTAAGTGGTCATTTATAATACATATTATACAGGCACATTTTGAAAACGGGAAAAATAAATTTAAAAATGCACTGTCCACTACTCTCCTGGGTCAGGGTGTGCTGAAATTCCTTTTTAACTGCATTGGGAAGTAATGTGCAGAGGGATCTGGGGCGGCACTTTTTAGTGTACTGTGATTGTTCGTACATATCATCTGAGAGCATGCTGCAGACGCGGAATCAATTGCCCCTCCCGTCATCCAAGACATCCTTGGCTGTGCTTTAAATTTTGGACACTGGATTTCTGCAGCTCACGAGCCTTTTTCATACTAACATTTAAATCCTTTGGAAATACATGCAGGACTGTAGTATGACTTTTAGCATGGCTCGTATTAGTGCAACCCAAAATGATACAAGAAGGCATTGTTGGATTGTCCCTATGATCCATTTAAGAAATATAAATAAATATTACTATTAAAATAGTATCAGTGAGTAAATCAAACATCGTATTGCATTGATAATAAAAAAATATTACATTATAAAAAATGGCAGCTAAAGCAAACATGCATTGAAAGAATGCTCTACGAAAGATTACATTTGGAAACAATACTCTGTGATGTTATGCACTAATTACAGAGATGAAAATGCATAGGACAGTTCATAATGGTCTAGACATTTTGAATGAATAAAGTAAAATGAGAATAGGGTGTACTTTGAGTAATAGAAAGTGGCCTAGCAGAGAATGTTGACGCTACAGAAAACAATAGTAAAAGTTAACTAGCCATTATTTGGAAGAACAGATGAGCTGACTCAGCAAGCAAGGTAAAATGTGGTGAGCTGGCGATATCTGTTGTCGATCTCACAGATGTGTTCTTGTTAACCCCCACACTGTTTATAAAGGATTACAGAAGTGGGTGTGTATGTCAATGTCTAATATGTTTGTTCAAATCCACTAGGCCTCTATGACAATGTTTGACATCCTCAATCCCTACAGTGCAGCCCCCTTGTGAGGCACGGCCACAGGTGCAAACTGCCATTGATAGTGGAGGGGGTTGTATGTAGTTGAGGTGAGCACAATAGGCCCGGAAAACCTTCAAAGGACACAGTCATATTTTGATTGCAGGGACAGGGTCTTCAAAGGTGAGTCTGGAGAAACCGGGTCTGGGGTGGCCATGTTGATAAGGGTGCTCTTGCAAAGGAACCCTTTGTGGTGTACATGGTATTCGGCATCTTGAGCATTCTCGTCCTCCCAGTCCCTTGCGAGTGCACACCCAGAGGTTCAAACTGTCATTGATAGTGGAGGCTGATGGATGTGGATGAGGAGAGCACAGTAGGTCAGTAACATTTTTAAAGCACACCTGTATTTTATGATACTCTTAATGTTTGGACATGTTGTGGACTTACAAAAATGTTTAACAACTGTTCAGATTAACTCATTTTGTATTGATTTATTTGGTTTGGTAAAGTGGTGCAATAACACTACAAATTACATTGCTGTGGTCGAGGTACTGTCTGTATAAATCCATGGTATTGTCCGTGGTCACTGGGGAATTCATCACAAATCGCTCGAACCACACAGGCAGGTATTACTCATCGAATGTGAAATCCCTGTCTTCCATGAATTCGCCATGTAAAGACACGATATGCCACAAGTCAGTACCACCTGGGTAAGAGGTACAGAAATAGTTTACTTGAATGAACCCATTTATTGGATTTTGTTTGTTTTCACAAACTTATAAAATGTAAGGCTTTGTTATGCTTTAAAAAGTACCTTTTTTCGTGCAAAGTACTGGCAGTACTTGTGATTTCAAGTAGGGATCAATTAGAAATGTGACCACACATTCCAGCAAAAATAGTTTAGGATATACTTCCAAGTGAAAGAAACACACTTGTTCAGACGATAAATCTAAATATGAACACTTTGGTTTCAGATTAGAATGAGCAATTTATTCAATTTACAGAAAAATTATTTCGTCATTGATCCTTCAAAGTTATATTGATGAAGAGGAACAACATATTATGTTAGCCGTCTCGGTCATCAAATACACAACAAATATAGAGGGAACTTACCCGTTACTTGGATTGCAAGGGCGAACTGTAACTCGAAGTTTGTGCATAAGAACAATCATCATTCGCAACACAGATCTTGTAAGGTAGGCGGCCCTGAAGTCATGCAGCTCAGAAACGCATACTGGTGGTGTGTCTTCTTCTGCAATGTAGGTCAAGCAGTCAGAGTTTTCTCTGCAACAGCAGTTCTCCACCAGAGTAGGCATAAACCTACAAAGGTGACGTAAATAAAAAAGTGTTTGTTTGTATACAGCAAAAAAAGTGGTTACCCATTGACACTGACTGTTAAAGAAAGATAAGCGAAGAAACAGACATGGTACGAAAAGACGTTGTGAAAAGACACGATTAATAAGCTCAACCTTTAAAGGTTTGCAAGGAAATTTGTCCATAATATAAGAAATGAAAAGCAAATACTAAGTTCATTCATTTTAGGCAGTGGAAGTACTGCTTCTCAGATAGCTGAACAGAGCAGAAACAAGTAAGGGAAGCTAGAAATGAAATGCACTGACACAAAGGAAAAAGCAACTCCAACATTGTGTGATCAGAAAGGGTTTATTTACACTTGATGGATTATGCGTCTTGCCATTCACATGGAGACTTGTCACTAGATTGCGCACAGAGGACGTTGACATGAGATGTGCATTGGCGTTGTGAAAAAGGGCGTGACCATCTAGTGATGTCAGCTTGAGGGGCAGGTGATCTGAACTAGTGCCTTGAGGGCACATGAACTTATGGCGATGGATCAACGGATAAGATTAGCACAAGATGGAGGTTACCCACCCATCATTTTTGCATGTGGTAAAGTGAGAAAAACTCGGGTAAGTTGCATTGGACATTTTATAAAGAACGATCGACTTATGGTCTAAAATACATGCCTGATCGATTGGGCAAATAATATTTCTGACCGTACTACCCCTTTAAGGACAAGTCGCCCCCTGTAACCAGTACCTCTTTTGTTTGATGAAGCTTGCTGAACTTTGCATTTTTAAACATTATTTTATGAATTAATTGACTTTGCAACACTGAAGCGTATCAAAGCAGTAGGATGCAAATGTAAGTCAACAGGTCAGTGCTATATAAAACACACAATACATTTTTTGTTTTATTGTTGGGAAGCCACAATTTCTTTCAAATGACGAAATATGCCTCAGTTGCCAAAAAGGGCCCAAATGTTTCTTCCTGTAGTGAGAAGTAAGTACCTTGTAATGAAAGAGCAGTTTGTCCCATGCTGTAATGAAGTAAGAGTGCGAAGAGTGAAGTCCTCCTGTCTTGGATTTATTTCTGTTCCTTGTACTTCATAACATCTTGAATTCCCATCTTGCCAGGCAATGACACACCTGTGTACGAGTGCGATACAAATAAAATATCATATCAGAATCTCCTGACTTGCAGACTTCAAATCTAGGAGCAGTGTGTCTGGAGCAGAGTGTGCGTGTGTGAGTGTGCCATCCACTCTAATAACTTATTTGAGATCTGCTATCTTTGCAGTACTCTTATGGTGGGTTACTCTTAGTAGCTTGCTATGCTAAACTTTGATAGGTTTTTGCTATGTGGCTGCACTATGCTATCAACGCTATGCTCTGCCTTGCTTTGAAATGCTATGGTCTCAGTGGTTTGGTAGACTACAGTGTGCATGTAATGCTATGCCAAGTCATGTTTAGGCTGCAGTGACATTTTGTGCAATAGTGGTCTCTTAGGATCTCTGTTTTCTTCCCAAATCTAACAGCACGCTAACTTAAAATTATACACCTTTTTTTACTTTTGGGTGAATGCCCCTCCATCCCATGCCGCTGTATGGCTTTTTACTTCAACCCTCACTGCATCTATACCTAACCCTTCTTTTTCCCTTGAGTTTTTCCTTCCTAAATTACATCTCTTAGCCAAATTGTAATGGGCCATTTTAAGGGATTTTTGCTCATTTTTCTTTTTAATTGTTTATTTATTTAGACCATATTTTTTATTTTTTTGTTATACTAGCTGGTTAGGTCTGGTTATATTATGTCATGATCCGTTATGCCGTCTTACATTAATGTCAAATGTTGAGCACTTTGAATCAGCTAAAAGATGGCAGGTAGCACTCCAAAAATACCCAAATAAATAAATAATACACAGGAGTGACGCTCAGTTTATGGCAGCTTGCTAGCAGTCAGAGACACGTTTGTGCCTAATGCTGTGCAGTTCGGATTCACCACATTGACGCTGGCGTAGTTAAGACATTTGGAAGAGGTGGCGGTCAATTGGCGAATTCTTCACTCGCGGGTAGAATGGATCCAACCAGTCGATCCTACCATTCTACAACTTTATTACAATCGCCCCTGATTGCCCGGCCACCATGCTATTGACTGTACATGGGCAGAGGACACTCCAACGCGGCTTGGGTTTTGACAAGGGGGCATGCTGCGAGTAATAAAAATGGCCGACTTTCGACAGCATATTGAGCCCTAACTTTTTTAATTTCTGTCTTTGAGCTTCATTACCTTGCGGTCCTGACGAAGGTGGTTTATCTTGTAATTCCACCAAAACGTTCGCTATGCACTGCATATGTTTTGGACTTAGCATCTACGGAAAATATGAAATGCAATATACAATAATTAAAATTGTGTTCAAATTGTCGATGGGTGTATGATGCAAAGTGCTCTTTGAAATTAAAGTGGGGAACTAAGCCAATTCAATGAATATAATAGAGATGCTCTCTGCATAGGCATATAGAGGGACTGAAAGTATATTGTAAAACATGGAGATCTATGTTTATGCTGTATCCATTGTGATAACATAAAAAGAAAATGTGTGCTAAAGGTGCTAGTATGGACGTAGACCTGGTATGTGCATATTAGTCATCAATTTGTTTGAGCATCAAATGACTGTATTTATTTATTTATTTTATTTTTGCATTTATAGCAGCACACCAAACCCTCAGGCATCAGGGCGCTAGATACAGTAAGTGCAAAGAGGTATTCTTTAAAGTGTACAATCACGGATACAGATTGCGACATACCAATGGTTCTTAAATACTATCATCTGTCAGAGCCTTACCTCATGTTACAGGGGGCAACATCACGTTTGTAAGCAAAACATGAATGACAAAGTAAGTATAAGTCCACATTCTGGCAATGCCTCGCCTCATGGTACGGGGGCTACATAAGGTATGAAGGCAAACATGAATGACAAAGTAAGTGTGAGGGTACATTCTTGCAAAGCCTCACCTCATGGTGCAGGGGGCTACATCGGTATGAAAGCATATGGAGGCCAAGTGAGGTAGTTGTACGTAGGTTACAAATGAGCATTAGGGTAAGAGACAGTGATACGGTGCATGACAGACTATTTACAAGTGTAACTAACAACTGTAACTTAGAGTGAGTATGTTTCCAGATAAGTTACTGGTTAAGCGCTATTCGTGAGAATCAGACCGTATGGGACAATGGGACTTTCATCTGATGTTTTTGCTGCAGCATTACTGGTACAATAAAGTCTGGGCACATGTTTGAGGATAGCAGGCACTAGCAGTGTTGCAATGACGGCATAGCTAGTGCTTAGAGGCAGAAAGTAAGGCCAATAACCACTTGCAGGTCATAATATAACATGAACAGCGTGCTTGGTTAAATTCGAGCTAAAGTCAGTCAAAGCGAGTGAGGGGTCGTCCCAGGGGGAGAGACCAGACAGGGCATGCTGGCAACACGGCGCCCAGTGAGGCAGGGGGTGCTGACGTATGCATGCGATAGTGGTCTAGTGTACACAATAGGACATTTTGATATTTCAATCATTTTATTTTCATTTCGGACCGGAAAGTGCGTGAAGGTGGGGTGCAAAGTGTGCACTTGGTAAACTGCCAGGGGAACAGTGACATTGTTTGCAGGCATGAGGAAATGAATGGAATCATGTGGTGGTAAATGGGTAGTGGGAACAGGGCATCCGACACTGGGGCAGTGGATGCAACGTGAAAAGAGAGCTGCAAGCGACGTGTGGGTGGTGGGGGAGAGTGACGTATTGCAGATAAAAAGTCATGAAAAGTACATGAAAGATCGATAAGCAGCACGTCACCTTATTCATGCCTAGTTGGAAGGATTAGGATGACTGCTACGGCCATGAAGCAGGTTTAGGTTTGGATCAGTGCAGGAGCAAAAGGCATTTGGCATAAGGACCAGGGCTCTGATGCGCTGTACGCGGCTGTACAGGCCCAGACAGGATTCCAGGCCTTAAATGTCGGCCTTCAATGTCGGTGACGCTGGCTTCGCCGTCCGGCTCAATCCAGCTAGGATGGATGTTTAGTATTTGGTATTTTTTTTACATGCACTAGAGTGTCGTCCTTCGGGACTGTTTTAAACTTTTTTTATATTTAATAGCTGTATATTTTTCTAATGAAATATTGATACTAATAAATTCGTTTTTGATTCACTCAATATACGAAGCATGAAGATTTATTAATTACATTTTCATATTGAAAGCAGAGCTGCTAATTACTCTGGGTAAATCAATAGCTTACATAGAATTTAAATACCTAAGGTTTTTTTCTTTTTTTTTAATCAAGCCTGGTGGGAACAAATCTTTTTTATACAGTTTATGAACTGGGCCATGTTACCCGAAGTACATCTTCAATTACAAGTTGGAAAGCAAGCGATCTACACCTGTTTGGACTTAAGAGAAACGTGCTGTCCTCTATTTACAGGACAGGGTTTCTTTATAAAGCTGCATTATGCAAGCTAACTTCCAGAAGGGCACAGACTCAGCCCAAGAGGATTCCAGACTCTCAGGCCCACATAAGCATCCACATGAAGTTCCTAGCAAGCATCACAAACTCACAGGAAGCCAAGTCAAGGGCTTTGCTCCCAGAGGAGCCACAGTTCAAAACCCAATCTCAGTTAAAACTGCCTGTTGTTGCTACCAGCTTTCCTGTCTAGAGAGCCTGGTCGTTGGTATACTCTTGTACATATTTGTGCCTGTGTTATCTTTTTCCTTAGGATATTGACAGATGACATCCTCAATAACGCCAATACAATGAGCATATCCACAGAAAGTACAGTAATAAAAAAAAACAGCAGACCACTAAGAAAGTGTTGATACCCTTACTGATTGTCTTCATAAACAAAAAGCATTGGTATCATTCAAGTGCGTATTCTCCCTATGTATATGTTTAATATGCTGAGAGTGAACCCCAAATTAATTACTGTAATAACATATTTAAAGTGTAAGTCTACAAATGTAGTACTTTTCGATTTTTTTGTTCCTAATTATTACTGGCCAAGATATATCACTAAAGGAAAAAAGAGGGAGCCAGACATGTGATGTCATCAGTGATGTCATCAATGACATTTGTGATGTCATCTTTGATGTCCTGGGTGTTAGTCTTAGCAATGCACGTAGGTGGTGTGAGTTACGGTTGCTTAGCTTACCATAACTAGCGAATGTCAAGGGTTTTTCGGTTTTACTTTGAACCATAACGTCCCTTTTACAAAGTTTTTTTACTGATATATATATATATATATATATATACATGGCAGTGAACAAAAACGAAGGGGCTACACATGTGATATCATCAGTGATGTCATCAATGACATTTGTGATGCCATCTTTCATCTCCTGGGTGTTAGTGTTAGCAGTACACAGGGGTGCGGGCAGGTATGGTTGCTTAGCCTACCATAACTGGTGAATTTCAGGGGGTTTTCAGTTGTACTTTGAACCATAATGGCACGTTTGTAAAGTGTTTTTAGTGAATTGCATAGGTTTTTAGTAGTGCAACTTAACCATAACGTCCCTTTAACAAAGTTTTTTTTGAGTGAATTTTATGGGTTTTTAGTAGGTCAATTTAAGTATAACGTCTTGTTAATAAAACAATTTTGTACTGAATGTCACAGATTTTCAGTAGGGCAATGTAACCATAACGTCCCTTTAGCAAGGGTCTTTTGCTAAACAGTATAGACCTTGCGAAGAATGCCACATAACAATATGCGGGTGTACAGCATGGTGACATGTCCCACAATCAGTACACACTTAACAGTAAGATATATGCCTCATGGACAGTGTGGAAATAGATTTTATATTGATGTAGGAACGTCCACCTTCAACATTTCCCTTACACACCGCCAAAACGTATTGGTATGCAGCGATGTCCCAGAATCAGTACACACTTAACAGTAAGATCTATGCCTCGTAGACAGTGTGGAAATAGATTTTATATAGATGTAGGAACGTCCACCTTCAACATTTCCCTTACACAACGCCAACACATATTGGTATGCAGCGATTACCAATGCACTGCACATTACATATCTTTACGAAAAAGTTGTACTTATCTGAAAATGACATCAGCTAAAGGCATCCTTCCTCCCTAAGAAACAGCAGCATTTCTGTGAAGAAGAAGCATGAGAAACAGTACTGCTACCTTGCAAATAACGAACGCACAAAATTTGTCGCCGTACATCTACCGACCCATATTACCGTTTGTTGCCTCTTTGCTCAATGCCATTTGCAAATTGCCTTATTACCCGCCATACCAAAAAATAAAACCACCCGTAAGCAAAGTAAATAATGTGTTAATAGCGACCATTCACAGTGTAAATTACATTAAAAAAAAATAGCATACACTCCAATTGCTGCATATTTCTTAGTAAAATACATATATGCAATAGTCTTTGCCAGTAATAGTCTACATTTGCAAAGCAGTAACGTGTGCTACTAAAAAGGAGGATTACTTGTTATAATCCGGGGCGGCGTTGGCGGGTCGGATTACAAAAGAAAATCCTTTTTCAAGATGGTCACCATAGAAAGGGAAGGCGGTTATTTCATACATAGTCCCTCTTCCCTTTCCATGGTAGGGTGCAAAAAGCACAAGTATGTGACGTGGCGCAGAACCTGTAAATAAACAGACAGCAATGTACAACCTAATAACTTACATTTCGAAATAATAGACTGGACTGTAAAAGAAATGTCAACATTTTAGAGATCGTAAAGTAGGTTTATTTAACAACAAACTGTCAGAGACCATCAGATTAATCCCATTTTCAGTGCAATGACAACAATGGTTCTAAGGGCAACATTGGAAATGTTAAAGATGAGGAACACATGGGTGTTTTCCCATAGAAAAATGTTGGGTTCTTGGTTAAAGCAGCCGCTTTGTTTACACAGTGATTTCCAAGAAGGCGCCATGACCTTTGGCCTACAGCACCATAAATGATGTCATGTTGCTCTGAATAGAGAGTTCAGCGTACAGACAGAGCGGGCTTAGGGTGTCATCCCACATAATTGTTATGGACAGGCAACCGCTCACAAGCAGTTGTATTTGCCGGCCCAAAAAGCCCTCACTCGGCATCTGGAAACCATGGCACGGACAGTACGGCAAGATGTACCTGGGCGGGAAAAGTAACAGAAAACACGTGTCAATAACCAACCTCTACCAAAAAATTTCAAAAAAGACACAAAAAATGTGCAAAGTAATACACAAATGTAAGTGGTCAAACATGACATTTTACTGAAATGTTACTAATGACCATGTGTAACTATAGTAAAAGGCTACAAACGCCGAGATTCTGCATGCACCATAAAAGAAAAAAAAATTCCAACTACACTGGAAGACGATAATGGAGTTATGAAAGAAAAATTAATGGACAATTAAAAAAATATTACGTCTCATGATTTCAAACAACACCAAAAGAATGTGCAAACTGATACACAAAGTTATGAGGGCAAACATAACGTTTCAAACAAAAATATTAATGCTAAAAAAGGATGAGTGTAGTCATACCCTACAAATGCAGAACCTGTGCACTTATATCACAGGAAAAATGTAACATCACAGAAAGATAATACATCAGTTATAATGGCACAAATAGATTTTCGGTAATATAAAAATAAAGCGCGGTTCGCTGTAGAGTGGGCAAAAGTAAACTTACACAATATTTACTGCCTCCATTCTTTTTCTGCAAGTCAGACACCAATGTGTTTGCATTGAAGAATCTTCGTGGACTGATATTGCATGTCCCTTACAAACTTTTTAAAACATAACCTTATCAATTGCTATTTTTTTGGACCCTTTCATTCCGTGAATTTCTTCAAAGGTTTTCCTTTCGCTCAATGTCAAAAAACAATTGCCCCTTATACATTCACTGGGATGCGCAGGCGTATTGAGCGTCCAACCAAAAAAGCAACTCATGTGAACTTCACTCAGAAGCCAAATACATTCTTACTTTGCATCAACATTTTGAAATCCAATTATGAGAACCGCTACTGCCATAGACCTCCAGAATCGCTGTTTCCAGCAAAGAGGGCAGATGGTGGCCTTAGTTATCAAAACTTAGGACGCAAGTCTGACGGCAGTATTATTCCAAAAACATTTTAACCCACACGCACTAATTAGTAGTGGTACAGTGAGCACGAACTTCCATTTAAACGTATGACTTTGGTGACAAGAAAACTCCACTTTTTCAGTTTGTGCTCCCACATCCCATCCTACCTCACTCAAAGGTCACCTTCTGAAATAGTATTACATAAGTGTGACATGTGCAATGCTGTCTTGTTTTGTAGGTGTTTCTGGCGATGTCCGTGTACACCAAAACATGAATAAAAGATAGTGGGGGCAGCGAAGAAAGCTAACGTACTTTACGCTGTTCCACAACCAATCAGGGAAAGCGCCACATGTTCGCGGGCACAAACTTTTCCCTCCATTCAGTCTAAGGGGAAAAGAGATGTTTTGAGAACCTCCCCTTATAACTTTCCCCCCTGCACCAAACATCACCAAACTTTCCAAAGAAAATCAGAGTGTCCGATATATTTTTTTTGCAAACTTTGGTGAGGATTCGTCCAAGGGGAGCACAGTTATAAGGCACCCAAAAAGTGCTCTTCCTATGGAAACAGCAACTTCACCATAACAACACAGTCACTAACGTGCCTGTCTAATATGCTGCAGTGGTTGTGGGCAGGACCTAGAGATTTGGATATATGTCCATAGATATTTGAATGTATGAGTGTACATTGGCTTATAACTCTGCTACTTATAAGGTCGTTCCTGGGTACAAGACTGTACACCCTCCACAGAACCATCTCACTGCTATGCTATAGTATGGGTGTATGCATTGCTGTAATATGATGTGGTGGTTCTGGCCAGGGCCTAGAGTTTTATGAGTATGGCGTATGGCCTACGGCCTGCAGCCATGCACCCAAAACTCTACATCCTGCCCACAACCACCTGAGTGATGTGCGGAAGTACGGTTGTATCGATAGGTGTGGTAGGCTGCTCTTGTTCTGGCCAGAGGCTAGACTCCTAGCTGTATGTCCATAGATATGACAATGTGTGGGAGTGCAGTGGCTTGTATCTCCAGTGCTTATAACTTTGTTCTGTACACACTCCCCACAACCATCTAATCGATAATCAATACTACAGGTGTATCCATTGCTGTGAAATGCTGCGGTGGTTGTGGCCATGGCCTACAGTCTTGGAAGTATGGCCTTCGCCCTACGGCCATGCATCCAAGACTCTAGGCTCTGGCCACAACCACCACAGCATGTCACACCCATGGCGGCATACTAATCAATAGCACACTCATAGGACAAAATAATATAATAACGGTATGTACTCAATTTCAATGGTCGCTAACACCACGCGTGTCCTTAGAACAGTTTCAAGGTGCCTGTACACAGCACGGACTGAAATACTACCCTTATTTGACCCCTCATTTTCTGCACGTACAAACATCCCGAACAAAATGGGCATAGACAGTACATCATTAAAACCTGCCGGCCAAACAAGTACAGTATTTCACCCATATCTTACCGTCTGAACCTCCCCAAGCACTGTAGGAGATCAAAATAGTTTCCTAAACATTTCCCATGGAGAATACATCATTAACACCTGCCGCCCAAACAAGTACATTATTTAACCCATCTCTTACTCTGTGAACCTCCCCACACACTGTAGTAGAGCAAAACAGTTTCTGAAACAACATTTCGCCTCTGGTGGCGACCGGGCTGTCTTCGGGTCCAAGATGTCGGGCACATCCACGCATTCTGATGCACATCACTGCTTGCTGCAACCAATCGGCTTAGACGTTGCGTGTCCGCGGTCATGATGCCACCCCCTGGCCAATCAGTATCTTGTCTGCGGAGCGAACAGGGAAGTGTGACCGTGGAGCAGACATAGATATCACTAACTTTTTTAGACATATTTTTTGGTCGTTTTAAAGGAAACTACTGGACGGATTGTCACCAAATTTACAAAAGCACGCTTTTGGGACCAAGCCCCTGCCGCAAATTTGGTGAAAATCCGTCCAACGGTTTGACCTGTAGGCGTGCACAAAGTTTTTCCCCCCATTCAGTCTATGGGGAAAAAAAGACGTTTTGGGACCCCCCATAACTTTTGCCCCCCTGCACCAAACATCACCAATCTTTGCCGAATAATTCAGAGTGCCCCATCCCATATACTTTTTTTGCAAAGTTTGGTGAGGATTCATCCAGGGGGAGCAGAGTTATGGGCCGCCCAAAAAGTGCTCTTCCTATGGAAACAGCAACTTAACCATAACTTCACGGCCACTACTGTGGCCGTGTAATCTTTGATGCATAATTAACTGCATTATGTAAATGTGACCTATATATATTTTTGATGTACAATTAATTGTATTATGTAAATGTGAATATGCTATGTGCAACTAAGCTGTGAGTTCTCTTATGAAATGCGCCCTGATACCTATGGGTCTATTGTGCAATACAAGTAATAAAACAAACAAACAAGGGAGCAACTACTCTCTGCTTCCCTATTGAATTTGTTCAACACCCCTAAGCTCACGATGACAACATGGCATTGTCGAAGTACTAAAGCCTAACCACCCATGAACCAAAGAAATAGTCATAGGCACTCCCCCCCTAACATGTTTGTCCCACATTCGCCTAAACCTTTCACACAGTCTAATAAGCCCAGCCTGCGTGGGAGTTCAGGATACATTTGCTTACTATAGATGGCTAGATATTACGATAGATTGACAGCCTACTCACCAGTAAAGCACCACCATGCCTCATTGTAAAACTAAAATCAAATCTAGCCTAACATGGCATGAAAACTCCTCTTAATAAAAACATACTAACTAATTTGACCCCTCCATTTCCTTCTGTTATCAACAACAATCTCCTTTATGCGCAGTCCACTACTGGCTGCACCTTTCTTGGTTCTGGCTTGTAAATTGCATAATTCACATTCTGGGGTTGGATCTCGGATACAAGGTATATAGGTGCCTGGGCAAATAAGCTGACAATCTTCCAGAATTTCCCAAGCAAACTCTCGAACCCCTCAAGCATCCAACATTAGATTGTGTATGATTTACAATTCTCCAAACCTATCTTGGAAACCCAACCCAAAGGTCACTGCAATTTAGGACTCTGCCTCCTCTTTGTTTCAAAACTATGGTCTAACAGGACTGGCGTGAGCTATGCAATCAAATAACATTCTCCCCATGTTGCATTCCTCCCTTCCTGTATTTGCACCATCGTTTTCCCTTTCCCATCCCTTCATCTCCCCCTTGCTTGTTTGGTTTTCTCCAGTCTACTAAGAACTGTATGCCCCTGACTGAGGCACAGCACATCCCTATAGGGGCATTCTTGGCTGCTGTGAATATTTCAAAAAAGCTAGCAGGCGCTCCTCTCCAGAAAGAACATGGCATGATAACCTGTTCTGAGATGAGAGTTTGCAGCACACACTTTTTGCTCACTGTACCTTTCACAGATGGGAAATAACCATTTGCATATCAGTCTTTGTCCCGCCCACATGGGCAGTCCAGCACCTAAATGCTATTGCAATTCCTATCTCAACAAGAGTACCAACAGCAACCCCATACACATGGTTCAACCTTGTTGGGCCTCATCAGTGAGATGAAGCTGTGCCTCTCTGAGCACAGTGAGCAAGAGGTCCACGTCTGGTTGCCCCCAGGTAACGCAGGGTGACCAACCCCAAGTTCCTTGCAAATATTTCAAAAAAGGTAGCAGGCACTCCTCTCCGAAAGAACATGGCAGGATAACCTGTTCTGAGATGAGAGTTTGCAGCACACACTTTTTGCTCACTGTACCTTTCACAGATGGGAAATATCCATTTGCATATCAGTCTTTGTCCCGCTCACATGGGCAGTCCAGCACTGAAATGCTATGGCAATTCCTCTCTGAACAAGAGTACCAACAGCAACCCCATACACGTGTTTCAGCCTTGTTGGGCCTCATCAGTGAGGTGAAGCTTTGCCTCTCTGAGCACAGTGAACATGGAGTCCACGTCTGGTTGCCCCAGGTAACTCAGGGTAACCAACCCCAATTTCCTTGCAAATATTTTAAAAAAGCTAGCAGGTGCTCCTCTCCAGAAAGAACATGGCATGACAACCTGTTCTGAGATGCAAGTTTGCAGCACATACTTTTTGCTCACTATACCTTTCACAGATGGGAAATATCCATTTGCATATCAGTCTTTGTCCCGCTCACATGGGCAGTCCAGCACCGAAATGCTATGGCAATTCCTCTCTGAACAAGAGTACCAACAGCAACCCCATACACGTGTTTCAGCCTTGTTGGGCCTCATCAGTGAGTTGAAGCTGTGCCTCTTTGAGCACAGTGAGCAGGGAGTCCACGTCTGGTTGCCCCCAGGTAACTCAGGGTGACCAACCACAAGTTCCTTGCAAATATTTAAAAAAAGCTAGCAGGCGCTCCTCTATAGAAAGAACATGGCATGATAACCTGTTCTGAGATGAGAGTTTGCAGCACACACTTTTTGCTCACTGTACCTTTCACAGATAGAAAATATCTATTTGCATATCAGTCTTTGTCCCGCTCACATGAGCAGTTCAGCACTGAAATGCTATGGCAATTCCTCTCTGAACAAGAGTAGCAACAGCAAACCCATACACGTGTTTCTGCCTTGTTGGGCCTCATCAGTGAGGTGAAGCTTTGCCTCTCTGAGCACAGTGAACATGGAGTCCACGCCTGGTTGCCCCCAGGTAACTCATGGTAACCAACCCCAAGTTCCTTGAAAATATTTTTAAAAAGGTAGCAGGCGCTCCTCTCCAGAAAGTACATGGCATGATAACCTGTTCTGAGATGCGAGTTTGCAGCACATACTTTTTGCTCACTGTACCTTTCACAGATGGGAAATATCCATTTGCATATCAGTCTTTGTCCCGCTCACATGGGCAGTCCAGCACTGAAATGCTATGGCAATTCCTCTCTGAACAAGAGTACCAACAGCAACCCCATACACGTGTTTCAGCCTTGTTGGGCCTCATCAGTGAGGTGAAGCTGTGCCTCTCTGAGCACAGTGAGCAGGGAGTCCACGTCTGGTTGCCCCCAGGTAACTCAGGGTGACCAACACCAAGTTCCTTGCAAATATTTCAAAAAAGGTAGCAGGCACTCCTCTCCAGTTAGAAAATGGCATGATAACCTGTTCTGAGATGAGAGTTTGCAGCACACACTTTTTGCTCACTGTACCTTTCACAGATGGGAAATACCCATTTGCATATCAGTCTTTGTCCCGCCCACATGGGCAGTCCAGCATCTAAATGCTATGGCAAGTCCTCTCTGAACAAGAGTACCAACAGCAATCACATGCACAGTATAAACGCACAATCACATAACAAAATTCACATAATTTGCTTTTTTTAAATATAATATGACTTCCTATAGCAATAGATACTCTCCATACATTTATTTTACTTAGACTTCTCATGGTCATCTTGACACAATGTAAATCATTGCCAGACTGCCACATACCATAACATTTCGCTCCCTTAGTGTTCCTCAAACTTTAGGGTTAGCCTCCGTGGGGGGTATGAAGGGTACCCAGATGGGGCACGATGCGCGTCACGAAGGGAGTATGGTGTCTTCTTTTAATAGGAAGCTTAAGCCGTAATTGCATTTGGGGGAACTCAGCAACAATAATTGTACTCCATGGGAGCACTGCATAAAAATAAGCTTGGGTAACACTGCCCTTAGTTCTTATAGAGTATTATTAGTGCATGAATTTCAGTCCTGGTATACTCTAGTATTTGGATTGCCCAGCCAGGACCCATCAGCTCTGTCGACATAAATACCCAGAAGCTGCTAAGCACGGAGCCAGGGTTCGAACCTGTGTTGCTCTGTGTTGTTTTGCTTCCAAGTCGAGCACGTTGCCCCTGAGCTATCCTCCCGAGACAATAATGGTCTTGTACATGACATTTTGGCATAAGGGGCACCCTATAAGTAAGCTCAAAGATGAATCCCAGAGATGTCTGAAACCCAAACTGAAAGGGCGGCTCAGAGATGTTGTGCCCTAATGCCTGACCTATACGAGCTAAGGTTGGCATTTTTTACGAGAACCCCGTTTGTCGCGGAGAGCCTATTCCACGTCCCCTGGCGCTGCCAAATATATCTTCAATTTTGACAAGTGCTTTATTTCCGAGCTCCCCAATCGATCAGCCGCTACCAGCGCCTGGACGCTGCATTGATCGCGCGCTGGCCACGGATTATGATTTTTCGACAGCATTTAAAAAATGAGCCCCAGCAAATCAAATTTTAATTACATTTTTCGCCCCTCTTATATTTAACAGTGACTCGCGCGCTGGGCGACAGATTGACAGGCCCTGGATACTGAAATCCTCTATTCCCAGAGACGGAGCGGCTTTTAATCGCTATGTGGCAGAGCAGAACGCACCGTGCTCAGGTGCCTTGATAGGAAGGAAGGACATGCTTTCGCCTTTCCCATTCAAACAGACCAGTGGCTCAACCCTTGCTGCAGAGGCCGAGCTTCTGATATGGCCTCTCTGCTTGGCACATTACACACTTTACAGAGTGTTCTGATTGTTTTTGTTGAAACTGCTGAGGAGTAATACATAGAAGGTGAAGGATAATGCTCGCCTCCAGTCTTGCCATCGAATCCCATACATCTCTTTTACTCCATTTACAGCCATTCTCATTTGGACACCACGTGTTTTGTCCCCTCTGAATTTACACCTACATTTCCCCCATAATTTAATTACATGTATTTTCTTGACCTTTCTTCGTAGCATTGATTTTCGTTTTCCATCCCTTTCATTTGTACATTCGTTTTTTTATTCTGTTCTGCTCGTTTCTCGACCCCCTCCAGATTGTCCTTCTCACCTGCTTCCTATTTTCCCGTTTCATTATCCCTTTTCAGGGACCTCTTCCCTCTCCCATCACTTCTCCTTTTTGGGCATCAGCACAATCCAACTGTCCTTCTACCTCTCTTCTCCCTCGACTCTTTCTTTCACCCCCTTCATTCCTGGTGGAAACTTCTTTTTTAACTTCTTCTTTCCCCTGCTCCCTTCCTTGCCCTTATTGTGCTTTTACCTTTGACTTGCTCTTGTCCCCTCGGTTCCTCAATTTCTCTCACTGCATGTATTCTTCAACTCCCTACAGCTCTTTTCTCACCTCACACTTTTCAATGCTCCTCACAACCTCCCCGAGCTCATCTCCTTGCATACTGCCCACCTTCCCTTTCCCCTAACTTTTCTTCTCAACCCTTTACCTTTCCCCCTTTATTACTTTATTCTGCCCCAGACACACCCACCTTGCCTTCAACCCCCTTTCCCTTTCCCATTGCAATCTCCCCCCCCCATTTCACTGGCACTAAGTCACTTTAACATGAGGGCGAACTCCACCATCAGGCCGCAGGGTTACCACGTGACTCACACTGAGCCCTTTTCTAGAAAGTGGAAATTGCATGGTGGGGTCTGCACCCACATACACATCTGGGCACGTGGTTCCCGCCCTTGACTGCTTCGTTATTCACACCACGAAGTGCATGAAATGTGCGTGAAACCTGGAGGAACAGACATTGTTTTGGCTTGTTTGATAGTGCAAAGAAGTCTGTCTTCCAAAATGGATGCTCGCAGAACACATTAACAATGAATTATTATCAGAAAACCACTTGTTTATTTCTGAGCTTCTTGTCAAGTAGAGCAAAGTCAGTGGGTCGCCCTCTTCATTTGAAAGTTGCCAGGGCCTAGCCTGTCATACATATATGACCTTACATTGCAATCTTAAACTCCCATGGGCTGCAGTGATATTTTAAGCATCTTAAAATCTGCTTCAAGGATAATAACCTTCAATTGGACATCCCAAAAAATAGGCTCCCTGCATTTGGATGGGCCCGGGTTGATCATAACCTTCGTTGCAACAAGAACTGCGAAATTCTGTAAACCTCAAAATCCTAAATCTTACTTGTCCTATTAGCGAGCAAAAAAGGCAGCGTTTAATCTCAGAGGCCCCATTAACAAGGTAAACAACAATTAGCCGGGCAGGGATCTGTAAGGGTACTGTGTGTTGAAACTTTTTAAATCCACACCCTGCTTCCTTATTTGGGGGCAGATATGCAAATCCCTTAAAAAATATATATCCAATGGTAAGGCTGAGTGAAATCTTTTCAGGAAATGCTAAGGCTTGCCTTCCGGTAATCCAGATCCCCGGAAATAGTCTGCACCTGGAACTAGAGAGCCACCTGTCACGGGCACTGGTCTCCAAGTGGGTCTTTAGCTTGAAATGAGTGCATAATGAAACACGGGGCACTGTCTGGAAGAGCGGCTTCGGGCCAGGGTGGGTCTCCTGACACTTTTGTTAACTCCCTGGATTACATGATTATGGATACTTGCCAAATCAGCCCCTGATAAATAGCCTTAATGGTTCGGTCAAGGCACGCTTTAGGGCTGAGCTGGCACCAATACAGAACTATAGTCCTGACCTACCCTTCGGCGCAGAAATAGGTTATTACTTCTGGAATCAAGGCCCATATTTTGATGTTGCAGGTAAACCAATGAATTCCAATGGAATCCGTTGTAAATCCTTCTCCCAATCCGATGTCGAAGTGGGCGGGAGCAGTTGGGAGCAGTGCTCCTCTGCCTATTTATATTAAGTTTTACTGTTGCTATACATTTCTGTTGAAAAGAAACCGGTTTGGAATGGTTTTGTTTTAAAATAAAAGCGAAGGAAGCAGTTGAAACTTGCCCTTGCGGGCACTGGCTGCACTGAACGTTCCCTTACAAAGCAGGCACATTGGATTGGAGGTTTGTATTGTGCGGGGGGGGGGCGTGGTGATGGGGTTTGTGGGGAGGGGGCAGCCCAGCAGGGAACATAGTTCCACTACTTCTGTTCATACACTTCGCTCACTGCTCACAATCATTTATTGGGGAGGAATTTACACTTTTTCAGAAACAGAGAGGGTAAAGAACCTATAACAGGCCGGGTTTTTCATGTTTGTTTTCCGCTCTGTTTAAAAAATGATGACTACTGCATGGGGGGTGGGAGGGAGCTTTTCCCATATAAGTACAAACAGAGCTGGTTGCCTCCGTGCAATATCCACTTTGGGGGAAAAGACCCCCCACTGATTTTAAATTGACATTTGTGCTATCAGCAAGCCGCACTTTGTAAACCAGCAAGAGCCACCTTAAAGGGAACTTTTTTTTTTCATTGAAAAAAACTACAGTTTAAGCACATGGTTCAAACTTTTGTTTCAATTTCCTTTCCCGTCCCTAAAAGAATTCAATCATTCACTCTTCATTTCACTACATCAGTTCGTAGAACGATCAGTTTGCAGAGCCTCATACCATAAAATGTCCCTAAGGGTCACTTTCAAAAGCATATCCATATAATTTACAATTGCACAAACCAGTTTTATGTTGGTCCCAGAGATGATCCTAGCCATCCACGCATTCATGTCGTCATCAATAATTGCAAAGTTTCCAAGATGGAGCGAGCATTGATTTACTGTCAGTTCGCACTCTATTATTAGGTGTTTTAAAGATTTGATGGCCATACGGCAGAAGCGGCAAAGGTGATAATTTCTTTGCCAAAGAATTTCTTTTGTTTTCAATGTGTTTGTTCGAATCCTAAGAAATTGTTCTTGGTGATGACGAGATGGGCAGTGGAGTAAATAACGAGGCTGCACATTACATTTTTTCTGCTCGCAACCTAGGAAGTTTATCGATTGCATCCTTTCTCGTTTTTCTTGATTTACTATCCAGGCCCAAGACTCAAATTTCTTCTTGGTGCATTGAGGCTGGATTAGGAGCTCTTGATTATTGATGTCAGCGGCGGACAAGAATGACAGTAATTTGCGAAACCATAGATTTAATAGATTTCGACTAGTAGGGTCAAACTCATTGCTAAATATTTGGTATGCCGGGGTCGGTGACTCAAGAGACATCTTTCACATTACCGATATGGAATTCCACACAACTCTGCTATGGAGCGAGTTTACTGACAAATCGTGTCTCAGTATCGTCATGGATGTTGATTGTGGCATTTTTAGCATGTAACACCAGAAACTCTCCACTCTCCACTTGCACTGCCTCCCTGGCAACCCCTGCACTGCGGGACTGTCTCTGTATCCCTACAGCCCCCCCTTCCCAGCACTTGTCTGCACTTACCTTGCACTTGCCACCAGCTGGCCCTATTTATTTATTTATCTATTTATTTCTATTCTACTTACCTTGTACTGCACTTTTCCCCCTCCCCCACCCCTGCACTTGCGCGGTCTGAATGACACCTGGCCTAGTAGGATCGTTGTCTGTCCTCCCCCTGTTCCCCCCTCCCTGCCTCGTCGCGCCTTGAAACACTTGTGTATAGGCGCGTTACAAATGCCATATCATATCATATCATATCATATCAAACGCCCTTCCAGCATGTGACAGATTTGGTCATTGATGTTCCAACCTGCCTCTGCACCAAAAATAATGACCGGAACAACTTTCTGCAGGTAAAATAACAGAACTGGTGCCGAGGAGAATTTTCCGTAGTTTTATTAATCTTGGCTCCTTGAAGGGCAAGCTTCATCATCTTTGATTTGAGTTCCATGACCTAATGATGTTCGCAGATGGAATTATTAAATTGTGTCCGTAAGTATGTTATGGAGGAGACAGAGGAAAGGCATTCTCCAGCCACCGACCATCTAAAGGATTTGTCCTTCTTTTTGTTCAGGCTGCCAATTGACACAATTTTGTTTTTGATGTATTTATCGTAAGTTTGTTAATGGCAAGGTATTTGTGTAAGCTCGTAAGCAAGCGCTGAGGTCCAATTTGTGTTCTGTCCATCAGCACTAGATCATCTGCATAAATGATGCATTTTAGAGGGACATGATCTTGGGTGAAAAGCAGTGGACCTGCTCCAGATGTTTCGGCAGATCCACCAAGAACAGTTTGAAGAGCTCGGCGGCAAGAGGGCACCCTTGTTTGATGCCCTTAGCAGACGGAATGATGTCTGATAGATCGTCACATTTGTTGAGTCTTACGTGGATCGAGGTGTGTTCATGAAGTGCCATGACAGCAGGTAAGCATGCACCAACATGTGTTACTCCCTCTGTCCCCACAGGCCATCCCCACCCCCTCTGGTCCCCCTGTGATGTTCCCTTGTGCTCCCACAATTCTCGCACACAGGTGTTGCCTGTTTTGCTTGATTCTTCTACCCTGCTCCCCCCGCACTCACCTCAAGCCTACTTCTGCAGGAGTCTGTCCTGATAAATTCTGGTTTCACCATCACCGTCTTGTGGCCAATCCTGGATTTGACTTTTATGGACTTCATTCATTCACGGTGCGTCACCCTTTCTCAACTCTCATGCTGAACTTCCTTTGCATCTTGTACTCATATTGGCCCTGAATCATGCTGTTCCCATCTTCATCTTGTATCCTGGCTTGCAACATTATGTATTACTACTGACGTCTGCAATTGTATTCACTCTCCCCTCTTGCTTTTCCACTCTTTTGACTGCTAACTCTCTGTTCTCTCCTCCTTTCACTTCTCCCTGTGGGATGTTTAGACCCACACATCTGAGCCCTACAACATCACTGTGCGTTGCTGATAGCATAAAAAGCAATGCTGCCCACCAGAAAAAGCGCAGTGAAAACCTGACAGATAAGCCACCATCCACTTTTGACAATTCCCAGACCCATCCTTTGGTTGCAACCAGAGCTGTTCAAAAATGTGTTTCATTGGTGTCAAAAGTTGCTAAGATCATGGCCCACAAGACCACTATAAAGATTAAACCTTCTTGTGGGGTGTTCCACATCACTCTACTGCAAGGATCCCCATCAAAACGATGTCAGCTAAAATCATATGCTGTCAAGCTAAATCCCCTTTTTGAAAGACATTAATTCAAGACAGCTGTCAAAAATGGGTGCATTACCATTGCACACCACTGAACGGCGCTGGCGCTCTGTAAATCCTGACAGGAGAGCAGTCTTGCAGAACTGTGCATTGATCAGAAGGTGGTCTAATGTAATTAAAAGTTCAAAAGACTTGCCTGTCCATGGGAAACATTCACACCTGCCCTTCCCAGCAACAGCCCAGGATATCACATGGCCCTGTTGATTGGGAGTGAGGGGACTTCCCTGCAGGACACAACACAATAGACTCTTTCAATTGAATAGGATATGCTGATTTGGGTGTTAACTGTAAACAGTGCTCTGGCAGGAAACAGGCCATGTGACCATCTGACTCACCAAGCTTCTGGGGGCGGACCCAGACACTTTTGTGAATTGAATTGAAGGCAAATATATGTTTTATAAAAATACTGATAACTAATTGTAACCAGATGACAGAAATGTACAATTTGGATATCCTTAATATGAAAAATGTACCTACAAGTGTGGTTATGAAAAATCATTTTTCTAAGTAAATGCAAAGGGGAGGGACTTCAGCCAGCCATAAAAATAGCATCACTCTGACTCATCCTGACTCACTACTTAGTTCCCCAGTGAGAGCATAGAGAATTCTTTAGCCTATCAGGATCATGAGAGGGTGGGGCATAGAAAGTCAGCCTCCCCACCCACTTTCAAAAGAGCCACTAAGACCCAGGAAGGGACATTCACTTTCCACTTCAAACTGATTTCTTGCGAAGCACTCTGCCGGACCAGACAATATCCAGAGGACTCTGGGACCAGAACTTAGAATCCAGACTCCAGAACTTGTAGTAGAGGGGCCTGAACCACCAGCTGAATCCTTTTTCAGCAGGCCTCAAAATCTTGTGCAACCTAACACCACTCTTCAACAGCCAGGCTGTGCTGTTTGATTCTGGCTAGAACCCTGTGCCAGTACCCAGAAAGCAGTGCTGTATCCAGAATCCACTTGATCCAGACCAGCAGAACCAGAGATCCAGACCGCCGTACAGTGCCGAGTGCCAGACCAGACCAGCAGAGCAGAGTTGACCCAGACCGCTGTATTCAGAACCGGTACCAGAGACCGTCCTTGGCGAGAGAACTGCAGCTAAACCTATTAACCAGATCCATGACGGAGGCCCATTCCTTCCAAGACTAGGAGTGAGTATCCTGAAAACTGTGCAAGAACCAATCTCTTAGTCTAAAATAATCTGATTCAAACCATTTTAACCTGTCCAGAACTGCATCATAGAAATCGGATGTCCCTTCTCTGATTTTAAACCTGTAAAAGTGTCATGTTGCCATTCTGAATCATTATTTCATTTCTGAAAAACTTCCAACAAGCCCTAAACCGACTTTCTACTCCTTATAGTTTTTCCGTAATCGTGCTCAACGCACTCAGAAAAAGTGCAGCGAATTGGAAACTAGCTCAAACTTCTTCACCTGTCAAAAATATCTGTCTTTTGCTTTGCATTGCTGAAATTCGTTTTCAACCTGATAATCCCTCATGAATAATTGGTAGTGTTGACCTGAATCAATCTTAAGTAGCTGCCACCTACCCTGAATCGCCTAAAGGGAATTAAATTCATTTTTAGCATATTTTCACTCCCTTGCCAATCACATTAAAAGTATTCCTGCATGTTTTAAAAGCAGACCGGTTGCTCTAGGCTTGCTACGGGGGAACTGAATTGGTATTGCATTTGATGGTATTCCTGAAAATTGTGTGCTCTTCTTCCATCTCTTTATACTGCATAGGGCGGAGTGAATTGCCACAAGGGGAAAGGTGATTAGATTCTCTCTTGTTGAAACCATATCAGTTTATTTCTGTGCTGCATTCTTTCCATCATTGTTTTTCCTTGAAACCATAAAAGCATTCTCAGTTACCTTTTCCTTCCTATACCAACTCCTAAGTGATTACAAAAGTGTGCTAGTGTAATATTATCCATTGTTGATCACGGTCATATTCATAAGTGTGCGATCAAATCTTAATTTATTTATAAAAGTGTGATATATATATCTTGTTTCATTTTCCAATAAATTTGTAAATTGCAAAACAAACCTACTTCTTGGCAGGGGGATTCAAAGAGAGGGGCGTTATATAAGGGTTTATCATCCACATTATAACTTGTCATAAAAATATATCAATAAGGGCTTCCTTGGGGCATCCCAGACTCGGCATTGACTTAGGGGGAGTGCTGAATTGAAGTCCCTTAACACCCTTTTCCTATCTCCTCCCCTTACTTTCTTCTATGCACTTAATCTATCAGAATTGTCCCTGGCCTAGTATGATAGCAACCTCGTCTGTCTCCTCCCCCCTCCCCATACAGTTTTTTTCTCCCCTCCCTCCCTCCAGCACTATCTGAAATGTCGTCAGGCCTAGTATGATAGTCACTTGTTTTGTTCCTCCCCTACCTTTCTGCACCCCTCTCCCTCACCTCTTGTTTTTCTCCGACTCTACCAGAAATGCCGTCAGGCCTAGTACGAAGTCGCCTGTCTGTTTCCATTTCCTTCCCACTCTCCCCCTCCCTTCCTTATCTATGTTTTAGCTCTTGCACTATCTGAAATGTCATCAGGCCGAGTATGATAGTTAATTTCACATCCTTAATGTTCATGGCCTGTAAGAATGTCATTGTATTTTCCCTTGTTCCCTCCCCTGCCTTGAAGCGCGTGGAAACACATTGTGTATAGGCACTATATAAATAAACTATCATATCATATCATGATGGGATCAAGGATGTTTGCCGGACACCTTCACTTTGACAGTTTTGCCCAAAGAAGTCTTCGATTTAAGCTGTCAAATGCCTGACAATAAACGCAAGATGAAGTTTGCCATTTGCTTTTAGAGCTTCGAGTTTCAAAATGGTAAGAATCAACAAACTAACATCAACCCCAACACCTTGTAAAGCCGGTTTGGCGTACATCCAGAATCAAGGATATATGGGCCCATTTTGCGAGTCTCTGTCGCAAGTTTGACCCAAAGATCTTACGAATAGTGTTGAGAAGGGCAATTGGGCGATAGTTGTTAGGATCGTCCCAATTGCCCTTCTTGTGAATGGGAACCACAATTGCAGTGGACCATGATTCCGGTAGTTTTTTGGACACTGCAATGTTTGAAAACAACTTTCCAATGATGGGAGCCCAGTCATTTGCATGTTTTTTGAGCATCACATTCGACATCAAATCAGGCCCCGCGGCACGTGAGTTTTTTGGTGCCTTAATGGCACGTTCTATCTCCTCATTGCGACATTTCCACTGCCCAAAGGGTGTCCGCCGAGTTGCTCATTGTCACTGGTTCATAGGAGGTTTTCTCAAACACCGTAGAGAAGTGTGTTGCCCATGCAGCACCTGAGATGTTGTTTACAGGAATTAATGAACATTTTGTATGGTCCATGTTCAAGATCTGCCAAATTGCTTGTGTGTTTTTTGTCACAATTAAGTTCATCATTAGTTCGGCACGATCTTGATCAACAATGATGGCATGTGATTTTGCCCAGTTACGATAACATGCTCTTCTAATTCTTACTGCATCATGCACGTCTTTTCTAGGCAGGTTCTTTTTTATAAGTCTCAAGTCTTTTTGCAGTGCTTTCTTCACTTCATGCATAACCATGCTGTATAAATATTTATGGGAACGCCCACAGTGCCAAGACTGTTTTATGTCAATGATGTAATCAGTTAACAACGGGATATAGTCGATTCCATGTTTAGCAGAGGAATTCGTAAGCCTGGTACCAAGATTTTGAATCTGTTTTCCGTTTATTCTAAGCCGATTTCCCCCAGTATTTGATTCCACAGGCATCTTGTAGGTTGCAGGAAAAGGCGCCGATTCCATCAGGCAACAGAGTTTCAAAAGATTATGGTCACTGTAGTTCGTCGCTTGAATTTGCAGATCTACGATCTTAGATTCGACATTTCTGGAGACCCATAATAGTCGATGATGCTATGAGTGTTCTCGTGATGCCACATTGGTTGTGCCAGGACGTCCCCTTTAGCAGTGCCATTTAGCATTGAGAGGTCACGCATACTCATGGCCTTCTGCCAAATCTGGCCTCTCACAGCCACTCATTCGCAGGCATACGCTGATAAGGCTGCGAATCCTAGTCAAACTGGAACCAGGAACAGTTTAGGTCTCTGCAGCAGATGACTGACAAGTTGTTATATGCAAGTTTTGCTTCAACAGTTAGATGAGTAAAGGCATTTACGAATGCTTTGGTGCTGATTTTTGCGGGATTTCATTACCCGTTGATGATCAAGAGATATTTCCAGGAATTAATGCTTTTATCCATGGAATGAATAATTGTGCCTTAACAAACGGGTTAGGATTCACCGAAACTGGAGACGACCATCCTTGGGTAATTCTTACCATTGTTAATAGGCCTGAAAGCAGACGAACTTTGATGTTTTTTTCCGCCGGATTTAGCAGAGATGTAAAGCTGTCACGCGTCGGGCCTCACGTAACCATGTTTCCTGGAGGCAGATTACAAGCACGTTTTCCAAGGAGGCTTCAAAGTCAATCCACGTGTATTCCAGGATAAGATGGTATATAGGCACTCCTGTGCCTCCAATCATGGCTAGTGTTGCGCCCAATGCCTGTTGGAATTAGCTTTTTTGGGTGATGAAGGGCCTTGACATTTCTGTTCTTGCCTTGGCTTCTGAGTACTGCTCAATGTTTTCCACAAAAGTGCTGAATTGACCTGCGCTGGTTGTTTTTTTTTCGCCTCCACAACCTTTTCTAGTGAAGGCAAACTTTTCTGGTCAGGTTCGACCAGGATCTCAGAACCAAAGACCAGCAGGTCATCACCAGCTCTTAGTAAAGTACTCCCTACTCCGGCAGAGTCAATGTGCAAAAGCACTTCGTCCGAGGACTTCTCGGTGTCGTATTCGACAATCTTTATGTCATCAGATTCGATTGTGCGAAGCGAAGGAACGCAATTGAATAATTTCAAGACATTTGTTTGGTTTAAGTTGACATCGTTGTAGTCACTTTGTATGTTCTGCAGACATAATTTGCAACAGTGGGACACACCTTTGCTGAATTTGATCTCATGAACCCTCGTTTTGAGGTGTACGTGCTGGTTGATTTGATTCAACGTGAATTTCAGATTTATGCATTGGTCACCAGACGAGGTTGAGTCGACGTTTACTGCTGTGGCAGCATTTCCTTGGGCACGGTCAGCTGTCGGCTTCAGGGTGTCTCGAGTGGCTTCATTAAGCATCTGACTATTCGCCATCCGCATGGGTAGTTCATGGGAACTGGGGACTATAGATGCATTAGGAGCACTTGCTTGGTCAGCATGCATCGAATAGGTAGATACGTCGCATAGGTTGATTGAAGAGGATGCAAATGATAAATCAGATGAATCCTCATCAGAAATTCTTCTTCTTCATTTATGCACAGGTTTTGACTTGCCTTTGCGAATAAGAGACAAGAGAGCATCCTTTGGGGCCTGATCTGAGATTTTAGCTTTTGCACTGATGTCTCGTTTGAACAGACTAAGTCTTGGAGGTGAAGATAGGTTTCTGATGAATTTCTTGGCATTTACATGTCCAGACGTTGTGCCTTTCTTTTTCAATTTTCGTGCACAGGCATTACCCGTGGTTACTTTGGCAGGAGCAGCAGCTTTTATATTCACTACGACAACGACTGGCTTCGCCACGCTGGTGAAGGTGCCAAAAGACGAAAAATGCTTCTCAGGAATAGTGGTTGGCACTTGAATTTGCACTTCGGTATCAGAGCCGCTGGGGTCTGCCACCCAGCCGGCGTTGTTTGTTCCATTTTCGTTATGAGGCGTGTTTCCATCTCCACTTTTTGCCATCTGCGAAGACTTAATTGATGTCGGCAGTTCACCAGCGCCTGGGTCAACGCCTTCCGAAGTTGGGCCAGGATTAATCTGACCTGCTTGAAGTAGGGTCTCCGGACCCTGCAAGTTTAAGTTTGTGGCTGGTCCAAGGGGGTCTTGAGGCAGTTTGGGTCTGTCTGCGTCAACATTTCTTGCACACTTTCCTGTGCTTGAACAAGGCACAGGTCTGATGTTTTTACGCATCCATTTAACAGCATCTAGCAGCACTTCGGCTAGGGTCTCGTTTTGGCAATGATGGCGAGCAGCCATGTCACAAAGTTTTTGCTGCCATTGCGCTGTTAAGTCTGCTTCAGCTTGTATTTTTTCCTTTAGAAAGATGTTAAACTTGTTGATTTGCTCCATTTTTGTGGTTAAATTTGTCAGCATAGCTCCTTGATCACGAATCGATTCATTAAGCAATTCATAGAGTTTCACAAATGGTATCATGGCTAAGGATGATGCAGCCAGAACATTATTATGAATTTGAGTAGAGGCAGCAGCGGATAGACTAGACTTTGCAGGTACATTGTGAAGGTTGTCAGCTTCCATATCCGAGTGATTTGAGACATCTTCATTTGACATATGAGCCTCAGGTAAGTGCCCATAACTTTGAGGGAAGACAGGTCTTTTCGAACTGATTTTCCAAGCACTCAACATCGGCGTGCTTGTAGTGGCTTTTACAGGCTCAGAATGTTTGTGGAGCACGGGCGCCCGAAACGGTCTCGTTGGAGTCAACACATACACTTTATTTGAGTTGAGGCAGACGGAGTGTAACTCAGCGGGCAAGAGCTGCGGTACATGGGCAGCTGGCTGATCCAAGAGATTCCTTGATGGTGCCCTGGAATGTGCCCTCTGACACAGGTAAGTGTTGTCCACACTTGACGTGCTGCCCTCCGCTTGCATGGGCTGATTAGGAATATGATGACTCGCCTTTGGTAAAGGTAATAAAGCTCGTCCCGAAGTACTTCGGGACATAAGATTGTCGTTTTGTTGCAACAAAGAATGTTCGGATGCAATGGCATCGTCTATCACCAATAAGGAAGTTTTCGTTTGGGGTACGACATGTTTATCCAAAGTAGCGACGCTAGAAGAGGGACAATCCTTTTGTCTTTTATCGAGATCATTCGTCATGCGAGTCGAGGAAGTTTCTTGTTGTATTTCACTCGCAACAGGCAAGAAAATCAGGTCATGACTTCTATGGGCAGAACCTGGCGACTTCTGGGGCATCCCAGACATATCGGCAGGGTTTCTAGAAGGCAACGCCAGAGAGCCGTCAACTATGTGTAGCAGTGTGAGCAGCGAGTCCATTGCTATGATTTTGTCAACACAAGAGCTTGCTTGGTGGCATACATTGAGGAAGCCCCTCACACTCTGACAGCCGTAAACTGCTGGAACATGTTGAAGTATTTTGATCCGCTATATTAGGTAAGGGATCAATGTTCGGGACAGTCATTAGGTCCGCGTCAGTGACGTCAAACGGCGAGTAGTAGAGCTCCAAAGGGTCAGCACTCAATATGATCTTCCGAACATCAGGCGTTGGATTGGGAGCCGGTTCAAGGTTAGTTAGAGAGAGGAGAGCTGTTAGAGGCTGTATTGTGGACACAGGCTCATCCAGGATCAAAGTGCCACTATCACTCGTGCTCTCACTGGCAGGTGAGTTTAATGGCCGCCAGTGTGGGGAAACCAACTTGGCAGATGTCATTGACTCAGGACTGTCAGCGGCCGCCGCCATAGCTACAGATATAGTCATCGACAAGGCAACTGTTTGTTTGCTTACCTTGCCATGGTTCGTTCCCAGCCCAAAACTAAAGGCATTCTTTTGAATACAGGTGACTGAGGCCCCAAAGTGCACTTTTCCCAAAAGAAAGATGCCATGGAGAAAGGTGTGCATTGTGCAATTGGAACAATGAACACATAGGAAAACAAATCTTCCTTGCCAGAATGATGCAAAATATATATACCAGGATGTAATGATGACCATTGATGGCATGGTACAGGAGAAAATTGCACACGAGAAGAGGCCAAATAATTATGCTAGCCTCATGTATAAAGGAAGAAATGGTAACATTTAAAGAATAGATTTCTGTTCACTAGTGTTTACATTTACAATGGGATTCAACGCCATCTTCTCCCAATGGATTTCAGACCTCTACTGTGCTCTGCTCTCTAGCTGAAAGACAATGGGGGTCATTCCGAGTTTGGAGGTAAGTAACGTCCCTTACCGACATGGCGCAAATAGCGTGTCCATGCTAGCACCAGTCCGCTAATAGAGGACTATTACGACTTCGCGGGCATGAGCTTTACGCCATGCCGGTAAGGTATCTAGCACCATGCCGCAAAAGGCTCCCAAAAAGCCCTTACCGGCATCAAGCGTAGCACAGATAACACTACCGGCATTGTCCAATGCTTCATTAGCGGTGACCGCAAATAGCGGTGACTGTAATTAGCGGTCACCGCTATTTACAGTCACCGCTAATAAGCGGAACCGGAAGTAGCGTCATCGCACAGGAATGGGAAGGAGCACGGTGGCCATCTTTGAAAACACAATCCATTGCCACCCTCAGCACATAGGACCCCTGGGACACTGCTGATCATTAGAAAACTTCCTCCTACAAGTCCAGAATGCCTAAGGCCCTGAAGAAGGGACCTGCTCGCCTGAGAAAGGAACAATTTAATGAGGACGAGCTCCAGATGCTTGTGGATACATTGCACGAGCATGCAGGCACAGTCTTCTCCAGCAACATGAGGAGAGAGGCAGTGCTACGGAAAAAAGAGATCTGGGCACTTGTTGCCCAGAAGGTTAGTGTGGTGGGCAACACACCACACACAGTGAAAGACTGCCGTAAACGATGGGACGACCTGCGCTTAAGGGTGCGCAACATACTCACCATCAATCGCAGCCAGGCATGGGAACAGGAGGAGGTCCTAGTTCCCCTATAAAGCCCACCCCGTGGGAGGACATATGTGCAAGCATGATTGGGATGGAAGCCATCGAAGGTGTAGGCGAGATGGAGTGTGGCGCCACAACAACGGGGTGTGGAGGTGAGTGTCCAAAGTAAACACTGCTATGCCAAATCTGATGAAAGTCAACCCGAATGTCAGTCCGAAGAGTCACGCCATGGTCGCCCACACACACAAACTCCCTGTAAAGTAGACCGAAGCATCACAGACACATGCTGATGCCTGGTGCAAGGCAATATCGTACATGACACATACCACACAAAGTAGGAAATTCCACGAGGCACACAGCGTGCATGAGCAAAATAGTATGCATGTCAGACAGCACTGTTCCTGGCCAACATGAGTGACACCGACATATGCCTGCATTTACCACCCATGTATCAAATGACGATCTCTTCCAAACACAAATGCCTATTACCCCCAATTGTGTGGATGAGCAAGTGTCCCAATGTATGTATGATGCCTATCAAAACATCACTCATGCCGTCCCTCTCTTCCACCCCCACAGGCAGTGACCATGACAGCGATGGGCAGGATGCTAACCCTGCACAGGCCACACCCCGGAAGAGGTCCCAGGAGGACAGCAACCAGCCATCAACCTCCAGGGGACAAGTCAAGGGGCACCGTGTACCAGCATCCAAGCCACCGCAGGTACACATTGCACCTGTGCCACCAAGGCCCGTGGAGGGCACAGCACCATCAACACCTCCACCCACTGGTCAGCCTGGAGACACATGTGAGACACCTCATCCTGAGGAGTCATGTTTGGCTGGGGAGGTGGCAGCCACGGCACCCCTGACTGTGGATGACACCTAGGAGGACATCTGGGGCATCATGGAGGACGATCTAATGGATGTGGTACATACCGCAACCCAACTTGCATCCCCCCAAGTATCATCGTTCCATACCAGGAACGCCACCACCCCAGAGCAGTCCGTCCATGACCACACAGAGGGACATCTCAGTCCAGTTTTCAGTGCTGGGGAGGCTGAGCAGGCTGGGCATGACAGCCAGGTGCCCAACACATCCACAGGTGCAATTGCAGAGCCGCAGCGGGCTGACCTGTTCACTGCACTCGTTCGTGAGTTTGTACAGGACAACCGTCAGGCCAGAGAGGAGTGGCGTACAGAGTTAGCTGTACTAGGCCAGTCCATTACAGACAACACTGCCTCCATGTTGAGATCCTTCTCGGACAACACGAGCCACCTCTGCGAGGAGGTGTCGGCCCTCTGGCAGGTGTTAGGGCGCATCGCGGATGCCATGGAGGCAGGACATCCCGCTACACAACCTCAGCAGGCTGCCACAACGTCGTCCTGCAGTTCAACACAAACAAGCCTGTTCCGCAGGTCGGCCCGTACACAGCGCCGACTGGACATGCCGCCCCCTGGGTCAGGGAGTGCCTATTGATTGTTATGGCAGCCTCATGTAGGCTTCGGGGACCCAATGGGACTTGTGTGGGGGAGTTGTGGGGGAGGGGGGTGAGGGTGTATGGGGGAGTTGGGGAGGGGAGGGAGGGGGGTGAGGGTGTGTGGGAGAGTTGTGGGGGAGGGGGTTGAGGGTGTGTTGGGGAGTTGTGGGGGGAGCTGGAGGAGGGAAAGGGTGGTTGAGGGTTTCATCACTTAAGTTTACTTTGCTCCATTAATACACCGGTTGTTTGAAAAAAAGAACCTGAGTGGACATTCATCTATGCGCATGTGTCAATTATTCAGTTACAGTGCATGGTGTAGATGTACCCCCACACCGAGTGCCCTCTGTCCAACCAGCATGTCACCCTCTGCTGCCATGAGTGTCACAAATATTGTGCAATCACGGACTTGCACACAGTACGGGCCCCCTGTGCATCACCAACGCGATGATGCCCAGCCATGTCCTCTTCCTCCTCTTCATCATCACCAGGTGCTAGCAGTTCAATGTCCGGGGGCAGGGGCACATTCCGGCAGATGCACATTTCGTGCAGCTCGACACATGCCATGTTGATCTTGGCCACCTTCTCATGCCTTTAGCGAAGTGCCCCACTCGACAGGCTGTGGCAGTGAAATCGTGCCTTCAACAGGCCAAAGGTATGCTCGATGTCGACACGAGTACGGGAATGGGAACAATTGTAGTCCTCGTTGTGCCTGTTCTCTGGGTTAAGGACAGGGGTGAGGAGCCACGACTTCAAGGGATAGCCACTATCACCTGCATGCGAGGCAATTATAGGTAAATGTCATGAGAATAATGATGGACAGCTGTACTAGTCACACATGCCGGCAGATTATCGTTGGTCACATGCACATGTCCCTGGTTGTATGCAAGCAAGCAATTTCTCTGGCCCTCAATGTGTCCTGTGGCATGAAATAATGGTATGGGTAGCATCTTCAAGATGATACAGGTGTGCTCTGTCGTATTGTAGCTCATGCATTGGGTCACTGCACATGGCATTTAATGGTAGGTCTGCGATGCCGGTATTTACGGCATGCCAGTAGGCACTTTTAACGCCTTCATGATGCCGTAATTTGCATGTCCGTTTACCTTGTGATCTACTCCACTTTAGGGAATGCCGCTATTGCCGGCATGGTGGGTCGCGTGCCCGTGCCCAGACCGCTATTTACGGCATCGTACTTTACGATGCCGCTAATAGCGGTGAGGCTGGTCAGAATAGCCCGTAGCGGTAAGCGATGCCAGTAATCCTTTACCAGCATTGCTTTTCCCTTACCACCAACCTCCGAATGACCCCCAAACTCTTTGAAGTTTTCAGCAGCAGAGCAAAGGCTGTCTTGCAGAGGAGTTAATGGGGAGGTGCAAACAGCTGAGTCAACAGAGAGTCAGCCCTTAATGAATTGTGCTCTGAATAATTCTTGAAAATTAAATACTAATTGTGGTCAGCTCAGAGATACTGATTACATGCCTGTTCCCGAAAGATTACCAACGAGCATGGAGGGTGGGCAATCTTCTGCTGCTTTCCAAGATAAACAAACAGATCATCCATTAGCACAGCCTTTGACTGTGCAAGAATGGTGATTAAAAAAGGGATTGATAGGGCCTGGAGGTCTTGCAAGGACAAGGTCTTGGATATTACGGGTCCACTAGCCAACATTCTGAACCTATCGGAAGAAGCCTTTCACATGGGAAAGACTATTGACCCTGTCACCCTGTAAAAGTGGACTCAAAAAGCACTCTGCCTGCTCAGAAAAGCAAGCTGTGCCATTTCGGCAGAGCACAGGAAAGGCATACTCATGAAAATAGACGCCAAACTAGAGGACCTTACCACCACCGAATCGAATGCCACCACCCAGGGATTGCTATTCATCGACCCTTTTGTCAAGGAAATGACTATATTTGTAGGAACCTTCACCACTCTTGACAAGGCACAAGCCTCAATAAAGAGGTATTTTTGGAAAACGTTTTTTCATGGGCCAGACGAGGCAGGAGCCACTCCTCCAGCCATTATTCTTTGGACAGATGGCCCCATCAATCACAAGACCAGCATTCCTGGCAAGCCAGAGCAGACACCTTCTTCCCTTCCAAAGGAATAGGCAGGGGTCGTGGCTGGAGAAGAGCGGCAAGACAGCCAGCACAGCAGAATACAGGTGGGTCACAGCTGTGTAGCTCCGGTACCGCAAGTGCCCATAAGAGGCAGGATAGCACGATTCGTGCAAAGTTGGGACTCATTATAAGGAGATGCCTGGTCATGGTCATGGACACCGCAAGGGGTTTCTGCATCAACGTCTTCTCCCAACCCACCCAAGCACGCCGGCCTATGCAGATAGTAACGTCTCAAGCAGACAGTAGTGCTAGACGATGACGTACGCAGCTTATACAGCAAAGACGCAATCGACATATGCAGAGAACAATGCAGATTCTTCAGCCCTATTTTCCTTGTTTGCTGGAAAGAGAAGGTTCGCCCCGTAACAAATCTCAGAGCCCTTAACGACTTTATTCTCTACCATCACGTCAAGATGGAGGGAATACACATGCACAGGGACACCCTGAGGCCTGGTGACTGGCTGTTCTGTCTGGACTTAAAAGACGCCTATCTGGCAGTGACCATCTGTCAGCAGCATGTTAAATACCTGAGGTTCACTGGGAATGCACAAGCTCTCATCGGCGCCATGGGCTTTCACCAAGTTCATGCAGCCCTTGGTCGCCCATCTCAGGAAGAATGTAATAAGGCTCATTGTATACCTGGATGACATTATCATCATGTCCTGGAGTGAAGCCCTAGCAAGAGAACAGGCCAAGGATGCCATAGATCTGTTTCACGACCTAGGCTTCTTCATCAAATGGGAGAAATCAGCCCTAGTCCCCTCGAAGAGCCTGGAGTTCTTGGGCTTCATAGCAGACACCAGGACTGACAGCTCCGACTCCCGTGCTCAAAAGTGCACACCACTCACCGCGAAATATGCAGCCTTCTGCAAAAAGACACAATCTCTCTAAGGGAATTGGTGAGAGTGATCGGCCTGTTGTCATCTTCCATTCAGGCCGTCTTTCCCAGGCCTCTGCATTATCGCGAGATCCAGAGGCTAAATGGGTAGCATCTGCTGGCAATCTTTCTTACTCGCAGTGTCTAGCCCTGTCACCCTAGGCAAGGACGGAACTGCACGGGTGGCTGACTCGCATGGAGGCCTGGAACAGCAGGGCGATCTTCGTATCAGCACTTGGCATAGTGACAGAATCATACGCAAGCAGCACAGGATGGGGAGCGAGGTGCGGTCCAGTATCCATGGGGCGGGGGGTGGTCCCCTCAGGAGCTGAAGATGCATATCAACTGCCTAACTGCCTGGAGCTCCTTGCGGGTTCCTTCATAGTTGGCAGAGTAAGTTATTGTATACTACTCAAGATGGACAATGTATCTGCAGTGAGCTACATCAATCATCTGCTTGGCACCAGGTCGTAACCTCTATCAGAATTAGCCAGGGACTTCTGGCACTTCTGTCTGCAGCACCAGATATCCATGACAGCAGAATACCTTCCCAGGCTGAGGAACGAAGTGGCGGATTGGCATTCACGCCACTTGTCAGATTACAGCAACTGGAAACTCTGCAGACAGGTCTTTCTTCGAATCCAGCAGATATGGGGCCCCATGTCCAAGGACCTCTTTGCTTCTCGCCTCAACGCCCAGTTGCCAATACTCTTCAGCTGGAGGCTCGACCCAGCAGCTGGTGCGGCGGATGGCTTCCTTCAGAAGTAGAACAAAGGGATCGCTTACACTTTTCCCCGATATGCAATGATATCGAGGACCCTGGCGAAGGCCCATCAGGAGCAAACAGAGCTATTAGTTTGCAGTACTACATTAGTTAACTTTTGACCGGGAGACCGAGATGTGATAATTGTAACTTTAGATCCGTAAAGTGTAAAAAATCCTTTTTAGTTTTGGCAATTAGGAGGAACTCAATGTGACTTTAAGACAAAATAGAGTCATGGGAAGTGAAGATTGGAGAGATGTGCCATTTCCACACACCACATGCCCAAAACACATCTCTCTTGGGTGTCTTTGAGTCTAGCTCTGTGATTTCGGAGCAGCCTTATAAAAGGTGACAGCATCCACAAACCATTTCCTGCTATGATAAAAACTAGTTTAACCAAGTGTGCCGTCAGGCATTTGATTTATAACCCATTTTTACTAAGCAACAAGAACTTTGCATTGATGTTCATCTCTGTAAAGTATCATTCCATTAAAAATGTGTTCTTAAGCAGCAGCTTTATCACGTGCACTGTCATTTACTACTTAAAACGTCAATTCATACAAGTTATTTTAAGGTCTGCATATTGAAGTGTGTGAGTCTTTAAAAATGTGCGCAGAAAATAAAACTATTGTGAGTGCAGAAAATAATGTATGTGTTAAATTGACTTACACTACATTACAGTTGGAGGACTTGTGCACCACAATAGCCAATTGAAATAATTGTTCTCCCTAAAACCACTTAGCACCGTGTCATTTTTCTATCGCTATCTCATACAAGAGGTATTAATGTGAAATAGAACTGTACCTGTGAGGAATTCCACAATCCGCACAGTGGGTTTATGCTTGTCTGGGCTTTTTTGAAATTTTAAATGAAATTGAATGATGGTAGATCAACCTCCGGCCAATGTGTGGGGCTAATCCGCACACATTTTCCTATGCTCACAGCATGACATACACATAGACCCATGTACTCTGGGTGGACACAGCATAAATGCGCCGCCCCCTCTCATATTTAGTTGGAATATGACAGTCAAGCGTACATCAAGGTATCTCAGAAGGGGCAAGGCAAAACCTTCCTCCTGCCATGGCCGGAGTAATGAACTATCAAAGGCTCAATGGATCTGCCCTGTCCTTTTGTGTAAGCACTAGCGAATGTTGGCAGCAATTAACATAATTAGCATAGTAATAGAGTGTACTTCAAACAGGCCCACTTGGGGCTTAGCTGCAGAGGTGAACAAAAGATAGGAAAACCCCAACAACCTTTGATTTGCACTGTGTCAACCTGAAGCCAGCACCTGCCTCTCAGTATCAAAGGCATTGACGTGTCATGTCTGGGACTATGTATTTACAGTAGTCACCCCGCAGGGGGACCCCATTCAGAAGGTACAAGTATGTGGTTTTGTGGCGACCAAAGGTTTGGTCTCGCCACAGCTTCAAGGGAGACCTGCCACTTTAAACAGGAATCAAAGAGAGTTCAATTAACCAGAGAGCCCCTTTGATCCACAACACACAGGAAGATGTGTGGGGTTTAGTATTGTATGTTTTAACCCCTTTACCTTTTCTGTTGCAAATCACTCTGGTTATGACCGCATGCATACAACAGATTGTTGGTGGGGACCCAGAATTGGTTCCTTAAGGTAGGCTTAGCCTACACCAATCACTGGGGCTCATTTGGCTTTAAAAGAGGGTTGAGGCCCTCTTTTGGGTAGATCATCTGAAGACTTGGTAAGGAGTAACAAGAAGAACTAATTTGGACCCTGAGTGAAGATGCAGTTTGCTTTACAGCTTCCACCAGTGAAAGAAGGCCAGGATTTCCAAAGAGGGAAGCAAAATCCCTCCCCTAAACATCTCCCAGGGAACAAAGGGAGATACTGAATTCAGAGGACCCTCCAGCAGCTCCGGAACCGGTGCCCAGCCAGCACACAGAGTGCCCTGCTAAGCTCTGCATCAAGCATCCTAGTTGGGAAGTGCCAGAGAGTCTCTGAAACAAACCAAGGACAAGGCCATTGCCTGCAGCACTCTCCTCAGTGTTGGGCACGTCCGCCTTAAAGTATGACAGAAGCCTAGTGAAGAAGCTAGGAGGAGTGCATCGACAAGCATCAGCCAGTGTCCTCCTTAAAGGACATTTTTGAGCCAGTAGACCCCCTTGAGCTGCAACCGACTACACCGCTGACTGTTGTTACGCTGCAGTCGCTCACGCCATCCAAGACGCCTCAACCAGTGCTTCAGACCCACCAATCAGCACTGACACAATGATTCCTGAACACAAGCCGCTGTGTGGTACAGCCGGCAGCCGTACTTCCAGCCTTGCTCGCTGAACTACCTGCTGCCCGATACCCACAGCTGTCTGCCATCTTGAACTCTGTCACAGAAGCTTTAAAACGCATTGAACTTGACTCTACACTGTCAAGCAACAGGAACTTCAAAAAGCACAAAGTACATTGTGGTTCTGTCCCCCTGGTCCTTTTCTGAAGGCCCCTAGTGACATTTTACAACCCATTGCTCTCTTTGTGCAGAATCCAAGCATCCTTGAACTATTGTGATTAATTACTTTACTGACTACCCTCCTGTCAGTTTCCAGAGTACATTCCTTTTCCTTCTTGAAAACTGTCTGTCCTCTGCATTCCTTTAGAGGGTGTGTTGTATTTTGTAGTGTGCTAAAACTGTCTTTTGTGATAATAATAAAGTAGATATGTGTATACAGCCTTAATTGGACAGTCCCTTTTATCATTGGGTAATAATTGTATTTTTGCTCTGTTGCAACTAACCAACGATCCACGTTCTTGCGGAGATAAGCCTGCTGTTCTGTCCACATTACCAAAATTGGACAAGAAGGTTTATAATTGGCTTGGGTTTCCAATCTGTTTGGATCCCTTCTGGTGTACTAGAGGTGTGGACTGATTGATAATTTAGAAACCGATATTCATCCCTGGACCACTGGTGCCCCGGAAGTTGATTCATCATAGTAACCCAAGTATAGAGAATCTAAACACATATTAAATTAACCTGCAAAATCATTACAGGTTGCCAAATAACATTGATAACTCATCCTTGACTGGACCAGCCCTCCGTACGTTATTTTAAGATGATGATGAGGATTCAGAATAAAGTGGGAGGCTAATGGTTTTTGAAGTCATTATTCAGCCATCGGTCAAAGCCAGGACTTCTATCTATCATCAGATACACTCATTCATCTGGGTTGCACTTACAGGGAACACATGCTCTTCTTAGAAAAATAGCAAATAAATACCATGAGTAATCTGTAAAAAAAAAATGACATTTTCATGGTCCTTTCATTTTTCACTCAGCCTCAACCTTTTCAGAACTCTAGCTTGGACATAAAATACCATCTGTGCATGTCTAATGAATAATTAGCATCCCAATAGATACAAGCAGAGCAGTGCTGGAGTTAATGATTAGTTTGAATGGACCTCCATGTATTGAAAATGTCCATTCAAAATAGCACAAATAGTGTATGTTACATTTTCACTTATAGCTCCGTAGATCATTTGGGAAAGTGAAGACACTTGTGCATTCAGTGGAGCATGCCCACAGTATAACTATACACAGCATATATATATATATATATTCTGAATACATGTACGTAGTGTAATCACTTTGACATCTTTCATGCTATTGGAGCATTTGACATGTCCAACAATGTGGATTTGTGGTGTTATATCGAAAAAGGTCCCCTCAATAATAGGATAGGTTCAGAACCAAAATTATGTGGGTTGGGGGGAGATTTGGGTCCAAGTCTGACAAGATCTTCTCTTGTCTGTCTAAATATGTTGGACCTAGCCAAATATAGGGGTGTATCACTGGGAATGTCAGTATCTGAAATGAACCAATGAGAAAATATGTCCAATAAAAAATTGATATTTGAGGTGTCATGGAGTGGGAAATTATAGCATCTGTATAAATCTAAACACATAGGAAGTGGAAAGAGCTATGGGATTCTGACATGTCTGCAGATGGAGGCAACTCTTCCTGAGAGGATAAGTACTAAAGTGGGATAATACATTGGAAATAATGGGAGGACCCACTAAGAGGACCTTGTCCAGCAGAAACCTGAAGCAGACCTTTGCCTAAAGAGGGCCAGATTCACTTGGAACGATGATATCCAGGAAGCATAGCCGACTGTGCAAAGCTGCCTGGAACTGTAAGATGCCATACCGCTCTAGTGTTTTTAAAAAAACAAACCCAGGAGTAAGATTAAAAGCTTGTGAAAGCAATTGAAAATCCATTAGAGGAAAGATTTACCAGCTGAGCTACTGAATGCGGCGCCTGTAAGGGGACAATTGGAGAAGTTATTTAAAATAGAATGCCATAGCATTCCTGTAACACAATGTACAGTGTTCTCAAGTAAACCAAAGTCCCCTGTTTGCACAGGTGTATTTTAAGACATTTCACAGTTTATAAAGGATTATCTAGCATTGAGCGATGTAAACCATAGTGAGATGAACAGGTAACATTCTGAGTAGAGCCACACCATTCTACTGGGATGAGTGAGCCTTTAGCAGTTCATTCCCAGAAAATGATGCCAATTTAAATGACTGCAGATATCTTTGATAACATTACCCTGAAAAAAGGGACCCTGCAATAAGTGACTTGTAAAGGTCTAGTAGGATTGAGGGGTGGGGGTTATTTTCTATCCTTTCGGAGAATTATATTTTCATGTTTGTGTGATTTTTAATTGAACTAATATTTTGCGTTCTCCAATCCTATAGATTCCTAGTGTAATCCACAATAGTTTGCATTTGATAATCATATTTAAACCAACAGAGACATATACAAATATTTCGTTATCCTGGGAATGAGAATATTTAATTGAATTTAATGGGTATGATGTAGATTTTCTCTGATGCCAGCACGTGTCAATGGTGCTAGAGAAATCCAGCTACATGTTAATTTAAAAATGTTCTCTGATACCAAGACTTGTCATTGATGTTAGAAAAAATGAAATTTATTAAGTTGGCAGTTGCTGATGAAAGATTTTTTTAAGTCAATCAGCGATAACTGGAATATTCTTGAATATACTTCTCTAGAATAATCTTTATAGATTTTACAATATGAATGGATGTTTGTGTCCCTTAACAAATAGTGAGAAACACTAGTCAGGTTATTATGATTTTATGTCCTTTTCTTTTTTTAAACACGCTACTTGTTATAGCCTAATATTGTGGGTGACTTCACTAGCATTAGCAGACCACCAGTGGTTTTGATTTACTATTTTAATAAAACTGTATTTAGATTAAATGCAGTCTGTATGTTGTCCCAGAATTTTGGGGTGGGATTGTCTTAATAAGAGGTCTTAGATCGGGGGTTGCCAGCTCTGTGAGAACAATTGTAAAACTAAGTTATACGTTGCAAATCAATTAATGCACCTTACAGTGTGCTCCCACCTGTTCCTTGCACTGAAGTCCTGGGCACGGAAAGATATGTGGTCAGAACTGGGCACTCAGGGTAACGTTGTGACATCATTTGGGCTACAAAGGGGACTGCCAGACAGAACTGTGGCAGTCAGAGCCATATAGGACCGAAGATGGGCACTGAGAGAGTGAAACCGCCTCAGACCATTGGCACTGGGAAAGCAACATTTGGGGCACATCATGGACACAAAAAGTAAGTGAGGCAGAATTGGGAACCCAGAGTGATACCGGAGCAGAATAGTCTGCATGTGAGCCACATGGGGTAGAACCTGAGCAATGGGAGATACAATGGGACAGAACTAGGCTCTGAGATCAAAAGTGGACAGAACGTGGTCACTGAGAGATAGTCATTGTGGGGGAAGTTGGATGCTGAGAGCAACAAATGCAATTAATTTGCTTACTAAGAATGACATTGGGCCACAACCGGACACAGAGTCATATTGTGACAGAAACTTGAAAGAGCTACAAGAGAAAGGCTGTGGAAACTGAGAGTGACACTTGTCCCGAACTGTTGCAGGGGTACACAGAACAGAGGAGTGACTTGGGGAAGAACTGGGCTAGGCAGGGTGACATTCAGCGGAAATGGCATAACAAGCAGCATGGAAATGTGTTTTACAGTGGCAATGCTGGTGTATGTTGTTGAGCGAGGCAAAGTGATTTTCTTTGAGTACACAAACATTAAAATGTGCAGAGGCAGCAATGTTGGCAAATAATGTTTACAAAGGCTTTGTGATTTTCGTTGGGCCCAAGCAGCATGAAAATGTGTCTTCCTGTGGCAATGCTTGCATTTATTGCTGAGGCAAGACTCATGATGTTGTTTGTACAAAAGCAGCATGAACGCGGAAGAGCAGGCTTCATTATTTTGTCTGGATACAAGTGACATGAGCATTTTTTTTGTGTTTTAGTGCAAATGTTGGCATATATTGGCATATATATGAGGCCAGGCCTCATGATTTTCTTGGATCGAGCTTGAATTAAAAAAAAGTGCTCCTGTGTAATTTTAGGAACTCTACATCTATCGAGGTATTTCATGTGTTTCCCAAAAGAAACAACTGTACGTTTTGTGGCATCGTATTCACTTTTTCTAATGGGTATCATCTAAAATACACCATTTCTAACATTTATGTTTCTTCTGCTGTCCCAGCGATCCCAGAGGTTCATGGTTGTTCGGCGACTAGGGGTTGGCAGCAGGTGGGATTGCCCATAGAGCCTAGCAAGGCCGTATGTGATGAATGGGGGAGTACAAATCTGTCAACAACAACTGGCTGTGTTTTCCTCATCACATCCAATCTGTCTCTCTCTCCTAGCTTCACTTCCCATGGCAAACATGTTGGCCCATAGTCAGTGCTTACAGGGCCAACTAATAGGCAACACTAACAAGCACTAGAAAAGACAACAGTTGTGGCTTTTATATAGGCATGGGAAAGTCATTTTACAGGCACTGTCATAATGGTACTATATGGTCATACAATTGCAGTTCCTATCAAATGCCTATAAAAGAGCCAAAACTGTTGGCTTTGCAAGTTATTAACAACAATTCAGTGCAAGGACAAGGATTGATTATAAAAACAAGTGGCCGAAGGCATACTTGGGTAAGACATTTGTATTACACCAGGAGCTGGTTTACAGCTGCAATTAACCCATCACCTTTGGAAAAGATTTCTTAGAAGAGGTATTGGCATCCGGTTAAAAGCACAAAGCTAGCTCAAACTGGCTCAAGGGGTATTTGTTTTGGGTGGGGAGGGTCAAGAAGTGGATCAAGGGCCATAGGGACCAGCATAGCCATTGGCGTTCAATGGGTTGGTGCAAAGCCAAAAATCCCTTACCAGCTGTGTGTTCCTCATAGCATGCTGTCTCTCTCCTGCCTTTACTTACCATGCCAATAATGTTGGCTTATATGCAGCATTTACAATGCCACCTGATAGCCAAAACTAAAAATGTACTTTTGTTCACTGCACGTTTGCCACACGTTTCCTTCCTCTGCACAAAAGTTTCCAGGAGCAGCGTTCCCCTGCAGTCTCTTTAATTAAGTGCTAAGCGGGAGTATGCTCGTCCTTTTTGCATAGGAATGCATAATGGCCCCGCCGTTAATGGGTCTGCTCCAGCTGAGACGTGTCTGGCGTGTCAACGCCTTTAAACATACTGCAAAGAAATGTCTGTACTGTCCCGTTTACATTTCTTTAGGTACAATCCAGCAGTGTAACCCTGACGTGTTGGTCCCCACATACCTATGACAGTTGAGTAACAGAAATGCTGAGTGAAAGGAAATTCGACAGTGAATTAACGGATGCAAGGATGGACCTGGCAAATGACTGGACCACAAAGCGAAAACCTGGCTCTTCAACGTTCTGAATTATTTCATAAACATCGATCAGCATAAATCTGGCTTGTGATAATCAGTCGCTGTAATGACTTGTGGAAAGCAAAATAAAGAGAAGCCATTACCACAAACCAACCTACTCCTGCCCCCTGGCACCGAGTGGCGCGTGGGGGACCGAGTGCCCCGCGCCATGCGTGGCTGACAAACCATCTCAGTGCCTGGCTAGTGCTTTGAAATGGAGATTTATCTGCCCACACAGAATCTGGGCACCGACACAGGCCTTTCCTAAACCTCGTGCCAGCATGGCTTCCACAGAGCAGAACCATCTGTTCTGCATCAAGGGACACAGGCCTGCCAGCACAGAGGGCATCCTTTCTCAAACTCGCATCCAAAACAAACAGACATAAGTGCACACTTTCACAAATCGCATTTATATCCGCAAGAAAACACAGGCATCTCCACACACGTTTTTTATTGAAACATGCACACACACTGACATTGCTGCGGAGCCACTAATTGGCAACTACGCAGTGAGGGTTAATAAGCAGCTGCCTCAACAAAAGAAAGAGGGGCGCATTACTACAAGGAAGAGGGGCCGCTATTCGTCCGCCAGGAATTGGATTCTTGATGAGTACTACTTTCTCGGCCATGGGGCTCTGCCTGCCACTCACTTCTATGGCAGCCTTCCCTAATGCACTGCACCAATTCTGATCCACAGTGCTAGACATCGAGACCATGTACTGTGGGATCCCAGGGTGGGGGAGGGGAGACCTGTTCTCACCTCCTATAAACATTTGCCTGTCAGAAGATTAATCATGAACACCTCTACAATCACCCAAGGGAGGAAGGAGTGTTTCCTATATTGATGCTTGCAAAGTATAAAACGTGCATACCTTGTCAACCTAAAAGCTGTGTTTAAATATTTCCTCAAGAGTACAATCCTAAAAAGCGATTTCAAGGGCATTACTTACTAGGCGTTCAATTACTCTTGTGGGTAAGTGTTTCACCCCTAAATTCGCTTTGGCAGTGCTTAAAGCAGTCTGGATACACTAAAGTAATGTATGGGTGTACATACATTTTTTTCCGGAATACGGGTGTGTTACCAGGTAGCAGTTTTGGGGAAAGTTCAAAGTTCTGATCCACAGACAACAGGGTACGAGTATGGATTGTTGATCATTTTACAAACCTTGGAGAGCACTTGTCGTGTAATGCCTGCACTCCGCTTCACTAGGGCAGTGCCACAGAGCCATCCATGCTGGAAGAGTAGAATGCTGGCAGCAATGGAACAGCAGCACTATTAAGCAATTTGTACTGAGTTGGGGGCTTTACTGGCTCATAACTGCTGTTGGGTTCAAGCCTGGAAAGTGAAGCACCCTACAAAGGTAAATATTGATATTAGCACCCCGGATTGCGACCTGGTTTTAATTGCTTTTTAAATGCAATTTCGCTCAATACACCTCCCACGCGTCAACTCCTCTTTAAAAAATCTACATAGATGGCCATCATGTTTGTAGTAAAAATGTCTCATTGGAATGTCCACGGTGGTAGTGGCAGAGGCGACAGACAGGCTAGGGACCAGGAAAAGAGGGCAATGGGTACTGGTGGGTGGTGGGACGAGGTGGATGGGGGCAGAGAGGCTGTGGGCAAGGTGAGTGGGACTTGAGCGTTCTGGGAGCCCAGCAGCTGTCAAGTCCCCCCAAAAGTGGGGGGATTCTTTGACACACGCAGTGGGATGCGACGTCACCAGAAATTAGCACATCAAGACGACATTTGCAAATTTCCTTTAAATGGTTTTTCATGACCATAATCATTTCACAGGATGAATGGCATTTGGCTTTCATAAAATCAACACACACCAAAAAAGAAGAAAGGGTATTTTCTTCTAATAGTGCTTGAAAATGTTAAAAGGTGTGTATGTTTTAAACTCCAAGAATCAATACCAATGTTTCCCCTGGAACATGCATTCCCGAAATGTGTAATTTCAACTTTAGCCATATGCTATTTTTCATCAGTTATATGGTGCAGTGGTGAAGTGACTGTGGTCGCCATGAATTCAAAGTAGACAGTTGAATGTTCTCATTTTACACACAACCTCCAAAATACATAGGGGGACAACATCCGCCCTCTGAAAAAAGCAGGTGGACTCCACTCATCCGCGTGTACCCTCGACTTGAGCCCAGGCCAGTGTGCAGAAAAATGACAGTGCAGTGTGTGGGATGCAGTCTTTATCACATAGTAAAGCCTACTTTCCTGGAGCCTGACTGACATGATATGATATGATATTTTATTTATATTGCGCTCGTACACAAGTGTTTCAGAGCGCGACAAGGCAAGGGAGGGGGACAGGGGAGAAAAAAACAACGATCTTACTAGGCCCAGTGACATTGAGAACGTGCAAGTGCATGGGAAAGGGAAGAAGGGGAACAGTGCATGGAAGAGGGGGGAAGTGGAAAGTGCGGGACAGAGGAGAGACAGATAAATAACAATAAATAAAATAAATAAGGCGATAAACAGTGTTAGTGTAGCCAGCAAGTGGCAAGTGCTGGGTTTAGCATATAGGGAATATCTGATAAGTGCAGGAGAAAAGCGGGGTGGGGACTGGACTGTATGGTTACAGATACAGACCCCAGTGCAAAGGGTGGCCCGGAGGCAGTGCAGGAGGGAAGCAGGGTGAGCAGGTACCTGGGCCCGGGGGACAGAGAGTGGCCAGGTGCACAGTGCCGAGAGAGAAAAACAGGTCAGTATGGGAGAAGGGGGAAAAGGCAGAAGCAAAGAGGAAGGTCTTGAGGTGCTTCCTGAACCAGAGATGGTTCTCCTCAAGTTTCAGAGTGGCAGGGAGGCTGTTCCAAAGGGAGGCCTCTGACAAAGACATAGCTCTATCCCCAGCTCGTTTCTTTGAAAAAAAGTCTGACCCTGAGGGAGTTAGAGATAGAGGAGCGAAGAGCTCGAGAGAAGGGGTATTTACGGAAGGATATCTTAAGGTATTTTGGACCCAGACCCCAGAAAGCCTTGTGGACAATGCAGAGGGTTTTCAATGTTATCCTTGCATCCACTGGAAGCCAATGAAGAGATTTCAGAGCTGGAAAGATACGATCCCACAGCTTGAGGCCAAGGACAAGTCTCGCAGTCCTGTTCTGGATTAGTTGTAAAGGGCGGAGAGTGGCACCTCTCCCGTTGGTGCTAATACCTGGAATAAGATGTATGTCCAAATATTCCAATGTTACTCCATCATTTTTCCTTGTTTTAAACAGAACATACCAATCATCATCTAGCTTCTTTAGGTGACATGTTCTAATATCAATAATGCCCCACACTTCAGGCCATTAGCAGGTGATAACATCCCTTGGCCCTCGTTAAAGGTCTTGGGCCAATTAACTATGGCTGAGAGCATTGGCAAAGGGTACATTCCCCTCGGAAAAGAGCATTATTGCTTATTTATAGATTAACCATATCACTAGGTAGCCAGTGAGTGGGCCATCTGCTTGCATCCCCACTTACTGACTTTCTTTTTTTTTACCAACTTTATTTAATAAATATATATGAAACAACACAACTGAGTAACATCAGAGATATCAGAGTGAGAATAAGTGAAAGAACACAGCATATACAGCAGTTCATTATAATGTAAATGACACACTACGTTAACAGCATTTCAGAAAAAAAAACATTGAAAATCATCCCCACCCTCCTGCCCCATAACAAGACAGAACAACACAAAACAAAACCACAAAACCAACAACAGCACAAAACAAACATCCCTACCCACCCCCAATCTCAAAATCCATTAACAGAAAAACCATAGCCTACACCTTATCCAAATAGATCACGAATTGGCCCCCACCTTTCCTCATATTCAATGTCCCTATGATGTTGAATTGCCTGAGTCTTCTCATACCAAGAGAGTGTCCGCATATCTGACACCAATTCTCAGAATGCGGCTTCTTCCTAGACTTCCAGACCTTCATTATTTGTTTCATGGCCATCAATAATGCCCTATCAATCCAATCCAAATAGTCCCACAATTCCACATTCCGACCATCAGTTGAAAGGAAAATCACTGATAGAAAGGTACGAGGCAAGAACATACCAGTTACCATATCAATACAATCTAAAACCTCTCTCCAAAAGTCTACCACTCTACTACACTCCCAGAGCATATGTAGATAAGTCCCTCTCAAGCTTCCACACCCCCAGCATAAGTCCAAAACAGTCAAACCTCTCCCTTTCATCCTCACCGGCGTCCAATAAATACGACCCAAAAGACGTTGGTGAATATACCTCAGATTCAACTCAACCTTGGCCTTCACTGAAGCCCTCCAGCTATTATCCCACAAATTCTCTCTGAAAGGTCAGTTCCCAATTCACACACCCACTTCATTCGCAACTGGTCCTAGGAATTCCTCATACAATCCTGCAGAGGCATCAACTTAACATATGAAGAAACCGTTTTAGGAGATGTAGCGAAGATCTCCAAAATATGAGAACTACCACCCAAAGGTTCACTCAACATTTGCATCCTTTCTACTAGTAACTGCTCTAAAAGCCCATACCTACCCGCCTCCCTGTTATGCAACCCATAACAATTAACCAATTCTCCAAACGGAACCATCCTTCCCCCCTCCATACATCCCCGATCTTCAGAACACCTCTATTAGCCCAACCCCTCCAAATAAGCATCTTATCATTAATGGTTAGACCCGGATTCAACCAAATAGAAGCCGAAGCATACAAGTACAAGGATTGTCCACACCCCAGAATCCAAGCAACCTAAACCGACTTTGAAACCACTAGAGCTTCCATTTTAGCACCAGAATTCGCCAGTCTCCCAAAAGGATATAAACAATCCAAGGAAAAAGGAGACAACAGTTCCCTTTCTATTAAAAGCCAATATGGGTCTGATGCCTGCCACTCCTTAAAATAATAAGAAGCTTTCTTTAATAAAAAGCCCATACAATAATTCTCCAATACCGGATAACCAAACCCCCCATCTTTAACTCTACGCACCAAAATATATCTTGGAATTTTCGGCTTGTTACCCTTCAACCATAGGAAGTCCATGAAAATCCTATCAATGCTCCGGAGCATTCGTTTAGTCAATTTAAGGGGAAGTGATTGAATAAAATATAGGACCTTTGCCAACAACATCATCTTGATAGTATTGATCCTTGCCCAAATACTCAGAGTTAACCTTTCCCATCTCCATACATCTTTCAGCAAAATTTCTTTCAATTTGTCTACATTGTATTCCACCATTCGCTTAACATCGCGCATTAAGTAGACTCCTAAATATTTTACCGAAACATCAGCCCATTGGCAATTCCAATCCAGCAGCCTCCTATTCAACGGATTCATCTGAAGTGGAAAAACTACCGTTTTACCCCAATTTACCTTATAGCCAGACAATTCTCCCACCTCCTGCAACATATTTCTCAATAAAGGTCCGCCCACCTCCGGGTTCCTTAAGACCACCGTCAAATCATCAGCATATGCTAGGTCTTTCACCTCATCATTATTCAGCTTCCAGCCACAGATGCTCCGCTCCTGCCGAAGATATACTAACAGCGGCTCCAGAACCAAATTAAACAAAAGGGGTGAAAAAGGACACCCTTGCCTAGTTCCCCTATACAACCGAAAAGCCTGAGAAAAAACATAATTTCTCCAAATTTTAGCCGAAATATTATGTTGCAGCGCACCTATAGCATTGAAGAACTGTGGGCCAAAGCCCATCCAAAGCAGCGTAAAATTCAGGAACGACCAATTCACACAATCAAACGCTTTTTCAGCATCAAAGAAAATCAAAAAACACCCTCCTCCTTAGCACGGGACAACCCCATTACATTCAGCAATGTCCTAATATTATCATAGCCATATCTATCAACCATGAACCTCACTTGTGAACTGCCTATTAATTCACCCATGAATCTTAGTCGCCATAACCTTTGCAAAGATTTTTACATCCACATTAAGCAAAGAAATAGGACGATAATTAGCACATCTTGACAAATCTTTACCCTATTTTGGAATGAGGGTAATAATCGCCTCTTGCATCGTTGGACATAATACTCCATTTGAAAGAAACATATTAAATAAAACACATAATCTAGGCACCAAAACTGAACTAAACGCTCTATAAAACTCCACGGCAACCCATCCGAACCAGGAGATTTGCCCATATTAAGGTGATTAATAGCATCCACAATCTCTGTTTCCACAATCCGAGCATCAAGCACCTCTCTACCCTCCTCAGATAAGAAAGGAAGGTCTATTCTGTCAAAGAACTCCACTACCTTACCATCCTCAGCTTGCGACGCATCCGCATAGAGAGAAGCATAATAGGATCTAAAGCATTCACAAATATCAATACTTCTAACTTTCACATCCCCAACTGTATCCTCTATCTTCTGCACAAACAACCTATCCGACAAACTTTTCAATTTCCTAGCAAGCAATCGCCCTCCCTTATCTCCCTCCTCCCAATATTTCTGCCTCATGAAATATAGACCTTTCTCAGCTTGTTCCTCCACCATTTTTCTTAATTTGTTCCTAGCACCCTCCATCTTCAGTCTATCCTCCCCTTTACCAGACAGAGCATACTCCCGCTGTAGTGCCTTGAGTTCCAATTCCAACCCTTTAATACTCATTTCCCCCTCCCTCCTGACTCTAGCTGTCCAATTAATCAATTCCCCTCTTATAGTTGCCTTAAACGCGTCCCACACTATCATACAGTCCGTCGAACCCACATTGTCTTAAAAAAAATGAATGATGGAAACATTAATAGCCTCACAGACTTTCTCCTCTTGTAAAATGAAAGTCTTAAGTCTCCATTTAACAACGGTAGGACGATGTAGAGATTGATCCATGTTCAACTTTACCAGCGAATGATCAGAAAGACACTGCTCCCCAATTTCCACCGTCTTGACAACATCAATCATTTTATCCGAAACCAACAAATAATCCAGTCTAGAATAAGAATGATGAGCCGCAGAATAAAATGAAAAACCCTTCTCTGTGTGGTGAAGTGACCTCCAACCATCCACCAAATCAAAAGTATCAATAAAACCACGAAAGGCATTACTCAGCCCCTGGCCTGTGAACCTGCATGTTGATAATCTATCCAAGGCAGCATCCAAAACACAATTGAAATCACCTCCGATAACAATATACTCACCATTCATCCTTTTCAAAGACTCCGTCAATTCCTTAAAAAAACTAACACCATTCGAACATGGACTATACACCGATCCTAAGGTCATCATTCTTTCTTCATACTTGACATCCACTAAAATATACCGTCCACCATCATCCATAAGTACATTTTCAACCAACATTCCCAAATTCTTCCGAAACAGCAATCCCACTCCCCTCGAACTTCCGGAGTAACAATTTAACAGAACCTTCATAGACTTTGATGCCCCCAAAAAATTTGTCAGATTGTCTATCAGGTGCGTTTTTTGTAAGAAAATAACATCCGCCCGCTCACGTCGTAACCGAACCATCACATTCCTTCCTTTTTTTGGACAATTCAGCCCTTTAACATTCCAAGTCACAAAATTCAAAGATCCTATCCAGACCTATCAAGCACAAACACTAGACTATTTGCATAAACCATCCAGGACATCAGCTCAAAAACCGGGAATCACATAGCAATTAAAAAATCCTTGAAAACCATAGATTCAACAAAAAGTTGGTGTAGAGCCTTAAACCCCCCCCACCCTCCCCAACAATATACATCACAATAAACACGAACATACAACAATCAACACAAAGAAGACATTTAAATTGCAAATAGTCCATCAACTTTCTAAACGTGTCAACACACAGGCACTAAACAATATTGTACTCATTCAAAAATGAAAATACATCTTCTTTAATCCCTGCACAAGTGTATTCTTGCATCTCGGAATATGTGAGTCAATGTTTCCCCAAAAATGTGGCAAGAGTTTCGTGTATTTCAAGCTAAAGATCCTAAAAAAAAAAGTGTAAGTGCACAAAAGCGCAAATCGCTCAAGCTGTCCCACACCATGCATGAGAAGGTAATCCATTCCTGCTTTTCTCTTTGCGTTCTGGATGGGACTTGCAGCCCTAATTAAACGTGGGAATTGGGAAATTACAAACCCTGAAGGCTACGAAAAAAGCCAGGACAGGATCACCAACTCACGCATGGCACGAGAAAATGTGCGAAGCTTAACACAAATATAAAACAAACAAGAGGAATGTGCAGAGTTGAGCGCATATCGAACCTGAAGACGGTACGAATACATAATATGGGCTGCATATTAAAAAAGACAAATGCAAAAGCAATTGTTTTCGCATGGCCCAGTGTGTGGTATATTTGCATACTGGTGCATGTAAACAAGCACCAGGAGCTCCTAATGTTAAACTACAAGTCCCAGGCACTCCATGGCACAGCTCAAAGTCTATGGGATGAAGCAGGTCAGTGGACTGGGGATGGCATAGGCAGGCTCTGGAAGCCTTACCCCGCTCCTTACCCTTGCTATCTAGCTATCTATGGCACAGCTCACTCATAGGCCTCAGCACGCTCATAAGACTCACAGACATATAACACATAAAATAATGTACACAAGTTGGAAAATGCGGTTTAGGGGACAGAACGCTCGGGAACCAGTGGTCTTGAGTTTTATTTAATTAGACTTTCTGTCAAAAAGAAGGGGTTTTAGACATTTTGGGAAGTGTAATAAGGATACACATCCCCTAATGAGTGGAGGAAGCAAATTCCAAAGGGAAGGAGCCCAGGAATTAAAACCAGCCCCACCAATCTTTTGTAGGGTGGCACGTGGTTGGTATAAGGTCACATTATTCTTAGAACGGAGAGCCCGTCTGACAGGACAGGAATTCTTTTCACTCTGGATGAAAGGTAGAGCGGGGCTTCACCTGCCAGGCATTTAAACGCTTGTACAGAGCCCTTGAACCAGTCACGCTGCTCAAGTGGGAGCCAGTAGCAGTTTCTCGGGATTGAGAGACCTGTGAACGGCCGCTAAGCCCACAGACAGCACGCACTGCCCCATTCTGTGTTACTTAGTGCTTCTTTATGTTAGCTTGCGATGTGCCCACCAAAAGACTGTTGTAGTAGTCTAACTTTGTATCGGCTATGGCTGCTGCAATCAGGGCCCTGTTAGCTTCTGATAGGGGCGGGTCTGCCGCAATAAATTGAAATAGTCGGAGCATGAGGATTTCAAAAAGGACACATGTTTTTTAAACGAGAGATGAGAATCAAAAAAGATTCCAATTGTCTTTACTGATTCAGAAACTGGGACACTATTCCCATTAATCACGAAACAATTATATTGTGCATCTAAATTCTTTAATCTGTGTTGCATTCCCAGGATAAGCAACTCAGTCTTTGAATCATTTAAAGCCAAGGAGCTCATGGCCATCCGCTTCTGTGTAGCTTTAAAGACTTCATCAACTCTGGCCACATCTTCCTTGTACACCCCAGAGAGCTTAAAAACTATCTGGGTGTCATCTGAGTAGTTTGCAAATTTGACCCCAAGAGAATTTAGAAGGTCGCATTACAGTTTAACATATACATTGAAAAGCCAAGGCGAAAGGCATGATCCCTGCGGGACACCACATGTTAGGAGCGTCCTTTGGGATTGGGCTCTCCCCCAAACCATAATTGCCGTCCTTGGTCCCAGAAAGAATTTGAACCAGGATGCCACGGCCGGGGTGCAATTCCCTACATTAATCAGCCTGTCTGCCAATAGATCATGATCAACCAAGTCGAAATCCGAGGAAAGGTCCAAGAGTAAAAACTGTGCCACATTCCCCTCCTCGATAATTCCAGTAATTTTTGTTTTTAAATCTAAAAGAGCTCACCTCTTACCATCTTTCCCCTTGAAAATATTAGCCGATTTCATGCCACAGGAATATTTATGCCACAGGAATGAAAAAGAAGAAAAGTGGGCAGGGGACGCTAATCACCCCTCATCCCACCTTTGCAGGCATTGGATAACCGCCTTGGGCAACTGGAGCGAAGTTATCCCAAGGAGGGGTCTGGCCGAGTAGTGAAAAGAGTCAGACAATGCATCAAGGAGAAACTGGGGCAAAGAAGCCTCTTTTACTGAGGAGCAGTGCCAGGGAAGAGAAAGAAAACCCACCCACACTGAAGACTGCCTGGGGGGCACTAAGGATGTGCCTTATTCCACAGCAGAAGAGATTCCTGATGGTCCTGAAAGAAAATGTGGCGACTACGACTGCCAAACGAGAGCCAAGTAACTGGAAAGAGGCCTCTGGGAACCTCAAAGAACCAACGCAGTTGGGGCTTTTGTGAGGGACTGGCTACATACCAGTTTAGCACTAAATGCGCAAGAAAGCGGGGCACACAAAGTGAAGTGGGACTTAAAGAGGAATACAATGAAAAGTATGAAAGCATCGCCCGAAGAACGACTCCAGTGGTATGTAAATAGAACCTGTGTCCATTTGTTCATCCGGAGGTCTCACTGTGGCCTCAGTTATTGGAAGGAAGGTGGGAGTGGGGGGAATGCAGCGTGCATGCACGTCACAGCTGGATGCTCCGAGCGCACTTGATTGGGCAACCCCATGGCATGAACCTGCTGCAGGCCACAAAGCAAGATTCCACGAAGACGTTCTTGGCCTATTATAAAGCAGCCTTTGTTTAATTAATAGGCAGGTAAATGTCACATTGTGACAAGCTGGCGCTGCATTATGCAAGATAACTAATACTCTCCCAATTAAAAATGAGTGTTCTTTGTGGGCCCTTCAATAAGGGCCAACTTGCAGAAGTCCCATGCAGTGCATGTTGGCAGCCCTATAGGATAAGAATTAAAATGCAAACCTATCAGTCTGAAAATTACGACTGCCCCTCATTTCCAGAGCAAGCTAAGAAGTATTCAGCAATTCATGAATGTCTATATTTTCTTTTTCTGCTCTCTTCCAATTTAAGACCATAGTCACACTTTGATGAAATGTCTACTACTCTACAGGAGTACAGGGATGGGCAGTTGCTAAAGACACTACTAAGCCTGATACTAACAATAAACCAGCAGTCATCCCTATCACAAAGTGAACAAACATAGCCAACAGGTATACCTCATTTGCAGCTTTGGATAGCAGAGGCCGAGGGTAAGCTAAACTCTTCAGAAGGGGTGAGCTCATAGAGATGCAACACAAACAACAATTGTCTAGGGCTGCCACAACAAAAGAATGTCCAACCAAGGCTATAGAAAAATAGGAACTATAATAAAAACTACCAATGAACACAACTTATTAAAAACACTAAAGACCCAACCGTGTACAAGAGGAAAAAAGAGACGCAGCCTTTGGAATAAAGGGCGCTCTGGGTAATGGCAAGGGTGCAGGTAGTTGATTTAAGTAGCAAATATCAAAGTTGATGAAGATGGCTTTAAAAGGACAGAGAAGGGGGCTTAAAAGTCACCAGAGTCCTTTAAGGTGGAACACAGGGACAGTTTCTCTTCAAGTACCTTATGGTCTTGTCTTTGGGCCTCGACAGCTGTGAGCAAGGCTTTTTGGCTTCAAACTGGGAGTATGGGCGCTTTCCACGCTGAAACGGACTTGCGTTAGAGTTCCAACAGTGAAATGATGTCCAGCAATGGCAAAAGCTTGTTGGTCAGAAATGCGAGGAGCGGCAGGCAATGTCAGGTCGACCGCGATGGAAGACTTGACAGCCACGGGTGCAGATAAGCAGAGACCTTCCATCAGCAGCTAGCAGGGTTAGCTGGCTCAACCCAGTGTCGGGGTAAAACAGCAGTTTTGGCTTAAAACTCGAAGAAGCTTGTGTTCAGGCAGTGGTGCTGAGTAGGGGACAATGGAGGACTCGGTGGGTCTCAGATGCAGAAATGAAGGAGCTTCTGTGTCAGAGTCAGGTGAAACTGATCATAGGACATACAAGGTGCACAAACTGGCATCAAGGCAATTGGAGATACAAGTAGAGCCAAGTGTTGTTTCCTTGGTTCTGTCATTGTTGTGAGAGCCAGTGTTAGACAGAATCACATGCAGTACCCTTTGGGAACACTACACACAATTAAGACTACAAGTGTAAGTACAATTTCACCTTTGGTACAAGCCTTCACTATACAGTAATGTGGTAGCAGTGGCTGAGCAGCCAGACTTATCTCAAGAGTAAAGTGATCTGTATAATAGGTTAAACAAAGGACTAGCAATCACAGTGGTTCAAACAAACACTTACTCAAGGTTTCTTCGTAAAAGAATATACATTTATTTATACAGTCAGTTGGAAAACATTTCACTAGTAAGAGCAGCTCAATATCACAATCTAATACACTACAATACACAATCAGTTTCTGAACAAGTTCAGCTCCCCTGAAGTGGGAGCAAAATCGCACTTCAGTTACTTTAAAAAGGGGTAAAAAGACAAGGTTAAAAGAATTAAAAGCACCAATACATTCAGAGGTAGGGCAAATACTTTCAGTTCGCTACAACCAGCAATTCAATTCAATAGGCCTAGGCCAAAAGCAATGGTTCAGAGTCTTGGAGAGGATACACAGTTTTGGTAGTAAACAGTAAAGTCTTTGCCACGGTTTTTAGAAGTAGTTGGTCAGACGAAAAGTTATATGTCGGTTTAGGGAAGGACAAGCCTTTAAAGTTGGGAAAGTTTCACAACCTTTTACCACGGCAGAAAGGATTTCCTGACCACGCTTGCACAGTACCTTTCAAATGAAGAAGAGCTGTAGCTGACGCAGTTGTTCCTGGCAGTTCCTGCAGATCTCGCTGTTCCTGAGCTTCAGTTGTGGGAACAAGAAGGAGGACGTCGGGAGGTTCCTGCACAGCCCAGGGAAGAGGCCACAAGCTTGGCAAAATGTCGGTTTAAGGTGTGATGCCTTAAAGACCACAAACTGGCATCCTTCTCACTGGCTATCCAGTTTTCAACAGCACTCTGAAGAAAATTTGACCAGTATAGATACGGTGTCCAGGTGACTTGCGAGTTGGTTGTTCCCACCAAACTCAAGGGAAGAAGTCGTACTTGAAGGGCTTCTCTGTCGAGAGAGTTTCAGGCAATTCGGACCTGTAGCAAGCAGGGCTTCACCGGTGGACCAGGAGTTGCAGCAGTCGTCGCCCTCCAGCTCATCTTTGGTTCTCTCGTTCCAGTGGTCGACTCTGCTTTCCAAGTCCCAGAGGCCTGCTTTTAAACTATTTTCCCACATTAATTACAGCTGTCACTCACCCAGCAGGGTGGCTGTCCTTATCGGACAGCCAGCCGGCCAATCACGCCAGAGTGCATTCAGGTCTCCTAGGAGACTAAGCACAGGGAGATTCGGGCACGTCCCTCGCATCCTGTCCACCCCAGACACTCAGGCGTCAGAGGAGGGCTTCAGCACTGAAGTCCGCAAAAGGCCAACAAACAAAGGGACGAAACCTGGTTCGGCGCGCAGAGTTAAACACAAGAAGGACCTTTCCTTAAAGAAACGGTGAAAAAAGATGACCAGAGTCTGTTTTTACAGATAGGTCTTGGGCGCCATGTTGAAAAACATGGCTGACTCGATTTTTAGCTACTGGTGTTCGCGGTCGGGAAAAATCATGGTAGGTTATTCTAAACCACTGCCACCAGCCATTTCAAGAGGGAAAGGGTAACATTTGACTGTTACATGAGTGCTTAGACTCAGGGGATGCTAGGCAACCCCTCCAGCATTCTATAGGAAGATAGTGTGTGCTGAGTCTGTAAATGTAAAAAGACTAGTAAAGTCAATTTAACTTTACATGTTCTGGGAGACAGTAGTCAGTCTCAGAGAAGGCATTTAACCCTGGGAAGTCTGAAAGACATCCCTGTGCCACTGCACTAAAGGTGTTGTGTGACACACACAAGAAAAAGATGATGCCTATGGAGTTTTTTTAAACTCCATATCCAAAGAACACAAAAGTAAAACACATTGAAAATGAAAGGTTCAATCTCCAAAAATATAACAAAAGAGCTGGAGGGCTCTAAGGTAGAGGGAATTTAGCACTTGGGTGAGAAATCTCCCTAACTGCCAGTCCATGGATTTAGGGGCAAGGTCAGTGCTCTATTCTGCCCTTAACAACTAGGACGTTTATTTAGAGAGCACATGCAATGCTCTTTAACATCCAGTGAGCAGGGCACTAGGTAGCAGTGTCTCAGCTGCAGTAGGTTCTTCCAGCTGGTCATCCCAAATAGGTTCTGGAGATGGTTAGAGACAAGATTCTGCCTCTTGCTTTGAAGTCTCTGTCCTCACCAGTATGGTAGAGGACTTTGGAAAAGATTATCCTCAACAGAGTTCTAGGTGATTCCTTCTTGTCTTGAAGTCCAAAGTTGAATCCACAAAGGGCAGGAAATCCCCCTCCTACAGAGGCACACCTCTACAGCAAATTGATCCAAAGCAAGCCAGTTGCCATGGGATAAATCCAGGCCTCCTGATGTCATAACCTGAGAGATTTGACTGAAGGGAGCAGGCAGGAAGATAGTGAGTCCAAACAGAATCTAAGATGGTGAAACCCCTCTTTTGGGCTAAACCTCTCCTCTGGGCTCCTCCAACTCCATCCCCTTCACCTGCCATCCTCCTTTTAAAAGGCTCCATTAATCAGCAACTTGATTTGAGAAAGCCATTGTCATGTCAGTACTGTCTCTGAAATACCAGTTCCCAGGAGACCTCCTGGTGACAGCTCCTGTCCCCTGCAGGAAGATGATGGCCTTCCCAAGGGGAATCAAAGGGCCAGCTTCATGGGTAGGGTGCCATATGGTTGTTGTGGGAACCCAGTATGGACAGCTAATACACTCTCAGCCTTGTCATGAGTGAATGGCCTCATCAACCCAACAATATCATGACATCCAAATCATGTGGATGAATTATCGTAGAACGTCAGCAGCCACCATGTCATAACTAGACACTGTGTATATTTACAGTTTAACTGTGCTACCAAGCTGCTGGGGTACTCAATTAATATGGTTTGAACCAGAGGTTTAGACAATTATAAATCAACCAAACCTGTTAGAAACACACATATGGCCTTTGAACCTGCAGGCAAGTTTCTAGATATTTCAGGAGACTGTCACAGCAAAGGTACATGAGTGCATGATTTCTTTAGCATGGAGCATTATGAACGGGGGGTCTGATTAGCTGGCCCCTTTTCAGAAACAGAATAACCAGAATAATTTTGTTGCTAAAAATAAAAACAAGATTGGGCTATTTAACCCTCACAGATGGCATTTTGTACCACACATTACTTTTGACAGTGTCTTTGAGATCTCTTCGCTTTTGGATCTTTGGAAAAAAGCACTGCTTAGGATCTCAAAAATGTTCATGTTCAAAAGTGTTCATGCATCAGCACTCAGCCATCACTTAGGTGTTAATTCTTGTGACTTCTGCTAATGTGCCAGTGTTTCAGTAAGAGATCAAAAAAATGAGCATTCAGCAGACACAGATATTCCCCCTGCTGTTGACTGGCCTGTTTTGTTTTTACTCACATATAACGGGGGATTTTCTTGTTAAGAGTTGATGCATCATTAGGGTCCTGCTCACTTCCAAAGGCTGTGGAATGTTCGACAGCTGACAAGTTAGCTCTGGCCTGGCCCAGTCCAGACCCCTTAGAAAGCAGCAGGGACCCAGGGCAGAGTACCCTTCCGCCCCTTGCTTGTTTTAGAGAGGTAAAGCAAGACAATACATTAGACAATACGGCATGACCTTGTATGGAAGGATAGTTGGAAGTTGGTGTCATTACACACTTCTACTTATCTGATGAGACACATTCTGGTAGCTTCAGTTGTCATTCGTAGTGGTGTCATGACAGGGGACTATTTTTCAAGTATCATCACTGGCAAGTAACCAGAAATAATTGAACATTCACAAGAATATGGATCAATAGGCCTCATTATGAGTTTGGCAGTAAATCAGTGGTAAATGAACCCATTTACTGCCAACATAATTTACTGTTACGGCCACTTTGTCCCATGGCATGATGGTGTAAATTATGAGTTTGAGTCTATTTGGCTCTAGGGGGATTTTTGGCCAATCTACCATGACTGGCATTTGTGTGCAGAAAATCTGCCAGTTTTTGGAAGTAAAGTGAGGAGTAACCTCCTGAATTTTTCTGCAGTTGAATATTTCACATTACCTCCAAATTCGGAATTCAGCGGTGTGGTAAAACTGGAGGTAATTCCATTGCCACTAAAAGAAAGTGTCAGTAAAGGAATTACCATCACGTTTTCATGTGCCGTTAAAATCACAATGAGGGGTAATGTTTTCCTTGCTGTTTTGATGTTCTCTTCTTATTGTGTTGTTCCTTTCTTGTTAATATTGTCTCGTTATTGGTGTACTTGTATTGTTATTTACTTAACTTTTTTATTTATTTAATTGGGTTTAAAACAAACCTTTAGAATAATCCACATTTAAAATTAATCTTAACACATTAAATACATCTCATCATTAAATAACATCACATTATATGCACTTCATTGTTATATATCAATAAAATACATTCAATGTAAAAACCAGAATTAAACACATTCTTTATACATTCCATTATTTATAGAAATTTAAATCCTTAAGAAAGCAAAATACCTGCCTCCCAATATAGTCTTACATAAATTCTCTGTATCTACCTGCGCTATGTTATGCACAAACGTTACCAGAAAGGAGTTGCAGTGAGAGTTCAGGGGTGGACAAATCAGTAACACATGTCTTCAAGATTCACTCTCCGTCCTAGTGCAACAAAACCTACAAAAAAACAATTTTCTTGATCGGCCACTACCAAGGCACACAATTTCCTTCGTCAATAATACATTTAGCCTGAGACTCATGCATTCATTTCTATGAGACATCCGTTGGAATTTCAGTATATATATGTCTTCACTATACCAACTCTTTTATGCAGGCATGTTAAATAGGCATACAAGTTAAATCCCCCGAGCTTCTCTCTTCTTTGTATCCAGTCTCTTACAACCACATCCCTCTTCACCTTCATTGGATAACAAATCAAATTCTCGCTGGACAAGTCTATCTCCCCAAGATATCTCACGCAGCTAGCCACGAAATCTCTAACCAAAGTACCATTATATGCCAAAGAAGCTAATCCTATTTCTGAATACATAGTGTCCTGTGGGGAACGCATTATTTTACGGTACAAGGACAGATTTTTCCACACAACCCTACTCCGTAAACATTCTAGGCGCTGGGCCTACAATTGCCACGACTGGAACACATTTTAGAACAAAATAGTGTGTTTTTCTTCCATTAAAGGGCTTCACAATAGCCGAGCACCTCTAACGGAAAACCTCTAGACCATGCAAGAGTTTTGCGCCGACCTTCCCTGTGTAATATTTTAAAACAATTTTCACTACCTGTTATGCCAACATATTTTCTTTCTTTTTTTTTAAATTTCTCTATGATGGCTCTTGTTTGGATCTGCCAGAATTGGAAGCCCCAAATACACTAAGCTATTTGTGACTTCAAGCCTTACCTTCTTCATAGACCAATTAAATGTACATTTATTATCCTTCCAGTGAAACTTAACATCTTTTGATTGATTCCATCGGATTAATGTGTAATGTTTTCTCCTCCATAAACTGTGTAAAAGCTGTTAACAAACGATCCAGACCCAGACCAATTGGTCTAAATTCTAAAAGTAACAAGTCATTGGCATATGCGAGCAACACAAAGGGCACTTCTTCTAAAACTGCTCCTATATCGGCTACATGTAGATTGAAAAGGCAAGGTGCCAACACTCACCCTGCCTCAAGCCCGACACAGTACAAATCTTTCCTGACAGTACCCCCTCGTGATTTAGCTTAACCAGTATCAAGGTATCTGAATGGAGGTAAGTGTGAATCTTTAGGAGCTCTATAGGAATGCCTCACCTTTGTAGTTTAGCCCACAATATGTGGCGATCAACCAAATAGATTGCTGTAGAGAGGTCTAAGGAGGCCATATAGATAGGTGCCTCATGCTTCCCCCAAGCCAAAGACTTTATACATGTATTGTTATTGTGTTGAGACCAGGTGCTGTTTTTAAAGTATCATCACTGGTGAAACTACTAGAGGATGCACAGAAATGAGCAATTAATGTACATTTTCAAGATAGCATACCAATGTTTCCATGCTGTAATTTTGTTGCTCTCTTGTTAATGAGATGTTGTTGTCTAGTTGTTGTATTGTTGTACTGTCTTGACCGTGGACCATTTTATCAAAGCATAATCACTGGTAAAACTAGGGGATGCATAGAAATCAGAAAAGATTGTACATTACAAATGAGCCATGTAAATGTTTCCATGTTGTTTTGTTGTTACCTTGCAATTGAGCTGTTATTGTATAGTCAATGTTGCCCAGTTGTTGTCGCAGTGTTGTTATGTCTTGACTGGGGACGATTTACAAAGTATCATCACTGGTTAAACTATTAGGGTTGCATGAAAATCAGATATTATTGAATACATTCGGGAACACCTGTCAATGTATCTCTGTACATTGTTACGCAAATTAAATATGTTATTTTCACAGCTAGTTGCCTTGTCATACTGTGAATCATACACTGTTACTCGTTCTACCTATACCTTTAATCATACCTTTTTGTTTGACCATTAGGAAGGGCTTGGAATATGTGGCTGATCCGTCCAATTTGGCATTGGAAACTGTCCTTTCATTTGCAGATCCGGGCTTGGGGCAGGGTTGGACTGGCCTATAGGAGATTTCCCGGTGGGCCTCTGCGCCATGGGCCTCTTTTGTGTGGTATTTCCAAATTTTCTCATAGGAAAATCATTGGGCTTGCTGAAAACGTGTCATATGGGGCCACTTTGAAAATTATTTCCAGTGCCTCTTTTGGTCCCATGTAATTAATTCCAGGGCCTCTTTTAGTTCCCAGTCTACCTCTAGTGACGTTTACAGCGAAATTGTTTTTTATATCTTCATCTTACACTGATGTATGGCTGGAGGTTTTACTGTCGAGATTGTCTATGTGAGAATTGGAATAAACAAATCAATTACCTTGCATAATCTTTAGAACAAGTTTCTGGAACCAGTTGATTGAATATTGCTTCGTTGTTGTGTGTGCTTTGGTGCTCCATACCCAATAAGTAGCAAGGGATATCTGGTATTGATACCCTACCTCAGAATATTTATGTAAACAAATAATTGATTTAACAGAGCTCAATAGTGGGTCCTTGTTTGGGTTATATAGCTCCAAATCCCCTGCCACTATTGTTAGATGGGATTACCCAACTGTTTGTAAGCGTTTACAGCAAAATGGTCTGTTGGTGATTCAGTGATGTGCCCGAAAAGCCATAGCTCTTTGGAGAATGTATTGCATTAAATGCTGTTTTGTCCCTTGTTTGTGAACCCATGGCAGCAGTGGCTTTTACCAGTGTTACGATCTAGGCGTATTTAATTATGCTCATCAGCAATGATTGTGTTTCATCGCATGCCTGATGATTTTATAAGTGTGCAAGTAGTCATATTCCTAAAGCAAGGATGGATAATACAAGCTAATTATGTTAAACCCCTGAATTGATTTGATGTTTTATTTCTTATGAATGGTTATTCATTATGCCTTGATATATTCATTTTTGTAATGTAAATTTGTAAAATCGAATACGTTTTAGTGATTTATCAATTTATAGTTTTATGTAAATATTTCTTTGAAATAAAGAAAACAAATCAAAATGAAACGTCCCTCGTTTTTGTTAATCTGAATACAGAGAATCTCCAATGATGAGTCTTATATTCACCAACACTCCCTGAAAAGGATGCCACTTCCCCATACAGTTTGGAAAGGGATTGAATAATTTCGATTTGCCCTCAAAATGGAAGGACATGCATATTGAGCAGGTATTTTAGGATAAAATGCATCATAGAAATTATTATGTGCCTTAAGTATATTATTACCATATGTGGGCTGGAAGGATAGCTCAGAGGCAAAGCATTTGTCTAGGAAGCGAGACAACGCAGAACAATAAAATCCTGGTGCTGGTCTTAGAGACTGGTCTCTAGTATTTAGGCTGTTATAAAAGATGAATTCATTTAATTAATTAATAATTACAATGGAAACATGAACATCTGTCCAAATTGGTTGTAACTGAATGTAGCAGTGCTGTTTTAACTGGGCATAAAAAAATCGCACATGACTGTACCGCACTGGCGTATGTAATGTGCACTAATTTGCTGTGACTAATCTGAGGATGTCGTCCCTTCTCCCTTAAGGGGAGACCTTTCTCATGGGGCAGGGCATTGTGTCCACAGTACAATAGTCCCCCTGGGGGTGGTGCACCAAGGGAGGATCACATGGGGAGCGTAAAGACTGGAGGGGGGTACATGTACTTCTGCCCTCTATATGGTTGGGTCAAAGGTGCAAGGCACCGCAGCCAAGGCTCTCTATATGGTAGCTTGGATGAGCAGCCAAGTCTTAAGCACTCAAGAAGTGATGGAGGCAGGTTCCTAAATTCAGTGAGCCCCCAAGCCCCCACAAAGCAATGTCCACAAACTATGTTAGGTGATAACACAGCTTATTTATATGAAATACGGTTCAGTACTATATATATATATATATATATATTCAGTGAAAAAACGTTGTTAAAGGTACGTTATGGTTAAGTTGCGCTACTAAAAACCTATGAAATTCAGTGAAAAAACTTTGTCAAAGGGACGTTATGGTTCCAAGTAAAACCGAAAAACCCTTGAAATTCGCCAGTTATGGTAAGCTAAGCAACCTTAACTCGCGCCACCACCGTGCACTGCTAAGACTAACACCCAGGACATCAAAGATGACATCACAAATGTCATTGATGACATCACTGATGACATCACATGTGTATGTACTTTTCATGAAATATGTGTACAAGGGATTCTTATTATAATGTTGCGAAACAAGTGTCAAGGATCATTGCAATAAATATCATACCCTAATTAGTGCATTGAACAATGCATTGATATAAATAGCATTCTATTATGGGGTTCTATTTGGTATACTAAGCTACTCATATAGAAACATAACATTGTGTGCAGCGTACAAGATGAAGGTATAATATTCGTAATGTTAATATGTTGAATATTGAAATGATAATTATTTTCTTAATAGATTTTTGTGTACTGTGAAATATGTAATACGTAGCTAATAAAACACATGTATTACATAATTGCATTACTATAGACAAAACACAAAGACACAGAACACATACCAATATGGGTATATACAGGGAAAGTGAAGTTAGCAAAAAAGCACAAGTAGTAGCAGAAACAATTCATAACTTAACCGATTATTTTCATGCAAATACATGATTGCTCTGTTTCAAAGCTGCTATTTACCCTATGCACATGTATCACTTGATGTGATTGGACCCACAGGGAAAGTACGGCCATAAAAAAAAACAGAACTATCAGGAAGTGCTCATAAGTCTATTGATTATCTTTATGCACAAAAAGGATTGCTGTCTTTCAAGGTTGTGTCTTCCCGTATATATATATGTTTCATATGATGTGACTGGACTCTAAGGGAATTACTGTAAGAACCTACTTGAAGGATACGTCTACAAATAAAATAACATTTTTAGTTTCTGACTGTTACTGAAGAAAACCATGTGGCCTAGACACGTCAGCAAAAGAAAAAAGAGCGAGCCAGACATGTGATGTCATCAGTGATGTCATCAATGACATTTGTGATGTCATCTTTGATGTCCTGGGTGTTAGTCTTAGCAGTGCACGGTGGTGGCGCAAGTTATGGTTGCTTAGCTTACCATAACTGGCGAATTTCAAGGGTTTTTCGGTTTTACTTGGAACCATAACGTCCCTTTGACAACGTTTTTTCACTGAATTTCATAGGTTTTTAGTAGCGCAACTTAACCATAACGTCCCTTTAACAATGTTTTTTCACTGAATTTCATAGGTTTTTAGTAGCGCAACTTAACCATAAGGTCCCTTTAACAAAAAAATGTCATTGAATTTCATAGGTTTTTATTAGTGCAACTTAACCGTAACATCCCTTTAACAAAGCTTTTTCATTGAATTTCATAGGTTTTTATTAGTGCAACTTAACCATAACGTCCCTGTAACACAATTTTTTTTACTGCATTTCATAGGTTTTTATTAGTGCAACGTCACCATAACATCCTTTTCAATAGATGAAGACCACAAGCATCTCAGGTCCTCAAAGTGGCGTCCCGGTGCAGGAAGGAAAATCTTTTACCAAGATGGCCACCATGGAAAGGGATGGCAGGTTGTATAAAGAGAACACAACAGGACAGGGCATGAGCAGGGGGTGGGCGGGAGGGGATAGACACACACAGGGCATGAGCGGGGGGTGGGCGGGAGGGGATAGACACACACGGGGCATGAGCAGGGAGTGGGCGGGAGGGGATAGACACACGGGGCATGAGCGGGAGGGATAGAGACACACGGGGCATGAGCGGGGGGTGGGGCGGAAGGGATAGAGACACACGGGGTATGAGTGGGGGGGGCGGGAGGGATAGAGACACACGGGGCATGACCGGGGGGTGGGCGGGAGTGATAGAGACACACGGGGCATGAGCGGGGGGTGGGCGGGAGGGGATAGAGACACACGGGGCATGACCAGGGGGTGGGGGAGAGGGATAGAGACACACGGTGCATGAGCGGGGGGTGGGTGGGAGGGATAGAGACACACGGGGCATGAGCGGGGGGTGGGTGGGAGGGATAGAGACACCTGGTGCATGAGCGGGGGGTGGGTGGGAGGGATAGAGACACACGGGGCTTGAGCGGGGGGTGGGTGGGAGGGATAGAGACACACGGGGCATGAGCGAGGGGTGGGTGGGAGGGATAGAGACACACAGGGCATGAGCGGGGGATGGGTGGGAGGGATAGAGACACACGGGGCATGAGCGGGGGGTGGGTGGGAGGGATAGAGACACAAGGGGCATGAGCAGGGGGTGGGTGGGAGGGGAGAGACACACGAGGCATGAGCGGGGGGTGGGTGGGAGGTGAGAGACACACGGGGCATGAGCGGGGGGTCGGTGGGAGAATAGAGACACACGGGGCATGAGAGGGGGGTCGGTGGGAGAATAGAGACACACGGGGCATGAGCAGGGGGTGGGTGGAAGGGCTAGAGACACACGGGGCATGAGCAGGGGGTGGGGGAGAGACACATGGGGCATGAGCAGGGGGACGGCTAGAGACACACGGGGCATGAGCGGGGGGTGGGTGGGAGGGCTAGAGACACACGGGGCATGAGCGGGGGTGGGTGGGAGGGCTAGAGACACACGGGGCATGAGCGGGGGGGTGGGAGGGCTAGAGACACACGAGGCATGAGCGGGGGTGGGTGGGAGGGCAAGAGACACACAGGGCATGAGCGGGGGGTGGGTGGGAGGGCTAGAGACACACAGGGCATGAGCGGGGGGTGGGTGGGAGGGCTAGAGACACACGGGGCATGAGCGGGGGGTGGGTGGGAGGGCTAGAGACACACAGGGCATGAGCGGGGGTGGGGGGAGGGAGAGAGACACACACGGCATGAGCCGGGGGTGAGCGGGAGGGAGAGAGACACACGGGGCATGAGCGGGGGTGGGGGGGAGGGAGAGACACACACAGGGGATGAGCGGGGGTGGGGGGAGGGAGAGAGACACACGGGGCAGGAGCAGGGGAGGGAGAGAGACACACGGGGCATGTGCGGGGGGTGGGGGAAGGGATAGAGACACACAGGGCATGATCGGGGGTGGGGGGAGGGAGAGAGACACACGGGGCATGAGCGAGGGGTGGGTGGGTGGGAGGGATAGAGACACATGGGGCATGAGCGGGGGGTGGGTGGGACTGGGATAGAGACACACAGGGCATGAGCGGGGGGCGGGTGGGAGGGATAGAGACACACAGGGCATGAGAAGGAGGTGGGTGGGAGGGATAAAGACACACGGGGCATGAGCGGGGGGTGGGTGGGAGGGATAGAGACACACAGGGCATGAGCGGGGGGTGGGTGGGAGGGATAGAGACACACGGGGCATGAGCGGGGGGTGGGTGGGAGGTGAGAGACAAATGGGGCATGAGCGGGGGGTGGGTGGGAGGGCTAGGGGCATGAGCAGGGGGTGGGTTGGAGATCTAGAGACACACGGGGCATGAGTAGGGGGTGAGGGGAGAGACACACGGGGCATGAGCAGGGGTGGGGGGGAGGGAGAGACACACATGGGGCATGAGCAGGGGGTGGGTGGGAGGGATAGAGACACACGGGGCATGAGCGGGCGGTGGGTGGGAGGGGAGAGACAAATGGGGCATGAGCGGGGGGTGGGTGGGAGGGCTAGGGGCATGAGCGGGGGGTGGGTAGGAGGGCTAGAGACACACGGGGCATTAGTAGGGGGTGAGGGGAGAGACACACGGGGCATGAGCAGAGGGTGGGGGGGAGAGACACACACGGGGCATGAGCAGGGGGTGGGGGGAGGGAGAGACACACACGGGGCATGAAGGGGGGTGGGTGTGAGGGCTAGAGACACACGGGGCATGAGCGGGGGGGTGGGTGGGAGGGCTAGAGACACACGGGGCATGAGCGGGGGGGTGGGAGGGCTAGAGACACACGAGGCATGAGCGGGGGTGGGTGGGAGGGCAAGAGACACACAGGGCATGAGCGGGGGGTGGGTGGGAGGACTAGAGACACACAGGGCATGAGCGGGGGGTGGGTGGGAGGGCTAGAGACACACGGGGCATGAGCGGGGGGTGGGTGGGAGGGCTAGAGACACACAGGGCATGAGCGGGGGTGGGGGGAGGGAGAGAGACACACACGGCATGAGCGGGGGGTGAGCGGGAGGGAGAGAGACACACGGGGCATGAGCGGGGTGGGGGGGAGGGAGAGACACACACAGGGCATGAGCGGGGGTGGGGGGAGGGAGAGAGACACACGGGGCAGGAGCAGGGGAGGGAGAGAGACACACGGGGCATGTGCGGGGGGTGGGGGAAGGGATAGAGACACACAGGGCATGATCGGGGGTGGGGGGAGGGAGAGAGACACACGGGGCATGAGCGAGGGGTGGGTGGGTGGGAGGGATAGAGACACATGGGGCATGAGCGGGGGGTGGGTGGGAGGGATAGAGACACACAGGGCATGAGCGGGGGGTGGGTGGGAGGGATAGAGACACACAGGGCATGAGAAGGAGGTGGGTGGGAGGGATAAAGACACACGGGGCATGAGCGGGGGGTGGGTGGGAGGGATAGAGACACACAGGGCATGAGCGGGGGGTGGGTGGGAGGGATAGAGACACACGGGGCATGAGCGGGGGGTGAGTGGGAGGTGAGAGACAAATGGGGCATGAGCGGGGGGTGGGTGGGAGGGCTAGGGGCATGAGCAGGGGGTGGGTGGGAGGGCTAGAGACACACGGGGCATGAGTAGGGGGTGAGGGGAGAGACACACGGGGCATGAGCAGGGGTGGGGGGGAGGGAGAGACACACATGGGGCATGAGCAGGGGGTGGGTGGGAGGGATAGAGACACACGGGGCATGAGCGGGGGGTGGGTGGGAGGGGAGAGACAAATGGGGCATGAGCGGGGGGTGGGTGGGAGGGCTAGGGGCATGAGCGGGGGGTGGGTAGGAGGGCTAGAGACACACGGGGCATTAGTAGGGGGTGAGGGGAGAGACACACGGGGCATGAGCAGAGGGTGGGGGGGAGAGACACACACGGGGCATGAGCAGGGGGTGGGGGGAGGGAGAGACACACACGGGGCATGAAGGGGGGTGGGTGTGAGGGCTAGAGACACACGGGGCATGAGCGGGGGGTGGGTGGGAGGGCTAGAGACACACGGGGCACGAGCAGCGGGGTGAGTCAGAGGACTAGAGACACACGGGGCATGAGCGGGGGTGGGAGGGCTAGAGACACACGGGGCATGAGTGGGGGGTGGGTGGGAGGGAGCGAGACACACGGGGCATGAGCGGGGGTCGGGGGGAGGGAGAGAGACACACGGGGCATGAGCGGGGGTGGGCGGGAGGGATAGAGACACACGGGGCATGAGCGGTGGGTGGGCAGGCGGTCTAGAGACACACGGGGCATGAGCGGGGGTGGGGGGGAGGGAGAGACACTTGGGCATGAGCAGGGGGTGGGCGGGAGGGATAGAGACACACGGGGCATGAGCGGGGGTGGGAAGGAGGGATAGAGACACACGGGGCGTGAGCGGGGGGTGGGGGGACAAACAAAAACACGGACATGCCGCACGGACATGAGTTCGTGCGGCAGATCCCGCTCCTCGGCCCTCCGCTGGCCACCGACACGGGGCCTGAGCAGGGGTAGGGGGGCGGGAGAGAGACACACAGGGCATGAGCGGGGGTGGGGGGGAGGGAGAGAGACACACGGGGCATGAGCTGGGGTGGGGGGGAGGGAGAGAGACACACGGGGCATGAGCGGGGGTGGGGGGAGGGAGAGAGACACACGGGGCATGAGCGGGGGTGGGGGGAGGGAGAGGCACACACGGGGCATGAGCGGGGGACGGGCGGGAGGGATAGAGACACACGGGGCATGAGCGGGGGGTGGGGAGGGACAAACAAAAACACGGACATGCCGCACAGACATGAGTTTGTGCTGCAGATCCCGCTCCTCGGCCCTCCGCTGGCCACCGTGTGCGATGGCATGAGCGGGGGGCTGGAGGAACAGGGGACACACGGAGCATGAGTGGGGGTGGGGGGGACAGGAAGGACACACGGGGCATGAGCGGGGGTGGGGGGACAGAAAGGACACACGGGCATGAGCGGGGGGGTGGGGCAGACACGGGCATGAGCAGGGGTGGGAGGAACAAGAGACAGACATGCTCCTGCTGACCTGACAAAGCCTCTCATGCGGCAAAGAAAGATGGCGGGCGTCTCTGAAGCCAGTCGCACTGCACGCTTTCACCGCATCCAATGAGAGAGCACGTCAGATGTCCGCGGACATCACGCAAGCTGCTGGCCCAATCACCCTCCTGTCCGCGGAGCGAACAGGGAAGTCCGTCCGCGGACCGAGCACAGATATCACTAATTTTTTTGACCTACTTTTTGGTCATTTTAAAAAAACTACTGGACGGATTTTCACCAAATTTGCAAAAGCATGCTTTCGGGAGCAAGCCGCTGCTCCTGGTCCAAATTTGGTGAAAATCCATCCAGAGGTTTGGGCTGTAGACGCGAGCAACATTTTTTTCCCATTCAGTCTATGGGAAAAAAAAAGTTTTGGGACCCCCCCTATAACTTTGCCCCACCCGGACGAATCCTCACCAAACTTTGCAAAAAAATTCAGTGTGACCCAAATACTTTTTTTGCAAAGTTTGGTGAGGATTCGTCCAGGGAGAGCGAAGTTATAAGCCGCCCAAACAGTGTTCTTCCTATGGAAACAGCAACTTAACCATAACCATGTAATATATATATATATATATATATATATATATATATATATATATATATATATATATATATATATATATATATATATATATATTTTAAAAAAAACTGGCTTATCGTCAGTCATATAAGGAGCACTCTCCTTCATACCAGACTTCAAACAATACGCAGTTATAAGCGTATCATTAATGGCTTCTTTATTAGCTTAAAATGCATTTTCCATGCTTCCCAAGAAAATCGACGCATTTCGCAGCATTGCTTGCCGCTTGTTCACAACACCATTTTGCCACCACCAAATTGTTTAAATACAAACATATGCCTACAGACATGAAAATGGGACAAGGGAGTTCTACTTCAGTAAACATAGAAGATGGGACTTAATGTTGTTGACAATGCTGTCGGACATCTTTAAAGGGTTTTAAGTCCTTATGCTTTTGAGTTGCCTAATTCATGAACAAATAATCATGTCGACATAAATGCTAACCTCAAAGTCAATTGTCCTCATAATTTAAGCATTGCATTGCATTGATTATAACAAAGGTCCCGCATTAAAATTCCTATGTTTAACAGAGTTACCATAAATCTAACAACAACCCTTTATCATTCTTTGAAATGAGAATGTGCCTCTTATTCACACATAAGGTGCGTAATGCATAATAAAGTGACTAGTGCTAGCAGCTCACTAAAGTGCCTAGTGCTTTAGTGTTTTTCAGCCTTTAATTTTCATAAAGTGCATAGTGCTAAAACTTATATTCAGTGTGAAGATCTATTTAAATTTTTTGAACTAAGTTGCAACTATCATTTACTCATCATTATCAGTAGTCTATGGCTATGTTTATTTAAAAATGCAAAAATCAATAGATAAAACTACACCTACATAGTGAAATCTAAAAAAAAAAAAAAAAAAAAAAACGGGGGGGGAGTGCCTATAAACCCACTAACAACATACAATAAAGGTGCGATTTAAAATATGCAACATATGTGAATAATACCACTTTGTATTTAGGCAGTTCCATTCAAATATTGGCAAATATATACACTCTATGTGGTACCACACAGTATTTAAATGCAGTAACAAATGCGCCAACTGCAGACAGTTTGAAATACGCATGTGAATTCTTACGTGAGGTGTAACAGCATAGATAAGGGAAGAAAGGCAGTTATGAACAGTGGCATAATGCTTTCTTTAGACTAGATACACAATTCTGTGTGAGGATCCCGCCACCTGGGCAACCTGCAATAGAAACATTTGTGAGTACCATATCTTGTCTTTTACAGCCCAGTCCAAAATCATTCAATAAAACTTTATTTTTGTTTTAAAGGTTCTACCACCCCCAAAGTACCTGAGAGGCCACAGGAGAACAGGATCCAAGAAGGAGCCACTGAGATTCTGAGTCCAAAAAGAAAAATGGAACCAAAGTATTTCTGAAGTGCAGCAGTTTTACTCTTTGTAGTGCTCTCTAGTGTTCGACACTTTCTTCCACTGAACCAGCCGTGGGAATATGAAACTTGCGGTGGGCTCCTAAAAGGCTTGACAGATAAGAGTTAGAAGCCCAGGGACCTTGATGACTTCTGGCAGCAACAGGTGCAGAGGTCACCTTTGATGTCGGGTTTTGGGATTTCACAGTTACCAACTTTTGGTTTTTTGGTGCTGCAGCCGCAGCACATACCTCTGGATGACTTCTGGCAACCTGGACTTGACTACTGGAGTGGAACACTGGCGTTCACTAAGTCTGGACCCTCGGGACATTTTTGTTGGATTCTGGTGGTGGGAAACGACCCAGGACCTTCTCCAGTGGGAAAAAGTGGTCAGTGATGATTGCAAAGATGTCCCTTGAAGTATTCTTCGGCAGTTTGAAACTTTGGGTTTCAAGCAGCACTATGCCAGTGTACCCCCGTTTCTAGGTGCCACACTGCAACGGGCTTCCACCGGTCATGAATGATCACCCGGCCCCTCGGTGACACCAATGGTCTTCTTCAACTCATGATGTCCAGGCACTCCTCTTCTGGATTCACAAAGACCCTTCCCCGGAAGGCAGGCACACAGGACTGGCTTCCATGGTACTGCCAATGAAGAGCAGCAGGTTGCCTCGTAGCTCCTAGAGAGGTCTCCTATGCAGGTCCTCTCTTGGATCAATTCTTGGAGCGGCACAGCAGCTTTTAGATTCTATGAAGAGTAGCAGCCTCAATCTTCTTCCTCTAGCTGGACTCCAGGGATCAGCTTTGGTTTTTAATTCAGCTTTTGAACAAATTGGTGAGTGAGGGGACCCTAGTTATACACATGTGTTCCCCATGCACTCAGGCTGAGCAAGGCTCAGTCAACCAATCATGCAGAAGTGCATTCATGCAAGCAGGCAGCCAATCAGCCTCACAGGCATTCAGGCTATTCACTGCACCCAGACACCCATAACAAAGAATGTGGATTGGGGTAAGCGCCCAGCCTTTCAGCACACTATATTGCATTCATACCAGTCAGACCTGTCTCAGGCATTGTGTCACAGAAACCAGACACCCTCAACACAGACTGTGAGTTGACTCCCAACTCCATTCACACAGGTCCCACCTCAAGGGTGTACCCACAACACACAGTCTCTGGGAAGGCTCCAGTCAGTCTGACAAGAGGCAGCCCCAAAGCCATATATAGTATTTCTACCCAACAGGCAGTCGGGAGGAAGGAACAGAGTCAGGGCTTCCAGGGACTTTGCGAAACAAGGTGAAAATGGAAAAGAAACCAAGTGACCACAATGGCCATCTTGCCTTTCTTCAGGAATCCACTGATTCCTATGGCAGGATCTGGGTGTCCCAAATTTGGAGGCCACTCAGAACCACTTTCAAGTCAGCATGTAGCTGCCACTATCCCATACCCTGCTCTGTGGGCAATACACAGGTGCCCAAAAGCACACATAAGGGTACACAGGTGTACCCCCTCCCATGAGTGCCATGAGGGTATCCCATGGGTATTGTTAACCAAAAGGAAAACAGGAAAAGCTGCACTGCCAAAGGTCCAGGCTGGACCTCAGTGGCAGAAAACAAATAAAACACACACATAGAGGTGGTAGGACAATGACTAGGAGGCTGTGTCCCTCCAAAAGACATTTTAAGAATCACATTTGCTCCCCCTGCCCCCAGAAGGAGGTAGGGGTAACTGCCCTCCCACAAGGTTGTTACTCTCATCAAGATGGCCAACATACCTTCTGGAAAGGCCATCTGCATTATCATGACTCTACCCTGGCATATGCTCAATGGTGAAGTCTAGCACTTGCAGGCTAACGGACCACTTGAGCAGTTTGGGGTTTTCACCCTTCATCTGCATAGGCTACTTTAAGGGCTTATGGTCACTTTGGACTTTAGTTATACACATTTGTTCCCCATTTAGCTTAACCAATATTGAGGTATCTGAATGGAGATAAGTCCACATTTTTAGGAGCTCGATAGGAATGCCCCACCTATGTAGTTTAGCGCACAATGTAAGCCGATAAACCAAATTGATTGCTGTAGACAGGTCTAAGGTGGCCACATCAATAGGTGTCTCATGCTTCCCCCAAGCCAATGACTGTATGCATGTATTGTTATTGTGTTGAGACCAGGTACTGTTTTTAAAGTATCATCACTGGTGAAACTACTAGATGGATGCACAGAAATGGCAGACCCTGTAAGTACCCAAATTATGCTAAAACACTCCTTTTCAACAGTGGCCCACCTAAGTTCCCTAACCTTGAGTTGCCCACTGATGAGAATTATGGGGTGTTCTCTCCCTTTTTCATCTGAGACAAATCAGCTCCAATTCCAGTGTCACGAGCATTGTTTTGCACAATAAAGGGGTTGTTGTAGTCAGGGGTACAAAAGACAGGTGCCCTGCACAGACTTTCCTTCAAGCCATCAAAGGCCCTTTGACAAGCTTCACTCCAATGAACCTTCTTAGGCTGGTTGGGTGATGTCAGATCTGTCAGAGAGGCAGCTATTGTGCTGCTATAGTCTGACATAAAGTTTCTGAAGTACCCGCTGAGGCCCAAACAAGATCACACCTGGGTTTGAATAGAGGGAGTCACCCAGTTTTATGCAGCTTGTACTTTACTAGGGAGAGGTTGTATGGTAGGTAACCTTCCCCACTGCTAGCTGGCCCTTAGTTGGTTGCCTTGATAGTGAGGTTGGCCCTTTTCATGGCCTGTAATACCTTATCCAAATGTGTCAAATGCTCTTCCCAGGTGTAACTGTAGACAGCAATGTTGTCCAGGTAGGCCACACTGAAGGCCACCAGTCCACTCAGAGCCTGATTGACAAACCTTTGGAAGGTGGCAGGGGCATTCATCAACCCAAAAAGCATAAACCTAAACTGGTAAAGCCCTTCTGGTATTGAGAAAGCCATTTTCTCCTTTTCCTGGACAGTCAGAGTTATTTGCCAATAGCCTTGATGTGAGGTCAAAGGTGCTCACAAATTTGGCAGCACATATGGTGTGCATGAGCTCATCAGCCCTGGGCAATGGGTGCACATCAGTTTTGGTGACGGCATTGACCCCTCTGTAGTCCACACAGAACCTCCAATCCTTGGTACATGCCTGGGAACTTTCCTTGGGGACAAGGACCACTGGGCTTGGCCATGGGCTGGTTGATGGTTCAATGGCATGACACCCAAGTACAACATCTTGGCGACCTCTGCCTGGATGTGGTTCTTAACAGGGCCTGACATTCTGTAGCATCTGTGTTTGCCAGGTACACTGTCACCAGTGTCAATATCATGCTTACACCATGAGGTGTGGCCTGGTGTCAGTAAGAACACAGGGGCATACTGCTGGAACAAAGCCCTGCAGGTCCTCTGCTGCGCTGGAGTCAGATCTGGAGAAAGTTGCGCTCCCTTCACTCACACATCCTGAGGGTTGCTATGCAGAAAATCAGGGAGGGACTCATTCTCATCCTCTTATTGCTCTAAAGCTAGCAAGAGGCATGAGCCTGTTGACATGGAATACCTGAGGGGCTACCCCAGGAACACCCATGTCAACCAGATAGTTGACTTCACCCATCTTAAAGATTATCCTGAAGGGTCCAGTCCACTTGTCTGTCAAAGCATGAGGCTTGGTAGGCTCCATCACAATGATCTCATGACCAGGAGTCCAATCCACTTGTGTGGCCTTAAGGTCATGCCAGCACATGTTCAAGTCCTGGCTTGCCTTAAGATTTGCTGTTGCCTGGGCCATAACCTGTGCCATCCTCCTTCTGAGGCCTAACACATAATCCCTCACTTGCATGGCAGGACCTGGAGGGGTGTCTTTCAAACCCTTTCATACTAAGGCAACGGGCCGTTTCACTGGATGTCCAAGGAGTAGCTCAAAGGCACTGAAACCAACACCATCTTGAGGTACCTCTCTATAGGAAAACATCAGGCATGGCAGGAGGAGATCCAATTTCACCCTTAGGGGTTCGTCCAAAGCCCAAAGTTTCCCTTCAGAGTCTTGTTAAATCTCTCAACCAGACCACTGGTCTGAGGATGGTAGGAGGTGGAGAACGTATAAGCTACACCACGTTTCTTCCACATAGCTTGCATGTAACTAGCTATGAAGTTGGTTCCTCTGTCAGTGATCACCTCTTTTGGAAAACCAACTCTGGTAAAAATGCCCAGGAGAGCCCTGGCAACCACCTTGATTGTTATGGTCTGAAGGTGTATAGCCTCAGGGTACCTGGTGGCATGATCTACCAGGATGAACCTTTGTCCATCTGATGTTGGAGGGTATAGGGGACCAACAATGCTGAAGCCCACCCTCTCAAATGGTGTGCCAACCACTGGCAAAGGCTACAGTGGAGCAATGACACTGCTCCAGTCTTGCCAGACACTGAGAAGTGGACAGGTGTTGCAGTGATCTTGCACTTATACTCCCATCCTGGGCAAATAAAAGTGGGTTCAGAGCCTTTTCTTGTTCTTCTTAGTGCCAAGATGACCAGACAAGGGCACCTCATGTGCCAACTGCAAAAGGAAGGGCCTGTATACCTGGGGTACAAGCAACCTCTTGACTGCTGCACCAGGTTCAGGCTGAGTGAACTCACTGTAAAGGAGCTTGCCCTCCCAACAAATCCTAAAAGACCTAGGCACTTCACCTTGTGCCTGGGCCTGGACATGTTTTCTCAGACCCTCGAGAGAGTGGCCCTCTCTCTGACCCTTGCAGAAATCTGCCCTAGAGGGTCCACTCTCAGCCAATAAGCACTGGAGGTCTGGGTGATGCTCTGGGGGTGAGTACCTTTCTGTGAGAATGGTCCTCTGGCTCTTCTGCCTCAGGAGTTAAGTCTAGGGTCACAAGTGGGCCTAGTCCTTCAGGAGCCGAGACCACACTGGGTGATACTGAAACAGCTGGAAGAGAAGGAGCCCCCTTCACAGAGTTCTTCCTCTTCCTCTTAGCCTTGTGTTTCCCCTTTGGCTTGGGTAACTGACTGTCCGTCAGACCCTGTTTGACCTGTGACCTAGTGACTGCAGCCTCACTCAGGGGTAAACCACATCTCTACTAAGTCATTCCCCAACAAAATGTTGGCAGGCACATTGTCCTGGACCAGGACAGGAATCTTTGCTGTCTTGTCATCAATCTGAATGGTGACTAGGGCTACAGGCAGTGGAGTAACTTTGCTGAACATTTTGGGGGGACATGACATCTAAAGAAAAGGTGCCCCAGCCAAATTAATGGGGACAAAGTGGTGTGCCATGAACGTTGGGGGGGGGCAAACACCCCTGTCCCTCCCTAAAATTATGCCCATGGCTACAGGAGAACGTTTGGGGGGGGGGGCCACCAGCTAACCTGGTGGTAACCTGGTGATACCCAGAAGAGCACCTACATAGTGCTCTGGCCTAAAAAGGGTATCGCCCATCACTGTCATGCTATCCCCAGCATCTCTCAAACCAGTGTAAGGTTGCCCATTTATGAGGACACTTCTAAAAAATCAAAGTGTATTCTGTGGGAAAGTAGCCAGTACTTAAATTCAGTAATAAATGTACCAGCTGTGGACAGTTTCAAATAGGCATGTGAATTCTTAAGTGAGGTGTAACAGCATATTTTAGGGAAGAAAGGCAGTATAGTTATGAACAGTGGACTTTTAGATACAGAATTCTGTGTGAAGATCCCCCACCTGGGCAACCTGGGTTGGGCCCAGTCCAACATTTTTCAATAACACGCTACTTTCTTTTTAAAGGTTCTACCACCGCAAAGTACCTGAGAGGCCACAGGAGAACAGGATACAAGATGAAACTGGGGCTCCTGGACGACTCCTGAGGCTAGAAGATGCTCGTCCTCATCACTTTACCTTATGGTGCATGGCATGCAAAGTGGCAGAATTTCTCGGTTTCACTCAAAGATACCCCTAGAGGATGTACCCCCCTTGGGAGAAGGAGCCACTGGGATGCTGAGTGCAAGAAAAAAAATGGAACCAAAGTCTTTCTGAAGTGCAGCATTTTTACTCTTCGCTTTGCTGACCGTTGGTTGACAATTTCTCCAACTGTAGGAGTTCTGAGAAGATGAAACTTGCTGTGGGTTCTGACATCTGCCAACAACGGGTGCTGAGGTCACTTTTGGTTTCAGGATTTCGCTGTTTCCAAACTTTCGGTTCTTAGGTGCTGCAGCCACAGCACAGACCTCTCGATGGATTCTGGTGACCTGGACTCGAACACTGGAGTGGACCATGGACCCTCACCAAGTCTGGACCAAAGGGACGTCTTTGTTGGATTCTGGTGGTGGGAAACCCACTAGTGGATCTTCCTTTGCATTCAGCGACCCTGGAAGTTCTCCAGCGGGGATACAAGTGGTCAGTGATGATTGCAGGGATGTCCCTTGAAGTATTCTTCAACAGTTTGGAAATTTGCAGCTCTGGGTGTCAAGCAGCACTGTGCCAGTGTATGCCCCTCTTCTGGGCACTACACTGCAAAAGGCTCCCAGAGGTCACAAACATTCCTCCAGAACATGGGTGACACCAATGTACTTCTTGGACTCAAGATGTCCAGGTACTCCTCTTCTGGATTCATGAAGACCCCTTCTCCGGGCGACAGGCATACAAGACTTGCTTCCAGGGTACTTCTGAGGAAGAGCAGCAGGTTGCATGGTAGTCCCTCATAGCTCGGGAACAGGTCTCCTAAGCAGGTGCTCTCTTGGCTCCATCCTTGGTGCAGCACACCAGCTTTAGGATTTTGATGAAGAGTAGCACCATGATCTTCTTCATCCAGCTGGACTCCAGGGATTAGCTTCGGTTTCGACTTAGGCTTCTGAACAAATTGGTGAGTGCAGGGACACTAGTTATCCACATTTGTTCCCCATTCACTCACGCTGAGCCAGGCTCAGTCAACCAATCACGCAGAGTGGCATTCATGCAGGCAGGCAGCCAATCAGTCTCACACGCATTCAGGCCATTCACTCCACCCAGACACCCATGACAAAGAATGTGGATTGGGGTAAGCACAGTGCATATGGCTCTACACCAAGTATTAGAAAACCTAATGTGCTTGGCAGGATTCAAACATCAGAACATGAAAAGTATAAGGCATATGTCTCCACTTCAAGTATTTGGAAACCTAATTGACTTCTGAAAGCTAAAACCTCAGAGATTGCAAAGTATACTACATGATACTTTACTTTAAGCAATGAGAAGAAGAAGATGACCAGGAGTTCAAGGATCTCTCTGGAGAAGCAGAGGGAGCACTCTAGCTTCTCAACCAATGTGATTGGTCCAAAGCAATTCGATTTTCCAATGCAGAATTATAAACACACCGCAGCTGAGATGTGAGAAGAGAACTGTCCTCCCAGGAGTAAACTGGTAAGCTGTACAGCAGACAAGCAGATGAGAGCCAGCAGAAGGAAGCCACAAGCGGAGGAGAACTGCAACGCGGTCCAGGAAGCAAGGACTGTTCGGGTTGCTGCAGAGAAGGACCACTGAGTATTCAGCACCCCAGCAAATCATCCTGGAGAGAGAACGCACTGCCGGAAGAGGCAGATGTCCGCAGAGCCGCTGCAAACTGCCATGGAGCACTGAATGGTACAGAGGCCTCAAGAAACACAGCAGCTGCTCCGGGGACGCCAGTACCTGTCAGGAAGAATCAAACAGGTACACGGGTTACCCGAGTGGCACTGGAACAGTGCTACAGAAGCTGGAACAAGAGGATCTGGAACCCTGGGAACAACATGCATGTCTGGGACCCGCACCGATATGAGAAACAAAAGCCAATCACAATATTGCGAGTCTGGGACCTGTACCCATATGAGAAAAAAACAAAGTGAATCAAAATATTACGAGTCTGGGACTCACACCCAAAGTGGGACAGTCCATGAGAGGATGAAGGCTTAGCAAGAGGTTATACCGAGCCATTTTGAATAATGCAAGTCTGGAACCTGCACCCAAATGAGCCATTCTGGAAAGGATAACTGCTTGGCAGGAAAGTGAACCAAGTAGTCATAAATATTGCGGGTCTGGGACTCGCACCCAAAAGATGGACACTCCATGAGAGGACGATTGCTTGGCAGGGGAGTAAACAAAGCCATTCCAAATATTGCAAGTCTGGGACTGCACCCAAAATAAGTAAAGAATATGTATTGAAACAAATCCTACGCTTGGTATTAGGAGTGTGCCAAGTGTGAAGGTATTAGGAAGTACGGCACAGACAACAGATTCAATATTAACAATAATACTTTTATTCACTTAAATGTCAGGATGGTGCAAGACCTAACTCACACCTAAAGCAAAACAATATGTATAGATGTCAACCATAAACTGAACAGTGTTCCAAAAGTAAAGTTATGAGCTATTTCTAGCTCTGGATTCTTCTTCAGCTCCCCTTTCCCCAAGTACAAACAAGTTCACAACAGTTTTCAATTTACCTTCTTTCGGCTCAAGGTAATACAGTTCCACAGCTTTCTTGGGGGTCCCTTCCCCAAGTTAAATACAGTCCCATCACAGCAGGTCTCTGGGTTCCTTTACCCAAGTTCAGTATACCAGTGATAATAAAAAAATAGTCTTGAGGCTCTGGTCTCAAGGTAATTTCCAACAATTGTTAACAGCTCAGGGTTTCCTTCGCCAAGGTTTAAATGCAACAATGGTAGTTTTCCTGACACTGCATATTTATCTTGACCTTTTCCAACACGTTTGGGTTCTCTGGTGTGGGCGCAGTTGTCAGACCACACGGTCCAGCCATCACAGGTCACACAACCAGAAACCCTTTGTTCTCCTCCTCACGCACATGCTCATCAGTATCTTGACTCTGTGTTTGAGTTTCCTTAACTAGGATTCCTTGTGTCTGCCTTTTGGTTTTTCTAGAGTAACACATATATCTAAGCCAGTTTGGGCATCCTTGTTCTGCACACATGCAATATCTCATTGTATTTCAGGCTCTTATTCACACTTAGCTTTGGTGACCCTTTTTCCCCCTTTGTGCTAGCTTCTTTCAAGTATATAGGTTACTGTCCTTTAAGCATGGTTTTAGGGTTCAATCAGTTTGCTTTTCAACAAACAAATGCTTTCTCAGACTTGACTTCAACTCTGTAGTCAGAGTCCTTAATTCGACTTGATTTGCTACTTTCGTTCAGTTCGTTATTCAATATTGGCAATTACTGTGCCTTGCACATCTTGCCTTTCTTGCATTCACTTAGTGTCACAGATTAATATGTAACTGAAGCCTTTTTTCCTTCAGAGCTGTTCTACACTTTTTCAGCCCGCCTGGAGTGCCCCGGTCCCAGCACTCACTGGTCGTCGGCTTCCTCCTCCAGCGGCTCTCACTGCTTTTCTCCTTTGCTCTGGTTGCTGCTTCTTTTCTTGTGAGCCCGCTTGCCTGTGGACTGGAGCTCAGCTGGCGCCGGTGGCTCTTCTGCTTCTGCAAGGGAGGACACAGCATCCTCTTCGCTCTGGCTTCACCACAGATCTGGTTGCTCCCACTTCGCATCAGAGGCTCCCCATGGCTTGGGGGTGTCGGCCGGCGTCCCAGCTCCACCTTGAGTCCCACCATCGCTGCCTGCCGTCTTCTGGGGTTTCCTGCTACTCTCTACCTTGAAAGTTCCCAGGTCTCTCTCCCTGTTCACTTCTTGGTTTCTCATTTTATACACCTGTAGTCCTTCAATAGGCTGTGGGTGTGTACCATTTTCAAATTCTGCCTGACATTGATTAAGAGGACATGCCTGACCCCATAGCTTTTAGTAGGCCTCTTCCCTATCCCAGTGATAAAGTGGACATGGGAGTTGTTAGTGGGCATTACTCCTAGTCGTCTCTTCCTCGTCACAGTACTGTTAAAGGACAAAGGTGGAGAAATGAAGGGAGATGATTTATAATAGCCGAAAAAAGGCTTGGGGGAGGTTGAGTTCATTTTCTAAAGCGAAAGGGGGAAACAATGTCTCACCTGCAGGTACCCTACTCTGAGTTCCCAAAGATCCTCCACCAAGGTGATCCTCCCTGCCTGAGGGTCAGGGTCCAAACGCAATGGTCTTTCCCTGGGCACCTGCGCAGAGGATCCCAAGGGAGTAGGAGTGAGAATGCCCTCAGATTTCTCACACAAGTTGGTGGGATAAACAGTGGAAATACAAGGCGTATATTCTTGCGAACTGCCTAGGGACCAGTGTATAAGACAATACAGGCCTGAAAGGCCCCAGAAGGAAAGAGACACTACAATGAGGAATCTATGGGAAAAGATCACGACCCTGACCTTACAGTCTTACGGTTTTCAACATTTCTTTATTTTTACCACTTGTGATTACCCGAAAGACTGGGAACTTTTCTGTTGGTTGAAACGACAAAGAACACTTCAGTTTGGGGAATGAGATCAACCTTGGAAAGTTGATTTAAGTTATTAGTGTTAGGGACAGAAGTAGGCTTTTTGAGACACAACAGTTACAGACTTTATAGTCTTGGGCAGTCAGACAATTTGCTCAGTTTTCTCAGAGACAGGGAAACCCCTCTTAGTTTTAGGTACAGATAGGCATTTGTCCAACCCTTTTTCATATAATAACAATTTCTGCCCAAGCACATACCTTTCATTATGCTGCATGGCTACACCTCCAACAGGGGATACAAAATGTGAGGCCTCACTTCCAATATGTCGGTTCTTCAGTATTTTCCAAACCTGGGCCCTGTGTCTACATCAACATCATCACACATTATATTTTGCTACTGCTAAACAATATCACCCAGGCCCTATACCTGGGCCTAACTACACTGCTATGACTACTATAAAACAAATGTATTTGTTTTTCCCATTTGCACTCCCCCCCACAACTGTGCACCTTCACTTTTTCATGTGCCAATAGATTTTCCTGAGCCTTAATCATTTGGGCGGCATGGGAGCTGTACGTGCATCCCAACATTCTCCCCTTTAGTTATTAACTAACCCAGCCGCTTCCCTTCTTCTTTATTCATCATCTTTGGGCACCCATACTCTGCACACATGACGTAGGCTTCCCCAATCCAGAGCATATTTTTCTGGGGTGCATATAAAGTAAAGAGAATAATGATTCTCAGCTAAGTCTACCCAGTGCACTACATCGTCTTCTCGGTCTGGTGGGTGGAGGTTCAGTTAATGTTTCTGGGGGTCTCTGGAGTGATCAACTCTCACCATGGATGGTTTATTTGGATAATCTGTTTGTGTATATCAGTGTTTTGTGATAGCAGGAGATCCTCCTGCCCTTATCGAACCATCAGCATGGCACCATTTGGGAGAGTCTTGGTACAGTATAGAAGAACCATTTGGCACTTGCAGAATGTTAGCAACAGGATCACCATGATAGGGACCAGAATTTTCATCGCTATTCCTAGCCAAGTTGGAACCCAGGAGAACATGGTGTTGTCAGCTTGCACCCCTGCTTCAATTTCCATGCCAGTCTTTAACTTGCAGAGAACCCCTATTATGTGGTGTAATGATCCATTTTCTGCATTGTTTGGAGGAATATGTGCAACATGACAATCCTATTTTCTTGCACACACCAGCCTCCATGGCCATCAATAAGTCCAAGACATATCTATGTTGTAGCATCATCAGCCGTATACCTTGCAGCTCAAGTTTTATCGAATTTAGACCTGACGCTGTATCGTTTGCCAACTGGATCCTTTCCCACTGCACTACCTGCAGCCATTTGGGATTAACTGCAGCCTGGATACCTGGCAGTAAAAGGGAGGCAAAGAACATCTTTGTCTTCATGAAGAGGCGAAACTTGTCTGGGATTTCTTTCAACAGTTTTGAGGAGTCTTCAGACAGGTAGTTTGACTGTTTTTGGCACCTTTTTCTGATTAAATGTTTGCTCATTGTTACTCGTGGGGGTTGGGGTGTTTCTATTCTTGGTGTGTTTGCTAGAGACACGTGCGCCTCAGGAACCACTAAGACCACTGAATGCAGGGTTGTCAGTAAGCAAGTACCTCTCCATGATGGCTGGAGATGTATGTACGATTGTTGGCTGCACACCCAGAAAATGTTTTTAATCCCAACGGGGACAGTGTCATTTCCTAGAAAAAAATCTCATATTCAGCCACTACTTGCACCCTCACTGGGGTCTTTTCTGCTTCAATCCATGTTAATGTCAACACATATGTGCCCCATATGGCAAGACAGTTCTTGTTCAAGTTCTGCATTACTTGTTCATCGAAACCTGTCACCCCACCTGCTGCACAGCTTACTACTGCTGCCTCCCAATTCTTGTCCATGAACATTACTCCTTCTAGCTTTAGCAATGGGTGTGTCCTACACTGTGGGTCTTTCTCTTTCTTTGCACATACTTCATCATCTCTGTCCATCAGTACAACTCACACTCTGTGCCCTTGGAACATGCTTTGTACCCGACACAATATCAAATAAAGGAAACACTGGGCTACCAAAGGTGGCTTTTCTATGGGTAATAACATTTTAGGTACCCCAGACGCATGAGGGATGAGAGAGCAAACATAACAGCTCCCATTAGACTTCTCCTTCCCCACTGAGCGCATGTGAATGTACCATACTATGTTCTGGATTGTGCATCTCAGTCATTGTATCAAAGACCACCCCCTTTATTGATTGTATTCCCCTACCTTCTTCAATCCCCCTTCTATCAAATGTGTTGTCTTTTAACCTAACCAGTGTTATCTGTTGTTGAAGTTGTTCTCATGTTAACCACAGCAATTTGAGTAAAACCCTCTTGGAAGTTTTGAATAATATCATTTTCTACACACCATATAAAGCCCCCCTTTCTATGCCCTAACCATATAACTTGACCCAAATAATATATACACAACCCTGCCACAAATCCTAAACATTTATACAATATAGACATGATTACACGTTGGTTGCGATGCGACACCTGGGGGGTGAGAAAAATGACATAACCATGCAGTGATCATAATATGTTTGATACTTTGTAGCATTAAAACAAACATATTATACCACTGAATAAAGACAGTCCTGGAAGGAAAATACACCCTGAATTAAACATTTCTGCAATGTGTCAAAGGTTGAGAACTGTACATAACCAGGTATATATTCTATTCTGAGAATCACTGTTTATTCTACAAGTTACTCCGAGTGTGACAAAGGGGATCTATATGAGGTGCCTTCCGAATAACAGAAAAGTGGACCCAATACTGCTACTCCTTTACCTTGACAGCGAGTGACAGACAACATTTCTAATGTTATAGCTTCTCCTGGCATCAGCTGCAGTGGTGGTAAGCTTACTTCATTGGGTGCCGCACCAGCCACTGCATCATCTCTCTTTGGTGCAATCTGTCAAGAGAGAGCTTCTATGCATCTGGTTAACTCATGCAAATACCCTGTAAACCTATCCCCAACACACTCACAGCCCTGTGAGCATCAGATAAGCGTCATGTAGGTTAAAGTGGCATGTGAATTCTCCTCCATATCACAGTCTCGTGAGGGGAGAGGTGATGGTTTTTGCAGGGTTGTATTCTCAAGCTGAACAGGCCAGTGACAAACAGTGGACCAGGTTATTTTTGAGGTCACACAAAGCATAGAAAATTTCCCCATTAAGAAGTGTATTCATTCTTTTGACAATTCCGTTGCCCTAGGCTTGGTAAAGAGAACACATATTAAAGCAAATGTCTAACAATGCTGCAATTTATTTAAATAACTCACTGAAGAAGTGAACGCCATTGTCTGTTTTAAGAACTTCACACTCCACCCAGCAGGGAACCACTTCTCAGACTAGAAATGTGCACGCAGACTTGGTGTATAGCCCTCCATCAACCAACTGAGAGAACAGGCACACAATGACAATAAGATATGTATACGTGTTACACCTCTCCCGCATGTCTACAAATTCTATATGTAGTTCACAGAATGGCCCACTGGGGTGGGGTAGTGTGCCACGCAGTGTCCTCAATGTCTGCTCAGTATTGTAAAATTGACATGTGGTGCAGTTGACCCCTTTTTTGACAAAGCTTTTTCCATTCCTGGGGTGCCTGTCCCTGTATCACTATGATGTGTGTGATTGGTACTGCAGCATATGGGATCTCTAATTGTACTTGCTAGTTTGCTACTTCTGGTTAGACTGTAACATCTGGCACTTGAAGACATGCCCCTATTTTGGCTGCTTCGTCTGCTGCCTTTTTGCCAGGGAAATTTTGTCTGTGAAGTTAGTTTGTGTGGCACATTTGACGACCGTGACATGTGTTGGTCACCCAAGAGCAGAAATGATCCTATGTACTAGGGCCGCATGTTGTACTGGAAGCCAGTCAGCTCTCCTAAACCCTCCCCTCTTCCATTGTGACAATCCGGAATGCACAGTGGTAGTGACATATGCTGAATCTCAATATATTGTTGCTCAACAGCCTTGGGATGCTTCGAGCGCTTCAATCTTGGCGATGAGCTCTGTAGCTTGGGCTGAATAATGCATGGGCAATCTTTTCTGGACCAATACATTGTACTCTATGTCAACTAACCAGCCACTGCTGCCCCTGTGTCCCTCTTACCTGTTTCCTGGACTTAGTTTGCTGAACCATCCACAAAAAATAATCTCCCTCCTCAAGAACACAGTCCCTAGTCTTGGGTATGTCATCCTCTGGGCCGTCCTAGGGAACACAGTCATGCACTTCATCACCCTCAGTAATTGGCTCTGTGAGAAACGTGACTGGGTTGACCGTCTTACACATCACAATGTGAATGGATGGGCTTGATGAAATCACCTTGGAGCCGGATGCCCTCTGTGTAGTCAATGTGGATTTGGACCGCTCAAGGATTACAAACACTGCATGTTCTACATATAATATTACTGAGCACCCCATGGTAATTGTGGCAGATTTTTCAATGGCAAAGGCAGCTGCCACCAATGCTTGTTCACATGGGAACTGACCCTGCATCACTGAATCTAGCATCCCACTGTAGTGGGCCTGAGGCTTGTGACCCATAGAGCTCTTCTGTGTCAACACTGCTGTCATCTTCTGTCTATCTGAATGGAAAACTGGCTGTGGTGTGTTGTGCACTGCAGTTGCGCGCTCAGGCATAACTCTTTTACCATCAAAGGAAAAAAGCTATCCTAAATGTGTTTCCTATTGAAAATGTTGCAGCTTGGCTCTGTCCACCTTGCACCCTTTGTCCACTAACATATTCAACAATGTGATTGTGTCTCTCTGCAATGCTGTTCATTGGCACTGCATGCCAATAAATCATCAACATATTGGATTATAACACTGGACACCAGTATATTTCCTAAGTCAGCATGGAATACTCAGTTGAAAATTCTGGGGGATGCACAGTACCCCCGTGGGAGCATAGGGTGCTGGACTCTTTTTCCCCGATAGGTAAATGTGATGCAGTATTGAGAATTGGGGTGCAATGAGATGGAGAAAATGTGTTCTTTAAGGCAATGACAGTGAAGTGGGTTGCAGTGGTAGGTATGTTACAGAGTATGGTTGCAAGGTTTAGAACAATCAGAAATTCATCCTGTACTATATTATTTAAGTGGTGTACATCCTGAATCATCCTCCAACTGGACCCCTTGGAAATCTTGACCGGGTATACGGTCATGTTGCATAGAACTCTGTGGGCACTATAATGCCCTTGTGTAATAAATCTGTAATGGTGTTGAATATTCCTTCACCTGCTTCCTTAGATAATGGGTACTGCTTTACTATCGGTAATATATCTCCTAGTTTGAGGGTAAGGTGTACCGCTGCTTCACTCTATAACAGTCCTACATCATGGGGATTACTCGTCCATAGGTAATTTGATACTTGTGCCAAGTCGTCCTGGGTAAATGATGGAAGACTGCCAGCTAGCATGATGCGGCATGGGGCATTGCGATATTGAATACATATTTCATATGGTTCACACACTTCCAAGGGAATACAGGAGTCATTCTTAGGCCTTGAAGTTTCCAAAATGAACTAAAAAGAAAAACTAGCATACTAGGACTGACAGTGTTTCTCCTAGTGCAAGTGATTAGGTGTTACAGTTTTGACCCAGCTGGGGTGGGAAAAGAGAGAAAAGGTGGGTGGGGGGGGGGGACAGGACAGACAAACGTACTAGTCTAAGTACATTTAGGTAAAGTATGCATACAGACAGAGGAAGTGGGGGTTGGAGGCACAAGCACGTCCAGTCCAACAGGGCCCTGGGTTAAGTCTGAGAGGTTGCCTCCCTCATAGAGCATAAACAGAGAGTGCAGTAATGCTGAACATAGTACAGTGGCACAAAGGCAAGTGCAAAGACTGGTGGGGGGCCTGGGACCTGCAAGGCTCTGGAGGTGAACCATGCAACTAGTCAGTAAAAACTGAATGGAGCAAGAGAGAAGCAGGAGGAAGGAGGGTGGAGAAAAAGAAGGGAGGTTAGCAGGGTAGAGGGAGAGTGAAAGAAGAAAGAAAAAGGTCTTGAGGAGTTTCCAAAACTTAAGGCGCTCTGGCTCAAGATGGAGAGAGGCAGGGAGGCTGTTCCAGAGGGAGGCACCTGCAGAGGATAAAGATGTACCCCAAATCTCTGTTTATGAAAACGGCACACCTACAGAGTTGGAGGAGGATGAGCAGAGGACTCTAGAGGGAAAGTATTTAGGAAGAGAGCATTGTAGATAGTGTGGGCCCCGGCCCCAGAAAGCCTTTTGGTTTGTGTAAAGGGTCTTGAACTTTATCCTTGCAGCCAGAGGAAGCCAGTGGAGGGATTTAAGAATCAGATAGATGCTGTTGCTGGGCTTGAGGCCAAGGATAAGTCTTGCGAATCTGTTCTGGATGATTTGTACCGCACAGGGAATAGTAGTAGGATGGTTGAGAAAGAGGCTGTTGCAATAGTCCAGCATGGAGAGAACCAGGGCTCTCGAGGTGGTGAGCCTCTGGGGGAAAGTGAGGAAAGGTACAATACCTCTGAGGAGGTGCAGTTGGTAGTGGGACTATTTGGAGATATCTGAGATTTGCGAAGAGAAGGAGAGAGTGGAGTCAAAGATGACTCCAAGATGTTTTTCCTCATTGGTAGGGGATGGCGCAGATCCAAAGGAGGCTGGCCAGTGTGAAAGTGGGAAAGCAGGAGCAGAAGTCCCAATGAGGACAATCTTTGTCTTACTGGCGTTCAGGCAAAATTTGTTAGCAGCACACCAAGACTGAATTGCGGATAGACAGTCAGGGATGAGCGAGGAGAAGGAGAAGGCTAAGGGTAGCCTGAAAGAGAGCTGTGTTTCATCTGCATAACACTGAAAGTCTGAGGTAGAGGTAGAGATTATGTGAGCCAAAGGTGCCATGTAGATATTGAAGAACCAGGGGGACAAGTTAGATCCCTGAGGGACACCACAAGTAGAGTGAGAGATAGCGGAGAGAAAGGACCCAAGTTCCACCTGGGAGGGCAGGTCAGAAGGAAAGGAGGCCAGCCACACAAGGGCCTGATCTGTGATGCTCAGGGTATCACAGAGGCGGATGATCAGGATGTTGTGGTTTACCGTATCGAAAGCAGAAGATAGGCCAAGAAGAATGAAGACAGAGGGAGAGTTAGAGTCAATATTTGAGAGCAGGTCTTCAGGGGTGTACAGAAGACCAGATTCTGAGCCTCTGGATGCTCTAAAGCCAGACTGATGGCCATATAGACAACCAACAGATTCAATACATAGGATTGTGTGCACTCTCCTCCTTCTGCATTGGTCCCTATCAGCACAACTCAGTCCCCTGCAACCACCACCCATGGTTTTGGGGCAAGGCTGGTTGAAACAAAAATTCAGATGGTACCCTCCACGGCCTTCCGACCATACCTGGCACCACATTGAGCAGAACCCTGATCCAATATAGGAATTGGACTAGGTGAACAGGTACTTCTCATGTTGCTCCCTCACTTCCCAATGCATGCACAATGACCATTACTCTTATACAGCATATAGCTGGGGTCAGACAGACTACAACTTGCTCTGTAAATTTTGCCGTTTACTTTACTTAACATGTCCTGCCCCAACAGATTCACGGGGATGTGGTTGAAAACAACAATGGGGCTTGTACTTGTCTGCCACCTACCTTAATTGATAATTTGTCTGTGAATGAAACAATTTTATTACCCCAGAGAACCCTTGCATGTCAATTACTTCACCCAATAAGGGGAAATTCCAATCCCTGATACATGACTTTATTGCTCCGGTGTCTACCATAAAAACAAATGTTGTATTCCTATCTCCACACCCATCAGTGGTTCCTCTTCTGGGTTGGCAGTGACTGACAGGACTGGGCATGCTAAAGCTCTCTGTGGGCTGTCCTAATCTGGATAGGTGTTCGTCCCTGGGAATGTCAAAGGATTCCCCCTAGCACACTGTCCCCCTGGTAAATAGTGACATCCTGTGGGGTACCACATTATTATTCAGTACTTGAGGGGCCTGTGGTGGTGCCGGATGTACGGCATATGTGGGGGTCAGGTTGGATGGTGGTGGGGCAGTTGTGGAAACTGTATACTGGCAACAAGTAGGGGTAGCGCTCAGGACAGCACTCCCAATAAGGCAACCGGAGGTGCTACATACAGCAGGTAGCTGTGGGTAGGGACTTGTCTTCCTTGTGCATATTAAGGCACACACAGATAATTTACAGTTAAGTGTCGCTTGCTACACTCCCGCGAACAGTGACCGATCCTATCATAGTTCCCAAATCTCAAGCCCATTCCTACAAATCCTCCCCTGCCTCCCCTAAATTCCATGAACCCCTCCTGTTTCCTAGAATACCCACCTTGGGGTCCTCCTTGATATTGCCCCTGATACCCAGTGTTCCATTTTAACCCTCTTCCCCAAGCGGGGACTGCTCGTACATCTCCCGGTGTCAGCCTTTGCTTTGTCGGTCCCCTTTGTGGTGCAATTACTACCACCTCCTCCACAGACAACTTTGCTAGTTCTTCTGCACCCATTTTGCTTCCTCTTTCTCCTTCATCTCTGTTGTTTCCTTTGCCTTCTCCCTTACCCTCTTACAATGGTGTACACTTATGGACTGTATCTGCACCCACCCTTTTGCTTCAATGCCTACCACTTTATCTAGAGATTTCTGAACTTCTTTGGGGAGGCCTTTGTTTACCTTGTAATATATCAATGCTATGCACCTGTCCCACGGTTCTCCCATTTCAGCCCTCCACATCTCTTGCATCTGCAAAATATACTGTGTCAGGCCTCGTAATCTCGCATAGTCTGTGCCATAATGGACTGCCTATTTGGCGTGTTAGGGTATGTGCACCACAGCGCTGCCCACACTCGGGCCCTACAGTCATTAAAGTGGGCCGTGTCATGGCTGATGTCCCCTATCTGTACCCCAGGATACCTGTTCTTTACCAAAATGTAATTTGCCTGGTCTCCTTGCACTGCAGCGAACAAGCTCTTCTTGTCGCTCACAGCTTGGGTAATGCTGGATGTCTGTTTCAAAAAAAAAATATCCATTTGCCTGCACCCACAGAAAAGGACAGTAGCATCTTAATTCAATTATTTCTGTCCAGGTGTGTCCAGAGTATATATTGTGCCTTCCCCAGGCCTTTGTGCAATAATAGTAACTGAGGCCCTAGAGGTCTTTATGCTGTCTTTCCCCCTCCCCTGTTTACTCTTTCCTACCACCATGCATCCGTGGCGTGATCTCAACCTGGGCCCCCACAAGCCTTCCACTCAAGGCGATATCATGGGCAGATCCTTGTCCTCTTCCTGCTGCTCATCTGTATCCCACACGTCTTCCACTCCTGCCATTATATCGGCATTGACCAAACCAAACAGTAATTCAAACTCCCAACCTGTGACCTTCCTCTGTGCTGCCCTTCAGAGTACTGTCCTTTACCTGCGTTCTCGATGTGCACATTCCTAATCGCTGTACTACCAATTCTAAACAAGATGTTCCCTGCTTGCCATTCACCTGTTGAAAGGGGGGCTCTCTACCCATTCCCTCAGTCCAACTTCAAACTAGATAACTCTTCTTTTGTCTTCCTTATGTCCTTCTTGAGGTACTCCTGTGGTCTCCATTTTGGTTTCCGACGCACTTAAGCCCGAGTGGCGGAAGATGCTATGGGGTTTGGTATATTCTCATACTGAGCTGGCGTTGAAGGAGGAGGAGGAGCAGTGGTGGATAGTGGGACATAGAAGGGATTTGTGTACCCTGTTGCTGTGTGTGACAAAGAGACAGCCAGGCGGTGTTAAAGAAAAAAAAATGCTGGTCTTTATTCAGACTTACAGGTTGCTGGGTGGAAAATAACACAAAGTATTTTCTGAAGAGGTCTTCCTGGTGTTCCTTCTTGTTGATCAATGGTTTTTCCTCTGCTTCTTTCTAGGGAACGGTGTATGGACCTCTGGCAAGCTTCTTTCTCCTAGTCCTCATACACCCAGGTGCTCCCTGTAGCTCCGGAATCCACTTCTGATCGGTTCTACAAGGAGAGCAACAATGAACACCCCTCTTCAAACCTGCTTGCTCCTTATATAGGCAGGTTGCGATTGGCCAATAAAGTTCTACTTCCTGTCTTAGTCCATAAGAACCCATCCAGGCCCCGCCCCCTTTTCCCTGTGAACCCGTTGTCCCGCATCCTCCTGCCTCTGTTCCCCGGGATGCCCTTCTGCTGCCCAGGTAAGTGTCGGGTGGATCGTGTTTCTGTAAAATGTGGGGAACACTGGTCTGGTTATGTAGCCCTTGTGGGTGGTAGTTCCTTACGGCAGCGGAATCACCGTGCAGTGGTTTACTTTCCTCCTGCCTACGGCTGAAGCACAACATGTGGGTGGCGTCACTGCGCAGTGAGTTGGTTTCCTCCTTCCCGGGTCTGGGTTGCCTCCAACACCCGTTGCTCAGCTGTGGAGTCGAGGCTTTGCAGCTGTTCGGGGTTATATTCCCCCTCCTTTCTGCTGTTTGCTCTGCATTTGCCAGGCAAGCCCCTCCTTGTCAGAGGCGCTGTCCGTCTCTCTGTTGCCGAAGCCGTGAGTTTGTCCCCGCATGGCCGCTTTATCAGTCGTGTGACTGCTGGCTGATAAAGTGGCGGCTGTTCAGGTTTCTTTATTTCGTCCCACGGCTTCCCATTCCTAAGTATTCCTTCTTCACTGGCCACCGAGGATCACTGAATTCCAATAGGCTGTCTTCCCCACTCCTTTATCAAGGGTTCAGGTAATTCCTCGTTTTTGGGTACGGCGGAACTTGTGTTCTGACTTGACTGGCCCCACCACTCGCCACTCATGGGGGTCGGGGTTAGTTCTTCCTCCCTGTTTTCCCTGGCCACTGAGGTCTCCCTTCCATAGTCCCTGGGGTTACCACAGTCTACACTGTCCGGGTGGTTACACTGTGCGGGTGGTATAACACCCTGCTGGGGGAGCCGGTACTGTGTTCGGCATGGCAGGGCACCCCGTGGCATTCAGGAAAATGAGCATAGGTGGACGCAGGGAAGATGTTTCCGGTATCCCGTTCACCATTTTCATCGGGTCAGTGGGAACATCCTCCAAGTCCTCCACCAGTCTCCATAGTTCTAAGACCCCTTTCTGTTCTTCAGTTTTTTTCCCTTGTACTTGGCTGCTAAAAATGTGCACATATGGCCCAAGACCTTCTTATTGTTTGTTCCCTATTCTGGCCATGGCTTATATATTCCCCCTCTCGGCCACCCACTTCTGATGATACTTCATAATATTTTCCTGATCAAGAGGGAGAGCCATACACACATACTCAATGGAGCTGACAGATCCATTCTGATGGGTCCTACTTGCTCGCAAGCTTCTTAATCAGCCCACGCTCCAATCAAGTGGTGCCTTTACACTCCCCAATTTCCTATTTCATGTCCCCCTCCCCACTCATCACACACACCTCATATTCCCACACCACTACAACCCCACACTCCCACACAAACAAAACACACCATACTATCATTTTACAAAATGATATACAACAAAACACTAATAAAACCACAAACAAAAAACTGTTTGTCCTCAGGTCCCATTTATATTGGGCATAGGGATCCCAAGCCCTGTCAATATACCAGGCCTCTACCCTTGTTCCTCCTTTTTCTTCTTAGGTCTGAAGCTCTGCATCCCCATCCAATTAGACAGGATTCAGTTACTCTCTTATCTTTTTACCTCGTATAATAAAAAATGAATATACTGTGTGGTACATTGACCCACTCAGCAGAATTCCATCCATGATCAAGCTGCACTTCAGCAGTTAACAGCAAAATGTCTGCGCTGGCTCCTTGGAGTACCATTGCCCTGCAACAAAATTGCATTTTGCAGCTACAAAATGATCGCTGCACCATCTTACCAAACAACGATTGGGCAAGCTGGAACAGAGAGCACAATGAGGAAGGCCGCCAGTATGTGTTCTTGTCTGCACCAAAAGAAGCAAATTGAAAAGCAACGCTGCTCTGCTGCTTGCAAAAAGTTCCCATTGAAAAGGGAATATTTTACATTCAAAAGGATGCTGCGCTGACGCTATTTTCATATATTCAACATCACATTGCTTTTATCAATGAGGCCCTGCCATGCCCATCCATATCCAGATTGTGCTCTAGCAGAAGAGAGCATTACCCCTGCATGACAGGCTGTGTCAGGCCAGAACTGGGAAATAAACAGAAGCTTTACTTTCCGCTGCACAGGAAAACGCTTGTCTTTTGGGTTACACAATGTCAAAAATCAGTGCTTCAAAGAAACTCTAGCTTCATGGGCATTTGTCAATTTCAGTGGAACTATGTCTTGCACAAATTGCTGTATAAAAGAAACTGGCTGGGGATGCAGAACAATGTGGGAATTCAGCTGGAAGAGAAAAACTGAATGTGTAAGGGACATCCCAGCAGCATTCACCATGTGTCAAAATGGACTTTTGCAAACTGAAAAAAATGCCTGTTTTAAAAGTACCAATCAGATGACAGCAAAGCAGTAACAATCACCCCTGACCAATCCAGTTGTTTAGAGGCGTGTCCAGCTAATCCTGCCCCACCATATAATCCTATGATGTCACCATACCTTATAAATAAGGGAGACTGACAGAACTCTGGACACACTCTCACCAGAATTTCCCGCCCTGCGTATCCTGATCTTCTACATTTTGTAACTCCTTAGTAATATTTTAAATAATTTAACTCATTTCCACATAAAGAGAAACGCAACGTGTTAATCCAGCCGCTTAACCTGTTTCATGGGTAGCGCTATCTTCTTGATAATCTAGCATAGGTAAACTTTGTCTTTTTCTTTCCAGACCGATTTTCTCTCTTTAACGGCTTTATTTTTCTAAAACCAAACCTCCTTTTATCTTGCAAATCTCATCCAAATCTCTTCCAATTCTTCAGCTATAACCATCCTTTCACTTCTATATTGTCCCTGTGATGTGCATCTATTCCCAAGCCCAAAAACCGCATTCCGGTTTGGAGCATTTCACCCATTTTTCTTAAAAACCGTTTTTGACATTTAAAAATGCAATTGAGAAACATGCAACTTTCCAACATGTGATTCAGCTGCAATGTGTTCTTACTTTCAACTTGCTTTTGAACTGTATGCCTTTTGTTGATACCTTGCCTTGTGGTTGCTAGTGTTTATACATTCCTGCTATTGTCAGAAATCATATTCGCCTCACTTGATTATTCGCACATTAATTAATTATTTGTCAAATTTCGAGTGTCATTTTATGCCATTGCAAAGCCCTTAAAATCCGTTTGGCCTCTTATTTTGTGAGGGAAGGTCGTATTTTGTTTCTGTTTGCTATCTCATATCCCTGACTCCCTGCTGCTTCTTTCTATCCTTTCCAAACTCGATTCATAGTGGTTTGGGAGAGTATTGCAGGGGGAAATCGTAACTTAGGTGCTATCTACCCGTATTTCAAAACTGCTCCTATTCATTTGTGCTTTGGATATGTTCTTGTAGAAGGTTAACCAAGTGTATTTCTTCAATTTACATTGAAATTATCACCCGATTGTTGATTGCTGCCCAATATTAAAATTTGTGTGATTTCTTTGAATTTTAAAATGAATAAATATTGCATTCCCACCAACTGGCCTGGTTCATGGTCCATTGTGACACAGAGTATTTGTAAAAGGGGGTGTGAGACGGGTTGTGTGCCATCTCTATTTGAATTCATAGAAAATAAAGAGAAAGCATTCCAATTGCGTGCTACATCCAAGGCTAGGGTGCTGGTATGGTGTGTGCCGCCCAATTGAAATCCTTAACAATACAATGCCACGTGGTCTTTCCACTTCACATCCACTTCACCATACACACACTCACTCCTCACACTCTGTCCCCTTATTGTTTTCTTCCACAAATGGTGCACTTACATCTACATGCTCTCCTGAGTTCCTCCGTCACAGGGTCCCATCAATGACCTGTGCAATCCGGGAGCAGCACCCGCTCCAAACAGCATACAGAAATTCAGGCAAAATGGCTTCTGTAAACATCTCCAGTTTGTGCACAGGGGACTGGTCACTGAAGGTGGGTGCGGCCCCACCAGATGTGTGGTCAGGAATCTTCCATCAACGCAGAGGGTCTGGGATCATGTTGGGGTCACCAAATGTTTAAGGCAAGACCTCCAGACAACCAGACAATAAAAAACACCCCTCTGAAGAAAAAAGTTTGGTGTACCTCTTTGCAGGGTAAACAAGATTTATTTTGTATATAAAAGGGAAAAAAGGTGACAGAAGGTCCTGCAGAATCAAACTTCCACAGAGCTCTGTTAGTTCAAAGCAAGTCCTAGGTTTTTTAGAAGCAATCATTTATATCCAATTGAAAAATCTAGTTTGATTAACTACATCTTAGTGAATGCAGAAACGTGAGGAGGGTGTGTGATTTCATGATAATCGAGTGACCGGAAAGTGACCACCATCTGATTATAGTTTCTGTAATGGGAACCTTGCTGGGACTGACCACTGAGATCAATGTTAGTTACACAGTTCCAATACCCATTAGGGGTGTAGCGAGGTGGTCAATAAAATGTAAAGAGCTAGACCTGGAGACGAGGTTAACTGAAATGTATGCAGAAATGTTACCACGGTTAGAGTCCTTCTTTCTGGTTAATCGAGAATATGGGGAAGAGATAGTGTCCCTTTATGAGAAACTCAATACGTTGATGAGAGCCTTTTTCAGCAAACCTCTGTCCCTGATTAAAGCTCAGGCGACTCTCAAAACCCTGTGGTACAATGGGGAATGTCACCAGGCGAAAGTACATTAATGAAACAAGCCATGGCAATCCGGGTAGATGGGACAGTAACTTGACAGATTCTAGAAAAAGGTATTGAGCTCTAATTAAGCTCAACAAATTCAAATATTCAGCGAGTCTCTGGGAGGCTTTGCTCATAGCATGTAAATTGCATGACACCAAAGACTTTTGGGAAACATTGGGGCAGGGATCCACCAAGAGCAAAATTATATCCAAGATGGCATCTCTGAAAAGATGTGGATCTCACACTTCGAGACCTTGGGCCTCATTACACGGTAGGCGGTAAGGGCACTGGTGCCGGTAATCCCTTACCGCCCTACTACAAGGTCCCTCAGCGGGTCCCGTCCTTAACATGTGGTCAGACCACACGTTAAGGTTGGGACCCGCTGAGGGACTTCAGAGCTAATAACGGTACCGCTAACAGCGCTACCATTATTAGCTCCTTCCCCATTCCCATTGAACCCTATGGGGGCTCGAATGGGAATGGGGAATGGTAATTGGCATGGGGACTTACCGGGTCCTCCAGGGTCGGTATGACCCGGTAAGTCCCCATACCGTCTACCCGGACCCAGAAGGCGGTAGGGGGTAGCCATGGCACTAATTGCGCCATGGTTACCTCCTACCGTGTAATGAGGCCCCTTGTGTAGGGAAACAAGATCGCCATTTCTAAGGGGGTGGAATGCATAGCAGAGGAATGATTCCCGGAGGAAGGCGGCCACCTGACTCTCACTCTCGAAGAGTTCAAGGGAGCTCTTCACTCCCAAAGGCCTGGAGCATCCCCTGGCCTGGTTATGGTTCCTGTAGATTTGTGTTACAATGAGGTGGGGATATGGGCGCCATACTTTGTCAACTTATTTAATACAGTATTGGCAGAGAACAAGGTGCCAGCCTCTTGGACCCAGGCAGTGTTGGTCCTGATATTCAAGAAAGAGGATAGAGCATCATCTGCCAACCATAGACCCATCTCCCTTCTGGATGCGGGGGCAAAATGTTTGCAAGGTGGTCCATGTCCATCTAGAGGCATGGATACTGGAGGCAGGGGCAATTAACCTCCTGCTGGCTGGGTTCCATCGAAACATTAGCACCATCCACCAGTGCTTGAGATTACACCTAATAACAGAGAAGTATGTCACCTTAAGAAACATGAATGTGTTTGTAACCTTTATTGACTTAAGACCAGCTTTTGATGGTGTTCCCAGAACGCTATTATGGAGGGCTTTAAGTGATCTGGGCATACTAACCTAAATTCTGAAAGCTATACAAATTCTGAACACAGGGAACGGAGCTGTGATTAGGCATGCCATAGATGGTTGCACAACCCTCAGGGTGAACATTTAAACAGGGGTCAGGCAGGGTTGTATTTTGGGCCCTAGTCTGTTCAGCGTATTCATGAATGGGGTAATCTGCATATTGTTGTGTAAACCTAATGATGCACCTACTCTGGTGGTTGAGAAAGTTCCAATTTTGTTATTTGCCGACAACGCTCTCTTGCTCTCTGACAGTCACAAGTTTATGTGCACATATTTGTAAAATTCTGTGACGAAAATGGCCTAGTTCTTACTGCTCAAAAAATGAAATCCCTGATATTCAGGAGGGCTAGGTCAAAGAAAATGTCTAGACTTCACTTGAAGTTGACAGTTGGGCCAATATACCAAGTAGGTTGGTATGATGACCTGGGGTTTAGAGTAAAAGATGATTGCTCATGGGTGGGGGGCAAATAGAGCATGCCACATTAACACCAGGTAGACATAGCGGCGCAATTTCCAGATTTGCTAGGGAGCACGGGAATGGAGCAGTGAGTGCCACCTTGGAAACATTCAAAGGCCAAGCTAGGCAAGCTACAATATACGGGGCTGAGCTGTGGGGAATTAATAACACAGGAAAACTTAAAATTGTAGAGCAGACATTTCTGAATCGACTTTGGGGCTACCAGTCAATGTGCCAAATTTCTCAACCCTTACAAAAATGAACCTGCATAGAATTGATTTTATATGTAAAGTGAAACTGGTACATTTCTAGGCCTGGGTGTGGGCTAACCCCAACCTGGATGAATATAGGGAGGCAATAAAGGACTTACTGATCCAAGAGGTGGGTCAAAGCCTACCCTGGATCATGGCCATCAAAGCTGAACCTATATGAATGGGGTGGAGCAGCTACTGGCTCAATCCAGAATTAATTCCAGTGAACTGCAAAGCTAAAATGAAAGTAGCATATGTTGCAAGAAGGCGAAAGAGAAACTGGACAAAATTACCCAATCCAGTAGTTTAACATTTTATTGACTACTAAAGGAATCACATGGGTTTGAGCCGTACTTGGATAACATGCAACCATAGCAAATTAGGGCACTGTATACTAAGCTGCAAATGGGGATTCTCCCTCTTGTGAGCCCGAGAAACAAGTGGAAAGTGAGCTATTTGGCAGATTGCCTGCATTGCCCAAATATAACATAAAGTGTGGCCCATTATGAGCTTCTGTGCGTGAGGTATGTTTACATAGGAAGGAAGTGCCTGAGGCCCCTGTTTAAGTAGCACAGAATCATGAGTGCTAGAGATGCACTACATTTGTGTTTGGCAGCTAAGTGCCCATTGGCAACTCACTGCCTAGGAAACGTGCTACAGGCATGGAGGAAAAGGGAACATGGAGGAGAATGGAGGAGAAGGGTGAAGGCTGTTATGCTCTAGATCATTAGCATGTATGAATTTGTACCTGCTTAGTATTTAGCATATCTATTTCTGTGTTGGATAACTTGTACTAATGCATTATTGTGAATGCCATAAGGTGGTGTTGGAGCTTGCTTTGATTTTTAGCATTGTCTGTTAAAATTTCCAATAGCATTTGCATGTTTAGAAGACATCTTAGGGGGTCAGCACATGCTTGTTGGGTTTTAACCAGAAATGTATTGAACCTTTTTGACTTGATCTTATATACATCGTATCTTGTTACTAATCAAATTCAAATGTATGTTTTTATTTGTTGTATGTTATTTTTATGGCCTGTGAGGCCGAAATAAAGTAAAAAAAAACAAACAAAGAAATTGGCACGCGTGACGTGAGCAATATACAGTGTTAATGCCCCACCCTCATTGGCTACCCTCTATATAAAAACTACTAGTCCCTATAGTCCATTATCCGATTGGCCACATTCTAATCTACCCAAGGACCTCTAACATGTGGTCCCCCTACTCCCTCACCTTGGTTCCTGCTACTGGATTGACGAGTTACCTGGAATGTTATCTTCCCCATTGGTCTAGTCACGTGGTGTGCTCCTGGTCATTAACAGGTGCTCAGTGGATAACTCTGAGGTCAAATTGGCTCCGTCAAATAATAGTGTGCTTCTCTTGATACCAGACACACAGGCGCCCCACCATGCCTCACCAACTACGACTAGATTTGTTGGCATCACCTCTTGCTCCTCATATCACAAATCATGGGATCTTCTGCCGCTCGCTTCCCCCTTATCAGCCAATCACCCATGCGACTCCTCCTTGCTCTCTAGAATACCACATAAATTGGCCTAATTCTGACTTTCCAGCCATCTGGCAGTTCATACAGGACAAGCATTATCCCAAGGGGCGCTAGTGCCCTAAATCTTAAACGACCATATTGGCAGCTCAATCCCTCCGACCTGATGCCCATTGGTTTGTCCTTCAGAATGGAAGGAGCCCTACCCTTGCTTTGACGTTCACATTCCATCATTCTGGTTTTGTAACCCTTCAAGTGGATACAATTAAACAATTAAAACATCTTGTCGACATGAATGCCTTTCTCAGCTTCACTACTGAGACTTGGGAAGGGGTGAGAGATTTGAACCTTTCCTTATGCTGCACGGCTACACTTCCAACAGGGACTAGAAAATGCTAGGCCTCATTTCCAATATGGCGGTACTTCAGTATTTCCTGCATACGGGCCCTGCGTCTACATCTTCATCATCACGCATTATATTTTGCTACTGCTACACAATATCACCCATGCCCATACCTGGGCCTACCTACATTGCTATGACTACTATAAAACAAATGCATTTATTGTTTCCATTAAAACCCCTACAGACGCACACCTTCACTTTCTCGTGCCCTAGTAGAATTTTCCTGACCTTGAGTTGTTTCGGCAGGCATGGGCGCTGTACGTGTATCCCAACAGAATCTAGCTTCAATTGATTAACCTGGCCTAGGTTAGGTACCTGACTGTGCTAAGTGAGCTTAATAGAGTCTGGCACTGTTGTACTAACTGCTCATAATGAAACCCAGCCATGCTTTTTGCACTGAGCATAATGGAATCTGGTGCTGCTCTGTGGATTTTAGCATGTGCCCATTCTGTACTAATTTGCACAATGGATTTTGGCACTTCTCAGGTATCTGGGATTAATGAATCCGATATGGTTGTGCTAACTGGTATATTGTAAATTGGCTTACATGTCCAAGCATATTTTAACAAAATGCTGCTGTGTTATTTTCTCCATAATTAGTTATGAAACGTTAAATGTAAATTTGTCATAGTAGATTTGTCAAGGATACCACAGAACAGAAACCCTTGAGAGGGCAAGATCTTTCCCCCAACCTCGCGGTGCAGGAGTTGGAAATAACTCGCTACAGCTTAGATTTAGGTGAAAGGTCACGAGCTGTTAAAAAAACTGGTCCCCTCATGTATCATCCCCCTGGATGTAAAGAAAATACACAGCAAAGGTTAGTAAGCCAGAGACCAGTGTGTTTTACCTCTGGTATGCTCTCTCTTTCAAGCAGTGTTGCCTGGAAGATGTGGAAGCAACATGGGTGCACCTAAAGGCAGAGTATTATCTGAGGAGGCCAGCCAACTTCAAGGAATCCAGATGGAAGACTTGAGCAACAATACTACTGTCTGGGTTCGTAATCCAAAACAAATCCAATGCATAATCCAAGTCAGGGTCCTTCCAGTTCAATCCAGAAACAATCTGTACATTCGCAGCAAGCCAGCAGACAATTTTAATCATGGTGCATGGGAACCAATCCAGCACCAAAATCCATAAATTCAAGGGCAAGTCAATACACAATATGGGTGCAAGTCCATGCAGTTCTAGTTAGAGCAACATCTGTGATTCCATGATCAGCAAACAAACATAATCCAGGTCAGAACCGCAAACCAAGTACAACCAGCACTTAGTGCATGTAAGGTAAGAGCCTTAAGGTCTCGAGGGAAACAGAAGAGCTGGATTGATAAGACAAACAGACAAAGGAGCAGGAAAACACACCCAAAAGCAGGACTCACAATGCAACGCAATGCAGGAGTCATTGAGAAGAAGTGCTCCATGTGACACCGTTCAATGTACTGCTTCCGGATGAGAACGTCAGGTGTACAGCTTTCATGTGAAGCAGTGGAGTATGAGATTTGTAGTCTCTCCAGCACCGAAAATCCCCCATGCGCCACAGAACCCCCCCCCCAGGTTCATATCAGACACTGGCACCGAACCCCTTGCTGCACTGGATTCAGAATAGTACCTCAGTGGAATGCCCATGTTCTCCACTGGTGATTGCAATGGACATGAGGGAAGGCTAACAGCAGTGCAGGGCTTGTATATGGGATGATGATTCCCAAGCCCCGTCTTCGGTACCATAACCCTTCCAATCTCCCAGGTTGTTCAACCAACCTCTGCGAAAACAGGATATATGGATTTAATTGTCTTCGTACTCTTCCTCACCATTGACCAAGGCCACATTGATCTGGTGGGCAAGCAGGTTGAGGTCGGACACAGTTTAACGAGGGACAAATGGAATACGACATGTACCTTCCATGACTTGAGCAACTGTAGGCGACATGTCACAGGATCCATGACCCACAAAATTGAAAATGTATGGACTATCAAGGCAGCCATTTCTGACATCCCGGTATGCAGGGATGTTGAGTAGACAATACCCGATCACCCAGCTTGTGAACTGGGGCCTATTTCTGTGCTTACCTGAGTCTGGTGTTCGTTGTTGCAATATTGGGCAGCCTGTATATGACACACTACCACCTGGTATATTTCCTTTAACCAGAGTAGGCAGAAACCCACAGCAGATGTGTCTGTTTCCACCAAGTTGTCTACAGGAATTGCCTGAGGGTGTCGACCATAGATCGCATAAAAAGGTGAAGTCCTGGTTGCGGAGTGCAGGGTATTATTATATCCAAACTCCATGTCCATCAGGAAGGACAACCAGGAATTATGTTGTTGGAGGATCAGATAGTGCAGGAACTGTTCTAATGTCTGATTAACTTGCTCAATCTGTCTGTCAGTCTGAGGTTGGTAGGCTGAGGACCAGATCTCAAAGCCTATGTGTTTGGTTAAGGTTTTCTAAAAACAGGCCGTGAATTGAGCCCCTCGATCAGAGACTACGATGGAGGCTAGTCCAAAATAACGAAAGACCCATTGAATAAAGAGATTAGAAAATGTAGGTAGGCCTTTACAGGGGATGAAAAGGGACATCTTAGAGAAATAGTCAACAACCCCTTAAACAGGGTGTCAATGCCATCCTCCAGAAGCAATTCATCCACAAAATCCATTGACACCACACTCCAAGGGTGTTTCAGGATAGGCAATGGTTGTAGAAGGCCCATCTGTTTCCCTCTGGGGTTCTTGGTTTGTGCGCATACCACACAGTCACGGACATAGGCACTGCAGTCTTCGCACATTTGTGACAACCAATAGCATTGCCTCCTCTGTATGAGTCTGGCCCCAGGCATCCAGCTCTTGTCTCACGTTCATTGGAGAAGTGCACAAATAGACCACTCAATGAGGATCAAGTCCTGCTGTCACCATGGTCAGTACATGATCACGTAATCAAACATGGCAATAAATAAATGCCACCTCATCGTACAAATTGCGGTGGCCATGGCTTGTAGGTTATTATGGTCTTTGTAAACCATCCCGGGTTGTCGTGCCCCTAGAAAGTGGTGACACCATTCCTGGAAAGCAACCTTTATGTCCAATACCTACCGTTCTGTTCCAATATAGTTTTATTGTGAGGATTTCGGCTTTTAGGAGTAGTATGACACTGGATGCAAATATCTGGTTTCATGACAGTATTAGGACAAAACCGTGTCAAGAGCGGTAGTGGAAGCATCAGTCTCAACATAGAATGTTTTCATCATTTTAGGGTGTTTCAGCACTGGCACGGATGTGAAGGCCTGTTTGAGCTTTTGGAAAGACTCTTTTCTTGTGCATTCTCGGATCACTGGAAAGGAACATTAGCCCTGATGCGCTGAATCAAAGGATTCACAATCCTCGAAAAGGTCTGAAAAAGTTCCTATAAACATTTATGAAACCGAGGGACAATTACAACTCACACGTTTTTTGGTTCTGCCACTCTAAGACATCCCAGACTTTAGACAGACTCATCATTACTCTGTTTGCATCCAGCGGGAACCCAGAAATGTATTCTCCAGAACGTGAAACAAACATTTCTGGGGTTTAGCATACAGTACATTTTCCATGTCCGGACATGCCACATGTGTTGCTCCCTGATGGGGGAAAAGAGCAAAATCTAGATACGTGATCACATATTGGTCCAGTGTGTTGCAGTTTATGTTGCTCATAAAATGATAGAATATAGCAGGTGCATTGCATAGACCAGATGGCATGACAAAGTACGGAACATGCACATACTTAGTCTTGAACACGGTCTTCCACTCACCTCCCTCATGTACAAGGATCAAATGCGATGCATTCAAGTTGCATTTCATAAAAAATGCTCATTTTTATCAAATATTTCAGCACTTCTTCTTAATCACAATTCCGGTCACAGGTTATTCCCTGGTTGTTCGATTTAGCAGAGATAAACTCCCACACATGACTTGGAATGCTGGAAGTGATGTGTGGGGGATTAGAGTGTTAAGAAACCAAATGGAACTTATTTTCTAATGTCCAGGTTTTGAAAAAGACCAGGGGCCAAAACACGTGAAAACCAAGGGACAACTTTTGAGTGGATTTAACTAAGGAACAACTTTTGATTTGATTTGGAACTAATGTAAAAAAAATACAACTTAAAAAAACCTAATTGGATTTTTGTGCTCAGCGTTCATTGGAAACATAGAACTGATTATATCTAAAAATCATACAGGACTCGTTTAGTAGCTTCCAGTAACGGGTTGGCCCAAGTGACAGCAGGGCCCCTTAAATGGGCAACAAAATGCTGCCTTTGTTGGTGAATCAGGAAAGGCAGATGGATGACACAAAAGGTTCATGAAAACCCATGTGGATATCAATGGAACACTTCTGGGAGTGCTAAGAGAAAAGGCACTAAGAGTACCACGGATGGCATTCCTGGTACCAGGCCTTCCCCCAATGGAGGGGGCTGGGGTACTGGCCCTGCCAATGCTGCTACATCGTTTGGGTCTGGGGGCAAGGTACTGCGAGCACTCTGTATAGCATTGAGCGGCTGGGTAAAGGGCAGCATGGGCTGGAGCCATGTTCGACCTTAAAGAAGTTATACTCCGAATCAGGGCAGAGACAGGATCCGCACGGTATCCATCTTACCCCAGTGAGGTAAAAAGAGACTTCTCAATCTGTCAAGGATACCACAGAACAGAGACCCTTGAGAGTGTAAGATCTACCTGGCGGTGCAGGAGATGGAAGTAACTCGCTACCCCTAGCCTTAAGTGAAAGGACGAGAGGTATAGCAAACCTGGTTCTCTCCCTTCCGGAAAAGAAAATACAGCAAATGTTAGTAGGCCAAAGGCCAGTATGTCTTATCTGTGGAACGCACCTCCTTCATGCTCATTACCTACAAGGAAGCAGTGTGGGTGCACCTAAAGGCAGAGAATTCTCTGTGGTGGGGCAGCCAACTTCAAGGAATCTAGATGGAACACTTGAGCAAAAACACTAGTGTATGGGTTTGTAATCCAAAGAAAACCAATGGCAAATCTAAGTCAGGGTCCTTGCAGTTCAATCCAATACCAATCCGTAAAAAAAGGCAATCCAGCACGACAATACAAGTCATGTTCCGTGCAAACCAATCCAGTACCAAAATCCTTAAATACAAGGGCAAGTCAATGGGTCAGAGGCCGTGCAGTTCTACTTAGAACAACATCTGCGAATCCAAGTTCAGCAAACATACATAATCCGTGTCAGAACAGAAAACCATGTACAGTGAGGACTTACTGTGTAAGTCAGGATCCAGAAGGTGCGGAGAAAAACAGCAGAGCAGGGTCGCTGGAAACAGACAAAGAAGCAGGAAAAAACATCAAGGAGCAGGACGTGGAACTGCATGCAACATGGGAGTCATTGAGAAGCAGGCTCCACAGGTCATCGGTGCATTTACTGTTTCCTGATAGCGACGCCATCTTGTGGGGATCATGTGATGCTGGGTTGTATGGGAGTTGTATCACAGTGCCAAAAATCCCTCAGGTGCCTGAAGCCTCCAGGTTCGTATCGAGCGCCAAACGCCAAACCACCTGATGCACTGGATTCACAACAAGATTTTTCACAACAGGCTCCTCATTAATGAGTTTCTTCAAAACCTCATTCTTCAAATTCAATCTATATTCAAACAGATTTCTGTTTAGGGAGCATAATGGAATCTGGCACTGTTGTTCCGATTGAGCATGATACCATCTAATTATACTATGCATTAGGGAACCTGACACTTGTATATTCACTGAGAATACTGGAATCTAGCATTGCTTTAATAACTGGAACATGTGCAATCTGACTTCTGTTCTAAGTAGGCATAATTGTATATGGCTATGCTGTGATAAGTAGGCAATAATGAAAGTGCCATTAGCGGCAGGTGCCGTCACGGCATTCACGCTAAGCTATGCCATTTCTTTTTTTGTGAACAGGATCGAGCAGGATTGCTATTTACCAAAAAGAAATACAAAGAAGGATGCCTTTGAGAACGCAACGGGAATGCTATAAAAGTCCTGTTCTACATTAATGGCGGCCAAAGAGTGCAGAAGAGCCACATTCCAGCAACGATGGGCTAAAAAAGAAGACCAGCATGTTTATTTGTTTTTAAAGACGAATGCTGAAAGGGACATCAACGGAAGTGGGAAGATGGACCGCCATTGGTACGCTGGCAATGCGTGCATGTATCAGCTAATAAAGCCCACCTTCAGAGGTTTCGGACTGGATTGTGAAAAAGTCCCTTGCCCGGTGCTTGCAGTGAAGGGTGACCATGTGAACTTGGTTCAACCACCGGTAAGGGATTCAGGGCCCCGGGCAGTATGGGAAGGATCCTCATGTTCATGCCAAAGCACCCCTTCCACATGGGAAGGTTTTGTGGCCAAGGGTAGATGTATAGTGCTGGCCAACATCTTACCCTAGAAATATATACAGGACCTACTGCCTTCTCTTGGTCACGTACCCCCTACCCCACCTCCCGAGGTAAGCTTAGCATAATGTGAAAACAAAGTGGAAAAAATACTAATGCTTAATCACATCGAGGAACTGTTTGTGGAGTGCATAGCAACTCTCTGATTTACTGTTGTTTATTTCGAGTGATGAGATCAGAAGAGATTTGTGGAACCTCATGTCCTATGCAGTGGTCCTCTCCCACACACAGACATCCTTCCCACTACCATAAAACCATACCCAGAATCCTCCCTTACCCCAATCCTCCAAATAATCAATATCTCACTCCATAAAGGCATCTTCGTAAGCAGCTTTAAAACAAGATTAGTCAACTCACTCCTCCAAAATATCCACAGTAGACTCAGATGGCCTTACTTACTAATGGCCACTCACTAGTCTTCTGTTCAATGGTAAAACCGATAAGAAGGCAGTTGCCAACCAACCAACAATTTGATTAACTAATAAGGCCGTTTCCTTGACTACCAATCTGAAATTAGACACAAATGCAGCACGTAAACTGCCACCTTCCAGCTCTTAGATGAGGTTCTATTAACCATGGACAAAGATGACTCCTGCATTTGGTCCTCTTTTACCTCTCTATCCCATTTGACGCAATCATTCACTTGACACTCACAAGCCTACTCTTAGATAGAATGGGGGGTCACAGACACCATGCCCAACGGATTCACTTCCTATCACTTGGACAGATACCGAGCTTTCCAAATGGGTCAATTCGAAACCAGACACCTCCCACTTTCACCAGTAATTTATTTTCATTCTCTATATGGAACCACTTGGGTCACTTCTCAGTGACCTTAATATCTTTCTTCAGCAATGTGCCAAAGTAAAACCTGAAAGTAAATTGTACTCAGGACATATCACACCTAAGGAAATGCCTCACCCCCATTCAAGCTCGGATGACAAGCACCTACTTGAAACTCAATCTCACCAAGTGTAATTTGGCCTTTTCAGCTGAAAGACCAAAGAAATATCGAGGCTTAGTACCACCAAAATGAAATACGCCAATCACGAGTTCAGAGATACATGTATTATTTATTTCTGTACAGATAGCTATCGGGCTCCCAACACCTCGCAGTGTGTACCAGCAGACATCGTGAGGGAAGAGAGTGCTGGATATTACAAAGCATGCATCTTTTATACACAATCCCAGTTACATTGTTGTAGAGGAGATCCCAAATAAAACCTGCACTCCAAGCACCCATTTTGAAGTATCAGGAATGTTCACATCAAGATATGTGACGTATGATGAGCAAATAAACCAGCAGAGAGCCGCGGTAGGGCTCTGCACAGTGCCTATTAAGAGAACAGCATCTATTGACGTACCAGTACTAAGGTAACCATGGGCACTAGGATAGCCATTAAGAAAAACATACCAACAAATGAAACGAAATGAAGATCATCTGTGTACAGTCCCTGAAGAAACCAAAAAGGCCTTAATGGAAGACGAATGGTGACGTCACAAGAACCCGGACTGACTCACAGATAGAAGAAATTACCAAAGAATAGTGCGGCAAGCGCCACTAAACATAATCTACCTCAAACGAAACACATTATTATAAGTGTATTTCCACTTTGCACAAGAAGCAGAATCAACCCAGATTACTAAACTCCACATGAGAAAAGCTTCACATTTAGAAAAACGAGAAGAGATGGCTGAAATTAAACTCAGCAGAGGCAACTCGTGCCAGAAGAGCCAAGGTCATACCAATAGAAGAAACAAACAGTAGCTACATCTAATTGAAACTAAGAACAGAATATACTGCCTCTGAAAGGTCGAGATAAGAAAGCAAAGGCAGGTGGTGGGTGAAACAAAAATCAAATACACTAATTGATGGAATAGAGGCAAATTCACAGTGTCTGAATCACGTGACCAGCCAATCAAGAAGAAACGAGAGTTCACACCTACGCATGGCACCAGGCCAGATGAAGATATCAGAAGCTTTTCCAGACAGAAGATGCAGTTTCGAGGCCAACCACAGTGAAATAATTGACACATGGCTACTAAAGTTATGATTGATTGTGGCAAGGACTGGAGGAAGGGCGGGTAACTAAGGAGCACCTCGCATCTGGCTGACCATTCTGCGTGCTGCTAAGCAAAGTGGAAAAGTATGCATGGGGTTGGTGCCAACCCAATCACAATGGACCAAATAATCGAGGGTCTTATAGTTAGTGGAACCAATAGGACGCCATACTTTTAATGACGTTTGCAGTAGTCATTTTTGAAGGAAGGGCTTAGATGCCCACCTGACAGTGTTTACCCAATCCCCTCACTCCGTTGCCATATACAGATATAGTACCTATATTAAAGTTACCTTTTCTTAGCCAATAGAATTGCATGCTAACTTTTGAGCATTACACATAAATGATGATGAAGTTTTATTTTAGTATAAATGTTACAAATTTTATAAAGTTTGTTGGAGTTGAAGCGAGAAGGAAGATCGCACCATTGCTGATATTTATAACTCCCCGTTTTTTGTAGTTGTCATTAAACTGACTCCCTTTGCCAAACCGTTTGAGTTGTCCTATTGATTGCTGTTGGAGTAATAAATCTTTACCCCCATCCATCTCACAGGTGCTGCTATCTTGTCTTAAAGTGCTTCTGAGCAAACTCCGACTCTATGGGCCGGTCAGGTGTCTGGGAGTACATCGTCGAGCCCTTCTTCAAGTTAACAATTTGCTAGGGTTCATACCCAGTTCGCATGACAAATACAGCAATGTTGTCTTCAAACACTTGAGATGTTTTTCTGGGCACAAAATACAATGGTAACGTTGGTTCCCCAGCTTAAAGTAAGTCCAGTTTCAAGAAATGATCACAATGGGTTTCTGCAAAGGCACAGAGTTTCAGCTATTCAGTATTCTATTCCACTGTTGAACAAGGATGAAGCTATTGGTGCAGTCATCTAAATTGCAGTTCAGTTCAGCTCCAAGGTTTCTTAGTGCAGGACAAACATTCTGCTTTCGGCAGCTTCAACATGTTGACATAGTCCAAAGTTATTTTGCTCAGCTCAAGCCAAAAACATAGTTTAACATGAGACAGAAACAGGAGTTAAACAAAATGGCGGATGATTCTAAAATGGAGGCGAAGTCAGCTTTACTCAGTTTCATTTGAATGCGGTTTTCAGTGCGATGTGAATGTGCTTAGGCCAATGTTCATTATCAGGTGGTATTATGTGAACTATGGTTTTACAAACCCTCCTTTTGGCCTAACCAAAGAACATAACTCAGCCATTTTCACTATACAAAGACCATGTATCATTGTCAGAGCAACCTGAGTCACTGGTTTCAGAGATATCAATCGCCATTAACTCCTTGATGGTAACATCCTGCATTACTAAGACATTGGTAGCTTTTTCAGGCATATGTATCTTAGGTCCTAGTGTAACTATGGCTTGTGCGCAACATCCTCCTATCATAGAACAAATGACACGCAGACATTGTATACAACAGCAGAACAGAAAAATGCCAAGGATTACCATTAAGACTGCAAAGATTTTCCAACCACTAGATCGCAAGTCCCAGAACCATGTTCTAATATTCGAGTTCCCCTCTGGGACATGTACTTCAGTACTTAAGGTATGTCGATTCTGAATTGCCTTAAATATGGTGGGAGAGGAATCAGGTACAAAAACACAGCATGCAGATTCCACCATTTTGCATACTCCACCATGCTCAGCTAAAATGGGTCTAACACCATCCTATTTTGGAGAGCCACTAATCTAATAGCCTTTTGTTCTAAAGTAATGTTATACAAAATATTAGTTGTCCTATTGATGGTTTGCTCCAATACCCTTGCTAATTTTCTGATATCTTTGGAATTCCTTATCTGTCCCCAGAATGGCACGAGGGATTTGGCAACATCACCCAAGACTTGTGAAGGAGTATCACCATTCTCATCTTGCCCAGGACGAGCTTTAGAGACTTCAACAGTAGTGGCGACATATACTCCTGGCAGCAATATACCCAAATAACAAGTACCCTCCCAATCTCTGGGTAACCACAGATATGCCTCATTACCGCAAACAAAGTAAACAAGATCTCCTACATACAAAGGTCTATCCTCACTGGTTAGAATTACAATGTTAGTACAACCCTCGAATGTACCCATTGGTTGAGAACCTTCTCTTCGTATGCAGAATGGAACCGAATTGGGACTATGATTGATAGTATAGGAAGGAGGCATGGCATCCCATTTGCTTAGGGGAGCCATCTTAAAGGTAATCAATGATTGAGAAGGTCTAGAGAATCTGTCAGAAGGCCTAATAGAAGCAACGTTTAGCTTGTTCCTATTCGCAAACAAAGAACATCCTAAAGGTGTTAAGACTTGCTTTTCAAATTTATTCCCGGTGACGCTATCATTCCAACAGCCAAAGAATAATGCCCTAAGCGAAGCGAAGCGAAGCGAAGCGTAACAAGCAGTAGTTAAAGGGAGAGGATGAATATACCAGCCCAGTCCCTTTTTCCCATGTTGTGGCAAATGCGAACACACCCAGCAATTTGTTTTGTTTAGAATGCCATGGGTTGCATTCATAATCATTAAAAAAGTGTTATTATGGTAACCCCCTCTGTGTTGGAGGTCTCGAGGAGGAAGAGTGTGTGGATGCACATAGGGTGGAGACACAGTGAAGGTACTGGCAGTCGGTATCAAGACATCAAGCGGGTGCACATTTTCTAGATATCAGAACCCAAATGTCAATGTAATCATATAAATTGCTGCTATTGTACCAAGTAACCATTTGGTTCTCGAAGACCATGACCCTCAATGGGAAGATTCATCATCAAACAAGTGACCAACATCCTTTTTAGTAGGAGTGGTTTTTACAATGGGCATTGTTTCTCAGTGTCCGTTAAGAAGCCTCACTGTTAGGTTTTTTTAGTTCATCCGGCGGAGACTCCTGACCACGTGGCCTATGTTGATTTAAGGTAACTTTGCCAGTTCCCACCTCTTATTTGTATTCAGCAGAGGAATGACGAGGGACTGGATCAACTGTGGTTTCTTCTGAACAGAGCCTATGCTGCACTTTAAGTTTGATTCAGTGGTCGCAGATCGTACCTTAAGATTCCAGGTACGGTGTGATCCGTGAACAAAGTGTTGTCATTTCCTGAACACAATGAGGAAGCAGAAGCAAGATTGTTTGATGGTGAAGAGGAATTTGAAGAAGAAACAACAATCTCCCCAGGCCCCAGGGGCTTAGGAAGGACTTTCGTAGACAAAGCAGTAGTTTCCCAGGCCCCACGGGCTCATGAAGAATTTCCGTGACACCCTGGGTGTCGATTAGAGCAGGCTTGATGTGAGCATCAGGATCAGCAATTCACAGTCGATGACCTGGACCCTCGTATTTTACTGGGAGGGCTTCTCATACCTGTTGATGAATCAAATACAAGTTTTGAGTTAACTGGTCACACTAGTCAAAAAGAAGCAGGTGTTTGACATCTCTCAACAGTTTGGGTTTTGGTATGTTCAATATATTGGTGGGTCTCCCCATTACAATCTCATAGGGGGAGAGCCCTGTCCTTGATTGTGCGGTCTTCTGCATTGATAATAAGCCTATTGGTAAGGTGTCCGGCCATTTCAAATTACTGTGCGCACAAACCTTTGCTATCTTGTTCTTCAATATACCATTATGGCGTTCTACAAGTCTGGCACTCTGAGAGTGCCTGGCCGAATGGAACCAATATGTAATCCCATGCATACTTGCTGGATGACACCAGCGATAAAATGTGGACCATTATCAGACCAAATGACTCTCAGCAAGCCAAACCTAGGAAAATATTCCTTAAGCATGGCTTTCGCCGTCGACATTGCTGTGGCATCTTTTAGAAGAAAAGCTTCAACGAATTCACTGAAGACGCAGATGACTACTAAAACATATAGTCTGACAGCGCTACATCTCAATAAAATCAAAATGTATAACCTCAAAAGGCATGGAGGGGGGACCAAAACTACCCTTTGGTGTCAGCGTTCCTTTTCCAATATTATGCTGCTAGCATATCATGCAACTCTGAACAAATCTATCAGCAGTCTTCTGAATATTAGTCTTGTACCAGACATGATCTAACAGTTTGCAATTCTTTTTGGCACATATGTATGTTGGACCATGAGCCATTGTCACCATAGCAGTAACATAGGCATTGGGTGGCATCAATCTTTGTTTTTCATTATCCACCCAACAACCCTCATCATCCAAGCCCACTGAACCCTCAGCCCACTGTTTCATTTCATCTGGAGTAGCGTCAGCCTGAATTTCTTTTATACAACCAATTCCTTCATCTATCATACAAGTGTCAGTGACCCCTTTTGTTGGATCTAACGCATACATCTTTGAATGCAAATCAGTGGCAGTCTGTTTAGCTATACTGTCAGCAAAATCATTTCCTTTTCCTACATCATCCGTCACCTTCTGGTGAGCGGCACACTTCATTATTGCTAACTGTGCAGGATGCACAAGTGCTGAAAGTAACCAAACTATTAAAGTGCTATGCTGTATCTTTGGTCCATGCGAGGTCAAGAAACCTCTCTCAGCCCATAGTCGACCAAAGTTATGCACTACTCCGAACGACAATTTGGCTGTCTGTGAATATATTTACACTAAGCCCTTCAGATATTTCACAAGCTCTAGTTAACGCAATAATCTCTGGGCCGTGCACAGAGTTATGCAGAATTCGTTTGGTTTCCAAAATAGTGCTTAATGTGGTGATTGCATAAGCAGCAGTGGATGTACCATCCAGGAGTTTAAAGCAGGAGCCATCACAAAACAGCTCCCCTTGCAGATTCTTTAGAGGTGTATCACTTAGATCAATTCTGCTCTTAGTTTCTTGTTCTGTGGTATAGAGGCAGTCATGTGACATCTTGTCACTACAATCAATTTCTTGCGGAAGAGGCAATAGTTTGGCCGGATTTAATGAGCAACATCTCTTAATTTGGATATGCAGAGCAAATAGAATCAGCTTGTTCCTTGTTAGTCATGCTAATGTGAGATGTCATGCTGATGTGAGATGTTGCATCTGCGTTCTGTTCAATAGAATGTCTATGGAGTGGCGTACCATCACGGTTAAGGAATGACCTAAAACCATACCCTCACTTTGCTTTACAGATGCAGCAGCAGCAGCTACAGCTCTCAAACATCTCAGCAAAGCACATGCAACAGGGTCTAACGTGGAGGAAAAATAACCGCACAGTCTATTCTTGTCCCCATGTTCCTGCGTTAAAACAGCCAAAGCGCATCCATCACATTCATGCACATACAACACAAAGATCCTTTCGTAATTTGGTGTGCCCAAAACTGGCGCTGAACACAACGGTGCCTTGAACAGATCAAAAGCATTCTGGCAATCCATGTTCTACAGTAAAGGCAAAGAAATGCCCTTCTTTGTCAGTGCAAACATAGGTTTTATCATTAATGAAAAATTTTGGATCCACTGTCTACAGTATGAAGCCATGCCTATCAAAGCTCTGACCTCTTTCTGTGTGTGTGGGAAAGACATGCTACAGATGCTTTGTGTCCATTCAGGTGTCAGTCTTCTTCCCTCCTTCGACAGGAGATAGCCTAAATAGGCGACCTCCTGTTGATAATATTGAAACTTTTTTAATGAAGCCTTATGCCTATGTTCTGTTAAATGAATAAGCAGTAACACGGTGCCCTCCTTGCAAGCAACTTCAGAATCTGCAGCTAGAAGCAAATCGTCTACATACTGCAACAACGAGCAAGTAGAAGGTAATTTAAGCATATCAAGTTGTTCTTTCAACGCTGTACTATAGATGCTTGGACTCTCAGTGTACCCTTGTAGCACACGAGTGAATGTAAACGAGAGCACCACTAGGGTGAACAAGAACAAATATCTGCTTTCAACGTGTACAGGAATACTGAAAAAAAGCGTTTTTCAAATCCACAACACTAAAATGTGTAGCTGTAGCTGGAATCATGGTCAATATTGTAGTAACATCAGGTACAATTGGAAACTGCGGAGCAACAACCTTAGTAATGACATGAAAATCAATAATGAGCTGAAAAGGTATCGCATTATCCCCTATCTTATAAACTTGAAGAATCAGACTATTACACACGCTCCCTGCAATTTCCTTAAACACACCAATATGTACAAAATCGGAAATAATACTCTTCAAAGCCTGTTCACCTTCAACCGAAATCTTATACTGCAGAATACATGGCAATTTAACACCTGGTTTCAACACAATTTTAACTGGTTCAATTCGTAAAATGCCAATGTCATTGTCATTAACTGCCCATAGACATGTCAGAACCTTATTCAATTCAGGCGGTAAAGGTCTAGACAAAAATTGTGGAACGGAAGTTTGTTAAGGCCAAATCATTAAGTGCACTCCATCCGGGGAACAGTAAATTACAACATTCAATTCTTTTAATAAATGTAATCCCAACACATTTTCATGACAATTTGTCATCAAAAGAAATGGACATGAATCAGTGAATGGCCTCAGTGAAATCGGTACCCGCCGAGAGACCGGACTAACCACTGCTGTACCAGGAAACCCTACAGAAATGTTGTTCTGTCCTGACAGTAGAATATCTGGAACCCGTGAATGAGCAATAGAACACCTCTCTGCTCCGGTATCTATCAAGAATAGATGCTCCCTATTCCCCACCTTAATTTCAATGTAGAGCCCTTTCTGATCGACGGGAATAGGTACCGGTTCCAGACTCTGCTTCGGGCTGTCCTAGCGGAACAGTATATCGTCAAATGCGAGATCCTCAGAAAAATAGACAGTTGAAGGATTATCGAAAACATTTCCACTATTAACACTTGGTTGCTGAATGTCTTGTGAAGGTGTCTGTTGATTCTATGCAAACTGAATTCTACCAGGCCCCCGTACCCCAGGACGGCCTCTACATCTGAAGGGTTGGGCATTGTGCTCATCATTGAGCTTCCTATCTACAATATGCACATTGGTTCCTGTGTACAGGACCCAGCTGTGCATTACCCTGTGGTATAAATTGACCTCTAAACTGTGTATTCCCACATCTGGCTCCTCTAGCAATCTGCTGTAACAATACTCTAGTTTTCAAGCCTCCCTTCTTCTTTTCCAACCTCACCTTCTCTGTATTAACTCTCTTTTCACAGTACTGAGCTATATGTAATACTTCAGATTGTGATTTCGCTTGCCAAGTGCTCTCACAAGTCATAATCTGTGATTGAATTTCAGGCAACAATCCGTGCACAAACGTGTCTACAAATAGCCTTTTTCCTGACTCTGTGCTTAGGTCCTACCACTAAAATCTGAAAATACTTGTTCAAATCTATTGAAATACTCAGTTGCACCCAATGAATTCAATTGTATAGAAGCCTTAAGTTTGCCCCATATAATTATTTTCTCAGGAACCAGAATTTTTAATTTAACCACTATTCTATCTGGCAACATCAGTATCACTTGTTTCTCACCAGCATTCCTTTCTCCATCTATTCGTACTAAGATATCCCATGTGTCACTCATCCCTGCCTGATCGTCTACAGTTCTAATCTGCTTCTATAAATCAGCAGGTAGGATCACGGGAAACAGCAAATCTATATCACCCAGTGTGAAAACTGATGAATGCAAAACAGATTCAATTTCTTTATTAAATACTGTTGGATTCTTCCCAATATCTGGAATTGTTTGTCTAATGGTATTCGCTTCCTGTCTAGAAAACGGGACATGAACAAACGGAAAAACATAATGTGCTTCAATAGTAGTAGCAGGCGTTCCTGCTGTGGCATCATCTGGGGTTTCTAGTTTTGGAACAAATGTTGGAGGAACCTCCCTCATCAGCAATTGTAAATTAGGCAAATTCAAACACTTATTAAGCAACAGGGCTAAATCAAGTGACAAAGTAGTCAAAGCAGTATCGGGCAAAAATGCTCTCTTATAAACGACCATGATATCTGCGGGACAACAAACCTTTCTCTGCATAAACTCATCTTGTAGATACTCTACCATCACCTGTAACACTTTCCTTTACATTGCCAGAGAATACTGACTAAACGTATCATGAACTTCAATGGGAGAAATTGAAACATGCGAAATCCATCTAAGAGCTTCTCTTGTGCAAATACGCATTTCTTCACTCATTGGTTTCAATGGAGGAAGAAATTGTTTCTGCACATATGAGGCTTCCCGTCCATTACCATCCAATTAATCTGTTACGCTCACCTGACTCCCACGGAGGCGCAGGTCTGGTTTGGAGTGTTGTTGCTTCTTCTATGGTGAGCGCAGGACCCGGAAGATGGACTGGACCGGACCTTCGAATCTGGCTTGTCTGGCTCGCAGGAATATCTTTCTGTATGTGAAAAGGGTGTATTAACAATCTGCGGGAGAAAGTATAAGCCTCCCGCTCCCTTCTCACCCCTCTATGAAACCCTCCTGCGACCCCCACGTGAAGTCTCACCTTAGGGTTTGAAAGGTTGAGCTCTCCATCCTGCTTCTCATGCAGGGGCGCGTTGTATCCAGTTACTTCACTGGGATTTTGATTGTAGAGGGTTCAAGTTTTGTTTTCCCGGTATAGTACCGTAAGGATTCTGTTAATGAGTATGATTCCGCAATAATAATTGTTCGTTGTCTCTTTTTCAGGTGCAGAAACTATTCCAAGAAGAGCTGTGGAACCGAAGAATGAGACTCTTGTGAGCTTGATGAGAGTTCTCTCAGTGTCCTTGTATCAATGCGCTCACTAACGCTGATGTCTTTTTTCCACATAGGGGCCGGGGTCCGGAAATGCCTGGATGCGGCACCGACCCGAAACGAAGCTCAATCCAGAAGAAATCAAGTAGGTCTTTAATAGGCGTTTGGGTAATGTCTTTTCATGCGCCCACTAACGCTGATGTCTTTTTTCCCCATAGGGGCCGGGGTCCGGAAATGCCTGGATGTGGCACCGACCCGAAACAAAGATCAATCCAGAAGAAATCAGGTAAGTCTATAATGGGCGTTGGGTAACGTCTTTTCATGCGCCCACTAACGCTGATGTATCTTTTTCCCCTTAGGGGCCGGGGTCCGGAAATGCCAGGATGCGGCACCGACCCGAAATGAAGTTGGAATAACCCAACAGGTAAGCTTTGTAATGGAAATTAAGGTTTCCTTGTTTTCTTTCCCCTCTCACCTTTATTCTTGTCTTTTTCTCCCTAGGCGCGGTGATGTGGCTGCGAGTCCAGATGTCGCCGTAGAACGTGGTGGTACCTTGTACAGGTGAGTGAGATGCGGCGCTGCAGCGATCGATGCGATATGCTTTTAAATGGATTTCTTCCTTTTCAGGACCGTCGGCGAGATGTCTCCGGAATGCGGATTAACAGGTAAGGACTCTTCTTTACCCTTTTCTCTTCTCTTCTCTCTTTGCAGGTGTTCCAGGATGCTGGCAGGAGTGGCAGAAGGCAGAATGCAGGAGCAAACATGGTGAGCGTCCAGCTGCTAGATGCAGAACAACGCGAAGCGTGAGTTGCTGCTTGGGCGTGGCTTAAATAGCCTTCAAAGTAGTTCCAGGTATGTATCCTTCCTCTCAGGTATGTACTCCTCCCCTGACCACACCCGTGTGGTTAAGTAGTTCCAAAGATAAAGTAGTCCCATTCAGGCCTCAGAAGGCCTGGATGTTGCAGCATGGTCTGCATCAGGTAAGTTAACACTAAGCACCTTTAACACAAAGTCCCCTTTTATGAGCCTGGCGCCTATGGCGTCAGGACTGAGTCCAAAGAGCCCCTACTTGAGGCTGTTGTGACTTCCCTTGAAGAAATGATGTCTGCGTCTGGGGTAGCTGGGTCTTGTCTGGCACCTTGGAGGTAGGCATCATGACAGAATCTTTCTGTAACTGATCTAGCTCCCTTTTAAACTCATATACCTTCTCGACATGCTCATGTACTTTCTCTGCACTGTCCCTTGAGCGGGCTAGGACATTCAAATCCCTCAACCCCTGTGGGACATTCATGTCTGTCAAATCACTACATATATCAGCTAAATGTGTTCTCATCCCTTCTATCAAAATAGCCTGTTCAGGAATATTCTCTTGGACAGAAATCACAACTAATACAGCCGATTCATCGCCCTCCTCTATATATTTTTTAGCCCATGTATGCAATTCTCTTTTTCTAGCTTTAGATACTGTAGCACAATTCTTGGATAAAGTCCCGCCCCTTCACCTACTACAGGTGGAGCAGAACCACTTGGTAAGGAATCAATAGGTAACAAAGGCAATACCGCAGGAGGTGCAGACGGAATTAAGGGGACGGCAACTGTCGGTAAGGGTGGAGATGCAGGAGGAGGAACAACGACAGGAAGAGGAACAACAACAGTGGAAACATTTCTATGTTTATTTAACAGTTTATAAATCAACTCATCTGAGGTATGAAAATCCTGAGACGGATATATCTTTTGCACATCAAGTGAGAAAGCCCTATCCATACTTCTAATAGATTCTGACTGTTTCTGCTGATCATGCAATAATGCTTTTTCAGTATTTGTCATGTGTCTAAGTGCATGCTTTTCTTTACTTTTAAGTTGCTGCATAGTTTCCTTTCTCCAATCTTTAATTGCATCAAATGCTGGAGGCCTAGCCTTTTTCTTCTGCAATATAGATTCTAAATGCTCTAGGTGGGCAATTTTGAAACTGCCATAGACTGGCCACTGAAGTTCATAAACATGTATAGTTTGTCTGTTCCAAATATCATTAAATATGATACTACTTAGGCCGTACTTACAGTACATTAAACAAGCCGGCGACCCAACGGTTGGCGCCAATTGGCCCCATCCCAGAGATTGTCTATCTCTGAGTAATAATACCCTGAAACAGGATGACAGTTTCCCAGGCATACCAGATCACTGGTATTACCTGGTGTTGTTTGTATTCGCAATTACAAAACTGCAACCAATATCAGGATTCTTAGGAATTGGGGCATGACTCACCTGATCTCAAAGATACTAAGGGTCCGATCTGATTTCAAATGATCATCACGGCTGGCGATTTCGGCAAAGAGCATGCCTCGATATGGGGATCCTCGTCAAGATGTCCTCCTGAACCGCTTGCTCACCGTCCAGGGATCGGATCATGCAGTACTCCTGAGGAGTTGCGTCTCGTGCAGGGGTCCAATTCACTCTCCGATCCCAGTCTGGTAGCCACATCTCTTTTTCAGTGATGTGACATCAATCTTGAGGGTCCCTATTCGGGCGCCATCTGAAAGACCAAATAAATATCAATGCTTAGTACCACCAAAACAAAATATGCCAATCACGAACCCAGAGATGCATGTATTATTTATTTCTGTAGAGATAGCTATCTGGCTCCCAACACCTTGCAGTGTATACCAGCAGACACTGTGAGGGGAGATAGTGCTGGACATTACAAAGCGTGCATCTTTTATACACAATCCTGGTAACATCGTCCAGCCCTTCTCCAAGTTAACAATTTGCTAGGGTTCATACCCAGTTCAAATGACAAATACAGTAATGTTGTCTTCAAACACTTGAGATGTTTTTCTGGGCACAAAATACAATGGTAACGTTGGTTCTCCAGCTTAAAGTAAGTCCAATTTCAAGAAATGATCACAATGGGTTTCTGCAAAGGCAGACAGTTTCAGCTATTCAGTATTGTATACACTGTTTGACAAGGATGAAGCTATTGGTGAAGACAACACCAATAGCTAGGTGATTTTAACTTAGGTTACAATGATATCAAGGATACCCACTCTACTTCTATTGCTACGATGTTGAAAGAACTCTGCTTCACTCAGAAAGTAAACTTACCCATGTATAACAAAGGCTGAACTCTCGACTGGATAACAGATTATACCTGTAATGCCAACATCACATCCATTGTTCCCCTTATCTGGACAGACCATCATCTCTTAGTATTCTCACTGGTAACTAACCTAGCCATAGTTCAGGCCTCCTTGCTCGCCCCACCTACCCTCACAAGGAATAAAAATCATATGACATCTGACAAACTGCTGCCCCTCATACAACACAAGCTTAACTCCGGACCAGACAATGTGGACCCCAACTCCCTAGTTGAACAGTATAACGAAATTATGAACTCAGCCCTTGACAATATTGCACCTCTCAAATTAAGGAAGAGTAAACCGTTAAAACACCTTAACACTTGGTTCACCCCTCACTTAAAAAAACCTTAGACTACTTAAAAGAAAGTTTGAAACTGCTTGGAGACTCTCTCCATCTGCAGAAAACAAACTAAACCTTAATAATAACTAAACTCAATATAAGAAAGACATCCTCCTAGCCAAACACGAGACGTATGATAACAGAATATCACAATCAAAATCTAGCATCAAAGAATTATTCAGTATTCTAAAAGAACTAGAAACACCTATCGTACCACAAGAGAACTGCACTAAAGATAAAAAGTGGTGTGCTAGTATCCAGCACGCCTTAACCAACAATGTCTCCAACCTACAAATCAAAATTACCCATAAGAAAGCCTCGCTAGCAACTCAAACTACTCATAGTACAGCTCCACTGCACCGCAAACAAGAAACCTGCTTCAGCTTCTCTAAAGTCTCTGTCATTGAGGTGGAGCAGGTCATACTGGGACTTAAACCGTCCAATTGCAAGGGTGACCAATGCCCGGCACAACTTATTAAGGATGCTGCGAGAGAACTTGCGCCCTTTATAACTAAACTTATCAACTCTTCATTCACAACCGGAACTGTCCCAAACAATTTGAAAGAATCCTGGGTACTACAACTACTCAAAAAACAAACCCTTTACCCTGCCATACCCACAAACTTCAGACCCATCACGAGTGTGCCATTTCTCTTAAAAATTCTAGATAAAGTGGCCTACATTGAAATACAGAACTTCCTGGAATCTAACCTTCTACTAGGTTCTCGCCAATCTGGATTCCGTCCCCAAAACGGTACGGAGATGGATCTTATTGATATCAAGGCACAAATAGACGAGCTTAGAGAGAAGGGCCAATCAGCCCTACTCCTCCTACTAGACCTCTCGGCTGCATTTGACTTGGAAATTCAGCATGTGCTGCAATCCTTAGAATGGGAAATAAAAAAATGTAGTCATATCTCACTGAGAATCACAATGAATATCCATCTGAGCCATGATACTCTTCAAAACTACCTGCATCAAATATAGGTCACCTACTACACAAACACCAGCGTACCTAGCGACAAACATGCAGCCTTAGGTAGGGAGTGAGCTCCTCTAGGAGCAGAACTCTGCCAGACTGAAGACTAGGCTGGCACACACAGAGAAATTCAGGAAATAGGCCTTCTCACCTATACCAGTCGACTTGAGGACTATTCTGGTGGCAATCCAGACTGCTTCAATGGTCCTGTCATTCAGGAAGGAACTCAAGATCCTGATTTTAAGGGAATACTTAATGGACATATATATATAGTACCTGATACTCCTACATATATACCACCCCTGCATTACAGGATATCCAAGATACGATAACCTGAAAACTCATCTTGAACAGACCTCTTTTTAACTCACATTTCTTGTACAGTGCTCTGGTGCTTCCCAACTAGATTTCCACTATAGAAACCCAAATAGAGATACTGTGATAATCCAAAGTGCAACCTGACATTAAGAAGACTAGGGATGCAGAGTAAGGGAAGGCAGGGGACAGGCACCCAGACTAGCAGAAAGTCAGTACCCGGTTAGAAAGTTACCAATCTAGTGTCAAGCCAATAAGTGCACACACCTAATATAATTTTAGTGAAGGCAGTGCCGTGGGTAGAACCTTATATGGTCAGACGGGTATGGGAGTCCAAATAGAGTGGTTATGCAGAGCAGGAGAGGTTTGGAGGCAGACGAAGCTGGAAAATAATCTTTCAAAATCAAATATAAGTATGTTGCTTAGGGGCTCTTCTTATCTACATGTATGGTGTTTAGGGGTTCTTCTGATCTACACAAGTACTAAAACATGTTCAGTGAATGTCAGAATATTGTTGTAGCATCACAGACAAAGCTTGCTCTAGCCTATATATGAGCTGTCATCGGCATATGATATACATATTTAATTATTCACTTAATCACTATTGGCCACGCCCCCACCTCCGTGATCAATCCATAAATCAAGCGACCGCGCGCACCAGCGCGCGCACACCAGAAGCACCCACCAGAAGCGCCAGGACTGCCTTTCTCCTGGACCTTCTCATTGGAAGAATCACTATTGGGTATAACCAGCACTATCACTTCGGTTGATATTTGGACCTAAAGACCCTACGAACATTAAGAACTTCATTTACAAGCTTTAATTCTTTATTTTTCTGCTTGTTTTCTTAGCCACACCCCACCTCCGTGACTAATCCATAAATTAAGCGACCAAGCTTTTCACTTTTTGCTCTCTGCCTTTTCTTTCTTTATACCTATATTTCTTTGTACTTGTCTGTACTTCCTAGTTCTTGTCCTTGTTCTCTTTTTCTTTCTGCTCCCTATTATCCCTTGCCACTAACCCGTTTCCCCTGCTCTCTATCCAGATTCCTGAATCCCGTCCTGGTACTTACCCTCCCCCTCCTATTCCTTTTACTCTGTCTGCTTCCTGCACCCGATTTACCCTTTGCCGCTTGCCTTCTTAACTTCTACCCTACCTTGACCCTGCTTCCTGCGTCACGTTCACTGCCGTTTGTGCACTGACTTCTGCTTTCTGCTTACGCTCCATCTCCCTCTGTTGATTTTCCTGCTGAGTTTAAGAGCTCCGGTTGGGGAATTATGGTAGTGTTTGCACGCGGTGCTCCTTGCACGTCAACAGCGTCCTTGAATAGGCGGGCATGCAGCCTTCAATGATTCTGTGAGTAAACTATCACCAAAGCGGCCGTCTGCTGGCAAATCCTTTTTACCACTACCTAACCAACCGATTGCGTGACAACACGGGCTTGTGAATACGCCTTAGGAGCTCTCACCTCTGAGAGTTGCTCAGCGGTCATTTGGCCGTACAGTAATCATACTGACAGCTATGGACCTGTAGAAGATCTCTGTGCTGATACCGCCCCCAGCTGAGTGTTCGCACTTAGGCCTTATATCTCACTACAGCTGCTCTCTTGTCAAATTAGAGCGAGTAGCACGCTACTCAAATATCTAGAGGGAGCAGACGTTCATTCAAGTTTCTTGGTCTGGCTAAGCCACAATTCGCAACCCGCATCGAAATTTGAAGGTTCCACTATAGTGAATGATCTAAATTTTGTACTAATAAACTAATCCGAAAAAATGCAGTATGATGCCGCTGACTGCAGGGATACCCCCGCCCCTATTTTGTTACCAGCGGATGCCATTAACCATATGCCCTGGCTTTCAGCTGGCCTCCATGGGCATCCTCCCAGCCAGGGCTTCTATATCTATGCTGTCAGCAAATCATTCTCAGGGTATATGTGAAGTACCAATTCAGCCTTCTACCTCGCTAAATTCGGCACCACTGGTGCAGTTTCTTTCTGACCATACCATGGCGTCCTATGTACCAGACCAAATTCCCAGGTACGACAACTCTAACGTAGTTCTACCGGGCTCCGATCTGGAACCTGAACTTGATCACAACACCTTCCTCTCTCAATCCATGATTCCGCCCACCCCTCACTCCCTTTACTCAGACATACTTAGGGGTCTCTCAGCTCAAGCTGAAGCGGCTGAATCCGAGGTCTACTTATCTGTCCTCTAGCTCACTCAACACAAGCCACTGCCACACCCGCCATACCAGGCAATAAGGAGGCGTCACTAGGCCTATCTGACCCCAGACTATCTATATCACCTGAACTATATCCCACAGATTGCCCAAACAATATTATTTCTTCACCTGAGTCAAATGTATCTCCCCTCCTTTCCTTTGCCAAACCCTTGCCAACGGCCCTCCTTTGGGTTCCCCCCTGTGCCCAACCCAGTGCTTCAGACGGCCTTGAATGCCATCAATACGTCCATCCTAGCTCTAACCAAAATCGTTGGTATAATTGAAACTAAAGCTACTGCACAAGGAAATTATGTGACAATGCTTACTAATAAGCTTGACTGGTTGTCATGGAACCTTCCAAATATATTAAAAAGAGTGCCCCTTTCTGTATCTTGCAATATTGATCAACAGGAGCTTCGAGTGTCCTCCCCTGTCGATGCCCCAGTTGTTGAAAAGATTTTCCCCCCGTCTGTGGGCCCGAATCTATCTTCTCCTCAAACAAAATCCAACGATATCAGTCCTACGGTTAATGTTCTACCTATCACAATTGAATCCTCTTCACATTCAAATTTAGAGCTACCTCTCTATGACATCTTTTGTCGTCCATCTCAAAAGATGCGCAGGAAAAAAAGACGAAATCGCAAGCGAACAGCTGAGTGGAATACTGAATTAAACATGACCACTGATCATAGCAAACCAAAAAAATCAAAGAACATGCCAGTTGCAAAGAAAAATAAAAAATCTAAAACTAAATCATTCGTAGCAAACTTATCAACATTGCACATCAAGGACAAAACCTGCCCAACTGCTGCCCATGTGTCTCCCGCCAAAGTCGTTGCAGCAGTCGTCCACTTGCTTTTGACTGAGCCGGCTGGCATCCCAGGTAAGACACTTGAAGCTCCTGTTTCCCTTATGTTATCAAACCTGACTCGAAAGTTATTTGCTCTAATCCTGAGAAGTCAATCTCACAAGAGGAATTGATGAATTTATCTGTCTATTCCCACAACAATGATGTATTGCTGATGCTGTTCACCAAAGCTTACATGAACCCAACTCAACTCAGCTAACACATAGCCCTATGTTTTGTGTGAATCTAAATCATATTGGGATTTCCTTCAAAACTCTAGAACAGAAAAGAAACAAGTTTATCAGAAGAATACCCTTTACAACGTCTCCCATACCCACAACAGCTGAACAGACTGAGAATAGTTTTCCATCTCCTCAATCAATCACCATGGCCCCCACTGTTCTAGCTCCCGAGTCCCGGCAACCACCTCCAAGTGAGAATTTCGACCCTGTGGAGAACTTACAAGATGCCACCTTAAGAATAACAATGATTGACAGAATCTATCCTGATCCATTCCCAAGCGAAGTTACTTTACTAACTGTGTTTCAGTGCATTGCGGCCCTTCGTCACATTAACTCTGATGATATTGAGTGAGTCTCCTACCCCAGACCAGCATACCAAGACACTGTCGATATTGAAATATCTTCACTGATAATTAAGAATTACATCTGGCAACAGTGACACCTTCTCCGCGAAAAGGGCTTAGCCCTAGAAATAGTAAATCGACCAAAGCCGAGTCAATCGATCGCGTCCACTTCTTAGAATTCCTTGCCAAGGGTGGACAAAATCGCTGGCAACAGCAATAAAGGAGGGATGAACGCCTGCTGCAACTGTAATCAGACCCCAGTAACCATGGTCCACACACCAATCTCCAAATGGACCTGGTTATCAGTTGCCACTTCTAAAACAGTGAATAACCATTGGCTACAGGGTTCAACCACACTGCGCAAATGTTCAATGGCCTTGTGGAACACACAAGGCTTTTCGCACCTATTGAATATAAAAAATACTCAATTAATTTTCATGATGTAGTCTTACTACAAGGGACCTGGATGACCTCAGCCCCTGTGTGGCTGGATCACCAGGTTCTTGTCGTCCCCGCTTCCAAACCGGCTAAGGGAAGACCGGCCGATGGTCTATTAATTGCGACTCCTCTTGACTCACAACTATACATGGAAGCTTTATCATCGCCTGATCACGGAATCCAACCTGTTATTATACAAACTAAAAACAAAAATCACCCTTTTTTCCCTATGATTAAAGTAATAAACATCTACTGGAACCCGTTGTCTCCAACCAAACCATTCTTCTTTCATAAAATTGAGGAAATTCTGGACAATATCTTATTAAATACCAACAATGCTATGACTATCATAGCAGGTGATTTTAAAAACCCACCTAGGGAGGAAATACCTCTAGAGCTAACAAAAGGATGTCATTGATGAATATCAGACAATTCTCAGTTCTTAATGGTAACTCTAAACGAGATTTCCCCCCTCAAGCGACCTGGTCCAGAGGGTCCTCGAATTCTGTACTTGATTTCATCTTTATTTCAAGTGATGCAAATAGACTTGTACAAGAATTTGAAGTTATATTAACCAAAGCAAGTGATCACAATCTTCTAGAGGTCCGGTGGCTAGCCTAACTCACTAGAACAGAAGGTTATTTTCAAGGCTCCATCTATCTAAATACAGCTAAGAACTGAATTAAATGGGACCTAAAACCTATTGACTCTTTACAAGCCAAAGTGGAAGACGCCTCCAACTCTGATCCAAGTTTAGCACAAGTCTTTTATAATGAGCATATACAAATTATAGCTCAAAGTGATGGAAAGACTTGGAAGCCAAAGCTCTTTTATAAGCACAAACCAAATTTGGAAATTGCTGATTTAAAAAGAGAGCTACAAAAAGCCTTAAGAACCTCACCTAGAAACGCCAACTCTGCCCTTAAATCAGCTCCAAAGAACGAATATAAAAATAAAATAAAACATATTTCACATCCAAAAACAAAAGGATGCAGAAACTATGTTTCAAGCCTTACTGAATAAATTCGCAATGCAGATATGGCAAACTATAAACTCCACTTCTAGAAACGCTCACAAATCTACACAACTTAATGGTATCAATGAGGAAACGTGGAGAACATTTTATCAAAAATTGCATTTCACTGAGACCTCTGCTACAGGTCCATTGCCGGACCCACCAGATCTAACTGAACTAAAATTTGACATCCTAGACATTGTAATAATAATAAAAAAACTAAGCTCATCTAGAGCACCGGGCCCGGACATGCTGTCTAACTCCATTCTTAAGGAAAATCCAGGGGCTTGGGCTGGTTTGCTGAACACAATATTTCAAAATATTATACATTCTAAGGTCATTCCCCCATCGTGGCAATCGGCCATTATTAATCCAATTTTTAAGCAAGGTGACAGAGCAGATCCATGCAATTATAGACCTATTGCACTTTTATAAGTCCCAGGTAAGATCATAGCAAGACTTCTGTCCATTTGCCTCTATTTTATTTAATTTTTATATCTCAGATTTTTATAAGGCTCTGTCTACCATCCAATCCTTCTCACCACAGGTCGGTAATCATCACATTCCTTATGTGCTATATGCAGATGATTTAGTCCTGTTCGACAGAACACCAATTGGTTTATCTAGAAAATTAGCAGCACTGACTACATTTGCCAAAGACAATAATCTAAATATAAACACCAAAAAGTTCAATATTCTGGTGTTTAATCCGACCAACAAAAAGTCTAAATTTACAGTCACCTGGAAACTAGCCAACAAAAACATGGTGAAAATTACCTCGTACAAATATCTAGGAGTTAACATGAATGTGCATTTGCACGAAAATCCGTACAAAGAAGAACTAACGTTAAGAATGAGAATAATAGCCATCCAAGCCAAAGCCATACATGGCAAATATGGAAAATCTTCCTTAATGCCAGTCCGTATAGTTTACTTACAAAAAGCCATTCCTATTATAATTTACGGTGGGCAAACAAAGCAAATGAACAAGGCGGTAAGATGGGACATTCTCGAGGGAATTTTTTGGAAAACAATATTATCAGTACCTCAGAGCATCCCTATAGCCCTCCTTCGGCATGAATTGGGTCTCATCTCTTTGCAAATTGCTATTGAATGGTCAAGGCTAGCCTTGTATAGAAAAGTGCTCCACAACTAAAAACTTATTCCCAGTAGTAAAAAAACGTTTAACAAATACACCCGTGAATTCGTTAACCATGTGGAAAACACAGTGTTTAAATACTCTGCTGGATGCCTCTATATCTGCCGACCTCCTTTTAGAGTCTCCTGACAAAGCTAAGCTCCAACTATACAGACAAGATTGGATCGACACAAGGGAATCATGTCTGAACTATCAAGCGTTTAAACTAAAAGCTTTCCCTCACAAGCCTTTAAATGAGGTCCCAACCTACATACAAGCTTTTCCAGATAGAGCTTATGCTGACACGTTTTTAAGGTTTAGACTAAACCTTCTATCAACCAATTCAAAAATTGCATCTTACGATAAAGGATCCACAGTCTCTCCTTTATGTAGATTCTGCAAATTGGAAACCCAACCCGAGACTATGGTGCCTTTAATAACTGAATGTGAGACTCTATCTACACTGAGAGAAAGCCACTTTTTGAAATATTTTGAGCATAGAATTATTTTAACAAAGAACAGCTGTGGATCGAAGTTTTTAATGCCTCTAAGATCAGCCTAATAATTGATATTGTGAAGTTTATTGTCAAACTCAATCTGTAATCTGTTGACAACTAAGTTTTTATCTAAATTCGCTGAGCTTCATTTTAGACAATTTTATATATTTTATGGCCTTATGGATCTACTGATTGTTTTCATGTAATTGCAATAATGTACATTTTATGTAATATTTTATCTTAACATGTATGCAAAATGAGTTGAAGCAGCCAGTTATGTAAGGATAATGATGTGACAAAGAATAATAATGTACTATAATTGAAAAAGTTGATAACTAAAACAATTTGTAAATTAAAAAAAAATAAAAAATCCACTTCAGCCTTTGCATGTAGCATGCCAAGAGGAAAACACAGATATATTCAAGGGGAGGGTAGGTTCATTTTAATGGTTACAAGTAGAATGGGAGCAGCATTGATAAAGCCATCCTTCAAGGGTGGCAGCAGCCTGGTATTTGAAGACATACATTGCCATTGCCTGTTTCCTAGCAAGGCTTCTGCTTCATATACTCTCTGGAAAAGGCCTTTTAAGGGTGATTTCCTTCATCTAAATCCATCTGAATCCCATAAAAGGTTAAACATTTGGAAAATCTCCCTTCGCCTGCAGATTTCCCAAGAATTCTCTTACAATTCCCTGTGTCATTTCTATAAGATTTTATATTTAATTTAGATGCTGAGCTAACACATCTGAGATACCATGCCATGAAGCAGACACACTGGATAATGGATTATTGCTTTCCCATAGGTCACAATGGTGAGGGCTACATGGCTTTTTGGATTTTTGAAGCATTGTTTCACTAAGAGGCAGACCCATGATCTTGTGATCTGGCATCCTTTGTAAACCATTAAGCACCAAAATATGGTAATTTTCTGAAATGGAAGGCTCTATTTTGTTGTACGTGTAAGATTTACCACATGTTCTGAATGCACAGAGCGATATCTGTTCAGCTGAGGTAATTGATATGTTACTTATTAACAGTGGATTGTGTTATACCCAGAGAGCTGACTTCTGGACCTTTTTATCTTGTGAACTAAGCTTTAATTCTTGCCATAACAGAGTCGTGGTTGAACAAAGCAACATTTTCTAGTGCTACCCTGGCCACTGCGTCCAACTTCTTAATCTCTTGCGCTAATCGCCCTGATCAAAGAGGCGGAGGAGTAGCAATTCTGTTTAACAAACTTCTTAATCTGCATGTTATTCCCCACGATGACCCTGATGGCTACGAAAGTCTTTAGGCTAAAATTGTTACGCTCACCTGGACCCCACAGGGGTGTCGATCGGACCCGGACAGCTGCGGTCTCCGTCAACGTGATGCGTAGTACAGAGATGACTGTCTGGACTGGCCCACCTAGTCTTGTCTGCTGGACCCGAAGAAGTATTTTCCTGAAAGTGTAGACAGGGATAAGCCACATGTGGGTTTTAGTGATGGCCTCCCAACTGTTCTCGCTCTCCCCCACTAATCACCTCCGATATCCCCTTAGTAACCTCACCTTATATCTGTAAAAGATGAGCTCTCCATCCTGCGTGTCTTGCAGTTGCGCGCAGATACCAGTTACTTCACTGGTTTGAAGGCGTTGGGAGAGTTCCGGTAAGCATTGACTCTGAAGTCCCAGGCGGGATTGGTAAGTATCAAGTTCAAAGAGTTCAATGTGCCCGATGTTCACTCTTGTCCCCTTCCTTCCTTATGTTGCAACTGAGTTTGTGAGAAGAAGGTCTCGTAGCTGCTGCTGGCGTTCAGGTAATAGTCTGTGATACCCAACGCTGTCCAGTAACTATTGCATGCGTTAACCGGTGGTAAATCAGGTAAGTCTATGGTGGTAAGAGGTATTTGTTGATTCCCTTGGCTCACCTTGTTATTCTTGTGCTCCTAGGTGCCGGAGTACGGCGAAGAAATAATGGAGACAGTGCCGGATCGAAAGATGCTGTGAGAACTGGTGAGTATGGCGCCATGCTGGAGCTGGCGAAGCGATGCATGCAGGACTGATGTACTTTCCAGGTCGGGAGGTGAAATGGATCCGGAATCAGGTGAGGAATTTGAAATAAGTTTGTTTTCTAACCTTGTCCTTTTCTTCCTCTTTATTCTAGGAGCTCCGGATTCGAGGTGGGCGTGGCAGAAGACTGGATGCTGGCTGCAGGCATGCAGCGTGGCAGAAGACTGGATGCTGGCTGCAGGCACGGTGAGAGTCACGCTGCTGGATGCAGAATAACACGAAGCATGTGCTGCTGTTCGGGCGTGGTTTAAATAGCCTCCAAAGTAGTCCCAGGAAAGAAGTTCCCCAGGACCACACCTGAGTAAAAATTAGTCCCTGTAGTAAAATAGTCCCATCCAGACCTCACGTTGGCTTGGATTTATTTGCAGCATGGTCTGCATGAGGTAAGTAATGTCTATAGGCCTACGGCGCCAGGACTGAACCCAGACAGCCCCTAGCTTGGGCTGCCTGGGTTTTTGTAAATGTCTGGATGCCTGCTCCTGGGGCTGATGGGCTTGATCCGGATGCCCGAGGGTAGGCATCATGACAGCACTCCCCCCGAAACCCTCTCCTAAAGTTGTTCTTCCCCTTGGCCCTGGTTTGCCTGGGAAGTTCCGATGGAATTTCTTCACCAACCGAGGTGCATGAACGTGGTCACTAGGCTCCCATGACCTTTCCTGTGGTCCGTAACCTTTCCAGTCGATTAAATAAAAAAGTCTTGATTTAACCAACTTAGAGTCCAGGATATTCTTTACCTCGAATTCAGGTTTTCCATCTATTAGGATGGGGTCCAGTGGTTTGGCAAGTCTTGTCCCGGGTTGAACTGGTTTCAGAAGTGAAACATGAAAGACAGGATGGATCCGCATATTAGAGGGTAATTCTGACTTGACGGCCACTGGGTTGATAATGGCCTTAATAGTGTAAGGTCCCAAATACCTAGGATTAAAAGTCTGAGTTCCTTTTAGAGGTATGTGTTTTGTAGCCAGCCAAACTTGATCCCCAATCTGATATCGTGGAGCATCGCTTCTATGTTGATCAGCATTTTTCTTATATTTCTCTTTAGCGTGTTTCAAATGTTCTGTTGCCTCCTTAAAGGCTTGTGTAATAGTAGAGTGTAAATGATGAACTGCAGGCATTTCTAAGTGCTGAGGCGAATCGAGTTCTGAGGTTCGAGGGTGATGTCCGTATATGGTATAGAAGGGGCTTTGTCCGGTTCCAGAATGTACTGAGTTATTGTATGCGTATTCGGAAATCCATAAAATATCCTTCCAATTGCTTTCGGTCTGGTGCAGCATGCAACGTAGGTACTGTTCAAGGGTCTGGTTGGTCCTCTCCGTCTGACCATCGGTCTGGGGATGGTGACTGGTTGATAACCTCACGTCGATTTGCGTCAATTGACAACATTTCTTCCAAAATTGTGAAATTAATTGACTGCCTCGGTCAGAGACCAATATGGAAGGAAATCCGTGTATTCGAACAATGTTTTCGAGGAACTCCTTGGCCAAAATTGAAGCGGAAGGTAATCCTTTTAAAGGAATAAAGTGGGCCATCTTGGAAAAAAGATCCACAATAACTAGGATGGTGTTAAATCCATTACATGGAGGTAGATCTGTAATAAAGTCTAAAGACAAGGTGTGCCATGGTGTAGGTGGAATATCCAAAGGTTGTAAAAGGCCAGTGGGTTTTTTCTTCTGGCTTTTGTTTTGGGCGCAAATGCCACAAGACATCACAAATGACTGTACGTCTTTTCGCCAAGTGGGCCACCAGAACTGTCTCTTAATTTTCGCTTCAGTTTTTGCGATACCTGGGTGCCATTCCATCAGGGTGTCATGGTAATTGGAGATGACTAGTTCTTGTATTTCCTTGTGTGGTAAAAATAGTCATCCTTGATAGAAAGGTAGGTCATTGACGACTGAGCAGTCCGGGCCTTTCTTTACCCAGTCCTGCAGAGCTGCTGGATCGAAGAGTTGTTGGATTTTTGAATGAATATCTTCTAGTGTCTGTCGAGTAATTATGCCAAGGATTCTTTGCTCGGGAATTATTGGCACCGGTTCCGGGTTTGCATATGCTTCTCCCATCCCTATTCGGGATAAGGCATCTGCTTTGCCATTTTTGCAGCCTGGTCGATAAGTGATCATCGAAGTTGTCGCGATGATTGGGCTTTGGCTGTTTTTAAATACTGCAGGTTCCGGTGATCAGTGATTATGGTAATGGTATGCCTGGCACCAAGAAGGTAGTGCCGCCAAGCCTTAAAGGTGGATTTGATAGCTAATAGCTCTTTATCGGTAATTGCATAGTTTAACTCAGGTGCTGAGAACTTTCTGGACCAAAACGCTACTGGGTGAAGTTGACCAGTTTCAGGATCCTTCTGGGACAGGACAGCTCCCATGGCTAAACTGGATCCATCAGTTTCTACTATGTATGGAAGCTCAGGGCGTGGATGCTTTAAGACAGGTGCTGATGTGAATTTCGCTTTCAGCTCTTGGAAGGCCTTTTCAGCCTCTTCGGTCCACAAGAAACGTTTGTTTTTTCGCAAAAGTGCTGTGATGGGGTGTACAACATGGGAGAAGTCCGGAATTAATCTGCGGTAGAAATTAGCAAATCCGAGCATGCTTTGTACCCCTTTGACTGAACTGGGTGATGGCCACTTGAGAATTGCGTCCACCTTTCGAGAGTCCATTCGGATAGCCTTTGGAGTCAGGATAAATCCAAGAAATTCAACTTCTGTAGCATGAAAAACACATTTTTCCAATTTTGCATATAACTTGTGCTGGCGTAGTTTCTCAAGGACTGCACGCACGTGCTTAACATGGTCTGATTCTGAGGAGGAGTACACTAGAATATCATCTATCTATACGACGACACAGACGTCAATGAGTTCGCGAAGGACATCGTTCATAAAATACTGGAAGGCTGCTGGTGCATTGCACAACCCGAAGGGCATCACCTGATATTCGAATAATCCGTACTTGGTGCGGAAGGCAGTCTTCCATTCGTCGCTTTTCTTGATACGTACCTGATGATATGCCCCTCGGAGATCTAACTTAGTGTAGATACAAACATCCTTTACTTGGTCTAGTAATTCGGGGATCAGAGGCAATGAGTATCGGTTTTTTACCGTAATCTGATTTAATGCGCAGTAACCTATGCACGTTCTAAGGTCACCTTCCTTTTTTGGCACGAAGAATAAAGCTGAAGATGCAATAGACTTGGAAGGACGAATAAAGCCATTAGCAAGGTATTGGTCCAAGTATTGCCGTAAGTGAAGATTTTCAGGTTCCGTGAGGATGTAGATTCTACTGCATGGGGGTTGTGCACGGGGTAGGAGGTCGATTTGACAATCGTATGATCTGTGAGGAGGTGATGTATTGGCCTGTTCTTTTTGAAAAACATCCTGAAATTCTTGGTATTCCTGAGGTAACTGTACGATTGGGTTAACGACTGTAGCTAGGCCTTTGTTCAAAGTTTTCTCCGGGTAACAGGTGTGTGCACAATCCGGGAAGGTTATTCTCTTCTCTCACCATTCTATACAAGGATTATGTGTTTCCAACCATGGCATCCCCAGTATTATCTGAACTGTGGGGCTTTGAGTAGATCAAACACAATAGTCTCTCGATGCCCATCTTGACTCAACAGTGTCATCTCTGTAGTGGAATGAGTTACAGGCCCCGAGGCAATCTCAGTTCCATTAACTGTGGTGATGACATCCGAAGTGGTCTTTTTGCAAAGAGGTAGATTCATCCTTGACACCAATTCGTGGTCCATATAGTTTCCTATGGCCCCACTATTTATGTATGCCCTTACTGCGTGCATACGTGATGGCTGCCTGGGATCAAGTAGGACCATTGGGATTATCAGATGCGAGGTCTGAGTGTCCTTCTTTAAGCTCAGCAAGCGGACCTCTATGCGTTTGTCGGGCATGGTCGTTTCCCGAATCAGGCTCTATGTGGCTTTTATCAGCAACTCCTACCACCTTCTTGGGTGGTTTTGTAGGGCAATCTCGTAGAAAATGTCCTGAGGTTCCACAGTACAGACACAACTGCATCTGTCTTCTTCTTTCTCTTTCCTTTTGAGTTAAGGGTCCTTTAACCCCCCCGATCTGCATAGGTTCAGATGCATCTGTTCCTTTGGGGGCAACGTTGGGTTTAACCAATACCCGATTCTCGAACTTAGCTCGATCAGTCTTTCGGTTCTGAAGTCGGTGGTCTAGCTGGGCCACTAAGTCTATAAATTCTGTGCAATCCTGAGGTGGGTTCACAACTTGTGCCAAGACGTCTTTGAGTTCTCCCCGAAGTCCACGATGAAACAATGTAATTCGTTTTTCCTCCGGCCACCCGGTTTCCACCACCAACCTATTGAAGGTTGCAATATAGGTTAGCAGATCCTGGTTACCCTGTCGTAAGGATAAAAGTTTGTTGTCCAGGGGTTGACCCTGTGAGTGTCTGGCGAATAGTTTTTCCATGCTCCTTTGAAAACCCTGAAAATCACGGAGAAGAGGATCATCTTGGTTGACTAATGGAATGGACCAAGCCGCTGCACTGCCACTAAGCTATGACAATACAAAGGCTGCTTTAGCTTGGTCATTTGGAAATGCTCCCGGTCTGCATAAAAAGTGCAAGCGGCATTGGGTCATTAACACGGCAAACCTTTTGGGGTCTCCAGCAAAGCGTTTGGGTGGAGCTAACAGAATATTTCCTGGTAAAACCACTTGCACAGGATTGCTTAATGAAACAGGGGTTGGGTTTCCCCCATATCCAGGTAGAGCCATTTGCCCAGCTTGGTTTTGCAGTAGTTGCCTAGCCAGATCATCAGTGCACTCCTTTGAGACAATCAGTTCTCTCCTGAGGGCATTAGTCTCTTGGCAAGCGGCATGTACTTCCGCCCTAAATTCCCCCAATAATTGGGCCAGTTGGTCGGTTTCCGAGGTTTCCATAACACCCGGGTGGGTATTTTTAGAAAGGTTTTGTGTTCTGTTACGCTCACCTGGACCCCACAGGGGTGTCGATCGGACCCGGACAGCTGCGGTCTCCGTCAACGTGATCCGTAGTGCAGAGATGACTGTCTGGACTGGCCCGCCTAGTCTTGTCTGCTGGACCCGAAGAAGTATTTTCCTGCAAGTGGAGACAGGGATTAGCCACCTGTGGGTTTTAGTGATGGCCTCCCAACTGTTCTCGCTCTCCCCCACTAATCACCTGCGATATCCCCTTAGTAACCTCACCTTATGTTTGTAAAAGATGAGCTCTCCATCCTGCGTGTCTTGCAGGTGCGCGTAGATACCAGTTACTTCACTGGTTTGAAGGCGTTGGGAGAGTTCGGGTAAGCATTGACTCTGAAGTCCCAGGCGGGATTGGTAAGTATCAAGTTCAAAGAGTTCAATGTGCCCGATGTTCACTCTTGTCCCCTTCCTTCCTTAAGTTGCAACTGAGTTTGTGAGAAGAAGGTCTCGTAGCTGCTGCTGGCGTTCAGGTAAGAGTCTGTGTTACCCAACGCTGTCCGGTAACTATTGCATGCGATAACGTGTTGTTTTTCTCCCTCTTTACAGATGCGGCATATGAAGATATGGAGAATAATACCACCGGTGGTAAATCAGGTAAGTCTATGGTGGTAAGAGGTATTTCTTGATTCCCTTGGCTCACCTTGTTATTCTTGTGCCCCTAGGTGCCGGAGTACGGCAAAGAAATGATGGAGACAGTGCCGGATCGAAAGATGCTGTGAGAACTGGTGAGTATGGCGCCATGCTGGAGCTGGCGAAGCGACGCGTGCAGGACTGATGTACTTTCCAGGTCGGGAGATGAAATGGATCCGGAATCAGGTGAGGAATTTGAAATAAGTTCGTTTTCTAACCTTGTCCTTTTCTTCCTCTTTATTCTAGGAGCTCCGGATTCGAGGCGGGCGTGGCAGAAGACTGGATCCTGGCTGCAGGCACGGTGAGAGTCACGCTGCTGGATGCAGAATAACACGAAGCATGTGCTGCTGTTCAGGCGTGTTTTAAATAGCCTCCAAAGTAGTCCCAGGAAACAAGTTCCCCAGGAACACACCCGAGTAAAAAATAGTCCCTGTAGTAAAATAGTCCCATCTAGGCCTCACGTTGGCTTGGATTTATTTGCAGCATGGTCTGCATGAGGTAAGTAATGTCTATGAGCCTGGTGCCTACGGCGCCAGGACTGTACCCAGACAGCCCCTAGCTGGGGCTGCTGGGGTTTTTGTAAATGTCTGGATGCCTGCTCCCGGGGCTGATGGGCTTGAGCCGGATGCCCGAGGATAGGCATCATGACAAAAATAAAAACCAGCAAGAACAGTTCACTTACTATTGTGGTGATCGACCAACCCCCTAGAAATACCCCTTCCTTTGAGGAACAATTCCTTAGCTTGCTTAATAACATTACTAAAGCTAACTCTCCAGTGATGGTTCTGGGAGATTGTAATCTCTGGGCTAACGATCCACAGGATAAGAAAGCTTCATCTCTACTCTCCACTGTGAGAACCATTGGATTCTCACAAGGGGTTACACTGTTCCCACCCAAAGAGGGGGACCTACACTTGACTGGGTACTAATACATCTCACCTTGGAAGAAAGACGACACAGAGCACCACAGGTTCGATCCTTGGGTCTGTGCTTAGAAACCTCTGGGTATTAAGCACGTTATAAATAACCTCTCATATGATAACATATCACCTATCAGTCACAAACATCTCTGTATTGCAATATCCCTGGTCTGATCACATGATAGTGAACACCACCGCCCTTCAGCCAACACCACCACTGAGACTTGACGCTGGAACAAAACATATTAAAATGACCCAAAGCATCAATAATATTACCCCACAAAAGATGTCAGCCCAACTGGCAGCCTATCCCCCTTTGAATCCTTAGAAAACTCAGATGATCTTGTGCTTCATCTTACCACAGTCATCAATTGTGCCATTGAGACTCTGGCTCCTGAAGAACACAGTAGTGTGCCTATCTGCCACCAGGTTGTGGAAAAGGTACTGCCCCAGGCTGGGGGGGCCTGTGGCAAGATTTCTAGTAACACTCTCCCCCCATCCCAAATGGATGGGGAGGCATCACATGTACTCCTTCAAGGGGTTGGGGAGGAGAGGGCCACTCCCCTTTTCATTATATAAGATCACTGGTGGTTTAGTCTCCCTGCCCCTAACCCCCAAAATCATCCTTTTTTCAATTTTTGTGTTTTGTTTGCCACTTCCATGGGGGCAGATGGGCACATGAGAGTGCCCATGTGCCCCCTGGGGGGGCAAAATGTACTGCCCCAGTCTTGGGGGGACCTCTGCCAATATGTCTGGTGGCCTCTTCCCTGACCCCAAATGGATGGGGGACATCTCATGTACCACCTTCCTAGGGGCAGAAATCTGCCCCCAGGCAGCGCTACATGAGGTGCCCCCATCCACTTAGGATGGGGTGGAGAGGGCCACCCCCGTTTAATTGTGAAAAAAATCCTGGTGTTCTAGTGGCCGCCACCCCCACCCAAATCTCCTTTTATTTTTTTATTTTTTTGCCCCCTTCCATGGGGGCAGAGGATCACCCATCTGCCCCCAGGGCGGCCAATACATGTGGCCCCATGCTTTGGGGGCTGGGGAGAGGGCTGGCCCTCACCCCCCATGTCACAAACAGATCCCTGATGGTCTAGTGGCATTGCTGGGAGCAGATCGAGTGCTCTGCACCAGATCTGCACCCAGCAATGCTTCAAAAAAGGTGTTGTTGAAAAGGGGAGAGTCTCCCCTTTCCAATGACACTTCTCTCGATCTGAACGGCACAATAGTGTTACAGATCTAGGGGTAGGAAGGTGGAGACTCACCTTTCATTTTCACCATAGCAGCCAAAAATGGCTGCTGCAGTGAAAATTACTTTCAGTTTCATGTCGGTGTGCATTAAGTACGCCAACGTGAAACTGAAAGAAATCCAAACCCCCGGGCCGTCATGAGGAACCTCCTCCTCACATAGCCCGGGAGTTGGATTTCAGTTTTGTGCCAAAAAGGGCAAGCTATCCCGTCCTTGGCAACACAAACGTAATATCAAGGAAGAGATAGCTCGTCCTTGGCACTTAAGGGGTTAAGGAGCCATGTGGAAAGGGGCCTAGCTGTCAATACCAATGGACAAACAGCGTTTTCATGTATCAAAGGAGAAGGAATGAAAGATCCCCGTCACTTGGAAAACAGGATTGTTAAACATTGAAAACAAAAATGGCCTGCACAGGTGTGTGCAAATAAAAACAGTTTTAAAAAGTGAAATAAATATCACTGTGCACACGAAAATGTCAGGAAAACAAAACATGCTGTGTGGGTTGACCAAAAGTAATGTATATTATGTTTCACCTACAAATCTCCAGTGACATTTGAAGAAGCACTTTGTCTTCATGGAAAATGTCAGCCCAAGGGAGACCCTTCAGCTGGGTGTGGGTAAACCTTCACCAGGACATCTCCCATTTCCAGCCTGGATTTTACATCTCCAAACTAATGACCAACCGCAATAGAATGTCCTGCTAAAGGTGTCAAAATTCAGTGTTCTCCAGACCTGTTTGCTCTGAAAGCATTGACTGCAAGAATAAGTTACCCTTGGCTGGAGCACGACTAATATGTGTGAAAATGGGGGCACCCTCTTCAAAGACCAAGCGTCCAGCACAAAGGAAACTGAGAAAAGAAAAATCTGGGCGCAGGTTGAACCAGTGAAAACAAATGGCCAGAAGGCTGGAGTCAGGTCCACTTGTCCCACATGAAGATTCACAATTAATTTAAAAAGACTATTATCATTTAGGCCTTTTTCTCAGCCGTTATAAGGCAGATGGATTTCATGTATGTACCATTTTAATGTAATTTCCAGGTGATTTGGAGGATATATCATTCATCGTTCTGTGACACTGGGAACTATAATTGGCCAGTTAAACTAGGTTTCTGGCTGTACTGAACATGTTCCAAATGTGAAAGTTGGTCAGCTGGTGGAAAATGAAATTAGGGCTATGGTAAATTACCTACATATTCATAACTGTTGTGCTTTTTATGTAAATGGCAGAAAGGTGCCACATGGCCGTGCTACATGGTATAGATTTGGTGGTCGTCTTATCTAATTCTCCATGATTAGCTAAATCAGAAAATATGTTTAGTATGGCAGTTGCTATTAAAATTATGAAGTTGAGGGGGGCGTTGTTGCGCACGTTCAGAAATGGCTGCCTGATCAGAACGCTCCGGCCCGAGAATCATTTGTTGACTAAATTGATCCTGTTCCGGAGCCCGCAATGGGGAGCTGAGCACACCGGAATGTGTGCCAAGGGTAGCAGCACCTGCGCTGAAAATCCTGAAACAAGCGGGGCCTTGGTTGCGGAGATACACGGCTCGGCGGTTTCAGCGGGGTGGAGCTGTGACGCGCACCGTCCCCGGGAACCAGAAGAATACTACTGGGAGCCGCTGACACTCTAGCCAAAGGGCCGTAGAGAGCAAAGCCTGCGGAAAATGACCAGAGCTGCGACAGAGCAACCCAACTTGAGCGGCCAGCTCCCTCTCCCTTTAATACCTACACCAGACCCAGCCACGGAGAAACGGTCTAACGTCACGATTACCCGATGAGCGGCGGCTCCAACATTGCGCTGCTGGAAACCTGCGGCTGGAGCCGAGGCAGGCCCTGCCCTCCCGACACACAACTCAGGCAAAGCGGGCCCCTTGCGCGGACGCCCCGCGCAGCCTCTAAGGACCCCGCTTGACTGTTGGAGCTGTACGGTGAGCCAAGTGACGGCTAAACGGCCTACCTCCCTGCGGGAGTGCGACAAGGTAGCAGGGGTGCAGAGGTCCCTACGAACTCTACGCAGGGGGGCTGGCCTGTGAGGCGGACACATTGAGGGGACAGGGTGAGGCGGATATATCCCTGACTAACTCCTCCAGCGATGCTGGTGTATGGGTCATTGAGCCTTGGCTGCGATTTGGCTGCGTTTGAAGTTACACGTGTGGACCTCGAAATACCGGGGCTGCCTGAATACCCAAAACCACAGGTCAGTGAACTGTCGACTACAGTGGCATGGGGAACACAAGGAAGCAAGACAAGATGGCCCATGGAGTAGGAGCTAAGAAGAAAGGACCAATGGACTCATATACTAGCGGCCAGGTGGGGGGCAGCGAGATGGAACCGCCGCCGACAACTAATCCTGTGAGGAGTGCAGAGAATGGAGACAGGGTTGAATACTTGACCAATATAGTCCAAAGTGGCTTTTTGTCCCTGAATGTGAAACTGGACGACATCGTAACGACCATAGGGACTCTGAAAACCAGAGTTGATAAACAAGACCTGAGATTAACAGAGGCAGAGAATAGACTCGGAACAGCGGAAGACACAGTCGCACGACATGACCAAGATATTGCCCAGCTCAGGGAGAACTTGAATAGGCTGCAGAACAAATGTGAGGATTTGGAATCACGCTAAAGAAGGAACAACGTAAGCATAGTTGGGGTTCCGGAGTCATTCGGCAAAGACAAAATGGAAACGTGAGTTGAGGCGCTCCTCCAAACCCTTTTTGGAGCAAACTCCCTCTCCGATCACTTCTTAGTTGAACGTGCACACCGCACACTGGCCCCGGTGCCGAAACCTGGAGCGCCGCCCCGCACGATAATTGCAAGACTGCTCAATTATAGGGACAGAGACACGATCCTTCGACTGGCACAGGAGCATGGGACACTACACTACGAGGAAAACCGTATACACATTTACCCTGATTTTCCCACTGGAGTCCAGGCGAGCCGTAGGTCATATGAGCCAGTTAAAAAACTTCTAAGAGCAAGACAAGTCCCATATGCATTGATATTCCCAGCCAAGTTACGGATTCAATACGGAGGGAGGTCACACTTCTTCGAGACGCCGGTTGCAGCCCAGGCCTATGTGGAGGCCACCATTCCGCTGCCTCCTAAAGGTCGCGGACTGGACCAGAACGTGAGACATCCTCCTGCAGATGCAGACTGAAACCCAACTACGGAACACAACATATGCAAGTATCATTCTTTGAACTGCTTGGCCTCCATGAGGGCCCCAAGTACTGAGAAGCGGGCCGTGAGCTGGTCGGGTAGCCTCGTGATGCAATGTAGTACCCTCAGGAATGTTCCTAACAGTTGTCAGGGTTCATCGTCAAGTTGGGGCAGATGTGTCTCAGAAACCACTCACTGGGCTTTCTTGCAAAGGGCCACTTAGAGGACCCAATGGGAAGATATGTGCTGGTCTGGGGGAAATCGCGGGGAAACAAATAACATTGGTGAATACCTATGGCCCCAACTTAGACAATCCGGATTTTTACCTGCAAATGCTTGAGATCCTTGCTAATCATGATGTGACCACTGTTATATGGGGGGGAGACTTCAACGTTGCAATAGACCAGGCCCTGGATAGATCTTCCATAGGGAACAGACCACCTCCCAGAGTAGCATTGACCTTGAAACAGATCCTCTCGCAATTGTCCCTGATTGATGCCTGGAGGGTACTCCATCCAACCAGCAAACGATATACATTCTACTCCTCTGTGCATGACAGTGAGTCACGTATAGATTATTGGTTCGTGTCCTCAGACATGGCACCAGCGCTGCAAAATTGTGATATCCTGCCCCATACGCTATCGGACCACTCCCCGGTCATATTGGAGATTATACTGAAAGAGGCACCTAAACCGGCCCCTAAACCGGCGCGAAGATGGAGGATGCCTAGAGGTATATTTAGTGACCCAAATGTTGTCGAAACCCTGCATGAAGAAATCGCAAACTTATTTACAGATAATGTTGGGTCGGTAGCCCAGACATCAACAGTATGGGAAGCATTTAAAGTCTGGGCGAGAGGGGCCTTGATGTCCAAAACCACTGGTCTATTGAGGGGCATACGCACGGAACTGGAGGGGGTGGAGAGGGAATTGAACGAATTGGAAGAAACTTATGTTTGTTTTGTTTGTTTATTTATTTGGTAATGCGCTCCGAGCCCGTGGGCATCTGGGCGCAGCAGTACAAGAGGACTCGAAACTTAGTTACAAAGCCTGACACAGGCTGTTACAGAAAAACAGTAGTTGGTTACAGTAGGTGATACAATGCATATAAAATATCAAGTTTAAACGCAAAAAGAGCAGTATTATAACAGGTTGTGCCGTTACCACTAGGGTGAGGGACGTTGCATGTCGTTGTTGTGCAGCCATTTGAGAGCGTAGGATCTGAATCTTGTGTAGGGTAAAGGGCATCTAAGGTCGGGTGGGAGTGTGTTCCATGATTGTGCAGCTCTAACTGGGAAACTTGCACCGCCCGCTGTGGTAAATTTGAATCTGGGGACTTCCAGTAGGAAGGTATTGGCAGATCTCGTCAGTCGGTTAGAGGGTCTCCAGTTGATTCTTTCCGCTAGGTAGGGGGGTGCTTGATTGTTGAGGCATTTAGAAGTGAGGGAAATAGTTTTAAGAAGGATTCTGTCCTTTATCTTTAGCCAATGGGCTTCAATCCGATGTTTGGAGATATGTTCTCTGCGTGGGATGTTCAGAGCTGCTCTAAGAGCGTTATTTTGCAATCTCTGGAGTTTGTCAGTGACCGACTTGTTGGCACCTGAGTATAAGGCGTTGCAATAGTCGAGTCTAGACATGACAAGGGCATTGGCCAAGGTGAGGCAGCTGGCACTGGACAGGAAGGGTCTGGCGGCACGGATGAGTTTACACGTGGAGGTGGTTGAGGAGGCGAGGGAATTCACTTGCTTTTTGAGGTTGAGAGCTGAGTCAAGGTAAAAACCCAACGTTTTGACCTCGCGCATAACCTTAATAGTATTGTTATCTATGTTAAATGAGGTGTAGTCCGGGGTGAGTTTGGATAGTTTGTGGTCTGAACCGAGGAGCAGGATTTCAGTTTTATCGTCGTTCAGGCAGAGGCCATGTGTGGCCATCCATGCTTGAATGAGGATGTAAATTTTGTTCACCAGAGCCAGGTCCACTTCGTAGTTGCCCGAAAGGGGTATGAGGATCTGGGTGTCATCTGCGTAATTAGTGTAGGTGACGCCCAGACTGTCCAACTTGTCGAACAGTGGCTTGGTGAAGATATTGTACATAGTGGGTGAGACACAGGAACCCTGTGGGACTCCACATGTGATTTGGATGGGGTCAGCACAGGTAGTGGAGGAGAACACTCTCATAGTCCGGTTGGCTAGAAAGGATTGGACCCAAGCTATAGCGTCTCCTGTGAAGTTGGCAGCCAGCTTGAGGTGGTTGCATAAGACTGCATGGTCCACCAGATCAAAAGCTGCTGACAAGTCCAGTAAGAGTAGCAACGCTGTTTTCCCATTATCCTTAAATTCCTCAATTTTGGTTTTGAGGTCTATCAGGGCAGTTTCCGTGCCATGGAGCGGGCGGAAGCCCGATTGGCGCGAGCCTAGTAGTTGATTAGCTTCTAGGTACTCTTGAATTTGGAGATAGGCTACTCTGTCGATAATTTTTAGTAGGAAGGGCACTGTGGTAATGGGCCTATAGTTAGTCGGGATAGAAGGATCGAGGGTTTGTTTTTTGAGAAGGGGGAGGACCCAGGATTCTTTTAAGTTGGCTGGCACTGTATTAGATTTGAAGGATGAGTTAATAAGCTTTGAGATGAAAGGGGCTAAGTCTCTGGCAGCGTCCTTTATTATTTGAGCTGGGCAGCTGTCGCCCTTACAGTTAGAGGGCTTCAGTGAGAGGATGGCCTTTTCAGTGTCGATGATGGAGATCGGTTTAAAGCTAAAAGGGGGGATAGTGGTAGGTTCAGTTACTGGAGGCAGTTGTTGATCAGTAAGAGAGAGGGCGTCTTTTTTGTTCGTTATTTTAAGTTGGAGGGTGGAGATTTTGTTTGATAGGGCATTCTGTATATTAGTGCACCATATCTTGTCCTTTGGGACCGTGTCAGATGGTTGGATAGGGGATTCCATTTCCCGGAGGATGGCAAATAGTTCCTTGGTATTCGATTTGGCATTGGTAATTCTGTCATTTAATACATTTCTTTTGGTGTTGATGATTTCAGACTTGTAGTGTTTTGTAGCTTAGGTTAACTTGGCTTTGTTGTCGTTAGTGGGCGAATTACGCCAGATGGTTTGGAGTTTTCGTTTCTGCTTTCTAAGGTCCTTGAGGTGGGGGGTGAACCAGACGTTGAGGTGGGCTTCTTGCTTAGCTTTGCGTAATTTTGCAGGTGCAATGGTGTCTAGTGCGTGAGACATAGCTTTGTTAAAGGTGTCTACTAGTGTATCTGGGTCAGTGTTGTCCTTCAGACCGTTAATAGTGGGGAGGAGGAGGGGGATACGTTTTTCTGTAGTAATATCTTTTTTATTTCTGGTGGGGAGTGGTGGTATCATTTTGATAGTCTTGGGGCTGGGGAGGTCAAGTGTGGCAGTGAAATTTATTAGAAAGTGATCGGTCCATAGTTGAGGGGTGATGGAGGTGATGACTATGTTACAGTTGGGTTCTGAGACCCAGTCAAGGGTTCTGCCTTTAGCATGTGTGGGGGAGAGAATTTTTTGGGTAAGGCCTTGGTCGTTTAGGATAGCTGTTATAGAAAGGGCATTTTTATTGCCTGGTTCATTGAAGCCGATGTTGAAGTCGCCCATCAGCAACGTTTGCGAGTGTTTTTGGGTATTGTTCGCTATGAGGGTAGTAAGGTCATCTTCAAAGGTTCCCAGGGGACCTGGGGGCCTGTAGATCAGGTGAATGGCTAGCGTGCGGTTATTGGAGAGTTGCATCTTTGCTGAAAGTACTTCGCAGGAAGCGCAGGGGAGTGAGGTGGTGAGTCGGATAGGCAAGGTGGTTTTCGCGATGATTGCTAGGCCACCGCCTTTAGCATTAGGTCTGTCTACTCTGTGGATCTGGTAGTTGTCAGGTATGGCTAACATCAGTGAGGGTCCTGCTGCCTCATGGAGCCAGGTTTCTGTTACGGCAAGGAAGTCAATGCTACTGTTGTTCAGTATGTCAGCAATTTCAATTGCATGTGCTACCATGGATCTGGCATTGATAAGGGATCCAGTAAGAGTTAGGGTGTTGTTGGGAATGGGATGACTTACGAGTCTTTTTGTGTGCTTATTTTGACTCTGGCGTATCTTTTGGTAGGGGTGAGTAGGAGTTAGGGTTGGAGTTAAAGGTGTCGTAGCTAGAGTTTGCTTATCCATGTGTGTCTGTAAAGATGGGAATCTAGCAGTATTGTTCGTACTGTTTCTTTTAGGTTCGTAAATGCAAGGTAGCCTTGCCCTGAGTCTCAGGTTTCTATCAATGGGGGGGCAAGAGCTGAGGGTGGCAAAGGTCATGATTGTAGCTAGGAGGGTCGAGGAGGTCAAGTTTCTGCACATGGTAGTTGGTGTGGTCCGCAGATGCACTTTACTTTCCTTGTTTGGTTGTGATGTCTGGCTAGGGTGGCACAAAAGTGTAGTGCAGGTGGCTAGTTGAAGCTGGGGCTGCGCCTAGTGATAGAGGGCGTGATATTCACGAAGCACAGTGTGGGCTAGAGTGCATGGTCTGTTAATGATGATGGGGCACAACACAATCAAGGTGGCCCGTTAGCGACCATAGGGCACAACACAGTTAAAGTGGTCCGTTAGCGACCATAAGGCACAACACAGTTAAAGTGGTCCGTTGGCGACCATAAGGCACAACACAGTTCAAGTGGTCCGTTAGCGACCATAAGGCACAACACAGTTAAAGTGGTCCGTTGGCGACCATAGGGCACAACACAGTTAACGTGGTCCGTTGGCGACCATAAGGCACAACACAGTTCAAGAGGTCCGTTGGCGACCATGAGGCACGACGCACTGAGAGAAACCATGAGCACCTAGGTATAAGTAGTACCAAGAAAACTAGGGTCTAAGTACGTGGACACAGCAATGGTAGTTATAGTGGGTACGGGTGTGGATCAGATTATGCAAGCATGAGACGATTCATTAGCAGCGCAATGGGGGGCAAATTTAAATGCGTAGGTTCATGGGTACCTAGATCAAGTTTATCAAGAGGGTAGGTGCAGTACAGGGGCATCTAGATGCGAAATGGCACAATTAGGCAGCCACACACATAGCGGGGACACACTGGCCAAAATACATAAACTCCTTGGAGATTTCGACAAGTTAGCAAAGCGGGAAATACAATACATGGCAGCCCCGACCCGGGCGCGCAGATATGGTGAGGGTAATAAAGCAGGGAAAATGTTGGCCAACTTGGTCAAACAAGAGAAACAAGCAATCCCGATTGCCGCGATCCATAATGGCGCAGAATGAAATAATCACAAACGAACAAGGAATTAATGACGAATTTGTTAAATATTACAAAAATCTCTATATGAACAGAGATAGGAAATCCCCTTCTGAGATTAGACACTACCTCGCAGCGCTAGACCTCCCCAAGCTCCCAGAGGAGAGCAAATTGATGCTAGAGCAGCCCGTTACAGCAAAAGAGCTTACCGAGGCAATGAAGGAGCTCACATCTGGCATGGCGCCGGGCTCAGATGGACTGAGCACTGAATTTTAGAAACAGTTTCGGGAGGAGCTGGTCCCGATGATGTTGGAACTATGGGAGGAGGCCCTGAGTAAGCTAATACTGCCCCCCACAATGCGAGAGGCTATAATTACGGTATTGGCTAAACCGAGACGCCCACCACAAGATATGGCATCGTATAGACCCTCATCCCTGATAAATGTGGATGCTAAGATATTGGCGAAGGTGCTAGCGAACCGCATGCTACCCTTCACACCCACGCTGATACATGCAGACCAAAGTGGGTTTATTCCCCGAAGATCCACTGCCTTAAACCTGTGTAGGTTATTCGGCATAATGGCACAAATTAACCCAAACAAACAAGCTGTGGCGGTGTCTCTTGACGCCGAAAAAGCATTTGACTCAGTCTCCTAGGAATACCTCTTCTTGGTGCTTGAGGCGTTTGGAGTAGGTCCACACTTTATTAAGTATGTCAAACTGCTATATACCGCCCCTGGGGCGAAAGTATGCACACATAGAACCATATCTGAGCTGTTCGAGCTGGGCAGAGGAACCAGGCAGGGGTGTCCCTTCTCCCCCATTCTTTTCACTTTAACAATAGATCCCATGGCAGCTGTAGTTCGGTTGAGACATAACAACAGGGGTATAACACTGAAAGGAGCCACCCAAATAATATCATTGTACGCGGATGACACACTGCTTTATGTCCGCGAACCGGAAAAAAACATTGACCCCATCATGGCAGACATCAATGAATTTGCACAGTATTCCGGCTACACGATAAACAACTCCAAGTCAGAAATATTTCCACTCACCCCTTCCACGGAAAGCCCCACTCTGACATGCGGCCTCAAGTGGGCGGACCGATTGGGGATACTTGGGGGTGTTGGTTTCAGGTAATAAGCAAACCCTTTATACGGATAATCACGATTTGGAACTGCAAACAATCAATACCAAATTACAGGTCTGGAGACACCTTCCAATTTCATTGCACGGCAGAATCGCAATCCTTAAAATGATAGTGCTCCTGAAATTGCTGTACCTGTTTGTAAATATCCCCATATGGCCAGGAAAGGAATTCTTCTCCAGGCTTAGGTCCATGGCGGTGTTGTTTCTCTGGAAAGGGGCGGGGTGGCCAGGATCAGCTGGGAAAAGATGACAGAACCATATGAAACAGTGGGGATTGCGGCGCCAGATTTTGAGCTGTACTGCATAGTGGCACAGGCTCAGTTCTCAATGTACTGGTATGATGAGGTAGATAATTCACCACACACCTGGATAGAAGTGTACACCACTGCACCCACAGATATCAAATCAGTCATTTATGATACAAAACACAGAGATGCAGGTGAATTTGACCCTGTGAACTGCACCGTTAGGGCCTGGGGGGCGATATTTAAAAGACTGTATATAGAAATGCCATATAACCCCGAGACTCCCCTTTGGAATTATCCAAACATCCCCCCTACATGTGATACTAGTACACAGGAGGCCTGGGACCCTGACAGAGAGAGGAAAGTGGGAGATATGTATATAGAGGGGAAGTTCCCAACCCTTGATGTATTCCCAAGAGGCATGGGAGGAGGCCCACTCCGCATATTACAGTACTATAGAATGAGATCTGCATATCAAGCATGCTGGCCGTCATTCCCTGACGAACCCACCTCTCACCCTTGCACACAACTGGTTACAACACAGGACGGACTGGGTATCTCCAAATCGTATAAGGTAATACAGATCCACACCCCCCACGGCCAACCAGTGAAAGAGAAATGGGAAACAGATATGGAAATACAAATACTTGACGACAAATGGGGCAGATATTGCACACTCACGAAAAAGGTATCCCTCAATGCGGGACTATGCCAGATACAATTCAAGATTCTCAATAGGTTACACTACGCGCCTGCTAAGGTTGCTAAATTCACACCAGACGACTCAGGCAATTATCCCAAATGTGGGATTCCGCAAGCAGGATCCTACCACATGTATTGGAAATGCCCAGAAGTGGCACGGTTTTGGGAACAGGTGGCCGCCATGTTGGCTGATGTCACACAGATTCCTCCGCATTTGTCTCCCCAGAAATATCTGTTCGGGGACATCGGTAAATGCTCGGAGAAAGTCAGAAGACTGTTTAATGTATCCTGTATTATTGCTAAGAAATGTATATTGCAAGTATGGAAAAGCTCGAAGCCCCCTACCATGAACACCTTCTTGCGAGAACTAACATACATCAATGAGTGTGAGGAACAATATGTGCTTAGCCAACCCGGCGCAAGCCGACCGAAGGACATCTGGGGCCCTTTCAGGACATATCTATGTGACATGCTCACGGACAGCAAAACAGATATGTGAAAGATGAACTGCTTACCATGTGATGATGCTATTGCTGTAAATTGACCATGAAGTGCATTGACTGAGTGATGTTGTAACTGATGAGACCTTAATAAAAAGATGTGATACATAACTAGGTTATGCCAAAAAGTTAAAAGGAGAACAACGGATGATTATAAATGGGAATTGCCACAGGTTGCTCCAGACCCTGAAACTAATCCTGAATTGGAGGCTGAGTTTGGGAGGAGAGAGAAGGGTAACTGTCCAGTCCTAGTGGCAGGGATTATTGCAGGGTACTTCCCCAAGATTGTAAAATTGGTGGTGTCATCGCTGCTATATAAGGTGGACTGCACTAGGACAGGGGAAACACAAAAAAGGAGAGAACAGAAAAGGGAGAAAAAGGACAGACAGAGGGATAAGGAAGGCTGCCGAAATTTACCATCTGACAGCTGTAAGGAGACACCAGATGAGATTGCTGAGAGGGCATCTGGGTGGATCTGGCTATTTCTAGGAAGGCCTCAAAGCTGACTGGGTCATATGGTGGAGGGCGGGAGGTCAGCTTTGAAAGTGTAGTGACCAGACCCCTGTCCTATCTTTTCAGAGTGTCCTGAGATGCAACTGGCTTTCCTGAACCATAAACAGGGGCTTGCTATGTAAGTAGAACTGAGCACTGGGAAACCAAAAGGTGGGGGAGTCTACTTGCCTTGCATCCTTTCCCTTTATAGTGGGCGGGGGGGGGGCAAAACTATGTAGATCCTTAGCCTATTTCACCAAAAATATTAATTTTGTTAATTCCCCATTTGGCAGAACACTATGGGGTGAATTTTGTTCAAATCTGAAAGTAACAAATCTCACTTCCCAGTGTGTGCTGAAAACTATAGCCTATACATTAATTGGGTAATCGTTGTTGTCAGAGCTGACCCCGACTTCTTTAAAGAAGAGGGGTGTCTTTGTTCTTAAATCCGTCCACCCTTTTTATCCAGCTTCCCCAACACAGGCCTTTCAGAAATCCCTAACTCCCCAAAGCATTCCAATTTTTATGTCTGACTTCCCAACATAGACCAAAGCAGGGGGGGGGCCTGAAAAACAAACCGATAAATCACCATGTGTTTATTTTAAACCAAAAGTGTGGGCAAAATCATAATTACCAATATTGAAATCCTACTGCTAGGCTTTAAGCCTGCAGGAAAATCAAAATCACACATTACACCATAATTGCCTTTGTGTCTGATCAGTGTAATTATTTTGTTAATTGAAATTGCAGAAAGGGAAGAATTGTGATGGTTTTCTTTTAAATTTCACTTTTGTGATTTATTTATGCTGAGAGAAGTTGATTGTGTTATGCCACAGATAAAGTGGTTTTTGACACTTTCATGCTTATTTCTATTACTTTTAATTTAAATAAATACCAATATATTTCCTGTACACCGGCCTTGTTCTTGGCTCATTGTTAGCTCAGGGGAGAGGGATCCCAATCCCATATGCAAAGTCCTCGCTGAGTCGACAAGGTCAGTTGGAATCCGTTGCCCAGTTAAACATTGAAATGCCCCCCAAAACCTAAACCATATGATTATCAAGGTGTTCAAGGATAGAGCACTCAAGCAGATATTTCAATGCCCCGAGCCGATTGGCTTCCGAGGCATGGGGGCTAAGTTAACCAACAGTCATTTTTCTCACAGCTCAGGGGTTGCGGTGACATATTGAATGCAGGAGGCATTAGCTTCCCTTACCTTAATGCAAAAGTTCATGGATGGTTTAATCAAGATCGTCATCCCCCTATAGCTACAACCCCTTTTATTCTTATGTGCTGGGATTGAAAAGTGAGCCAAACCCTAACCAACCGTACAGGTTCTAAGACCCAGGTTTCCTGCAAGAAGATGATGTCTTTTCTTCTGCCTTTGCTTCCACTCTCCCCTGCTGATCTGTTCTCTCTTGGCACTGTGCACCTGGCCACCCTCTGTCCTCTGGGCCCAGGTACCTGCTCATACTGCCACCCTCCCGCACTGCCTCCTCGCCACCCCTTGCACTGGGGTCTGTATCTGTACCCATACAGCCCCCCCTTTTTCTTCCTGCACTTATCAGACCTACCCTGTCTGCTGCCTTAAACCTAGCACTTGCAAATTGTTGGCTGCACTACCATTGTTTGTTGCCTTTATTATTTATGTATTGTTATTTATCTGTTTCTCCTCTGCTTCGCACTTTCCACTTCTCCCCCCTTCCATGCACTTTTCACCTCCCCCTCTCCCATGCACTTGCACATTCTCAATGTCACTGGGCCTAGTAAGATCGCTGCTTTGTTCTCCCCTGTTCCCCTGTTCCCCTCCCTTGCCTTGTCGCGCTCTGAAACACTTGTGTACGAGTGCGATAGAAATAAAATATCAATATCAATGTCATATGAATTCATATATGCCACTACATCCATTTTCTCCAATTTCACTCTGTTATGTTCCATCTGAGAATGGTGACCACATCCTGTGAAGGGTGGACAGATAATAACCCAACTGGAAGAGGAGCCACCTTTGACCCCAGAGGGTCTTCATTTCCTACATCAATAGCCCCTAGTCAGTCAAACTTTCTCAACACCCAATACCGTGTCAAAACGATTCGATGTAATAATTGCCTTGCCCCCATTCCAAACCCCCCTTGCACCTGCGCTGGGTGGGCAGCTAGTCCATGCCCCCCCTTTTGCCACCTCCCAGTGGTCCCACTGTAAGCTCAGTGGAGTGGTGTAGGGTGGACAGAAGGCCGCCAAGGGGATGAATTTCGTCACATTGTCTGCATCCTTCATTTCGTCATGTTATGTCAAATGGGGCCAAGGGCAGAGACCAGATAGTCTAGCATAGCTGGTGTTACTACTGTGACAATCACACAATCACCCTCTGCCTGTTTACTTGTGGTGCCCACCCAGTATTACCTTGAGTCCCACAGTACCTCAGCAGTGAAGAAGGTGATGTAGGCGGGCACCCTCATAATGCAGCAGTTACAGGACCCGGTCATTGGATTCTTGGTCTTCAGACGAAAGAAAGGACACTGATGGGATTTTGCAGCAGCTGTTGAGTGGCCCAGCAAAGGAATATTAATTGCTTCTCGCAGCTCTGTGTTTTTGGCACCTTTCCAGGACACCAGATGAAGAAGGGTTGTTGTGTGGATGATTCCCCTCACTCTTCAGTCCAGCACTTTGGTGAGGGGACTTTAAGGAGTTGAATCCTCCTTCTGGAGGTGCGGAAGGAGTCTGGCTAAGTTTCGGAGGGATTCATTCTTTGGAAGATGATCCAGAGCACTCAGTCACAACGTCACATGGTATTGGCGGTATGCAGCCCAAGAAGGTCACAGCTCTTTGTGGGATGGCTTGAAATGCAGGTTTTCCTAAGACTGATTGTTCCCACCAGTCATCTTCTTTGGGACTCCTCAGCAGACATCTCTGGTTGCTGGAAGTAGCTACAGGCGTCTTCTCTTCTTCTTCCACATCAGATTCAGCTCCTATGGTCAACTTGTCTTCAGCCTCAGGATCCAAGTGTCAGGATTCTCCCCTGGAAGTTATGGAGTTCCTGGCGACTCTAGTTCGGCTTATCCTACAAGCCGGTCTGGTCCTCACCCAAGATGGAGGCTCCCCCTTTAAATCAAGGCCACACCCACAGCCCAGCACATTGTATCTGTTTTCTCTTCTGTGTATTCAACGCTGGTGTGCTTCGGTTCAGTGTTCTTTCCGTCTCTACCCGCTTTCGGGGTTTATCCTAATTCCTACCTTTCTGTCTCTTCCTACTCTCTTCTCCGTCTGTCTGTTTTTTCCGAGCTGCACTCTGGTGGTTTCTATGGTTTACTCGACTTCCTTTTCTTTCGTTGATTCTGCTTGCGGTCGCAGAGTTACTTTCGCTTTCACCGCATCCGCGGTACGGCTCTCTAGGCATCCGGGGACATTTATTCTCAGGTATGTGAGTTCCTTAATACTGCTTCACAATCATCTACTTTCATTCCGCCTCTATATTCAAAACTTACCTTCAGAGTCCCTTGTACTCTCTTTCTACCTGACGGTGGTGCTTCCTTATACTTGGCATTCGTCATTCCGAGCATTACCTTCTTCGCGCTCGATTGAGCTTGATATCCAACATCCCTTGCCATCGAACTGCCATACCATCAAGGGAACCTTGGTGACGGATTCAAAGAACAGGAGTCAAGAAGTTAATCACCATCCTCTGCATTATTCAAGAACAATTACCTGTTGGACAACCAGGGTTTTGTCTGCCAACAAGGCTTTTTTCCTGGGATCTGGTGTTTGGCTCCTTGGGGAACCCCTTAGACAGGTTCCCCTTCCTGTCAAGGTGGCCTCTGAGAAAGCCAGACCCTACTTACACGATAGAAAGAAGAAACCAGTCAAGGAAAGATCGACAACTGACCACAAGAAGGCTAGGAAGAAGCCTGCTGTGGGTTCCAAGGACAGTTCATCTGAAGGTCCAGGTGAGGAGGAGGTTGGGGAGGAAAGAACTCTATCTGATAGACCTGACAGAATACAAAGCCAACAGATTCCCATGGCATCCTTGAAGCAGTATCAGGAGCTGGTTGCAGCAATGCAGCAATGCAGGATCTCACTGTACAAGTGCAAGCACTGAGAACCGAGAATGTGGCTCTACGACAGCAAGTGGTCTTGCATAGAGATGACCGAGGCGACCTACCACCCATGGCCTTATCGTTTGGAAAAGTATGATGGTCACCCTAGGGGCCTAAAGGATTTCCTAGATGCTTGCCAAATCTACTTCACCTTCCGTCCCCCACGAGACCGCACGATCCAGAGTGGGATTCATCATAGCCAACCTAACTGGTAATGCGTTAGCATGGGCCACCCCTTTTGTGACTAACAATGACCCAGCTTTGAACAATTTCGACAATTTTGTAGGCTCGTTCAAGGAGAGATTTGATCGACCCAAAGTCCTGTACACATCGTTCGAAGCCATTTTGGACGTGAAACAAGGCACTACAGATGTGCATACCTACATCTCTCGGTACTTGAGACTCGCCACAAAGGCCGATTGGCCAACTCGGCCAAACAAACCATCTTCAGGAGAGGTCTGCACGATGATATTAAGGACGAGCTGGTTCATATCGCCCGACCTACTTCTTTTCAGGAGCTCATGACGATAGCACTGCAAATTGAGTTTCGCCTAAATGAACGTCACCAAGAAAGGAGAAGACCTTCATGGTATTTGACATCATCAGGGCCGCACATTTTCCGTTGGTCATTGGCATACCTTGGCTTAGGAAGCATAACCCTTTGATAGACTGGGCCTCAAACAGAGTAAGCTCTCATTCTTCATACTGTCAATCTCATTGTATGGAGGTGCCCTGCTGCAAGACCAAGATGGGGGAGACGGAGGTTCTAAAGAAGAGGACAGTTTCTTCCATACCTCTCCAGTACCAGGAATTTACGGAAGTATTCAAGGACATACTGCCTAGGAGCCTACCCCCTCACAGACCCGAAGACTGACAGTGCCATCGACCTGATATCCTCGGCACAGGTACCTTTTGGGCGCATGTATCCTTTATTGTTGCCAGAAAAAGAGGCTTTGAGAGAATACCTAGATGCCCATCTACAGAATGGGTTAATCCAAGAATCCGGGTCTTCCCGTGGAGCATCATTGTTCTTCATACCTAAGAAAGAATCATCAGAACTCAGGCCCTGCATAGACTATCGAGGTCTCAACCAGATCACCATCCGAGACAGTTATCCTAGGCCTTTGATAAGCGACATCTTGGAAGCAGTACAAGGGGCATGTTATTTCACCAAATTGGACCTGAGGGGGGCTTACCATCTCCTGAGGATCTGCAAGGGGGATGAATGGAAGACAGCCTTTCGGATTCCTTTGGGTCTTTTCGAATATAAGGTCATGCCTTTTGGGCTGGTCAATGCCCCTGCCATTTTTCAACGGTTTATTGACAAGATTTTCTCAGACTTATTGTTTATCTCTGTAGTTGTCTATCTGGATGACATTTTGGTGGACTCTCGTACCCTTCTGGATCATAGGAATCAGTTCAAGGAAGTATTGTTCCATCTTCAGGCTAACCAACTACTGGTTAAACCAGAGAAATGCATCTTTGAAGCCAGTTCTGTAGCTTACTTGGGATTCATCCTCTCAAAGGAAGGTGTACAGATGGACCCCAGAAAGATCCAGGCCATCCTAGATTGGAAGGAACCCCAGAACATCAAGGATATTCAGAGGTTCCTAGGATTGGTAAATTGTTATAGACAGTTCATCCCAAATAGTACAACCAATAACAAATCTCCTCAAGAAGGGTGTTCAGTTTGTGTTCAATCAAGAGCTAAGAGAGGCATTCTGCAGTTTGAAGAAACATTTTACTTTAGCCCCTATTCTAGTGCAATCAGATCAAGGCAAACATTTCATCCTTGAGACTGATGCCTCCGCCGGGGCGGTGGGAGCGGTCCTACTGCAAAGGACTGAAGACAGATTAGAACATCCAGTTGCTTATCACTCAAAAACTTTGACTAGTAGCGAGCGGAATTATTCCGTCCTTGAGAAGGAACTACTGGCAATGAAACTAGCTTGCCAAGAATGGCGTCATCTTCTACAAGGAGCCAAACATAAGTTCCTCATTCGCACTGACCACCAAAACCTAAGAGTCCTGCAACAGATGGAGTGTACCAATGCTTGCCATGCTCGTTGGGCTTATTTTTTCCAACAGTTCGATTTCCACATAACCTACATCCATGGTACAGAAAACCAGGTGGCAGATGCTCTATCCCAAAGCCAAGGAGAAGAGATTACTAGCTTTCAAGGCCACGACCTAGTGCTCCCAGGTGTACAAAGAGTGGCAGCTGTGGTTCCTTTTTTACAAGATCTCTTGGTACAATAGCAACACGAAAAGGATCACCCACACTCGGTAATTCAAGGTCATGATGGTCTATATTATCATGAGAAAGCCCTGTACATACCATCCAAGACACTTCAGGATTGGGTCCTCAATTGGTGTCATGATACTCCATTGTCTGGACACCCAGGCATACGCAAGACTCAAGAACTTATCCGTCGTCAATTTTGGTGGCCTACAATTCTACAAGATGCCAACAGATACTTCTCATCTTGTCCGGTCTGTGCCCGTAATAAGTATCCTACGGGTAAGCCAATTGGCTTGCTACAACAACCCAGGGTATGAGAACGACCGTGGGAACACATCTCTACAATTTCATTGTGGAACTACTCCTCCCCCTTGGTATGAATACAGTAATGGTGACCATCGATTCATTTAGCAAGTTGGCACATTTCTCTGCAATCTCCCACCTACCTTCTGCCCTAGAGACAGCTGCAGTCTTCCTACGTGACATTGTGTGTTTACACAGAATACCAAGAACTATAATCACGGACCGGGGATCTCAATTTACCTCTACGTTCTGGTCTACCTTATGCCAACAGCTGGGGATTGACAGAGCTTTGTCAACAGGCTACCATCCACAAAGCAATGGGCAGTCAGAGAGACTCAACTCCAATCTTGAACAATACCTTCGTGTTTCTGTAGTAATAAACAGGAAGATTGGATCTCATTTCTTCTTCAAGCAGAATTTGCCTACAATAACGCTCTTCACACTTCCATTCAGATGGGTCCATTCTTCTGCACCTGTGGTTACCATCACCAGCCTCTGCCATGGACAAATACACCTTCCACCAGCGCACCCGCCATTGACAGCCTTTTGGCTGAACTTCTGGAGGTTCATAAAACTGCCAAGAAAGCATTAGAGGTCAGCAAACAGTCACATAAAAGGTGGGCTGGTCGGAAGCGAGGAACCAATCCCGACTGGAAGCCAAAACAATTGGTTTGGTGAGCAACAAAGTTTCTGCCAAAATGGGTTCATACAGGCAAGTTTGCTCCTCGCTTTATAGGGCCCCTCCCTATTGAATCCTGGATCAATCCAGTAGCCTACAGACTTAGGTTACCTCAATACCTTCAAAGAGTACATCCAGTCTTTCATACCTCCCTGCTCAAGGAGCATAAGAAAGACCCATATTTCCGGAAGACCTCAAATCAGTGTCCTTCAACCCCTCCTAGTCAGGAGGAGTACGAGGTGCATATTTAGTGGACTCCCGGTACCGAAAGGGTAGTGTTCAATATCTGGTGCATTGGAAGGGCTATTCTCAAGAAGAAAGAACATGGGAACCCAAGAGTCACCTACATGCCCCCAGACTTGTAAGGCGATTTCACCTACTTCACCTGGGGAAACCCAGGGGGCCCCCGAGAGGGAAGGGGTATACTGTCAGGATTCGCCCCTGGAAGTTCCTGGCGACTCTAGTTCAGTTTATCCTACAAGCCGGTCTAGTCCTAACCCAGGATGGAGGCTCACCCTTTAAATCAAGGCCACGCCCACAGCCCAGTGCGTTGTATCTGTTTTCTCTTCTGTGTATTCAATGATGCTGTGCTTCGGTTCAGTGTATTTTCTCCACAGATCTTTTTGCCTTTTTGCCCGCCTTGCCTCTGTGTTTTCCGCGTCACTACATTTCGTAGTACCCTGTCCCTTACTCGTATCTTTCCTTTCAGTCTTTCATTTACTTAGTCTCCTCCTTCTTTTCTCTATATTTCTTTCCGTCTCTATCCGCTTTCGGGGTTTATACTAATTCCTACCTTTCTGTCTCTTTCTACTCCCTCCTCAGTCTGTCTGTTTTTTTCCAAGCTACACTCTGGTGGTTTCTACGGTTCACTCGACTTCCTTTTCTTTCGTTGATTCTGCTTGCAGTCGTGGAGTTGCTTTCTCTTTCACCACTTCCGCGGTTCGGCTCTCTACGCACCCGGTGACATTTATTCTCAGGTATGTGGGTCCCTTAATACTGCTTCTCGATCATCTACTTTCATTGCGCCTCTATATTCAATACTTACCTTCAGAGTCCCTTGTACTATTTTTCTACCTGACGGTGGTGCTTCCTTATACTTGGCACTCGTCATTCCGAGCATTACCTTCTTCACGCTCGATTGAGCTTGATTTCCAATTTCCCTTGCCATCGAACTGCCATACCATCAAGGGAACCTTGGTGACGGATTCAAAGAACAGGAGTCAAGAAGTTAATCACCATCCTCTGCATTAACTATTCAAGAACAATTACCTGCTGGACAACCAGGGTTTTTTCTACCAACAAGGCTTTTTCCCTGGGATTTGGGGTTTGGCTCCTTGGGGTCCCCCTTAGGCAGGTTCCCCTTCCTGTCAAGGGGGCCTCTGAAGAAGCCAGACCCTACTTACATGATAAAAAGAAGAAACCAGTCAAGGAAAGATCGACAACTGACCACAAGAAGGCTAGGAAGAAGCCTGCTGCGGGTTCCAAGGACAGTTCATCTGGAGGCCAAGATGAGGAAGAGGTTGGGGAGGAAAGAACTCTATCTGACAGACCTGACACTAAGCCATTTATCCAGGAATCCAGCCAATCAGCACTCATGCCACATTCAAACTTCGGGGGAGGGGGTTGTCCTTACAGGGTAGCAAGCCTCCCAGTTGGAACTGATTCCAGGCAGGCATGCCAGAAGACAGCGAAGTTTCAGACTCCTCCCTCGTTTATCTTCACAGACACTCTGGAGCCTCGGTAGGCTTCACAAAGGATTCACACCAAAGACAAAAGTCAAACAGGGACCTGCCTCACCCATCACAGCAGGAGAAGGACCAAGCAAGGACAAGCATACAGGAAATGCTGAAAAAAGAAGACAACCTCCATTTGGGTCAATGACCCTTCTGTGCATTACCGCAGCTGTGAACACAACCGCCGGGTAAGAATTACACAAAGGTTGGTAAAACATGTCCACTGCCACTAGCCATTCAGGTATGCTTGTAACTGTTACAGAAATGTTACTGGAGCAGTGAGAAAGCAGATAAAGTAAAACCCTCAGCACTCCACCTAAGGTGGGGTGTGCTGATCTCACAATATAAAATGTAGAGAGGATAACAAATATCCCTCTCCCCTTGAATACATGTGTTCTTAAAAGGAGAATAAAAAAGGACTGTAACAGAAATGTTATAGGGAAAGTGAGAAACAGTATTCTATGTAACCCCTCAGCACTCCACATAAGGTGGGATGTGCTGATCTCCCAATAGGAAATGTAGAAAGGATAAAAAGTATCCCTCTTCCCTCTTCCTTTTAATACAAGGAAAATTAGAGAAAATAAAAAGGTATGACCAAGGGGCTCCCCAGCAAAACTGTGCAGAACGTGCTGTGTGCTGCAAAAGTAAATTACAGATGCCAATAAAGTTGTCGGAAAGTATGATTCTAAAAATAAACTATGGAGAGACATAACAATGACTCCCATAGTTAGAGAAAAAGAAAGGGTGAGTGGGGAAAAGGTTCTCAATCAGGGGCATAGACAAAAATCCAAAGTCCAGCTAAAAGTGGTGGGGGCCTCACAGGTAAGGTGGTTTGGCATAAGATAAAACATTTACCCTAACACCGTTGATGGCACTGCACATGCAATCACAAAAGACATTCAGGTCCTCACCATTCCCACAGGACACAAAGAACAAAAAGAGCTAAGAAAAAATAAAAAGCATGCCACAATGTTTATGCTCAGTTATAGTTTGATATGAGGGGCCCCGGAAAACAAGGCAGAAATGGGATGTAGAGATGATGTTTGTAACAAAGTGGACCTCCAGTACTTCAGGTAAGTTACAGGTTCCTTTATTGTCCATGTCCAGTACTCTTCCTCAAGACACAGGGATGGTAGGGGACACAAGATAACAAGGTAAGAACACCGGGCTCACCCCCACACCCTTCTTCTCCGCTCACTCTTCACTCTAACTTCTAACCGTCACTCACAGAACCCTGCACACCAACATTCCACCTAAACATTCCAAGAGGTGATGTCACACACTGAAAGCAGATTACTACACTTCTCCCCCCCTTAGAAACACAAAAGCCAAATACTACGCCAACGCTTTCCAGGAAAGACAAAAAAAAAAGGAATGACAAGGTATTGTGACCAGCACGGGACCTTAACACCCCAAGACACCACGCTACCAGAAATGCCACAACATAGCGGCCGCCTATGTGTAGAACCTATGGCAAAACCAAAACGGAAATCCAACAAAAGGACAGCATTAACTGGACACCAACGGACCAAGAAGGAAATGATTTCCAACGGCATGCAACCAAAACAAGACAACACCACCCCCTCGGTCACACCTCGAGGCCACAAAAATAAAAAAAACAAGCACTTACGCCAGTCCCGAGCTGCCCCTCAGGACCTAGGGCTGCCACCCCTAGCCAAAACTATTGTTAGCGAACACTAACACAACTAACACCTAACCAACTTAGCCACCTTAGCACAAATCACCTTCCACTTCGGTCTGCCACCCCAAAGTCTCAGAGCTGCACCTCCAAGCGCAAACCAACGCCCCCAAAGGAAGCAACAACAATTGCCTAACAACCGAGGGGCCACTTAACAACTTTGACAACAGTAAGGGGCAGAACCACAACACCATGCTGTTACACTGGTCACAAAACCGTTGGCCATTCCCTCTATCCACAAAATCCATTTAGAACACACCAGGAGACAACCTGACATACCAGACACGGAATCAGGAGGCACACTGGCAAAGCAAAAATAGAACACCACCTCCTCCAATAGGATAACACTATGGACAGTAAGAAAAACTCCACTCAACTCAGGCATAGCGACCAAAACAGAGATTACAACGCTATGAATCACTACAGCGAACACTGCCCTGAGAATAACACTCCGCCAAAAGTGACTTATCCTGATATACGCTCAGGCACTAATGACCACAACATACAGGCCAAAGCGACCAAACCTGAACTATCAGGCACTAATCACTACAGTAATGAGGTGACCTACCCTGGAAAGACCAGGCACCCAAGAACATCTAAAGTGACCCACCCTGGACAGACCAGGCACCAAAGACCATAATCACACCTCACTCCAATGACACCTAACCTGACACCACACAGGTAGATGCAACCAAAGGTCAAGAGATCAACAACACACGCAAAAAATAGTGACCAACCCTAGCACAACCGATGCCAGGCACTAAACAATTGCAGTTCAAAACACATGACCTCAGATGCGCCAGAACACTTGCACGCACCCATACAGTGCACTCTCGGACCCAACACTGATAACATTAACCTTACACAACATGACATATCTAAAAGCATTAATGCAGGCATCATAAAAACACGTTTCAAAAACACATGTTGAAAACATTGCACAAAACATGTTATTAGAATAAATGATGACCCCCCCTGCAAAGTCCTCAGCTGTAAAATAGCACTAAAAATATGTGCAAAGACAATGTCATTGTTGCTTGCTAGAAATCAGTGTTCCCAATGAAAGTTGACACGTGGACCACCACCCGCAAGTCCATGAAAATTCTAGGCCCCGCACCTTACATCCTAAGTAAGAATGCAACCCAATTTATACTACTAGTGTATAACATTAGTCCCAGTAACGTTCCATCCAGCAGGTGAAACATTAATACAGCACTGGCAATTACAATCACAAAAGTTGTTAATAACTACACCTCCGAGGAGCATTTAATTACAAACCTCCCACACCAACCCTCCAATTTCAGAAAGGGACCACCCCGACCCCTCTATACTAGGGTATAGATTTCCCACAGGGCCACAACACAGTGACACCACAGGAAACAAACAACGGCCTCCTACATCTAAGTGAGGGAAATCCCCGCCTTGAGACTAATCAAAGGCGCTCATCTCTAAACAAATGGGCCACAACAGATACAGCACTCAAACACAGGCACGCGGCCCCACACTAACCTGACCCCAAATTTCGGCAATCCATTAATCAGGAAGTTCTCCAAAGCCCGCACTAAATGAAACAGGCCTCATAGATTCATCACTTCCCGGCATATTTCCAAATGCCGTTATTAACCAGAAGAAACCATTCACCACCGTGTAACGCTTCTCCGCTCTCTCTCTCTCCGGCACGTATTTTCCTCTTCCAATGAGCTGTGAACGAGGCTTGGAATGCTGGAAGGCAACGTTCGCCGCACACGTGACGAACTGGGCAAGCCTCTGCCAGCTGAAACGTCACCATTGCTGTTTGATGCATAGAACAACAACCAAGGATCACGCGACTGCTGTAGGAGCAGCGCCCCCAACTGTGACGTCACCACAATAAAGGAAGTTCTGGCCAGGCAGCACCTCGGGGACTGCTGCCTCACTGACATCAGGCGCATCCTGAATGGAGCGCAGGCAAGGGCCCGATCCCTCGACTGAGACGGGACCGCCTCCTCCTTCATCCAGACCGCGACCACGGACCAGCTGAACACACGCCGGATGAAGAGCGGGATCTTGACACGATGCCGCTCCGCCCACCGACGCCGCAGCAAGGAGCCGGCACCGCAAACCAAAACGAACCGCGGGAACATGTCCTGCCCACACATCAAGGGAAGCACCATCACACATTCACTGCCGTGCCATGAGGGGGAACAGCGGGGAAATAGTCCTCTGCGCCACGCTGCCGAACGCAGCCTCCTCCTCCGCAGATCAGCGCCCGCACTATGGTGCTCTTCAGGAGCCGCTTCCCCCTCCTGGACCAACGCAACACGGCAGGGCCTCCTCCAGCCCGGAGTGCGGAACGCTCCTTCTCCTGCCGACTCTGCAGCACAACAGAGTCGCGCTCCGAGTGAGCGGCGACAACACAACAGCCCGGGCCCGCTCCTCCGCATTAATACTGTCCACAAACTAACGAGGCGTCACAGGCACGGACCTCACCGATGACAGCAATCTCGACTCTCGGCCAAAAGGACACAGGCCCGCCTGGGTGTGGGGGGAACATACGGGGCGGTGTTCCAGGAGTGATGCACCCCCCCCAGCAGCGCCATACGGAAGGCAGTCCACCTACCATCCCTTCCTCGTCGCCATTGTAACAAAGTGGACCTCCAGTACTTCAGGTAAGTTACAGGTTCCTTTATTGTCCATGTCCAGTACTCTTCCTCAAGACACAGGGATGGTAGGGGACACAAGATAACAAGGTAAGAACACCGGGCTCACCCCCACACCCTTCTTCTCCGCTCACTCTTCACTCTAACTTCTAACCGTCACTCACAGAACCCTGCACACCAACATTCCACCTAAACATTCCAAGAGGTGATGTCACACACTGAAAGCAGATTACTACAATGTTCTTGTGCCGATTATCCATAAAAAGGAGCACAATCTATCCCCTGGAACATGCCAGTGGACAATTTATGGTTGCTTTAAGAATCGTAACTAGCTAATTTATGGGTTCTGTTGTTTTGTATTGCCATCACAATGTCCCTTTAAGCAAAGTGTTCTCATGCAAAATAATGAGTGCCCAGGAGATTCAAAATCAATGGAGTGTTGCCGCTAAATACCCCTCGGTGTTGTTCAAACTCCTCAGTTATCGCTGGCCAGGGAAGCACGAGAATATCAAGTGAGACGACGCGAACGCCTCGAGCCCTCGCTTTCCAAATGCTTCACGCTGAGCCTACCTCGTGCAGCCCGTGGGCACGCGTGCGTACTGGCCTCTTTAAGCACCTTGGACGGGAAGCCTGCCGCCACTAACAGTTACCGTAATGCTTGAAAGACCACATTACGTGCCATTAAGAAGCGGCGTCGCAGCAGGCCAGGCTGCAAAGGTGAGGTGGAATTGCTCACTTACTGGAGATTAGAAGCAGATTTATTGCTCAAAAGATTTCATGTCAGCCGCTCTGATCATTCGAGATGTCGCCAAAAAGGCTCAAATCCACAGTATTCCCAGCGACGTTTGGCTTGAACGCAGTCTCTATCTCTCGTGGACGGCAGGTAAGGCTCACGCACAATTCACTATGAATGCCAAATAAGGTATGCGATTGATTTGTGACGACTGCCAATAGCTTTCAATTTGGAGTAAACACGAGTGACTTGTCCCTGAGCGCAAACCGTGGGTTACATTTGCTAGTCATTGTGCTGTAATGTGCTCGCTTGCTGAATGCATTACGATGCTTATGTAAATAATGCAAAAATGATAGTTAAAAACACGTGAACGTTCTGGAAACACAATCCAAAAAAAAGCGTATGCACCTGCCCCCGGGAAAAAGGTCTCCACAGATCACTATTCCTGCCACCATTACAGGGCTTCTATTAGTTCTCGTGGGGCTTCAGTTTGCCTGCACTGACATGGAAATACATCAAGGTTATTTCACCTGCCACTAATTAGCCTTTATTCTTTAGTGCAAGTCATCTGGTTTATTCCAAACAATATGTTGTATTTATTTATTTTTCACGTCTTTTAATGATATTAGGTCTTATACAACTCGGTTTACCGCTCATATATTTTAATGAGTATGTCTATAAAGAATGCCAAAACGTGTTTCAAGCCCTGTCGCTTTTGACAGCTTGGCTCTTAAAAATGTCTTACGGCCAATTGTGGCCAGTGCTGCGGGGAGGGGTAGGGGGGCGGGGGGAGAGTACAGGGGGCACCCCTGCAGCTAGAAATCACAGGAAGATAATCTGAGGGGCATTAAAGCAAACAGCTTCCCTCCACCACTTACAGTTTTGCATATGGCAACACAGGCAGGGAGAAGACAACAGGCACAAGAAAGGGGACACCAAGGTGCCAACGACCATTGGTGCCAGCCGGCAAGGGAAGTAACAAAGCCCCCACAAATATTTGTTAGGGCATCAGGTAAAACTGGGGGATTAAAAGGAGGCACCAGAGAGGGAGAATTCAGAGTCATTTGGTACTCTGGACAGAGCATGCAGAAGGCTTTTCTTTTCTGGGGCATTGACCTGTTCTCTGAAGCTCTGCTTGTGAGCTGTGCCTTGCTCTGATGTCTCTGGGTCAACATGTACAGTCGCTGTACGCATATTCCAACTGTCAGTGAGCGTTAACTGGCTCTGTCGTGGTGCACAAGCCGTGCATGCTACGGGCCACAATACTACTTTAGAGTGTCGTAGAAGATTTGCAGCAAAATAATAAAACTCACTGAGGAAGAGGCTTCGACGGGCAGGGGCACTGGAGTTGGTGTTTAGCTTCGGAGCATTTGGCCTGCTCGAGCTAAGTATCCTAACCGAATGCTTCGTCAGGCTTCGGTAGCTGAAGGAAATCATTTCCACGTCTGTCACAGGTTTCCACGGCCTGCTGGTGGAAGCCGCTGACATTCGGGTGTTCACAAGGTCGGATGCAAGCAGTGCTGACAGGAGTTTCCAAAGGTTTTCCGTCCCCCCGTCGGCCGCAAGCAGTGAGGAAGAAACTGCAAAATGCACGGGCGAAAGAATCGGGAACCTGGGCAGTGAGGAAGAAACAATCCGGCGAGCATTGCTCGGCAGTGATGTGCAGGGAAAAGGTGCCTGTTTTACACCCGGGCCCACCCGGATGGGAGGCTCGGGGCCGTGAGGTGGGGGGTTTGTGCTAAATCTGGTGGGGCAGCCTTTTGGCGCTGCCCCACTTAGCATGCACATGGTGGGGGACGGGCTGCTGGGTCCCTTAACAATAGGAACCCAGACAGTGCGTCTCCCGCACAGGAGGGTGAGGTGAGAGGGGCAGGTGACAACCGGTAGTCGGATGCAGAGTGGGGGCCTTTTGAAGTTCAAAGAAAGGGCCGCCTTGCCCCCAGGCCGAATTTTGCCTTTATCTGGCGGGGGCAAGGTGGCCCTTCTCATGCTTCCTCCCCGTCAGCCATGAACAGCAGCAGGACGGCTGCAGGTCTAAAAAAACATCTCTCCCACCCTGCAAATAACTGTAAGGAAAGCTATAGCGAGGGCCAGGTAGAAGATGGAGCACAATCATAATATTAGGGGAGGCTAAAACGCCTCACTTTAAAAATAAACATAAAAATTCAACTCCAAGAAGGGCTTTTAAAAATACCGGGGGGTCTTTTGTCTATTAGTTAATCTTCTAGGAAAACACAGTTATAGAAGACCCAGGCGCTCAGAATCCACCAGATAACATCAATACAGGTGGGAGCTCTAGGGGTATTACAAAACTGAAAAGGAGAGAGGAACTTGAGCAGAAACATGTACTAGTAAGCCTCAAGTATCCACCTCCATGCATGCAGAAGGGGGGGTCTCACAACAAGTGGATCAGGAGCAGGGTAAGTTCCTAGTAAGGCTCCGGAACCCACCCCCTTGCATTTGTTTATCCAAGATAAGCGCACTGGGGTACGCAAGTGGATTGTGGGCAGGGGAAGTTCCTAGCTAAGCCCTTAGAACCCACTCCAGCAGCGAAATAGTACAACACAAGCACTGAAGGGGTTTCACAACACAAGTGGATTGGGAGCAGGGAACATTCTAGTAAGGCTCTCTTTTTGAACCCACTCCAGCTGTAAAAACAGGCAGCCTTAAGCGCTGAGGGGGTCTCACAACTCAAGTGGATCGGGAGCAGGGTAAAAACCTAGTAAGGCTCTTTGAACCCACCCCGGCTGTAAAAACAAGCAGCTTTAAGTGCTGAGGGGGTCTCACAATGCAAGTGGATCGGGAGCAGGGTAAAAACCCAGTAAGGCTCTTTGAACCCACCCCGGCTGTAAAAACAAGCAGCCTAATGCGCGGAAGGGGTCTCATAGCACAAGTGGATCAGGAGCAGGGAAGACCCTAGTAAGGCTCCTAGAACCCACCCCCGAGGAAATAACTAGCCCACAAACGGAGCGTGGGGGCTTCAAAAACTCAAGTGGATCATGTGTGTAGAAAGTGCCAAATTCATCTCCAAAGAGTAGACCAAGAGGCTAAAACGCCTCCATCCATGGAAAACTACAAAACACATGATAAAAAAATCAAAATGGCTCTAAGAACACATCCTGAGGAGTGTCAAGTGAAAGGCTTCACAACGGGGGGTTTTGTTTTATCAAGAAATGTGGATCAAGAGCCATAACTTCAGCGAAAATCACCCTGTGAGCAAGAGAGGGCGCAAGTGGTAAACCTGGTCAGGTAGGACAGCAATAAAAGGCACATAAGCGCACACCTCCCCACCTCACTTGGAAAGGACAAGAGAAAGCAGGCAGAACCTGCTCCAAAAGACAATCAATTTATGAACATGTCACAGCTCACACGCTGGGGCCAAACAATTGTCACAAGCTTTCATATGAATGGCGGCGGGGATCAGCCTCGAGCGGCCCCTAATTGGGATTAGGGCCCCCCGCTCACCTGTTCCCTCTGCCCCCAAAATATAGTATTGTTATCCTTATGTGATGTTATGGCTGTTTTTTTCTTTTGCACCATGGGTGGTACTAAAATAAAGCTTGTGGCCAAAGATTTTTCCACCTCACATCCTGGTTTTCAGTCTCCTCATTCCTGCAACTGTCATTACTGTATTGCCTGTCATGTCATACTTGTCATCCATGACACCCGTCACCCGCATGCCACTCCCCAGCACAAAAACACTTCCAGGCTTATTGAAACAAGGCAACAACAAACGCCCAGGTCGCGAGCATATTGTACAGGCTAAAAGCAAGTGCTTTAGCCTGGAAGAAATATACACTCAGTACAGTCGGGAAAGCAAGTCCATTTCTATGCAGCAGAGTTTATCGAGTAAGAAAGGAAGCAGAGATGGCATTCAAAGAAATACAGGTCAGACACGGCCAGTAGATCACATATGCTGATAAAAGGGAAGGCCTTTTCTTAATTATAAAGCATCCTGTGAGGCATTGTGTTAATCAGAAACACCAAAATGGCAGGGTAGCATAGGCAATCGTAGAACTAATCGTATAAAATATGTATTAATCACAGCACTCAACAACAAAAATCGGCTTTAATAAGCTAGTTAAGACAAAATACAATAAATAAATATCCCCTAAAAATGACAGACTGAAAATCATAATCATATACAAGGCCAGGCCCCGATTAATGTAATGCGGTGCAGAAATGGTGCAAGGTCCGCATGCTGAGAAGGACCCTGTGCGAGCCTCGGCACAGAAAATATATTGTGTGCCACGCGTATACATGGATTTACAGATGTCGAGCAAATAAAAACAATCTGCGCGAGGAACGCCCACAACACGACCCCAAGCACACCAAAAAGCGAGCAAAGGGACAAAAATGGCACAAACCTCCGCACCACTCCTGGCCCACCATCCAGTACCACTGTGAGAAGGCACGCTCAATTCGCAAGCCCAGGCTGCACCCTTGCAAAATCGCGCATCTGACCTCGCAACCCCACGCTGCACCCCAGCGAAATTGCTCACTTCACCGTGCAAGCCTAGACCGCACCCCACCGAAAATTCATGCCCTCCCTTGCAAGGCCAGGCTGTACCCCAAAGAAATTGCACGCCTCACCTCGCAAGCCCAGGCCGCACCCCAGCGAAAACGTGTGCCCTGCCTCTCAGGGCCAGGCCGCACCACAGCGATAAGGCGGGCCTCCGTCGTAAGTGGAGGCTACACCCATTACCAAAATGTGAGTCCCCCTTACACCCTCGGCACCCATTCTGGCGGCATACCCCCTACTGCACATCAACCACTCTAGCCCAGACACCACCCCTCAGCCCCACTCACCTGGGACACTGCACCCAGGCAACTCCTTCCTGACTGTAAAACACCTGCCAGCCCCCCTCCAGACTGGACACCAGCCACCCTCACATGTGATACCACCCCAGACAGCCCCCTCCAGATTGGACACCACCCACCAGCCCCCCCCACCTGTGACACCTCCCAGGCATCCCCCTCCAGACTGGACACCACCCACCAGACCGACTCATCTGTGACGCTCCCAGGCATCTCCCTCCAGACTGGACACAACATAGCAGCCCCCCTAACCTGTGACACCACCCCTCCCAAGGCAGCCCCCTCCAGACTGGACACCAGCCACCAGCCTCACCACCTGTGACACCCCCCAGGCATCCCCCTCCATATTGGACACCACCCGCCAGCCCCCCTCATCTGTGACCCACCAGGCAGCCCCCTCCAGACTGGATACCACCCACCAGCCCCCCTCCCATGTGACACCTCCCAGGAATCCCCCTCCAGACTGGACACCACCCACTAGCCCCCTCACCTGTGATCCCCCAGGCAGCCCCCTACAGATTGGACACCACCCACCAGCCCACCTCAACTGTTACACCCCCCAGGCAGCCCCCTCCACACTGGACACCCCCAGGTATCCCCCTCCAGACTGGACACCAACCACCCGGCCCCTCACCTGTGACCCCCCCAGGTACCCCCTTACAGACTGGACAATCCCGAAGGCAACTCCCTCCAGAATGGATACCACCCACCAGCCCACCTCACCTGTGACACTCCCCCCAGGCAGCCCCCTCCAGTCTGGACACCACCCACGAGCCCCCCTCAGCTGTAACCCCCCCAGGCAGCCCCCTACACACTGGACACCCCCCAGGCAGCCCATTCCAGACAGGACACCCCCCAAGAGTCCCCTCCAGACTGGACACCAACCACCAGCCCCCCTCACCTGTGATCCTCTCACCCCCAGGCAGCCCCCTCCAGACTGGACACCACGCAGGCACCCCCCTCCAGATTGCACACCAGCCCCCCTCATCTGTGACCCCCCAGGCAGGCCCCTCCAGACTGGACACCACCTACCAGCCCTCCTCACCTGTGACACCCCCCCAGGCAGCTCCTTCCAGACTGGATACCACCTACCAGCCCCAGCCCCCCTCACCTGTGACACCCCCAGGCATCCATCCCCCTCCAGAATGAACACCACCCACCAGCCCCCCTCACCTGCGACCCCCCAGGCAGCCCCGCCCAGTCTGGACACCCCCCAGGCATCCCCCTCCACATTGGATACCACCCATCAGCCCCCCTCACCGGTGACACCCCAGAGCAGCCCCCTCCAGACTGGACACCACCCACCAGCCCCCCTCACCTGTGACCCCCAGGAAACCCATTCCAGATTGGACATCCCCCAAGAGTCCACCTCCAGACTGGACACCACCCATCAGCCCCCTCACCTGTGACCCCCCCCAGGTAGCCCCCTTCAAACTGGACACCCCCAGGCAGCCCACTCCAGACTGAACAGCCCCCCAGGCATTCCCCTCCAGACTGGGCACAACCTACCAGCCCCCCCCACATGTGACACCCCCCATGCATTCCCCTCCAGACTGGGCACCACCCACCAACCTCCCTCACCTGTGACACCCATCCAGGCAGCACCCTCCAGGCTGGGCACCACCCACCAACCCCCCTCACATGTGACACCACCCCCAGGCAGCGCCCTCCAGACTCGACAACACCCACCAGCCCCCCTCACCTGTAACACCCCCAGGCAGCCCCCTCCAGACTGGACATCACACATCAGCCCCCCTCACCTGTAACAACCCCCAGGAATCCACCTCCAGACTGGACACCACCTGTGACCCCCACAGGCAGCCCCCTCCAGACTGGACACCACCCAGCAGACCCCCTCACCTGTGATGCCACCCAGGCAGCCCCCTGGAGACTGGACACCCCCAGGCAGCCCCCTCCAGACTGGACCCCCTCCAGGCAGCCCACTTCAGACTGGACACCCCCCCCAAGAGTCCCCCTCCCGACTGGTCGCCACCCACCAGCCCCCCTCACCTGTGACAATCCCCCAGGCAACCCCTTCCACATTGGACACCCCCCAGACAGCCCACTCCAGCCTGGACCCCTCCCCCAAGAGTCACCCTCCAGACTAGACACCACCCACCAGCCCCCCCTCATCTGTGACATCCCCCAGGCAGCCCCCTCCAGACTGGACACCCACCAGCCCCCTTCATCTGTAACACCCCCCCAGGCAGCTCCTTCCAGACTTGACAACACCCACCATCCCCCCTTCAAACTGGACACCACCCACCAGCCCCCCTCACATGTAACCCCCCCCAGGCAGTCTACTCCAGACTGAACACCACACACCAGCTGCCCTCACCTGTGACTCCCCCAGAAATCCACATCCAGACTGGACAACACCCACCAGCCCCACTCCAAACTGAACACCACCCACCAGACCCCCTCACCAGTAGCATACCCCAGGGAGCCTGCTCCAGACTGGCCACTGCCGACCAGCCCCCCTCACATGTGACACCCCCCAAGCAGCCACCTCCAGATTGGACAACACCCACCAGCCCCCCTCATCTGTGACACCAACCAGGCAGCCCCCTGCAGACTGGACAACACCCACCAGTCCCCCTCCCCTGTGACCCCCAGGAAACCCATTCCAGATTGGACATCCCCCAAGAGTCCCCCTCCAGACTGGACACCACCCATCAGCCCCCTCACCTGTGACCCCCCCCAGGTAGCCCCCTTCACACTGGACACCCCCATGCAGCCCACTCCTGACTGAACAGCCCCCCAGGCATTCCCCTCCAGACTGGGCACAACCTACCAGCCCCCCCCACATGTGACACCCCCCCATGCATTCCCCTCCAGACTGGGCACCACCCACCAACCTCCCTCACCTGTGACACCCATCCAGGCAGCCCTCTCCAGACTCGACAACACCCACCAGCCCCCCTCCAAACTGGGCACCACCCACCAGCCCCCCTCACCTGTAACACCCCTAGGCAGCCCCCTCCAGACTGGACATCACACATCAGCCTCCCTCACCTGTAACAACCCCCAGGAATCCACCTCCAGACAAGACACCACCTGTGACCCCGACAGGCAGCCCCCTCCAGACTGGACACCACCCAGCAGACCCCCTCACCTGTGACGCCACCCAGGCAGCCCCCTGGAGACTGGACACTCCCAGGCAGCCCCCTCCAGACTGGACCCCCTCCAGGCAGCCCACTTCAGACTGGACACCCCCCAAGAGTCCCCCTCCCGACTGGACGCCACCCACCAGCCCCCCTCACCTGTGACAATCCCCCAGGCAACCCCCTCCACATTGGACACCTCCCAGACAGCCCACTCCAGCCTGGACTCCTCCCTCAAGAGTCACCCTCCAGACTGGACACCACCCACCAGCCCCCCCTCATCTGTGACATCCCCCAGGCAGCCCCCTCCAGACTGGACACCACCCACCAGCCCCCTTCATCTGTAACACCCCCCAGGCAGCTCCTTCCAGACTTGACAACACCCACCAGCCCCACTCCAAACTGAACACCACCCACCAGACCCCCTCACCAGTAGCATCCCCCAGGGAGCCTGCTCCAGACTGACCACTGCCCACCAGCCCCCCTCACATGTGACACCCCCCAAGCAGCCACCGCCAGATTGGACAACACCCACCAGCCCCCCTCATCTGTGACACCACCCAGGCAGCCCCCTGCAGACTGGACAACACCCACCAGCCACCGTCAAAACTGAACACCACCCACCAGCCCCCCTCCCCTGTAAAAGCCCCTGGGAGCCCCATCCAGACTGAACACCACCCACCAGGCCCCTCACCTATGACACTCCCCAGGCATTCCCCTCCATATTGGGCACCACCCGCCAGCCCGCCACAACCCGCCAGGCAGACCGCTCCAGACTGGATACCACCCACCAGCCCCCCTCACATGTGACACCTCCCAGGCATCCCCCTCCAGACTGGACACCACCCACTAGCCCCCTCACCTGTGACCCCCCCAAGCAGCCCCCTACAGACCGAACACCACCCACCAGCCCCCCTCAACTGTTACACCCCCCCAGGCAGCCCCCTCTACACTGGACACCCCCCAGGTATTCCCCTCCAGACTGGACATCACCCACCAGCCCCCTCACCTGTGACACCCCTAGGTACCCTCTTAAAGACTGGACAATCCCGAAGGCAGCTCCCTCCAGACTGGAGACCACCCACCAGCCCACCTCACCTGTGACACTCCCCAGACATCCCCCTCCAGACTGGACACCACCCAATACTCCTCCTTCCCTGTGACCCTCCCCCAGGCAGCCCCCTCCAGACTGGACACCACCCACTAGCCCCCCTCAGCTTTGACCCCCTCAGGCAGCCCCCTACACACTGGACACCCCCAAGCAGCCCATTCCAGACTGGACACCCCCCAAGAGTCCCCCTCCAGACTGGACAGCCCCCCAGGCATTCCCCTCCAGACTGGGCACAACCTACCAGCCCCCCCACATGTGACACCCCCCCATGCATTCCCCTCCAGACTGGGCACCGCCCACAAACCTCCCTCACCTGTGACACCCCTCCAGGCAGCACCCTCCAGGCTGGGCACCACCCACCAGCCCCCCTCACATGTGACACCACCCCCAGGCAGCGCCCTCCAGACTCGACAACATCCACCAGCCCCCCTCCAAACTGGGCACCACCCACCAGCCCCCCTCACCTGTAACACCCCCAGGCAGCCCCCTCCAGACTGGACATCACACATCAGCCCCCCTCACCTGTAACAACCCCCAGGAATCCACCTCCAGACAAGACACCACCTGTGACCCCCACAGGCAGCCCCCTCCAGACTGGACACCACCCAGCAGACCCCCTCACCTGTGACGCCACCCAGGCAGCCCCCTGGAGACTGGACACCCCCAGGCAGCCCCCTCCAGACTGGACCCCCTCCAGGCAGTCCACTTCAGACTGGACACCCCCCCAAGAGTCCCCCTCCCGACTGGACGCCACCCACCAGCCCCCTCACCTGTGACAATCCCCCAGGCAACCCCCTCCACATTGGACACCCCAAGACAGCCCACTCCAGCCTGGACCTCTCCCCCAAGAGTCACCCTCCAGACTGGACACCACCCACCAGCCCCCCCTCATCTGTGACATCCCCCAGGCAGCCCGCTCCAGACTGGACACCACCCACCAGCCCCCTTCATCTGTAACACCCCCCCAGGCAGCTCCTTCCAGACTTGACAACTCCCACCATCCCCTCTTCAAACTGGACACCACCCACCAGCCCCCCTCACATGTAACCCCCCCCCCCAGGCAGCCTACTCCAGACTGAACACCACACACCAGCCGCCCTCACCTGTGACTCCCGCAGGAATCCACATCCAGACTGGACACCACCCACTAGCCCCCCTCAGCTTTGACCCCCCCAGGCAGCCCCCTACACACTGGACACCCCCCAAGCAGCCCATTCCAGACTGGACACCCCCCAAGAGTCCCCCTCCAGACTGGACAGCCCCCCAGGCATTCCCCTCCAGACTGGGCACAACCTACCAGCCCCCCCCACATGTGACACCCCCCCATGCATTCCCCTCCAGACTGGGCACCACCCACAAACCCCCCTCACCTGTGACACCCCTCCAGGCAGCACCCTCCAGGCTGGGCACCACCCACCAGCCCCCCTCACATGTGACACCACCCCCAGGCAGCGCCCTCCAGTCTCGACAACATCCACCAGCCCCCCTCCAAACTGGGCACCACCCACCAGCCCCCCTCACCTGTAACACCCCCAGGCAGCCCCCTCCAGACTGGACATCACACATCAGCCCCCCTCACCTGTAACAACCCCCAGGAATCCACCTCCAGACAGGACACCACCTGTGACCCCCACAGGCAGCCCCCTCCAGACTGGACACCACCCAGCAGACCCCCTCACCTGTGACGCCACCTAGGCAGCCCCCTGGAGACTGGACACCCCCAGGCAGCCCCCTCCAGACTGGACCCCCTCCAGGCAGTCCACTTCAGACTGGACACCCCCCCCCCAAGAGTCTCCCTCCCGACTGGACGCCACCCACCAGCCCCCCTCACCTGTGACAATCCCCCAGGCAACCCCCTCCACATTGGACACCCCCAGACAGCCCACTCCAGCCTGGACCTCTCCCCCAAGAGTCACCCTCCAGACTGGACACCACCCACCAGCCCCCCCTCATCTGTGACATCCCCCAGGCAGCCCGCTCCAGACTGGACAACACCCACCAGCCCCCCTCAAAACTGAACACCACCCACCAGCCCCCCTCCCCTGTAAAAGCCCCTGGGAGCCCCATCCAGACTGAACACCACCCACCAGACCCCTCACCAATGACACCCCCCAGGCATTACCCTCCATATTGGGCACCACCTTGCCAGCCCGCCACAACCCGCCAGGCAGACCCCTCCAGACTGGATACCACCCACCAGCCCCCCTCACATGTGACACCTCCCAGGCATCCCCCTCCAGAATGGACACCACCCACTAGCCCCCTCACCTGTGACCCCCCCAGGTATCCCCCTCCAGACTGGACACCACCCACCAGCCCCCTCACCTGTGACCCCCCTAGGCACCCTCTTAAAGACTGGACAATCCCGAAGGCAGCTCCCTCCAGACTGGATACCACCCACCAGCCCACCTCACCTGTGACACTCCCCAGACATACCCCTCCAGACTGGACACCACCGACTAGTCCTCCTTCCCTGTGACCCTGCCCCAGGCAGCCCCCTCCAGACTGGACACCACCCACTAGCCCCCCTCACCTTTGACCCCCCCCCCCAGGCAGCCCCCTACACACTGGACACCCCCCAAGCAGCCCATTCCAGACTGGACACCCCCCAAGAGTCCCCCTCCAGACTGGACACCACCCACCAGCCCCCCTCAGCTGTGATGCTCTCACCCCCAGGCAGCCCCCTCCAGACTGGATGTTAGGAAATATTCTCTTTACTGCACCTTTCCTTCCATCTTTATGGAACCCCTAAACCTTTTGCTTTTATTTTTCAATCTGACCTGTACTTTTTGCAGTACAGTGAAGCCTTAAGCTTCACTGTACTGGCCTTTGCTCACATGTTATGGGGAAACTGATATGTCCTTAAGGCTATCAGTACTGGGGGGAAACAGTGTTTCCCTTAGTCTTGTGACTATGTTGCTACTTGTGGTTACTTTTGTATCACATGTGGTAACTTTTTATCATTGCACACAGCAGCTTACACTGCAGTGCAATGGGGTTCATTTTTGTTTTGCCCTAGACTAACACTCAAAGGATTGTTTGGTTATTCTGAGGTGCTTAAAAGATGGGCTGGTGGCAGCAGTGACTTTTCCCAACTTTTTGTGGAATTTCATTTTAGCTTACCCGCGTTTACCGCATTTGGCTAATTACTGTGGCTACTGGCCAAACATGGCCATGCCACAAGGTTTTTTGCCCATTCTTTTGGTCTTGTTGTTTAGCCTTCTTCCTGGCCTCAGAGGTCAGAAAGATCCTTATAAGGACATCCAGTGCCTGGGAAAGCAGGAGCTTTTGGCGGGCTACTGGAGGGCTTTGTGTGTTTGCAGGCAGGATGTGGGCTGGGTCAGTTTGACCCCAATACACATCCTGGTTTCTGTGTGTCTGAGTGGTATGCATGAGTGTTCCCGCCAGTGGTCCTGATTGGACCACTGTGGGGTGTGTGTGGGCTAGATTTGTCATTGGCTAGTGGGAGTTTCGACTCCTACCTGGCTTTTAGGATAAGAAGAGGGCCCCTGCATGCAATTCTCAGAGATCCTGGAATAACCTGAAGGAGCCAAGAATCCGTCCAGCTGAGAAGACCTGCAAAGAAACCTGTAACCTGTCTGAAGGAGGCCTGGCAATCAACTTCTGCTGCAGTCCCAGTGGAGCCCTGTCTGCCTCTTGATCTCCAGTAGGCCTGCGAAGGTGCTATGACCCCTGGATTGGAGGGACCATCCACTCCCGAAGCCTACTCGGTGCCCAATGCAAAAACCGCCTTCGTAAGTGCCCGGGAATTGTCCTGTGGCTGAACAGCTTCGTTTTTGGGCTACTGGGTTATCTTCGTTGCCGTTCTGTGTTTCTTCCTGAAACTTGGTACTCTCTCAGCTGATACTACAATGACACCCTCTGTGAAATTGCTGTGCGTGGTGTGCGCGGTCCGAAACCTGCTTTTCTGACCCGCCTCCAGTCCCGAGAAGGGTGCTGCAACATTTGTTTCTGCATTTCTTCATCAAGAGTCCTTGCACCAGCAAAAGATCCTAACCAGAGAATCACTCGAACCTGCAACCCTTGAAAATCGTGGACCGCGGAATTCGGCGGGAAAAGCACCCTTCCTTTGTTCTGGAAAGTCTTGGGAAGATTCGGAGTGAGGGGGGTAAGTCATTGAGCTTTTAACATACCCCTACACTCCCATTGTAAGTCAATGGACTTACAATACTCTTTATCTTAAACCTATTGGCTTTGCCAATACTTGCCTTGGCAAAACTTCTAACTGTTGGGGGGAATTTTGGACACTGTCTATCTTGAACCCTGGCTCTAACACATCAGCCCCCCTCACCTGTAACAACCCCCAGGAATCCACCTCCAGACAGGACACCACCTGTGACCCCCACAGGCAGCCCCCTCCAAACTTGACACCACCCAGCAGACCCCCTCACCTGTGACGCCACCCAGGCAGCCCCATCCAGACTGGACCCCCTCCAGGCAGCCCATTTCAGACTGGACACCCCCCCTCAAGAGTCCCCCTCCCGACTGGACGCCACCCACCAGCCCCCCTCACCTGTGACAATCCCCCAGGCAACCCCCTCCACATTGGACACCTTCCAGAAAGCCCACTCCAGCCTGGACCCCTCCCCCAAGAGTCACCCTCCAGACTGGACACCACCCACCAGCCCCCCCTCATCTGTGACATCCCCCAGGCAGCCCCCTCCAGACTGGACACCACCCACCAGCCCCCTTCATCTGTAACACCCCCCCAGGCAGCTCCTTCCAGACTTGACAACACCCACCATCCCCCCTTCAAACTGGACACCACCCACCAGCCCCCCTCACATGTAACTCCCCCCCCAGGCAGCCTACTCCAGACTGAACACCACACACCAGCCGCCCTCACCTGTGACTCCCCCAGGAATCCACATCCAGACTGGACAACACCCACCAGCCCCACTCCAAACTGAACACCACCCACCAGACCCCCTCACCAGTAGCATCCCCCAGGGAGCCTGCTCCAGACTGGCCACTGCCCACCAGCCCCCCTCACAAGCTACACCCCCCAAGCAGCCACCTCCAGATTGGACAACACCCACCAGCCCCCCTCATCTGTGACACCACCCAGGCAGCCCCCTGCAGACTGGACAACACCCACCAGCCCCCCTCAAAACTGAACACCACCCACCAGCCCCCCTCCCCTGTAAAAGCCCCTGGGAGCCCCATCCAGACTGAACACCACCCACCAGGCCCCTCGCCTATGACACCCCCAGGCATTCCCCTCCATATTGGGCACCACCCGCCAGCCCGCCACAACTCGCCAGGCCGACCCCTCCAGACTGGATACCACCCACCAGCCCCCCTCACATGTGACACCTCCCAGGCATCCCCCTCCAGACTGGACACCACCCACTAGCCCCCTCACCTGTGACCCCCCAAGCAGCCCCCTTCAGACTGAACACCACCCACCAGCCCCCCTCAACTGTTACACCCCCCCCAGGCAGCCCCCTCCACACTGGACACCCCCCAGGTATCCCCCTCCAGACTGGACACCACCCACCAGCCCCCTCACCTGTGACCCCCCTAGGCACCCTCTTAAAGACTGGACAATCCCGAAGGCAGCTCCCTCCAGACTGGATACCACCCACCAGCCCACCTCACCTGTGACACTCCCCAGACATCCCCCTCCAGACTGGACACCACCCACTAGTCCTCCTTCCCTGTGACCCTGCCCCCAGGCAGCCCCCTCCAGACTGGACACCACCCACTAGCCCCCCTCAGCTTTGACCCCCCCCAGGCAGGCCCCTACAGACTGGACACCCCCCAAGCAGCCCATTCCAGACTGGACACCACCCACCAGCCCCCCTCAGCTGTGATCCTCTCACCCCCAGGCAGCCCCCTCCAGACTGGATGTTAGGAATATTCTCTTTACTGCACCTTTCCTTCCATCTTTATGGAACCCCTAAACCTTTTGCTTTTATTTTTCAATCTGACCTGTACTTTTTGCAGTACAGTGAAGCCTTAAGCTTCACTGTACTGGCCTTTGCTCACATGTTATGGGGAAACTGATATGTCCTTAAGGCTATCAGTACTGGGAAACAGTGTTTCCCTTAGTCTTGTGACTATGTTGCTACTTGTGGTTACTTTTGTATCACATGTGGTAACTTTTTATCATTGCACACAGCAGCTTACACTGCAGTGCAATGGGGTTCATTTTTGTTTTGCCCTAGACTAACACTCAAAGGATTGTTTGGTTATTCTGAGGTGCTTAAAAGATGGGCTGGTGGCAGCAGTGACTTTTCCCAACTTTTTGTGGAATTTCATTTTAGCTTAACCGCGTTTACCGCATTTGGCTACTTGCTGTGGCTACTGGCCAAACATGGCCGTGCCACAAGGTTTTTTGCCCATTCTTTTGGCATCTTGTTGTTTAGCCTTCTTCCTGGCCTCAGAGGTCAGAAAGATCCTTATAAGGACATCCAGTGCCCGGGAAAGCAGGAGCTTTTGGCGGGCTACTGGAGGGCTTTGTGTGTTTGCAGGCAGGATGTGGGCTGGGTCAGTCTGACCCCAATACGCATCCTGGTTTCTGTGTGTCTGAGTGGTATGCATGAGTGTTCCCGCCAGTGGTCCTGATTGGACCACTATGGGGTGTGTGTGGGCTAGATTTGTCATTGGCTAGTGGGAGTTTCGACTCCTACCTGGCTTTTAGGATAAGAAGAGGGCCCCTGCATGTAATTCTCAGAGATCCTGGAAGAACCTGAAGGAGCCAAGAATCCGTCCAGCTGAGAAGACCTGCAAAGAAACCTGTAACCTGTCTGAAGGAGGCCTGGCAATCAACTTCTGCTGCAGTCCCAGTGGAGCCCTGTCTGCCTCTTGATCTCCAGTAGGCCTGCGAAGGTGCTATGACCCCTGGATTGGAGGGACCATCCACTCCCGAAGCCTACTCGGTGCCCAATGCAAAAACCGCCTTCGTAAGTGCCCGGGAATTGTCCTGTGGCTGAACAGCTTCGTTTTTGGGCTACTGGGTTATCTCGTTGCCATTCTGTGTTTCTTCCTGAAACTTGGTACTCTCTCAGCTGATACTACAATGACACCCTCTGTGAAATTGCTGTGCGTGGTGTGCACGGTCCGAAACCTGCTTTTCTGACCCGCCTCCAGTCCCGAGAAGGGTGCTGCAACATTTGTTTCTGCATTTCTTCAACAAGAGTCCTTGCACCAGAAAAAGATCCTAACCGGAGAATCACTCGAACCTGCAACCCGTGAAAATCGTGGACCGCGGAATTCGGCGGGAAAAGCACCCTTCCTTTGTTCTGGAAAGTCTTGGGAAGATTCGGAGTGAGGGGGGTAAGTCATTGAGCTTTTAACATACCCCTACACTCCCATTGTAAGTCAATGGACTTACAATACTCTTTATCTTAAACCTATTGGCTTTGCCAATACTTGCCTTGGCAAGACTTCTAACTGTTGGGGGGAATTTTGGACACTGTCTATCTTGAACCCTGGCTCTAACACATCAGCCCCCCTCACCTGTAACAACCCCCAGGAATCCACCTCCAGACAGGACACCACCTGTGACCCCCACAGGCTGCCCCCTCCAAACTGGACACCACCCAGCAGACCCCCTCACCTGTGACGCCACCCAGGCAGTCCCCTGGAGACTGGACACCCCCAGGCAGCCCCCTCCAGACTGGACCCCCTCCAGGCAGCCCAGTTCAGACTGGACACCCCCCCAAGAGTCCCCCTCCCGACTGGACGCCACCCACCAGCCCCCCTCACCTGTGACAATCCCCCAGGCAACCCCCTCCACATTGGACACCCCCCAGAAAGCCCACTCCAGCCTGGACCCCTCCCCCAAGAGTCACCCTCCAGACTGGACACCACCCACCAGCCCCCCCTCATCTGTGACATCCCCCAGGCAGCTCCCTCCAGACTGGACACCACCCACCAGCCCCCTTCATCTGTAACACCCCCCCCCAGGCAGCCTACTCCAGACTGAACACCACACACCAGCCGCCCTCACCTGTGACTCCCCCAGGAATCCACATCCAGACTGGACAACACCCACCAGCCCCACTCCAAACTGAACACCACCCACCAGACCCCTCACCAGTAGCATCCCCCAGGGAGCCTGCTCCAGACTGGCCACTGCCCACCAGCCCCCCTCACATGTGACACCCCCCAAGCAGCCACCTCCAGATTGCAAACACCCACCAGCCCCCCTCATCTGTGACACCACCCAGGCAGCCCCCTGCAGACTGGACAACACCCACCAGCCCCCCTCAAAACTGAACACCACCCACCAGCCCCCCTCCCCTGTAAAAGCCCCTGGGAGCCCCATCCAGACTGAACACCACCCACCAGGCCCCTCACCTATGACACCCCCCAAGCATTCCCCTCCATATTGGGCACCACCCGCCAGCCCGCCACAACCCGCCAGGCAGACCCCTCCAGACTGGATACCACCCACCAGCCCCCCTCACATGTGACACCTCCCAGGCATCCCCCTCCAGACTGGACACCACCCACTAGCCCCCTCACCTGTGACCCCCCCAAGCAGCCCCCTACAGACTGAACACCACCCACCACCCACCATCCCCCCTCAACTGTTACACCCCCCCAGGCAGCCCCCTCCACACTGGACACTCCCCAGGTATCCCCCTCCAGACTGGACACCACCCACCAGCCCCCTCACCTGTGACCCCCCTAGGCACCCCCTTAAAGACTGGACAATCCCGAAGGCAGCTCCCTCCAGACTGGATACCACCCACCAGCCCACCTCACCTGTGACACTCCCCAGACATCCCCCTCCAGACTGGACACCACCGACTAGTCCTCCTTCCCTGTGACCCTGCCCCAGGCAGCCCCCTCCAGACTGGACACCACCCACTAGCCCCCCTCAGCTTTGACCCCCCCCCAGGCAGCCCCCTACACACTGGACACCCCCCAAGCAGCCCATTCCAGACTGGACACCCCCCAGGAATCCCCCTCCAGACAGGACACCACCCACCAGCCCCCCTCACCTGTGACAGCCCCACAGGCAGCCTCCGACACCACCCACTAGCCCCCTCACCTATGACCCCCCCAGGTAGCCATTTCCAGACAGGACACCATCCACCAGCCCCCTCACCTGTGACAGCCCCACAGGCAGCCCCCTCCAGACTGGACACCACCCACTAGCCCCCTCACCTATGACCCCTGAGGCAGCCCTTTCCAGACTGGGCACCACCCACCAGCCCCCCTCACCTGTGACCCCCCCAGGCAGCCCCCTCCAGACTGGACACCACCCACCAGAGCCCCTCACCTGTGACATCCCCTCCAGACTGGACACCACCCACCAGCCCCCCTCACCTGTGACCCCCCTAGGCATCCCCCTCCAGACTGGATACCACCCACTAGCTCCCCTCACCTGTGACAACCCCCGCCCCCAGGCATCCCACTCCATACTGGATACCGCCCACCAGACCCCCTCACCTGTGACACCCCCCTGGAATCCCCTCCAGACTGGACACCACCCACCAGCCCCCCTCACCTGTGAAACCCCAAGGTATCCCCCTCCAGACTGGACACCACCCACTAGCCCCCTCACCTGTGACCCCCCAGGCATGCCCCTCCAGACTGGACACCACCTAACAGCCCCCCTCACCTGTGACACCCCCCCCCAGGCAGCCCCTTCCAAACTGGATACCACCCACCAGCCCCCCTCACCTGTGATCCCCCCAGGCAGTCCCGTCCAGACTGGACACCGCCCACTAGCCCCCCTCACCTGGGACCCCCAGGAAACCCAGTCCAGACTGGACATCCCCCAAGAGTCCCCCCCAGACTGACACCACCAATCAGCCCCCTCACCTATGACAACCCCCAGGCAGCCCACCCCAGACTGAACAGCCCCCCAGACATTCCCCTTCAGACTGGGCACAACCTACCAGCCCCCCCACATGGGACACCCCCGTGCATTCCCCTCCAGACTGGGCATCACCCACCAACCCCCCTCACCTGTGACAGCCCTCCAGGCAGCCCCCTCCAGGCTGGGCACCACCCACCAGCCCCCCTCACATGTGACACCCCTCAGACAGCGCCCTCCAGACTCGACAACATCCACCAGCCCCCCTCCAAACTGGACTCCACCCACCAGCCCCCCTCAACTGTAACACCCCCAGGAAGCGCCCTCCAGAGTGGACACCACAAATCATGCCCCCTCACCTGTGACAACCCCCAGGAATCTACCTCCAGGCTGGACACCACCTGTGACCCCCACAGGCAGCCCCCGTCAGAGTGGACAACACCCAGCAGCCCCCCTCACCTGTGACACCACCCAGGCAGCCCCCTGGAGACTGGACACACCCAGGCAGCTTCCTCCAGACTGGATATCACCCACCAGTCCCCCTCACCTGTGACAATCCCCCAGGCAACCCCCTCCACATTGGACACCCCCCAGAGAGCCCACCCCAGACTGGACCCATCCCCCAAGAGTCCCCCTCCAGACTGGACACCACCCACCAGCCCCCCTCCCCTGTAAATCCCCCTGGAAGCCCCATCCAGACTGGACACCACCCACCAGCCCCCTCACCTGTGACACCCCCCAGGCATTCCCCTCCAGGCTGGACACCACCCACTAGCCCCCTCACCTATGACCCCCCCAGGTAGCCATTTCCAGACAGGACACCATCCACCAGCCCCCTCACCTGTGACAGCCCCACAGGCAGCCCCCTCCAGACTGGACACCACCCACTAGCCCCCTCACCTATGACCCCTGAGGCAGCCCTTTCCAGACTGGGCACCACCCACCAGCCCCCCTCACCTGTGACCCCCCCAGGCAGCCCCCTCCAGACTGGACACCACCCACCAGAGCCCCTCACCTGTGACAGCCCCTCCAGACTGGACACCACCCACCAGCCCCCCTCACCTGTGACCCCCCTAGGCATCCCCCTCCAGACTGGATACCACCCACTAGCTCCCCTCACCTGTGACAACCCCCGCCCCCAGGCATCCCACTCCAGACTGGATACCGCCCACCAGACCCCCTCACCTGTGACACGCCCCTGGAATCCCCTCCAGACTGGACACCACCCACCAGCCCCCCTCACCTGTGAAACCCCAAGGTATCCCCCTCCAGACTGGACACCACCCACTAGCCCCCTCACCTGTGACCCCCCAGGCATGCCCCTCCAGACTGGACACCACCTAACAGCCCCCCTCACCTGTGACACCCCCCCAGGCAGCCCCTTCCAAACTGGATACCACCCACCAGCCCCCCTCACCTGTGATCCCCCCAGGCAGTCCCATCCAGACTGGACACCGCCCACTAGCCCCCCTCACCTGGGACCCCCAGGAAACCCATTCCAGACTGGACATCCCCCAAGAGTCCCCCCCAGACTGACACCACCAATCAGCCCCCTCACCTGTGACAACCCCCAGGCAGCCCACCCCAGACTGAACAGCCCCCCAGACATTCCCCTTCAGACTGGGCACAACCTACCAGCCCCCCCACATGGTACACCCCTGTGCATTCCCCTCCAGACTGGGCACCACCCACCAACCCCCCTCACCTGTGACACCCCTCCAGGCAGCCCCCTCCATGCTGGGCACCACCCACCAGCCCCCCTCACATGTGACACCCCTCAGACAGCGCCCTCCAGACTCGACAACATCCACCAGCCCCCCTCCAAACTGGACTCCACCCACCAGCCCCTATCAACTGTAACACCCCCAGGCAGCCCCCTCCAGACTGGACACCACAAATCAGCCCCCTCACCTGTGACAACCCCCAGGAATCTACCTCCAGGCTGGACACCACCTGTGACCCCCACAGACAGCCCCTCCAGACTGGACACCACCCAGCAGCCCCCCTCACCTGTGACACCACCCAGGCAGCCCCCTGGAGACTGGACACACCTAGGCAGCCTCCTCCAGACTGAATATCACCCACCAGTCCCCCTCACCTGTGACAATCCCCCAGGCAATCCCCTCCACATTGGACACCCCCCAGACAGCCCACTCCAGACTGGACCCCTCCCCCAAGAGTCCCCCTCCAGACTGGACACCACCCACCAGCCCCCCTCCCCTGTAAATCCCCCTGGAAAACCCATCCAGACTGGACACCACCCACCAGCCCCCTCACCTGTGACACCCCCCAGGCATTCCCCTCCAGACTGGACACCACCCACCAGCCCCCCTTACCTGTGACAACCCCCAGGCAGCCCCCTCCAGACTAGACACCTCCCACCAGCCTCCCTCCAAAATGGACAACACCCACCAGCCCCCCTCACATGTAGCACCCCCCAGGCAGCCCGCTCCAGACTAGACACCACCCTCCAGCCCCCCCCCCCCTTACCTGTGACAACTCCCAGGCAGCCCCCTCCAGAATGGACAACACCCACCATTTCCCATCCAAACTGGATACCACCCACCAGCACCCTTCACCTATACCACCCCCCAGATAGCCCCTTCCAGGCTGGACACCACCCACCAGGCCCCCTCATCTGTGACACGCCCCTATGGGACCCCCCCAGACTGGACAACGCCCAACAGCCTCCCTCCAAACTGGACCCCACCCAACGGTCCCCCTCACCTGTACTCCCCCCAGGAAGCCCCCTCCAGACTGGACATCACCCACCAGCCCCCCTCACCTGTGACACCCCCCAGGAATCCCCCTCCAGACAGGACACCACCCACCAGCCCCCCTCACCTGTGACGGCCCCACAGGCAGCCCCCTCCAGGCCGGACACCACCCACTAGCCCCCTCACCTATGTCCCCCCCAGGTAGCCATTTCCAGACAGGACACCATCCACCAGCCCCCCTCACCTGTGACAGCCCCCACAGGCAGCCCCCTCCAGAGTGGACACCACCCACTAGCCCCCTCACCTATAACCCCCGAGGCAGCCCTTTCCAGACAGGGCATCACCCACCAGCCCCCCTCACCTGTGACCCCCCCAGGCAGCCCGCTCCAGACTGGACACCACCCACCAGACCCCCTCACCTGGCACAGCCCCTCCAGACTGGACACCAGCCACCAGCCCCCCTCACCTGTGACCCCCCCAGGCATCCCCCTCCAGACTGGATACCACCCACTAGCTCCCCTCACCTGTGACAACCCCCGCCCCCAGGCATCCCACTCCAGACTGGATACCGCCCACCAGACCCCCTCACCTGTGACACGCCCCTGGAATCCCCCTCCAGACTGGACACCACCCACCAGCCCCCCTCACCTCTGACAGCCCCACAGGCAGCCCCCTCCAGACTGGACACCACCCACTAGCCCCCTCACCTGTGACCAACCCCAGGCAGCCCTTTCCAGACTGGACACCACCCACCAGCCCCCCTCACCTGTGACAACCCCCAGGCAGCCCGCTCCAGTCTAGACACCACCCTCCAGCCCCCCCTTACCTGTGACAACCCCCAGGCAGCCCCCTCCAGAATGGACAACACCCACAATTTCCCATCCAAACTGGATACCACCAACCAGCACCCTTCACCTATACCACCCCCCCAGGCAGCCCCATCCAGACTGGACACCACCCACCAGCCCCCCTCACCTGTGACCCCCCCAGGCAGCCCGCTCCAGACTGGACACCACCCACCAGACCCCCTCACCTGGCACAGCCCCTCCAGACTGGACACCAGCCACCAGCCCCCCTCACCTGTGACCCCCCCAGGCATCCCCCTCCAGAATGGACAACACCCACAATTTCCCCCCTCACCTCTGACAGCCCCACAGGCAGCCCCCTCCAGACTGGACACCACCCACTAGCCCCCTCACCTGTGACCAACCCCAGGCAGCCCTTTCCAGACTGGACACCACCCACCAGCCCCCCTCAACTGTGACAACCCCCAGGCAGCCCGCTCCAGTCTAGACACCACCCTCCAGCCCCCCCTTACCTGTGACAACCCCCAGGCAGCCCCCTCCAGAATGGACAACACCCACAATTTCCCATCCAAACTGGATACCACCAACCAGCACCCTTCACCTATACCACCCCCCCCAGGCAGCCCCATCCAGACTGGACACCACCCACCAGCCCCCCTCACCTGTGACCCCCCAGGCAGCCCCCTCCTGACTGGACACCACCCACCAGACCCCCTCACCTGTGACACCCCCCCAGGCAGCCCCTCGCGACTGGACACCACCCACCAGCCCTCCTCACCTGTGACACGCCCCCATGCATCCTCCTCCAGACTGGACAACACCCAACAGTCTCCCTCCAAACTGGATACCACCAACCAGCACCCTTCACCTATACCACCCCCCCCAGGCAGCCCCATCCAGACTGGACACCACCCACCAGCCCCCCTCACCTGTGACCCCCCCAGGCAGCCCGCTCCAGACTGGACACCACCCACCAGACCCCCTCACCTGGCACAGCCCCTCCAGACTGGACACCAGCCACCAGCCCCCCTCACCTGTGACCCCCCCAGGCATCCCCCTCCAGAATGGACAACACCCACAATTTCCCCCCTCACCTCTGACAGCCCCACAGGCAGCCCCCTCCAGACTGGACACCACCCACTAGCCCCCTCACCTGTGACCAACCCCAGGCAGCCCTTTCCAGACTGGACACCACCCACCAGCCCCCCTCACCTGTGACAACCCCCAGGCAGCCCGCTCCAGTCTAGACACCACCCTCCAGCCCCCCCTTACCTGTGACAACCCCCAGGCAGCCCCCTCCAGAATGGACAACACCCACAATTTCCCATCCAAACTGGATACCACCAACCAGCACCCTTCACCTATACCACCCCCCCCAGGCAGCCCCATCCAGACTGGACACCACCCACCAGCCCCCCTCACCTGTGACCCCCCAGGCAGCCCCCTCCTGACTGGACACCACCCACCAGACCCCCTCACCTGTGACACCCCCCCAGGCAGCCCCTCGCGACTGGACACCACCCACCAGCCCTCCTCACCTGTGACACGCCCCCATGCATCCTCCTCCAGACTGGACAACACCCAACAGTCTCCCTCCAAACTGGACACCACCTACCCGCCCCCCTCACCTGTAGCACCCCGCAGTAAATCCCCACCAGACTGGACACGACCCACTAGCTCCCCTCACCTTTGACACCCCCCCAGGCATCCCACTCCAGACTGGATACCGCCCACCAGCACCCTTCACCTATACCACCCCCCCAGGCATTCCCATCCAGACTGGACACCACCCACCAGCCCCCCTCACCTGTGACCCCCCCAGGCAGCTCCCTCCAGACTGGACACCACCGACCAGACCCCCTCACCTGTGACCCCCCCAGGCAGCCCCTCCAGACTGGACACCACCCACCAGCCCCCCTCACCTGTGACACGCCCTCATGCATCCTCCTCCAGACTGGACAACACCCAACAGCCTCCCTCCAAACTGGACACCACCTACCAGCCCCCCTCACCTGTAACACCCCCCAGGAATCCCCCTCCAGACTGGACACCACCCACCAGCCCCCCTCACCTGTGACAGCCCCACAGGCAGCCCCCTCCAGACTGGACACCACCCACCAGCCCCCCTCACCTGTGACCACCTCCCAGGCAGCCCCCGCCAGACTAGACACCACCCACCACCCTCCCTCCAAAATGGACAACACCCACCAGCCCCCCTCACATGTAGCACCCCCCAGGGAGGCCCCTCCAGACTAGACATCACCCACCAGCCCCCCTCACCTGTGACACCCCTCAGGAATCCCCCTCCAGACAGAACACCAGCCCCCCTCACCTGTGACAGCCCCACAGGCAGCCCCCTCCAGACTGGACACCACCCACTAGCCCTTTCACCTATGCCCCCCCCCAGGCAGCCCTTTCCAGACTGGACAGCACCCACTAGCCCCCCTCACCTGTCACCCCCCCCAGGCAGCCCCCTCCAGACTGGAAAACACCCACCAGCCCCCTCACCTGCAACACCCCCCAGGAAGCCCCTTCCAGACAGGAGCCGCCCAGGCAGCCCTCTCCAGAATGGACACCACCCACCAGACCCCTTCACCTGTGACACGCCGCCATACATCCCCCTCCAGACTGGACAACACCCAACAGCCTCCCTCCAAACTGGGCACCACCCACCAGCCTCCTCACCTGTAACACCCCCCAGGCAGCCCCTTCCAGACTGGAGCCGACCAGGCACCCCTCTCCAGACTGGACACCACCCACCAGCCCCCCTCACCTGTGCCCCCCCCGCCCCAGGCAGCCCCTCCAGACTGGACAACACCCGCCAGCCCCCCTCCAGATTGGACACTACCCACCAGCCCCCCTCACCTGTACCACCCCTCCCAGGAAGCCCTCACCAGACTGGACACCACCCACTAGCCCCCCTCACCTGTGACCCCCCAGGCATCCCCCTCCAGACTGGATACCGCCCACCAGCTCCCCTCACCTGTGGCACCCCCCCCCAGGCATCCCACTGCAGACTGGATGCCGCCCACCAGACCCCCTCACCTGTGACACGCCCCAGGAATCCCCCTCCAGACTGGACACCACCCACCAGCCCCCCTCACCTGTGACAGCCCCACAGGCAGCCTCCTCCAGACTGGACACGACCCACTAGCCCCCTCACCTGTGACCAACCCCAGGCAGCCCTTTCCAGACTGGACACCACCCACCAGCCCCCCTCACCTGTGACAACCCCCAGGCAGCCCGCTCCAGTCTAGACAACACCCACCAGCCCCCCTCACCTGTGCCAGCCCCACAGGCAGCCCCCTCCAGACTCGACACCACCCACTAGCCCCCTCACCTGTGACCACCCCCCAGGCAGCCCTTTCCAGACTGGACACCACCCACCGGCCGCCCACCTGTGACACCCTCCAGGCAGCCCCCGCCAGACTGGACAACACCCACCAGTCCCCCTCACCTCTAACACCCCCCAAGCAGCCCCTTCCAGACTTGAAAACACCCACCATCCCCCCTACAAACAGGACACCACCCACCAGCATCCCTCACATGTAACACCCCCCCAGGCAGCCTACTCCATACTGAACTCCACGTACCAGCCCCCCCACATGTGACACCCCCAAGCAACCCCCTCCAGATTTGACAACACCCACCAGCCCCCCTCATCTGTGACACCACCCAGGCAGCCCCCTGTAGACTGGACAACACCCACCAGCCCCCCTCAAAACTGAACACCACCCACCAACCCCCCTCACCTGTAGCACACCCCAGTCAGCCCCCTCCAGACTAGACACCACCCACCAGCCCCCACTTGCTTGTGACAATCGCCAGGCAGCCCCATCCAGACTGGACAACACCCACCATTTCCCCCCTAAACTGGATACCACCCATCAGCACCCCACACCCATACCACCCCCCCAGGAAGCACCGTCCCAACTGGATATCACCCACCAGCCTCCCTCACCTGTGACACTCCCCAGAAATCCCCCCAGACAGGACACCACCCACCAGTCCCCCTCACCTGTGACAGCCCCACATGCAGCCCCCTCCAGACTGGACACCACCCACTAGCCCCATCACCTATGACCCCCCCAGGCAGCCCTCTCCAGACTGGACACCACCCACCAGCCCCCTCACCTGGGACCCCCCAGGCAGACCACTCTAGACTGGACAACACCCACCAGCCCCCTCACCTGTAACACCCCCCAGGCAGCCCCTTCCAGATTGGAGCAGCCCAGGCAGCCATCTCCAGACTGAAAACCACCCACCAGACCCCCTCACCTGTGACACCCCCCCAGGTAGCCCCTGCAGACTGGACACCACCCACCAGCCCCCCTCACCTGTGACATGCCCCCATGCATCCCCGTCCAGACTGGACAATACCCAACAGCCTCCCTCCAAACTGGACACCACCCACCAGCCTCCCCACCTGTGACACCGCCCCAGACAGCCCCCTCCAGACTGGATACCACCCACCAGCCCCCTCACCTGTGACAGCCCCAGGCATCCCCCTCCAGACTGGACACCACCCACCAGCCCCCCTCACCAGTGACAACATCCAGGCAGCCCCCTCCAGACTGGACACCACCCACCAGCCCCTCTCACCTCTGACACCCCGGGCAGCCCCCTCCAGACTGGACACCGCCCACTAGCTCCCCTCAGATGTGACAGCCCCCCAGGAAGCCCCCTCCTCACTGGACACCACCCACCAGCCCCCCTCATCTGTGACACCCCCCAGTCAGCCACCCTCCAGACTGGATACCACCCACCAGCCCCCTCACCTGTGACACCCCCCCAGGCAGCCCCCTGACAGTATCCAACAATAACAGTGCAAAGCATACCCGCAGCTCACCTGAACTTCCATGGTCTGACAGTGCCATGAAGTGCAACAACAACATGTACACCACAAATACGACCTACTGGAATCACCAGTGGTCCATCCATGAGTGGAGCATCTGCTCACACACCCATCCAGGCCTTAATCTGAACCCCCCCATACCCATGTGACAATTGAATGCAAATCCATGTGCATGTTGTCCATGGCACATTGCCAAGGCATCAAAGCACAGCAACTGAACGTGTGCCAATGACAGAAGCAAACCTACCAAAAGATATTGCAAGATCCACAAGCAATGGCCAGGTGTGTCACAGCCAGAGCATCAGAGACCTGGATGGAATGGGTCGCAAAATACCTGTCAGGGAACAACCACATGACAGCACCATGCATGGGTGATGGTAGGGCAGTCAGAGAGAGCATGAGTCACAGAGACTGGAGAATTGTGCTGCCACTCCGGAAGAGCAACATGGCCCACTACTGCATTCCAGTGGTAGAGGTTGAGTGACAAATGAGAGAAGGCAGTGTGTGACTGCACATGCTGGTGGGCGTGTCTGCACAATATGGGTTTCACACAGCAATGACAAACAAACATGCTATTAATATGACCATGGAACTCCTCCATAGTGAGCCCACCTCCCTCCACCCCAACCACACTGATGCCAAACACACAGCGATGCTGCACAGGTAAATGCAAATGAAAACATACAGTGCAGACCATGTCGTCTGATAGACCCACCCCCACATGTCAAGCACATGTGCATCCTTCCATCCACAACCATTCAGCAACAACAACATACAAGCATGCACGTCACAAGACACATGACTTGCAATGGAGAGATACACTGGCTGAAAATAGAACAACCAAAGAGGCCGACACAAATGAACTGCGTGAATCGTGTAATGTAACAAACAGAACAATGTATTGGATATAAATATGTACAAAATTAAACAGGGAATCAAGCTCAAAGCACTCCAGGGGAAATATGAAACAAAACTAATATCCTATGCCGAAAGGATTATATAAAATAAAAACTGTGAAGGAAAATCTGCAAAGTCTGGGGAAAAAAATAATTTAAAAAGGAAACCTACACCTAAATAACAATGTACAAAGTCAGTGGGCTAGTTCTCTCCAATCCCACTGACCCTTTCCACCAGGGCCGAGCCAGTGCTGCATACTCCCCCCTCAAGCCGGCCTTCTTTGTTGCCTCAAGGGCTTGCAGGTTCTGCAGCATCTGTTTCTCGATCACTCGGGTGTCCCTGCGAGTTGTCTCCAGGATGGCAGTGCGCCTCCTTGCCCGATGCAGTGCAATCTCATCCCTGGCCATCACTACCCTTGCTTCCCGAGCATGCTGCCTCTCTGCCCCAATCTGCTCTTCATATCCTCGGAACATGTAAGACATTATGTGCCTCAGGTCCACGCGTGCCTCCTGCCTCACACTTCGCACCTGCATCCTTTCAGTGGTCTCCCCTGCAACAAATGGCCTTCTCCTCATTGCCACCTGCTGCCACAGTGCCCAGTGCCTGCTATGTGCGTATGCCATCTGAGCTGATGATGATACCCAGAGGGCGTACAGCACCTGCACTGCTCATGGGTGCCTGCTGTCCCTGAATTGCTGGTGACCCTGTCAGTGTCTGGGTAGGCACAGTGACCAGCTCAGTTGATGTGCCTTGTACTCCCAACTCGTGCAGGGATGTGGTCTCCACCAGATGGGGCATTGTGGGTGGGACACGTGCACAGGGGGCCCTGCTGGTATCAGGGCCGGAAGTCACCCTGGAGGACAACTGGTGCACAGAGGAGGAATACGAGGAGGTGGTTGCAGCAGTGAACATCCCATGTGAGATAGCACAGAACAGGCATGCTGCAAGCCAGCCAACGAGACGTTATAGCTCACTGTGATGATGGGCAAGCAGACAAGTAGCCTGCCCATCATCATGAATGACAAATGTCTGCCTTGTCAACATGGCCAGCAGGGGTAGCACATAATCCCGGATCGACATACCAGATGGTAGGGGGGTGTCGGTCTGGGTGGACACATCAGCCGACACCGGTCAGTGGGTCTGGGTGGAGGCATCCTGGCAGGCGCGCACGGCTGCATCAGAGGGCCCAAGGATGAGATTTTGCACAGGCACCTCCACAGTGACCTGCACAGCCTCATGCCCTTGGGACAGGACTGCAGTAAGCACGCCCACCTCAACACTGCCACCTGACCCCATGGGCTGGGCTGCAACATCCACCTCCTCCACCTCCCCCTCTGTCAACCTGGATGACTCTGTGGTGTCTTCTGCCATGGAGGCCCCCTGTGTGGCATCACCTGGTCCCACTGCTGCTGAGGAGTCCCCTCCCATCTTCACCTTCTTCGAATCACCACAGCAACCATGCCCAATGTCACCGGCACTGCCACAGCCACATCACTCCCCGAAGATGAGCTGTCACAGGGGTGTGGCTGGGGCCTGCACCTCTGCCTGGTGGATGCATCCCTGCAGCCACCAGGCAGAGCACTGCTTCCACAGCACTGCTTCCACCCTCTTCATCAGATGAAACTGTGGAAAAGGAGACACAGAACCGAAACATCAGTGTACTGCACCAAATCCGGCGTGGCATCACCAACATTCACATGAACATGACTTGTCAAGGGAACAACCGTCAACCTCCACACCCACACACATGAACATGCAATCCACATCCATGTAGACACCTGCCTAGCCATCACTCCACACAATCACATCAAACTACTTTCCACTGTCAGAACTAATCAATTGTGTATGCTAAACACACATGCATCATTTGCACCTGCACATGTGAGCATGCCATAGCAACATACACATGTCATGCACACACATCAACTGAGAGGCCCCAAGCAGTGCAATGACCAATCACATCAGAGTCCTGTGAACTGCAATGCCTCTGTGACTAAGCCAGACATCAAAATGCACATGTTGCATCCAGGCGTGAGTGATGCCCAGTCACACATTACCATTTTTGGCACATACACATGAGCGTCATGCATGCACATGACGCGGGCAACAATACCTCAACTGGCACACTTGTCACCCTGGCACGTCTCAGTCACAAGTAACATTGCATGTGCATGGTCTGTTAGCCAGCACTACAAAACACAATGCAAGTGATAGCACATTTAAAATACATATAGGTCTGAATGCACACATGGAGAGCAATGCCTGGAGCATGCATGCAGACATCCGTCTCAGAAACATACTTGCTGCAACACTAAGGTGGTCACTGCCAACATGCTGGTACATGCACACAGCACATGTACATAGAGCATTGCACCACATGGCTACTCACCAGTCGACTTCCAGACATTGACTTAACACGCAGACCTGGGAGTGCAGCGCCAAGCAGAACCTCTCCAGGACCCACATGTTGTTAGCCAACATTCGGCACCTGCGCACACGGTGCACCTCTGTGGTGGCACCAGCTGTTAAGACGGATTTCTGAACTCTGTCCTGGTGGCGCAGAAGTTCAGAAGGCCAACCTAATTACTTGGAACAGGGTAACCTCTGGACGAGCCAGACCAATCAAGGTAGCGATCGCGGCGGTCAAGACTAGGTCTCAAGAGGAGTGAGGGTGACTGAAAGCCCGCAATGAGCACACAAAGCAAGAACACTTACAAACTATTCCAAACAGTTGTTATATTAAAAATATATACACATTTATTTCAAGGCCTTTAAAACAATGACCGTAGCGAGAAAATCACAATATAACGATAGTAAACCAACACATACCATATCAACACAATATATATACAAATACAACAAGTCTCAAGCGTTATATGCACGAAATGTGTAGTCCACCTAAAAGGGAGGGAAAACAGGCAGTGCGCAATAATGCTTAGACCCAGTTCGCCTTCAGAGGCACCTAACTAGATGGAAGTCCGAGCCCTGCGAAGAGTGGAGCCTTGTGCTCAAAAGTACCTGCACGCGCTGGTGCCAACGGGCAAAAGGAGAAGCTCTTCGAGGGAAATCAGGCAGTTCAGTTTAGTGCACAAAAGAAGAAGAACAAGTTCCGCGACTCAAGCGCAGCCTCCACAGTGGGCAGAAGCAGAGCGCGAGTACGGAAAAGGGTGCTGTTTGACACAGTGGGGAAAAGCAATGGGCTCCTGCAGGAGGGCGACCAGATCCTAGCTATGCTACTCACCGGTCCCCGATGCAAGCAGACCCAGGCTTCTCCGCGTCAGTTTCAGCAGCTGGCAGGTTCAGAAGAGCAGGGAACGCCTCGTCGTCGTGTTGAGTAAAAAGACGTCCCAATCGAAGAAACCCGCACAGTTTGTTACCACAGCAGGGCAACGGAGCGGCCGTGTGTATCTGAGCCAAATGTACACTACTCACTTTAGACCTGGGAACGCCAAGTGTACGAAGCATGTGAGAGTGACAAGGACTCGAAATACTACACAACCTGGCAGCGGTTACAGAGCAAGACTCCCGTGTAAGCTGGTCAGTCAGCTGGATGGCCCAGAGACGCTTCCGAAGGCTTACTTGCAGGAGATGGTGAAGATGCCGAGAATAGCTGTTTACGCTATTCCAAGGGTCGAAGTACCAGTACAGGCCTTCTGGTTCGATCAAAGGTGAAAAGGGTTTCACAAGGCGACAGCAGTGCAGAGGAGAAGTCCTTCAGCGGGTCACCAGCCATTCCTCAGTCCAGCCTCTTGGTTGCAGGATACTTGGCTCCTGTATTGCTTTGTTCGTGAGAACTCAGGAGATCGACATGGTAGTGGTGTTTCCAGCCCCCTCTTATCCACGGTTCCCTTCGCGCCAAAACGGAGGGGACCCAATGGGAGATCCGCTCATCAACACTCACACCATTCGTGGACCAATCACGGACCACGGTGGTCCCAGGCATTCACACCACCCTAGACTCTCTGGCACCCAGGATGTGTATTGGGACCAGACATCCCAGCCCACATCCTGGAGGCACACACAAGACATGTAGAAGCCCGCGAAAGCATCCGTGTTTCGCGGGAAAGTACATGCCCAAATAAGAAAGGCCCCGGGTCGGCTCGACCTGGGGAAGGTGAAGGGAGCAAGACGGTCAGCGGACAGGACCAAGGAGCCTCGTGGTCTGGCCATTTTGGGAGCCAGGCCACCATTTTGGGTTAAGGGCGAGAAACGCGCTTAGAACGCCAAAAGGAGCTCAAAACACAAGAAACGATCGCTGCCACCATTCCCGTCCCTGAATCACTTGCACCGATCAGATACAATCCTAAACGAGTATCTAGGGCCTGTAGAAGGCTAGAGACCCAAGAGAGCTGTAACTTAGCTTACAGTGCCCTCTTGTGTCATGTTGCACGAAAGCCGCAACATGATAAAAGAAACTACGGGAAACAGCGTTCCCCGGTACTGACTGTTTTAAGGGCATGTCAGTTTCCCCATAAGAAAGGAGCGAAAGCCCAGAGGAGTGCAGCAGAAGGCTGCACTTCTCTGGCAAAGTCAAGAACAAGGTGTAAAACAACAGCAAAAAGTTTAGGGGTTGCCACATGGAAGGAAAATTACCTACAATTACGAAATCTTTCCTAACACCAGCCTGGACGTAACGCAGGGCCTTGCCATGGGTCCTGGATTTCAGGTTCACCCAGTGCTTGTTCGCAGTCTTCAAGGTGCAGAGTGCCAGACCATCCATCTTGATGGCATTTGTTATCCCGTCCCAGATCTGCTGATGTCCTTCCTTGCAACGTTGCATCACAGGGTTGAAGAGGGCAGCATAATGCCCCAGGACCTTCTCCACCAGGATGTCATCTTCCCTGGTAGTGAAGTTGATAGCTCTCTGCCTCACTGCCATGGGGTTGCCACTTTGGTCAGAGAATGATGGTGCTGATATGGCAACCCATGAGGCAGGTGTGGGTGGGCAAGTTGGTCCTGGAGCTGGGCTGTGGAGTGGTGGTGGTGGATTGTGCACAGTGGGAGTCCAGTGAAGCAGCTGAGGTGGCCACAGGGCCAAAGACAGGAGCATAGGCAATGGGTGGACAGCAGGCACTCCAAACAAAATGCAGGTAGGCAGCAGGCACACACTTACATGACACGCGCTGCATGCAGGCGTTGAGCAAGCCATTATTGGGGATACATTACTACATATAGAAGCAACTCCAATCGATGTTCGAGGGGGAGGAGATGGACAAGTGGAGTACTGCATATTTTGTGGTGCCATGCAATCTGTTAACTTCAGGGAAGGTACAAAGTTCTTGCTTTGGTGGGGGATTTGCCTCCACGCATACGCTCTTCTACTTTTGATTTTTGCAAAGCTAACGTTGAGTCGTGTATGCATTTTTTCAACTCTGCGTGCCCCTCTGTATCGCGTACCAATATTCTTACCTTTCTGGTCGCTTTCTGGGTTTCATATATGCATTTTTTGTGTAGCTGGGTGCCACTGCGTATCGCTTTTTTCTTCTTTCAGAAGCTATCATGGTATCGCATACGCATATGCATTTATTTTTTATTTTGGGGTGCCTGTGGGTTACGCATAACATATTTTTCACAAATTGGGTATGATAGAGCCTTGCTGGTCAACAGAACTACGTCTTCCATCACATAAACTGCCCACTCACTCAAATTGCTCAGGACAATTACTTGGTGTGACTTCCGTTACACCTGGAACATGAGTGGAAAGGCCCCAAAAGGGAAAGGGCAGATGGGGATGGGGTCAGGGACATGCTGTGGAAGCAGCTGTCCAAGCCCCAGGGATTCTGGGACATGCTTTGGAAGCAGCTGTTTAGCCCCAGGGGTTCCGGGACGTGCTGCAGAAGCTGCTGTCCCAGCCCAAAAGGTTAAGGGACGTGCTGTGGAAGCAGCTGTCCCAGCCCCAAAGGGCAAGGGATGTGCTGTGGAAGCAGCTGTCCTAGCCCCAAAGGGTAAGGGACGTGCTGTGGAAGCAGCTGTCCCAGCCCCAAAGGGTAAGGGCCGTGCTGTGGAAGCAGCTGTCCCAGCCCCATGGGGTAATGTCATGCCCCAGCCCACTTGTTGTCTGGCATCTGGACCCCAGAGTGGTCCCAGCCACACAGGGGTGGCACCAACACCTTATGGCAAGAAGGCAAAGCCTGCACAGCAGGAACAGGCTCAACGCCATGACGCGACACAAGACACTGGAACATTGAGGAAGAAGAACTTCCATGATGAAGAACTCAAGATCCTCATGAACTACGTGACCATTCACCACCGTTACATGTGCCAGCATCAGGGGAGCACACATACACCAGCTCAGCGTATGGTGCATTGGCAGCATGTCACTGATGAGATCAACGACTTAGGGTTTGAGAAGCGCACTGATGAACAGGTGGTGAAGCGCTGGAATTATCTCACTGTGAAAACCCACTTGTGCTACAGACCATCCCGAGCCGTGCTGCAGACACTTCTGACGCTTTGGACTCAACTGGCTCTGATTTTGAACCAGATGTGCAGTCCACAATGCTGGCTGAGGTGAGAGCACAATGGGCGGAGCAGTTGGAGCCCTTGAGTCTGAAGGGGGTCTGGTGCCATCACAAGGCCAGACAGTGGTGGCACACCCATCTTTGGTGGTTAAGACTGCAAGGCCACGCTCCCATGTATTGGTTTCCTGGTCCTGGGACAGATTTCCAAAAGAGTGTTGTAGTCCTGCAGCCAGGGACAGGAGCATTGCAACAAGGGTCATGCTCCCTTGGTTCGGGCAGGCGTGGGCTGCACACATGTGGGGGACATGTGTAAGCTGAGCAGATAGAGTGGGAGCAGCAGATGTTGAGTTCCGAACACTGACAGGGTGCTTGCTGCCTATGAGAGTTTGGCTGAGGGCATGGATAGGGTGACCACTTCATGATCCCCCAGATCAAAAGTGGAGCAACATCTGCAGATGATGCAGTCCACATGCTGCTCCCACAGGCTGCCCATGGAGGCTAACATCAGGGGCCGACAGGCCGATCTGCAGTGTCTTCAGGCATCCCTGCTTGCAGAGGGTCAAGCCCTGATGCATGAGCTGCTGGCCCACAGAGCTGCACTCCATGATGAAGAGGCAGCCAGCCGAAGACTGTTCTGCTAGGAGATGTTATCATTGAGGCAGACAATCTTTGAGGAACTCTGTGCAACCCGTGAGGTTGTGCATAGTGACCTCCAAGCCCTCAGTCTGCTGGTGCATTCATCCTTGTCACGCATGGTGGCTGCCACTGAGCACCAGGCCAGGGCACTGCATGTTGAGCCTCAGTACCACTTCTACCTTCAGATTCAACACAAGAGGGGGTGCCAGCTCAGACATGCCTCCCGGTCCACCATAGCCATGTGGTCTGTGAGCCCATGGAGGGGGATTTTTTTGGGGGGGATGCCGACACCCATGTGGACGTTGACATGCACCCTGCCCCTCACTGCCCCTGGGTAAAATCCCCCCATCCATGACATAATTCTTTTTTTTTTTTTAAGTGTGATACTTTTGTAGACCTCAGGCCCTGATGTTGGCACGTTATTTTTTAGTTTCCCTTTTAAGGATTTATTTTTTATTTTTACCTTGAGTTGTGCAGTTGCCCTCCCCAGACCATGACGTTTGCAGTGGTGGACATGCAGGCATGAATAGTGAGGTCAAGTTGTATGTTTGCATGATGGTGCACAGGACGGTATGTGCAGGTAACTATGGGTTCAGTGTATCCTTGCACATGTGTGCTGTGTGAATGTTACTTCACTATGCCTGTTGTAATGTCTTCTCCCATGTTGTTTCAGTAATCCGTGATGTGGCGGTGACTGCTGTCCCGAGGGAGACACCCTGCACCGTTTGACGTCCATGCGTCCCATGCCCTCGACCAGGCACTGGCCCTCTTGTCACTTATTCGGAGACACTGTTCCTGGTGAAGGTGATGCAGGATTCACACCATGCCGGCACAGTAAGCAGGGAAGCATGAGCACTGTCTTACATGTTGAGCATGTGTCATTGTTCCCCATGTTTGCTGCATGTGTAACTTTACTTATCTGTGGTTTGCATTTAAATGGTAATCATGTCACTGTGTTACCTCCTTCGGTCAACTCATTTATGCCCGCACCTACTGTGGTATAGTGCATGTCATTGGCCATCTCCAATCCAGGCAGTGTACTCCTTGATGTGTGTTTAACTTGGCCTTCCCTCTCACTGTCACACTCTCTCCCTCTCTCTGTTGTGCTATGCTGCATTTATGGGCAGATCACAATCTATGTCCTGTCACCTTCTTGCACCCTGTGGTGCTTCTGCAGTGGGTGCTCTGCATATTTTCAAGATCCAATCATGTGTTGTGATGGATGTACATATTCTTTCTGTTGTTACTATCCATGTCATTGCATTTAGGGGGTGTGTCCCCCGATGGGTTGCACTGTATGCAAGGCAGGTGGGTACCCTGTGCAGGTAAGTGAAGGGCATTTGCAGACGCTTGTGTGGTGTTTGGTTCGGAGTCTTGCACTGGGTGTGATCACTTTGGATTGTCTTGTTGTGTGGGGCACCAGTACTACTTCATGGGTGTATGTTTCACAGGGTGTGGTTCTGGTGATAAGTCTGGACATGGTGTTGTTTCTCTGGATTACTGGGGCCACTGGTTTCATATTTAAAATTGTGGGAGTTCCAACTGTGTGGGCCTTTCTTGGGTGGTTGGGAGTGGGTGGCAGGGCCGGCTGTTTGTGGCCTGTGACAGGTGTTGATGGTTGTGATGGCGTGTGTCTCATTGCACTTCGATCATGTGTACTGAGTGACATTTCACATCCCTTGCAATGTGTGGGGGGTAATGGTTCTACAGCACATTTGGCCTCTCTTGCTTAGGGTTGCCCAATTATGATGTGCAGCCCCAGTTATGAGCTACAACCATGGAACCATTGATGCATATTTCTGGGATGATAAGTTGTGAACCAGCACATTACGTTCTGTGGTGTTGGTGCTTTCAGATGCATGTCCCATGCGTGCTGCAGTATGGTGTTTAAAGTTGACCACAGCTGGGTGCATGGTACTGTGCCAGTTGTATGCTGTCACAATGAAGTCTGCATAGAACTTGCACTTTTACTTTGCATCCTAAATTTAGCATGCATTTATCCTTGGTGCAGTATCACATAGCTTTGTCTTGTCTGCTTATGTCTTCCATGGCAGTTCCCTCGGTGGCCATCCTTCCAGTCTGACATCGGCCTCTGTGAATTTCTGTGTCAAGCATGATCCTGCCTTGAGTGCAAGAGCTGAGTATTTGTGTACTTGCCTTCTTGTGCTTTGCATCATGGGCTCGCAGGACTGTGTTCAGTGCATTGTCCCAACACTACGCAGGTGATGGCATGTCATTGATAGTCTTCGAGGGGTGTCCCTGCTTTTTGGGAGCTCAATTATCTGCATATGTTATGTTTTCTCATTTTCATGCAGCATGTGGACTGATTTGTGCATTGTGTATGTGCCATCATTTTGTGAATGGGGATATGTGACATGCAAATTTGCTGCATCTCATTCATGGGGACAGGCAGTGTGGGGGCTGTTGTCAGTGGGTGTGTTTTGTGTGTTTGATTTACATGCAGTGTGTGAGTGTTGCTGCATGTGTACTAGGACACATGTTGATGGTTGTCTTGTGAGTTGCTGTTTGCATGTGTTCTATGTGACTGAGGGGGGGGCAGTGGGTCTTGAGTTTTTGGGTGAATGGATGTGTTAGCTGCACTCTTTTTCATTATGTTCATTGTCTGCAGATCCTTCCATCAGGGAATGATGGCTATCTCATGGGATGAAATTTGACTGTCGACTGCATGCCAAGGGGACAGGTAAGATGTGCATTTATCTTGATCGGTTTGGAATGGCTACATTACTTGCTGCATGTCTAGATGTGGCCATTCTGGTGTCGCCCTCTTTGTCACAATTGTCAATTACCTCTTGTTAATTAGTGTTTTTGGAATGGGGTTTATTGTGCTCATATTGCCAGATTGTGTCACATGTGGATAGATACTGCAGTGCTTTTATACACCCCACAATAGGAACATGTTTGTGCGCATCATGCACATTCTAGGACATGTGTGCATCAATATGCCATTGCGCCCATGTTAATTGTTGAAGCCCAGACATGTTTCAGGATAAATCGCTACTTACACATTTGACCGGTATGTTAGAAATATGGGATGTTTTTGGTGCAAAATGGGTGATTTCATTAAATGGTTGGCATGGTCGTAGCGGTGCACTCCATCTTCAATGTGCTTCTTTGGGAAACACAACATTAAATGTCTTTTTATTTCTAAGGGATGCACACAAGTTTGCATTTCCAAGGGCTCTTTCTCAGGGTGGTTTTGAGGGCACAGTGGATTGGCACCTGGTATTTGGCGGGATTGTGCGCACTCCACAGGGGAAGGATATTAGGTGAAAAAAGATTTCACAAGCTGGGTACGTAGAGCCTCTCTGCGTGCCCTTTGCCCAGCCACACACAAGCGGTGTGCCTGTGGGTGTGGATGGTGTGCCACCACCATGTCCACCGGGACGCCACGCCGTGTTGCAACATTGTGCAGGACACATGCTGCCATAATGATCCTGCATACTACTGGTGGTGCATATAGCAACACACCACCAGAGTGATCAAGGGAGCGGAAACCTGACTTGAGCACTCCGAATGTGCACTCCACTATGCCTTGAGTTGCAATATGGGCAGTGTTGTACCTTACCTCGGCAGGTGTGTTGGGGTTGCATATGGGTGTCATCATGTATGTTCCCAGAGTGTAGGCACTGTCCCCTGTAGAGGTGAGAATGGTTGTCATTGTCACTTGTTGACAAGTGTCTATTGAGCTGTGTGCAACATGCAAGCATGTGCATGGCCATATGGCCATTCATACTCACCAATGAGCCATTTGTTGCCATTCTTCCCAGCTTCCAGGGTGTAGGGGAGGACTGGTCCAAGACGACCCCCCTCGCCTGCACTTTCTCCCCAGGTGAGGACTATGGCTCTCTTGGGCGTCCCCTCATGCCACCCGGGCCCAGGTGGTGGAGGGCTCACCCACTGGAGACATTGCCCGCACGTATTAATTGCCCACACGTATTAAAATTTAGCTAGGCCTAGAAACCATTTTGTCTGGTAAAGATGGTGTGAGCTCAGCGCACTGTAGCGCGGCCCCCACCCTTGGAGGGTTTCAGTCATCCTTGTTGCCGCAGCACCCTGGTAGATCCGCTGCGAGCACGTTCCCACGAACCAGACGGACATGAGCTAGTGTAATACACTAACATTGTAACAGTTCACCTCCCGCAGTGTATCGTATCATCGCTCCCAGCATGACCCGGCCAGCAGGCCTAGGCAAATGAAAAGAACAGTAAAATGGTCGTCACATGCCAGACAATATTTGTATATTAATGTTGAGACTACTTGCAAAGAATGCTTTCCTCTCATAAAATCCCTTATATTACAAAAGCCTGTAAGATGTATAATTACAAGAGATCATGCCCCCATGATATAAGCGATGGGGAGCATGTACCATTGCAGTTGGGTACTAATAATAACGGCACGCACCAGGAATCTGGTTGTTACGTGCATGACTGGAAAACTTACACCCCATGGGCTCGTACCATAACTGAACTAATGCTGCTAGAGGACACAAGAAAACGAATGTAACCGTACAAAGAGCCTATGTGAAGAATGCATGGGAAGGCGCATGTCATGTGTGCATGTCCAGGCCGCACATGTGCCACCACCGTCACGAACAGTGGCGGGTTACTTTCTATGTTCTCCTCCAATCCTAATTCTACCTCACTTACTGCAAATATATATGCATATAACTAAATACTGTACTTGTTAAAACATAATGTATGAATAAGGTGTTCAGACTGGGTATAATCGAGACACATCCAGCAAAGCTTAAATGCATGTTTTGTATTACGCTGAATAAGTATTATAAGAGTGTTCAAATGTTTGTGATGTTTTTACCTAATTCGGCAACACACGAGGGAGATACCTTTGTGAAATACGTGCAAGGCCATTCCCCCTCCCACCCTGCGAAGGCTGCCAAGGCATGAGAGCAGAGGCCGCGCCGCACTGCTTTACCTCCCCCAACCAGACTGGAGCCGCTTCAAAGATTTGTAACCCCCTCTGTAGCACCCAAGGCCACCACCCGCCACCTGCATTATTTACAACACAGCAGTAAACCTCTGCCTGAACACACGCGCCCCCTCGTAAACCTCACAACCCACCGGACCATCGCAGACTTATGGCCCTGTGCAATCAAGACACCCAACACTTTGACAACACACAGCGGAACATCCATAACAACTTCTAACAAGGCAGAAAGGCATGTACCGCCCGTCCCAGGCCCCGAAGCTTAGCCCCACGACCTATGGCCCCGGTCAACAGGACACTGGTAACCATGCCCTGACGTATTGCCTCCAGTCCCCTCACAAGGTGCATTCCTCCTGTGTTGCATTAACCTGTTGTATAACCTATCGAAAGATTTACTAAAGAAGATAATACCAGAATGTTTGAATGACTGCGGTGTGCACGGCTTAGGGCTAACAAGTCAGGAAAAGACATTCATCTCTGCCACTGGCCACGATGGCCCCACAACACCGCCTGGATGAACTCTGCCACCCGGCCAGGCCCAGCCCAACCCACGAGGCTGCCCAGTGACGTCTTCCAGCCAAAGCCAACCACATCACAGCAGCACCTATAGTTAGTCGTCGCCACCCAATCCCCATGAACTTGTGCCCCCTATAGTGTGTAGGTTCTTATGACGTTTTTTGTAAATATATACGCCTGTCTTTGCTATTGTCAGACAGAGCGCTCTCGGAGTTTGCAGAGTCCTTTGCATGCCCTATTCTGATTGATAAACTCCCATTTACGCTCACCCGCACTCTGTCTTGGCCTTATTCCCATCTTGGGAGAGTCCTTTATTGTCTCTCATTGCGGGGAGGATCGTGCTGTGTGGGGACGCTTGCCTTCAAGGGCCCTTTGTACCGGGGACATCCTGAAGATGTAACTATCATGTGTGCTACCAGGATAGTTTGCATACACTTCAGTAATGATGCCCTTGGCATCACACACAACCTGAACATTGATGGAGTGCCAATGTTTCTGGTTGCAGTAGATGTGCTCTGTTGCTCTAGGTGGGCGTAGAGCATCATGGGTGCAATCAATGGCACCTAGCACTTTTGGGAAGTGTGCCAACCCATAACAATCCTGGACCACTGCTTGCCTATCTGCTGGTGTTCTGGGCATATAGATATGCCGGCGGATAGAAGGACGTGTAGTTAAGATTGCCAACACCTGGTGTAAGCAGCGAGACTGCATGGCCTGGGAGATGCCACCTACTATGGTGGTGGGTCGCTGGAATGAGCCAGGGGCCAAGAAATGCAGAGCCGTGAGCCCCTTTTGCAAGGGACTTCGTGCTTGGGAGAACATGCTGGGTGATGTGAGGTCATCTTCCCACTCCGTGACCCTAGGATATCACCCTAGGATGATATGGGGGGAACCTATACCTGCCATAGATCTGGTCATCAGGCATCCCAAAAAGGCTGGTCCTTGGGTGGAAGATCCGGGACCTGCTCATCCTTTTCCTCCTGCAGTGTCCCTGGATGATTGCCGCAAAAAATGGTTCATTCATCGTGACTGTATCTGTGTGTTTGTTGAGCGTGCATGCTTTTTATGCATTTATTAGTGTGCGTGTTGCCGTTTATGCCTGTCATCGCATGGCGCAGGTGTTTCTGGATTTGTGCGTGCTTTTTTGAGAGCCGCCATTCCCTGCTCAATTCCATAAATACGTTTGTTTTGTGTGTGTGTGGGCAGTGCGATTGTTTGATGGTGGAACGTCCCTCTTAACGCCCACATGTTCGCTTGTTCTTCCCCATTTCACGTGTTCCACCCCCTTTTTAGGTGGCTGTGCAGGCTCGGCTGGCCCTTCTCTTGGTGACGTGGTGGACTGGGGCGGATTCCTCACAGGCCCGGGGTAAACAGCATGCATTGTGTTACATGAATCGACGAACGGGGACTTGCGCGCAAGTACCCTATTTTCAGTGCAGATTATTCCATAAATCAGGCCCTAACAGTTTACTCTTTTGCAAACACATTTTATGTCTGACGTTAAAAGGTGATAAGGATGGAATTTCACAAATCTTGAATTTACTACATTTGTATTCTCTTTTGACTAGCCAGTCTGGGTTCCCTTTTAAAAAGGCATACCGAAGACCCGCCCTCCTGTCAACAGAGAGATCATCACCCAATTTGTCATCAGCGTAATGAACAAGCAAAGCTTTATTCAAAAGACTTAAGTTTCGGACACCATAACATCCATCCCACTGCCCAAGCCAGCCTTAGCACATCCTCCATATCACCTTGTATAACTTCTACTTGGTTTTCCCCCGTCTCTGCCAGGGCAAGAAATCCTTTCATAATGAATTCTATGTGAAGACCAGAGGCTCAGATTATGCTATTCTTTTTTTACTCAAGAGCATCATTATAACAATCAACAATACATAAACATCTCAAAAATGAAACTACATTTCCCAATAAAATATTCTTTATTGTAGTCCATTTATGATAGAATATGACTTGTAATGGGATATTTGTAACCAATCCCTTCTCTACAAGTTCATAACCTTTGCTTCCATCCCTTCTCTTTCCTCTTTCTTTATCGGGCAGCAGTCAATTATTCTTCTAATTTTGTTATACTTTGTGGGTGTGTGAAGTGCTTGTGAGAATGTTAACGCATAGTACTGATATATATTAGGAACGCACGCGCAAACCTTGTCGTAGGGCCTATGACGGAGCATCTCTGTGTAGCCCCGGAGGTATATAGGCAGACAAGCCTGGAGAGGGTCCGGCGCTGAGAAATCTATATCCGAGAGGGTGCTCTCTCACAGAAGACATGGCAGTGCAAAGGTTATTTCCAATTCCGGCACTGCAAGTTTCATTTCCGTGAGAGGAGCACATTGGTCACACACACTGCGAACAGTCAGAGCGGCATATTTAGTATATATTTAAACACTGTGGCATCAGTAAGGTGTCTGTTCTAAGACCAGAGGCCCTGCATTACAAAATGAGGGCACAGTGAGCCATTCACAACCCCCAACAAGGAGAGGCGAGGTCAGTTTTTTAGCTGAGCTAGCGCCACCTGGTGGCACATATTCATAAGTCACATTGTCAGAAAACAAATTGCTGGCTTTAAAAGCACGGACCAGGCAGTCTATAACATGGTTAGTGAGTGTGCACAGCACTACATACTGGTGCAGACCCAAGCCAACCTGCAACAGAGTGAGACAACACAGACCCACATTAAGCTGCATATTGATGTGCACATGCACAAGATTCCTATAGAGACCCCCAGAGTGCCAGAATGCACAGCTCCAGCAGCAAATATGAGGATCCCCATGCCAGCAGAAAGTTGGCAGAGCCCAGAGGGGACAAGCAGTACAAAGAGTATTGAGCACAGGCCTGGGAACATTAACCCAAGGCAGGAGCTTGGTGGAGGACGTGATCTTGTTCTCCCAGGAGATGCAAGCCCTAAAAGGAGATGCCCCAGATAGGAGTCATGTGGGGCAAGGGGGAAGAAAGAAAGCCCCTCAGGCCCGCAGCAGCCAGACCCCCCCAGGCACACCACAAAGAAGGAGAAGTTGTGAGTAAAGAATGAGGTCTTGAGGAATGAGGGGCAAATATTACACAGATGAGGAGTCCACTTCAGAGGAACTGGACAAGCGGGATTGGGACAAAATGTCTAAAGAAAGCTCTGATTGAGAGTTATCCCAGAGCCCTCCATTAAAGCATAAGGCTGCCAAGAAAAGACAAAGGCAAAGGGAGGAAGACGAGCTGGGGGAGGTGTTCGACCCGAACTGTATCATCCACCCAGATCGGCGGAGTAGGAGCCCTGTGCCAAGATTGGCAATTACATTAAGAAGAGGATTCAAAATCCTTTGTCAAAGGAGGCCAGGAGCAAACTCCGGGTGGAATGCCCCAGGCTCCATGTGCCAGATGGTGTGGCAGAAACTCTAGAGATTGACAAATTATTTTATCCTTCATGGGAAGGTATTGCATAGACATCAAGAAGGGATACATAGATCCCGGCAGTCATGCCAGGATAAAGTCTTAGATATCCTAGGCGCTTTAACCAAGATATGGCATATGGTTGAAGAGGCAAAAAAACCTGAACAAAAAGTGGACCCTGAGATCCTAGTTGGAAGGGCGCAGAGCGCAATGTGCTTACTCAGCAATGCCAACAGCACACTGACAACGGAAAGGCAGGGGTCAATATTGGTTATGATAGACCCCAAGATGGGTGAGCTGCCCACCTCAGAGTCAGCATCAGACACTAAATGTAAGCTCTTTGGGGATGCCTTCATTGAAGAGATGGTGAAATCCACCCATACTTATGCCACTATCACCAAAGTTCAGGCCTCATTAAAAACCGTGCTTGGACAGAAGGTTTTTGCAAAGGCTGGCAGAGGAGGGGGGCGCTCAGCCTGCTGCTATTCCTCATATAGGGCCACTTACAAAAGCAGGAGCAACTGGAGAGATCAAGAGGAGCGCAGACCCAACCCTTTCTTTCAGTCGAGAGGAAGGGGTAGAGGCAGAGGCTGGAGATGCGGTAACAGAGGCCAGCAAACAAATAGCGGTGAGAATGAGCCCAGGAATACCGCTTTGGCAGGCAAGGCCAGTCAGCCCAGAGGCAGGGGGGTAGGACAGCACTATTCTTAGAAAAGTGGAAAGAGTTATCAGGAGATGCATTGGTCGAACAGACTGTACAGGCTTTCCAATTAGAATTCTGTCAGGAACCAGTACAAACAGATTGGGGGTCATTCCGAGGTTGGAGGTAAGGGATTACCGGCGCCTGTAAGGGCACCGATGGCGGTAATCCCTTACCTCCGTATTCCGAGTTCCCTTTGCGGGTCCCTCTTTACCTCCTGCTTTTAGCAGGAGTAAATTACGGGACCCGCAAAGTGACCTTGGAGTAAATTACGGCACCGTAATTTACGGTGCCGTAATTACCTCCTTCCCCATTCGCATTGAGCCCTATGGGGGAAGAAATGGGGATGGGGAAGGGCTATGGTGAATGGGGAATTACTGGTCCATCCAACCTTGGAATGGACCGGAAATTACTCCATTCACCATGCCGGTATTCCATGGAGTAAATAGCTCCATGGTTGCCAACCATGGAGCTATTTACTCCATGGTGTAGTCCTAACTCGGAATGAGGGCCATTGTCTAAAACCTATAGGGCCTCATTACACGGAAGGCGGTAAACCATGGCGCTATTAGCGCCATGGTTGCCGTCGGTACCTTACCGGGTCCGCCTTGGTGGATGGCGGAATTAGGGCCATATTCCCTTACCGCCTTCCGTGTAATGAGGCCCACAGTGTTCAACAAAGAAGACAAAGCTATGTTAGACAAAGATCTAGAGTGAAAGAGGGCCATTGCACAGGTGTCCAACTCCTCAGTCAGGTTTACGAGCAATATGTTCTTTGGTAGACAGAAAACCAGACCAGTGACTGGCAACAGCACCTTGGGCTTTTACAGAGCAGATGAGGACAGTAGTCAGTCACATAAGAGTGCAGGGCATCAGGTTGATAATATATTTACACAAATTATGTTTGATGGGCAGGACAGAGTAATGTTAGAACAACAAGTGAAGGTAGCAATCCAAGTGTTGCAAAGCTGGGGATTTCTACAATACTGGGAAAAGTCTCAATTGGAGCTAGCTCAATGGCTAGAGTTCCTAGGTTTTGTGATAGGCACAAGGGCGGCCGAGCTCAGCTTGCTAATAGCGAAGGTGAATCTGATCAATCGGGAGAGGACCGTTCGAGCACCAGTGGGAAAGATGGCAATAGGGAAAGTTTAGACAAACTGTACATAACGCGATCTAACTGCGATTCACCATCGGCATGCGAGAGGAGGGGACAACAAAACACAGGAGAAACAAGGGTAAGGTAGGAAACCAGGAAAACTCCACGCCCACTAACACCTGTACCAAAACCACGCCCGCTGACACCAAACTCTGTGCACACCCCATACGTTGGCAGACTTAGGGGCCTTCCAGGACACAGGCAGGAAGAAGGAGCAAGCACACAAACCATAGGACAAGAAGGTAACAAAAGGGGGAGGAAGGATGCAGGAGGTGAGAGGGTGAACTCCTGTAAGATTGACAGTATTGAAGAGTTACCAGATATGGAGGAAGATGAAGAATTGACTAACATAACCACACACAGGTGGACAAGGGGGGAAGAGAGGGAGTACAATCTAATGCCACTACTAGAGAGGGGAGGAGCCAGCCCACAATATATCCCCTGGAAACATGGCGATATGGAAAATATAAAATGCAGGCTTCTGTCCCTGAGTGCTGGAGCTGGGAAGTGGATATATGAGATGGAGAAACAAACTGCGGGGCAAACGTTAGCGGTGGGTGACGTGAAGGGCCTCCTGATTCCATACTGGGGGATGGTGCTGACGACATCTGGAAAAGGGCGGGATTCCCAGGGGTAACAATACACGACACGCACATGACGGGGCTCCATTCGCAAACTGCAGACATGCGCTCTGGCAGGCATTGAGGGTCCAATACCCAGACACATCAGATATAGAAGCAATAACCTCACGCAAGATGCGTGAGAATGAAGATCCTGTCGATTACATCCAGGAGATTCAGGAGAAGTGGCGCTTGGAAACGCGAGAACCGTGTGACAAAACACTAGCGATTTTCTACCATATACTAGTACAAGGGCTCCCGGAGCAGGTACAAAGACAGTAAAAGAAGTTGGTGGGGATTGAAGCTAAAGCATGGCCAGAAATACAACTGACGATAGTGCACTACTGCATGATGTGGCAGGAAAAGATGAAACGGAAGAAGGAGGATAGAAAGGCAGAGGAAGCGAAATTGGTCCAAAATAAGTTATCAAAATATGCCATGGAGAGAGCACTGATAACAGCACCCGCCCCCACACAGACCACAGTGACGCAAAACACAACAAAACAGGTATTACCAATGCAGCAAACACAGGTAACAATGCAACAAATGCCTCCAACCCACCATACACAGTTTACGTGGGTGTGGGTTATATGCAAATGGGAAATGGGTTTTCAAATAATTATAGAGGAAGGGGCAGACAAATGAGAGGGAGAGGATATGGCCCACCCACCCAACAACAAGGAGGAGGGTTCCGGGGTTACAGTCAACAAGGACAACAGGGGTACCAGGACAACATGGGGGACTCCAATGGCAAGTACGGGAGCCACCGCCATGCTGGATATGTAGGATGCCAGGACACATGTCACGTACATGCAGAATGAGGCCTACGCAGGTGGCTTGGGGAGAGCAAAGGCAGCAAGGGCCTATGAGGGAACAACAAGTTTACCCACAACAGCCAGGGACACAGCAACAATTACCACTTCAACGAGCACCGATGCCACAACAATAACATTAGGCACTGCAAACACAACAGCAACCACACATACAAACGTACACACAAACGCAGCAGCAGCCAATTGCAAATCAACAACAGCAGGTCCAAACTGTGCAGCAGCTCACACAAATACAGGACAATGCAATAACATCCACTGACACACCTGTGGCATAGACACAGCTAGGGAAGGTGACAATACTAGGCCACAACCCATACACGGGAAATGGACAATCACTGTACCCGCAATAGGACAGCCCACAGATGTCTTTGATGTGTCCCATCCTATCAGTAACACCTAACCCTGCGGATGAACCACGCATACAGGTGACGATAGGTGACAAAAATGTTTCCTTCTTAGTTGACACCAGGGCCACTAGGTCATACATAAGGGAGGGAAAGTTTCAACTGTCAGGCGAAGCTATGAACACTTAAGGATTCTCTGGGGCTCGAGGGTTGGTTCCCTTCACTGATAACATCTCCTTATCTGTAGGCAATCACAATATGTCCCTCCCACTGCTATACTCAACAAAGTCACCAGTAAACATACTAGGTAGGGACATCATGAGCAGACTGAATATGACTATCTCCTTTACTGACAAGGGAATAATATGCTCCACACCAGGCATAAACATGCTCACAGCACGACAAATACTACAGGCTTATTGTGGCAAAACAGTAGCCAGAGCAGAACCAGTAGGTGGACAAATATTCCACTATGGGACAGACATGGCAATAGCCTGGCTACCAGGAATTGAAGGGAAAATTTGGAGGAGGCCAGCAGCTTACATTTTTAGACCTGAGACACCAGCAAACGAAAAGGAAGGGGCAAGAATATCACTGAGCATTGAGAGCATTGTAGCAACACAAGACTACATTGTAGTACATGCCCAAGATCGGGAAGGGAGAGCCTGGAGAGCAGTAAAAGCACTAGCAGATGGGTGCTGACTAACCCAGGTATCTGATGAGGAGCTCTTCTCAGACGATAATGGTGAGGGGGAGATGATGTTCGAGATGAGCGTCCACATCTGGGTGGCAGTGACATATAGAGACATAGCGCAGAAGATGGCACTGGCACTAGAGGTGCTAGCCACCACCTCTGTACCATTCTTCGAGGAGGATCTGGCAGCAGTACCTGCATCTCTATGGACCACCAGTCCCTATGACGTAGGCTGCATCAAAAGTATTGGAGGGGTAAAAATAAAAATGAAAAAAGGAGCAATACTGCCAAGGGTAAAGCAATACTCACTATCAAAAGAGGCAGATGAGGGGATATATGAAACGATAACACCATTGATCAGCAGAGGTATGCTATTACCATCAGAATCTTCATGTAACACTGCTGTGTATCATGTGCGCAAGGCTAAGGGAGGGTCTTGGCATTTCATTCAGGATTTAAGACTCCTCAACCACATTGTAGAAGCAGAATACCCTATAGTGGCTAATCCAGCCACTATACTATGTGGAATATCGGCTGAGGCATCACAATTCACCGTGATTGACCTCAAAAACAACTTTTTCTCAATACCTCTGCACCCTGACTCACAAGACTTGACAAGTTTCACATACCGCAACACAAAATGGAAACACGCCAGGCTGCCCCAAGGGTACTGTGAGTCACCATCCATTTTTAATAGGGTGATACAAATTGACTTGGGTAACATTGAGATGGAGAGTACGGTACTGCAATATGTAGACGACATGATCATCTGCAGCACCTCAGAAGAGAAGTGCAGGAGGGACTCCATCAAAATGCTCACAGTGTTAGCAGAAAAAGGGTACAAGGTAGACAAGGAAAAGCTGCAGTACTGCCAAGAACAGGTGCTCTACATAGGCCAGCTCATTTCACAAAATGGAAGGAACATTGCACCACAAAGGGCACATGCCATAACCAACACACCGCAGCCACAGGCAGTGAGAGAACTGCAGCAGTTCTTAGGACTATGCAACTACTGCAGGGCATGGGTTTTCGATTACAGCTCATACAAAGGACCACTGCTTGAGGCCCTCAAAGAAGCGTAGAGGGGGGAGAAGAAGTTGAGGTGGACCACAGAAATGACAGAGGCGTTCCAGGAACTAAAAAATGCCATATCAACTGCACCAGTACTGGCCACCGCAAATTATGAAGCACAATATTTCATCTTTTCACATTGTAGCTCAGCAGTAATGAGGGCAGTGCTGACACAGAAAACTAGCATGGGTCACAAACCAGTAGCATTTTACAGTGGACACCTAGACCCTGTAATGTTAGGCCACTTCCCGTGCAAACAGAGCTTGGCTGCCGCAGCTTTTGAGGTTGAAAAAGCATCCACAATAACAATGGGCTGTCCAGCCACACTGTACGTGGAGCATGCCCTTTTTGCAATGCTGAACAAACCAAAATCAAGTTTGACCACTCAGAGGGCATCAGGGTACAAAGTAATTGTGTCCAGGCCAGAGCTAACAATTGTAAGATGCAACAACGTGAACCCAGTGAGGTTCATAGCAGAGGTAGTGGAAGATGGCAGCTACACTCATGAATGCACACAGGCCATTGACACTTACTCCAGTACAAGACATGTTGAGGTGAATGCCCTGGGGGGGGGTAATGTACATTGATGGGTCCTCAACAATGGACCAGAGTGATGGTATACGCAGAACAGGAGCAGTAGTGGTGAAAATGACAGAGGATTTGACATATGTACCAGTGAAATGTTTCCAGTTACCACAACACTACTCTGCCCAAGCAGCAGAGTTAGTGGCCCTAATCTTAGCACTGATAGAAAGCATTCATAAAAGAGTAACAATATACTCTGATAGTGCATACGTAACATCAACTGTACATTCAGGACTAATTAAGTGGCAGCGAAGAGGGTTCAGAAGAGCAGACGGCACCCCAGTGCAATATGCCCTACTACTTGCTGAATTAATTGAAGTAATTGAAGATCCAAAAGAAATAGCCTTGGAGAAGTGTCAGACCCATACAAACGGGGATGATCCCATTTCCAGAGGTAACGACATAGCAGACGCACATGCTAAACATGCTGCATATTTTGGTGAGATATGGACCCCCCAAGAAAAAGGAAAAGATAAGGGGAGGGCGGGGGCAAGGCAGATGTTGATGAAGGATGGGTACTCCCACATCCCTGAAAATCAAATAATGGAATTACAGGCAGCAGCACCCATGGCAGAGAAGGAGCTATGGGTCAAAAGAGGATGCACAATGTCCCCCACAAATGCATTATGGTGACAGAATAATACAGGCAAAATAGTGATGCCCCGGCTCTGTTGAAAACAGCCCTGGCCCAACTACATCATCCCGCACACAGGGAAAGAGGTGATTGCAGCAAGAAGAAAGGAGGGGTGATTCTGTCCCGAGCTAAATTCACATGTTGCAAACTTCATTAGTAATTGTCTTACTTGTCAACAATTTACGGCTGGTCACACGCTACAAGTGATAAAAGGTGTTATACCCCGGCCAGAAGTACCCTTCCTGCACCTCCATATTGACTGCGTTGACATGATCAATGTATGTTAAGGATATAGATACATGATTGTAGTAGTATGCCCATTTTCAAGGTGGATCGAGGCCGGTCCATGCTCCCATGCTGACGCCTTTAGAGCAACAAAGTTCCTGGTGAGGGAGGTTTTCCCAAGGCGGGGGGTGTGCGAATTGTTGCGGTCAGACAATGGCCCACATTTTGCCAATGAGATGTTCGAACACATAACTGCACTCCTTGGTATCAACCACAAGTTTGCATGCACGTACCACCCACAGGCGAATGGCATTTGTGAACGCCTCAACGGCCTCTTAAAAGAAGAGATAGCAAAGATACAGCAATCAACCAAGAAAAGCTGGCTTTATTGCCTTCCCTTAGCCCTATTTGAGTTGAGAAACAGGCCAGGGTCGGATCAACACCTCACACCCCATGAGGTGGTGACCGGACGCAAAATGCATCTTCCGCTGACACCTCCATCAAGGGCTATAACAGATTGTCACTCACCTCAGACTGTCTTTGGTGAAGAAATGTACAAATACGTCTCTTCCTTGATTACTAGTATCGCCTTTATCTCTCAACAGCTCGAGCGGACGCGCAGCGGGTCGAAGAACACCCAACAAGAAGAAGAAGCAAATGAAGAGCAGGAACAAGCAACACAATAGACAGTAAGTGAACCTGAACAGAGTCCTCTTGCAAAATTTCAACCGCCGGTGGAATAGCCCTGTTTTACCGGGCCCCACCTGGTGGAAAAAACGGCTCCTAGAGCCGTAAAGCTCAGAGATAAGATTGTGGGGACGCTTTTGCACGACATCAAGCCCTACAAAGATCAGACCCGCCCTTGCGTCCATGACAGGGCCCACGCAGCAGCAACAGCAACAAACGACAACGACAGCGCAGCCCCCGACCCCTCCCAAACCCCAAACACCCCCAAGGACTCAAGTGAACAATTGCCCATAGCCCATCCCATGGTCACGAGATCACAGAGTAAAGAAAACACTGCCCCAATAAGCCCCGACCAGACAAGCACTGCCCCTGCCACTGCCAAAATAAATTACATTGTCTAATAAACTGCCAAGTTACACAACACTGTGTAAACACGTGCATGTTCTCTTTCTTTTTTGTCTTGCACATGCAGGTACCGCAAAAGATTGTTTTTGTATAAAGTTAAGTGAAACACCTAACGCTTACGTTTTGCCCAGGGGTAAATGCTGCCCACAGATGACAATACCCCAGAAGCACTGTCACACCAATTTGTATATGCTATAAAAAGACCGAAATATTTAAAGAAAAGAAGAATACGTGTGTATTATAACACGTTCATTTTGGCCATAGAGCAATCATTCCCACATCTCCACGAGCACTTACCAGCCCTGAGAGATAGGACACTAAGGTACGCGTGGGAACAGCTTTTCGCCTGGGCATTAAACGATTATATGATAGGGAGAGCTTGAATAAACAAAACTAACAAAATTACTGCTTATTTTTAGAGATTTTCAGGCGGGCATCTATATCATCAAAAGTAACAAGCTGCAGGACCACAGCAAAGGTAAGAGGAAAATGAAAGTGGTATTAGCTATTGTAATAAAATTAATAGGCCTATTGTTTATCACTGGTCTACTTTCTGCAACTGTCTGGCAGGCACACTATGCTTTCAATGTCATGGCTGCACCTCCTACTAATAAACACCCCACCACGGCTGCAACAGGTGCGGTATCAGGTGGTACAAGCAGCACAAGATTAGACGGTAAGAGGATTAAACGTAGCATATCTATTGATAATAATGGGGTAGACACACATCTTACAGAGTCCCCACATGTCTCAAACAACATGTGGTATCTGTTACGCTCACCTGGTTCCCACAGGGGCGTCGATCGGACCAGGACAGCTGCGGTCTCCACCAACGTGATGCGTAGTGCCGAGATGACTGTCTGGACTGGCCCGCCTAATCTCGTTTGCTTGATCCGTAGAAGTATTCTCCTGCAAGTGGAGAAAGGGATTTAGCCACCCGTGGATTTTAGTGATGGCCCCCTCCCACTGTTCTTGTTCTCCCCTCTTGTCACCTCCGATATCCCCTTTTAGTAACCTCACCTTATGTTTTTAAATGATGAGCTCTCCATCCTGCATGGCATGCAGGGGCGCGTAGATACCAATTACTTAACTGGTTTGAAGGTGCTGGAGGAGTTCCAGAGGTATATTGACTCCGGGGTTTATAAAGTTCAAAAAGAGTTCAATATGTCTGATGTTCATTCTTATTCCATTCCCTTGTTGAATTGCAACTGGTTCAAAAGAATATTGCCTGGAGGCAGCCGATGGCGTTCAGGTAAGAGTTTGTATTACCCAACACTGTCCGGTAAAAGTTGCATGAGTTTAACTTGTTGTTTTCTCCCTTTATAGGTGTGGCAAATGAAGATGAGGCGTATTAAAGGGTAATGCCTCCGGTGCTAAATCAGGTAAGCCTATGGAGGTAAGAGATTGTATTTGTCGGCTCTCTTGGCTCACCTTGTTGTTTCTTTTGTTTTCCCCCAGGTGCTGGAGTTCGGCGAAGAAAATGATGGAGGCAGCGCCGGATCGAAAAATGCGGTGAGGACTGGTGAGTATGGCGCGGCGCTGCAGCTGCCGATGCGACACGTGCCGAAATAATGTCCTTTTCAAGTTCGAAGACGTGATGGATCCGGAATCAGGTAAGGATTGAAATTATGTCCTTTTCAAGTTCGAAGACGTGATGGATCCGGAATCAGGTAAGGATTGAAATAATGTTGTTGTCCTAACCTTTCCTTCTTCTTTCCTCTTTTGCTAGGAGCTCTGGATTCGAGACGGGCGTGGCTGAAGACTGGATACTGACTGCAGGCACGGTGAGCGTTACGCTGCTGGATGCAGAATAACGCGAAGCGTGTGTTGCTGATCGGGCGTGGTTTAAATAGCCTCCAAAGTAGTTCCAGGTAAGAAGTTCCCCAGAACCACACCCGAGTAAAAAATAGTCCCTGTAACAAAAGAGTCCCATCCAAGCCTCACGTTGGCTTGGATTCAGTTGCAGCATGGTCTGCATGAGGTAAGTAATGTCTATGAGCCTTCTATTATGAGCCTGGTGCCTAAGGCGCCAGGACTGAACTCAGACAGCCCCTAGCCAGGGCTGCTGGGGTTTTAATAAATATCTGGATGCCTGCTCCCGGAGCTGATGGGCTTGGTCCGGATGCCCGGGGGTAGGCATCATGACAGCACTCCACCCCAAGGCCCCTCCTAAAAGTGTTCTTCCCCTCGGTCCTGGTTTGTCTGGGAAGTTCCGATGGAATTTTTTCACCAACCGAGGTGCATGAACGTGGTCACTAGGCTCCCATGACCTTTCCTGTGGTCCGTAACCCTTCCAGTCGATTAAATAAAAAAGTCTTGATTTAACCATTTTAGAGTCCAGGATGTTTTTAACTTTGAATTTGGGTTCCACATCTATTAGGATGGGGTCGGGTGGTTTGGCTAGTCTTGTTCCGGGTTGAACTGGTTTTAGGAGTGAAACATGAAAGACAGGATGGATCCGCCTATTAGAGGGTAATTCCAATTTGACGGCCACCGGGTTGATAATGGCCTTAATAGTGTAAGGTCCCAAATATCTAGGATTAAAAGTCCGAGTCCCTTTTAGAGGTATGTGTTTTGTAGCCAGCCAAACTTGATCTCAAATCTGGTATTGTGGGGCATCACTTCTATGTTGAGCAGCTTTTTCCTTGTATTTCTCTTTCGCTTGTTTCAAATGTTCTGTTGCTTCCTTATGGGTTTGTGTAATAGTAGAGTGCAGATGATTCACTGCGGGCATTGCTAAGTGTTGAGGCGAATCGAGTTCTGATGTTCGAGGGTGATGTCCATATATGGTATAAAAGGGGCTTTGTCCGGTTCCAGAATGTACAGAGTTATTGTATGCGTATTCGGAAATCCATAAAATATCCTTCCAATTGCTTTCAGTTTGGTGTAGCATGCAACGTAGGTACTGTTCAAGAGTCTGGTTGGTCCTCTCCATCTGACCATCGGTCTGGGGGTGGTGACTGGTTGATAACCTCACGTCGATTTGCGCTAATTGACAACATCTTTTCCAAAATTGAGAAATGAATTGGCTACCTCGGTCAGAGACCAATACAGAAGGAAATCCATGTATTCGAACAATGTTTTTGAGAAATTCCTTGGCCAAAATTGAAGCAGAAGGTAATCCCTTTAAAGGAATAAAGTGGGCCATTTTAGAAAAAAGATCCACAATAACTAGAATGGTGTTAAATCTATTACATGGAGGTAGATCAGTAATAAAGTCTAAAGACAAAGTATGCCAAGGTGTAGGAGGAATATCCAAAGGTTGTAAAAGACCAGCTGGTTTTTTCTTTTGAATTTTGTTTTGGGCGCAGATACCACAAGATAGCACAAATGACTTTATGTCTTTTCGCCAGGTGGGCCACCAGAATTGTCTTTTAATTTTAGCTTCAGTTTTTGCGATACCTGGATGTCCTTCCATCAGAGAATCATGATAATTGGAGACAACTAGTTCTTGAAGTTCCTTGTGTGGTAGACATAGACGCCCTTGATAGTAAGGTAGGTCACTGCTGACTGAATAATCTTTGCCTTTCTTTACCCAGTCCTGAAGGACTGCAGGATCGAAAAGTTGTTGGATTTTTAAATGAATATCTTCTAAAGTCTGTAGAATAGTTATGCCAAGAATTCTTTGTTCTGAAATTATAGGCACCGGTTCCGGGTTCGAATATGCTTCACCCATCCTTATTCGGGATAAGGCATCTGCTTTGCCGATTTTACAACCTGGTCGATAAGTGATCACGAAATCGAATTCGGCAAAGAATAATGCCCATCGAAGTTGACACGATGATTGGGCCTTGGCTGTTTTCAAATACTGCAGATTCCTGTGATCGGTGATTACAGTGATGGTATGCCTAGCACCAAGAAAATAATGCCGCCAAGCCTTGAAGGGGGACTTGATGGCTAATAACTCCTTATCAGTAACCGCATAATTTGACTCGGGTGCTGAGAACTTTCTTGACCAGAAAGCTACTGGGTGAAGTTGACCGGTTTCAGGATCCTTCTGGGACAGGACAGCTCCCATGGCTAAACTGGATGCATCGGTTTCAACTATGTATGGAAGCTCAGGGCGTGGATGCTTTAAAAGAGGTGCAGACGTGAATTTTCGATTTTAGATCTTGGAAGGCTCTTTCAGCCTCTTCAGTCCACAAAAAACGTTTGTTTTTTCGCAATGTGATGGGGTGTACAATATGTGAGAACTCGGGAATAAATCTGCGATAGAAATTAGCAAACCCAAGCATGCTTTGTACCCCTTTAACTGAACTGGGTGATGGCCACTTGAGGATTGCATCCACCTTTCGAGAGTCCATCCGAACTCCTTTTGGAGTCAGGATAAATCCAAGGAATTCAACTTCTGTAGAATGAAAAACACATTTCTCCAATTTTGCATATAACTTGTGCTGGCATAGTTTCTCCAGGACTGCACAAACGTGCTTCACATGGCCAGGTTCTGAGGAGGGGTACACTAGAATATCGTCTATGTATACGACAACACAGACGTCAATGAGTTCACGAAGGACATCGTTCATAAAATACTGGAAGGCTGCTGGTGCATTCCACAACCCGGAGGGCATCACCTGGTATTCGAATAACCAGTACTTGGTGCGAAAGGCAGTCTTCCATTTGTCGCCTTTCTTTACACGTACCAGATGATATGCCCCTCGGAGATCTAATTTAGTGTAGATGCAGGCGTCCTTTACTTGGTCTAGTAATTCGGGGATCAGAGGCAAAGGGTATCAGTTCTTAACCGTGATCTGATTTAATGTGCGGTAGTCTATGCATCTTCTGAGGTCACCTTCCTTTTTAGGCACGAAAAACAAAGCTGAAGATGCAGGGGACTTGGATGGACGAATGAAGCCATTAGCAAGGTATTGGTCCAAGTATTGTCGTAGGTGAAGGTTTTCGGGTTCCGTAAGGGCGTAGATCCTTCTACATGGAGGTTGTGCACCGGGTATGAGATCGATTTGACAATCGTACGATCTGTGAGGTGGTAAGGTGTTTGCCTGTTCTTTTTGGAAAACATCCTGGAATTCTTGATATTCCTGAGGTAACTGCACGACTTGAGTAGCGACTGTGGCCAGGCCTTTGGTCAAGGATTTTTCCAGGTAACAGGTGTGTGCACAATCTGGGAAGGTTATTCTCTTCTCTCGCCAATCAATACAAGGATTATGTGTTTCCAACCAAGGTATCCCCAGTATTATTTGGAACTGCGGGGCTTTGATTAGATCAAACACAATAGTCTCTCGATGCCCATCCTGACCTAACAGTGTCATCTCTACGGTGGAATGAGTTACAGGCCCAGAGGCAATTTCAGTTCCATCGACTGTGGTGATGACATCCGAACTGGTCTTTTTGCAGAGAGGTAGATTCATCCTAGAAGCCAATTCGTGGTCCATATAGTTTCCTACGTCCCCGCTATCAATGTATGCCCTTACTGCGTGAATACGTGATGGCTGCCTTGGATCAATAAGGACCATTGGTATGATGAGGTGCGAGGTCTGAGTATCCTTCTTCAAGCTCGGCAAGCGGACCTCTCCGCTTGTCGGGCGTGGTCGTTTCCCGACTCAGGCTTTGTTTGATTTTTATTAGCAACTCCGACTACTTTCTTGGATGGTTTTATAGGGCAATCCCGTAGAAAATGTCCCGAGGCCCCACAGTACAGACACAATTGCATCTGCCGTCTCCTTTCTCTTTCCTTTTGAGTTAAGGGTCCCTTAACCCCCCGATCTGCATCGGTTCTGATGCATCTGTTCCTTTGGGGGTAACATTGGGTTTAACCAATACCCGATTCTCGAACTTAGCTCGATCAGCCTTTCTATTCTGAAGTCGGTGGTCTTACTGGACCACTAAGCCTATATATTCAGCGCAATCCTGTGGTGGGTTCACAACTTGGAGCAAAACATCTTTGAGTTCACCCCTAAGTCCACGATGAAATAATGTAATTCGTTTTACCTCTGGCCATCTGGTTTCTACCACCAACCTATTGAATGTTGCAATATAGGTTAGTAGATCCTGGTTACCTTGTCGTAAGGATAAAAGTTCGTTATCCAGGGCCTGTCCCAGTGAATGTCTGGCAAATAGTCTTTCCATACTCAATTGAAAACCTTGAAAATCCCGAAGATGAGGGTCATCCTGGTTGACTAGTGGAATTGACCAATCCGCTGCACTGCCACTAAGGTAAGATAGTACAAAGGCTACTTTGGCTTGGTCGTTTGGAAAAGCTCCAGGTTTGCATAAAAAGTGCAAGCGGCATTGGTTCATAAACACGGCAAACTTTTTCGGGTCCCCAGCAAAACGTTCGTGTGGCACTATAGGAATGCTCCCTGGTAGAACCACTTGCACAGGATTGCTTGATGAAACAGGAGTTGCATTCCCCCCCGAGTCCAGGTAATGGTGTTTTCCCAGCTTGGTTTTTCAGCAATTGCCTAGCAAGATCATCAGTGCGCTCCTTTGACACAATCAGTTCTCTCCTGAGGGCATTAGCTTCTTGGCGCGCGGAGTGTACATCTGCCCTAAGTTCCCCTAACAATAGGGCTAGTTGGTTGGTTTCTGAGGTTCCCATTACGCCCGGGTGGGGATTTGTAGATAGGCTTTGCGTTCTGTTACGCTCACCTGGTTCCCACAGGGGTGTCGATCGGACCCGGACAGCTGCGGTCTCCACCAACGTGATGCGTAGTGCCGAGATGACTGTCTGGACTGGCCCGCCTAATCTCGTCTGCTTGATCCGTAGAAGTATTCTCCTGCAACTGGAGAAAAGGATTTAGCCACCCGTGGATTTTAGTGATGGCCTCCTCCCACTGTTCTTGTTCTCCCCTCTTGTCACCTCCGATATCCCCTTTTAGTAACCTCACCTTATGTTTTTAAATGATGAGCTCTCCATCCTGCATGGCATGCAGGGGCGCGTAGATACCAGTTACTTCACTGGTTTGAAGGTGCTGGAGGAGTTCCGGAGGTATATTGACTCCGGGGTTTATAAAGTTCAAATCAAAGAGTTCAATATGTCCGATGTTCACTCTTATTCCATTCCCTTGTTGAATTGCAACTGGTTCAAAAGAATATTGCCTGGAGGCAGCTGATGGCGTTCAGGTAAGAGTCTGTATTACCCAACACTGTCCGGTAAAAGTTGCATGAGTTTAACTTGTTGTTTTCTCCCTTTATAGGTGCGGCAAATGAAGATGAGGCATATTAAAGGGTAATGCCTCCGGTGGTAAATCAGGTAAACCTATGGTGGTAACAGATTGTATTTGTCGGCTCTCTTGGCTCACCTTGTTGTTTCTTTTGTTTTCCCCCAGGTGCTGGAGTTCGGTGAAGAAAATGATGGAGGCAGCGCCGGATCGAAAAATACGGTGAGGACTGGTGAGTATGGAGCGGCGCTGCAGCTGGCGATGCGACGCGTGCAGAAATAATGTCCTTTTCAAGTTCGAAGACGTGATGGATCCGGAATCAGGTAAGGATTGAAATAATGTCCTTTTCAAGTTCGAAGACTTGATGGATCCAGAATCAGGTAAGGATTGAAATAATGTCGTTGTCCTAACCTTTCCTTCTTCTTTCCTCTTTTGCTAGGAGCTCTGGATTCGAGACGGGCGTGGCTGAAGACAGGATACTGACTGCAGGCACGGTGAGCATTACGCTGCTGGATGCAGAATAACGCGAAGCGTGTGTTACTGATCGGGCGTGGTTTAAATAGCCTCCAAAGTAGTTCCAGGTAAGAAGTTCCCCAGAACCACACCCGAGTAAAAAATAGTCCCTTTAACAAAATAGTCCCATCTAAGCCTCACGTTGGCTTGGATTCAGTTGCAGCATGGTCTGCATGAGGTAAGTAATGTCTATGAGCCTGGCGACTATGGCGCCAGGACTGATTTCTATTATGAGCCTGGTGCCTAAGGCGCCAGGACTGAACCCAGACAGCCCCTAGCCGGGACTGCTGGGGTTTTAATAAATATCTGGATGCCTGCTCCTGGGGCTGATGGGCTTGGTCCGGATGCCCGGGGGTAGGCATCATGACAGCATCTGCACATGTCCAAAATTGGTAAGGGGGCAACTAAGGACAACTGCTATGTGTGCTCATTGATCCCATATGCCATGAGTGCATCCAGAACATTTGTGGCTACTGAGATACCTGCAGCATCTGTAGAGTGCCTGATATATCTGGCCTGTTGCAAACAAAAGGACGATTTCAAGGGAGAATGGCAATACTACAGTGGAAGACGAGGGATACATATATGTATGAAAATAACTTCATCAATACACTTCCCATGTACAATCACTACTGGCAACTAACACAGGGGCTCCAATATGTGACAGATGGACCAGACAAGGGGGAAACAAAGAAAGTAACACTGAATTACCTACCATGTGAATGGCGTGCAAGAGAAGTTCCTGGAACACTAGGGTGCTGGGAAAGACCACTGATAGTAATATATGGAAAGGTGTACACGAAAGAGGGATGGACTGATGGGGTTGTGGGGAGCAATATGATAACATTAACAAAAGCAACTGTGGAAAAAATGGATGAAGAGAACAATAAGTGTTACAACGGATGGATAAAGAGCGCAGCACTGGTAACGTGGCTAGAGAAGGATGAGGATCCAATAACAATGCTCCCACTGACTGCACCTACACTTTGTTATCAACACGACGGAGACGTCGAGGTTGGCAGAAACAGCAACTGCAAAAGGACAGTAGTGATAACTGAAGAGGGTGCCGGTACAGCAGTTTTAATGGACCACTATTGGGCCTGCGGAGAAAAGGCATACCACAGCTTGCCGCCATCTTGGAATGGAATATGCACTATGGTACACATAAACTTACCATCCGTAGTAGTACCACAGAAACATGTCAACCTGGGAAACTTCCCTAAAATGGACGAAGGGAACAAAAGGAAGAAAAGATTAGCACCGATTGAAGTGAAAAAGGAAAAGAACGACACAACAGTATTGTCAAGAGTGAAAAGACAAGGAGAGCCACTGACGGGGAACTACCTGTGGGGAAGATCGGAAACGGCTCTTAATGACATCCCACCAGGACACAGACTATTCAGCAGAGCAGCAATGTTTTTTCCCTCTATAATACATCCAGGATTGCAGGCGTATGCAAATGCGAAGTGGCTCCAGATAACGAGATGGGAACTGATGATGACAATAAATTCCACCGTCAATGGGTTCAATGCAATAAAAGAAGAATTAAGGGCAGTACGAATGGTAGCACTCCAGAATAGATATGTGCTGGATCTCCTTACAGCAATGGAAGGAGGAGTTTGTGCAAAGATTGGAAGTTCATTTTGCACATTCATCCCTTCCAACAACGCAGACAATGGCACACTTTCTGAGGCAGTATCACAACTTGCCAGGATGCACGCCAAGATGGAAGAGGAAGCAAAGGGAGTGAAGAGAGATGGTAGCTGGTTCTCGTATTTATGGTCATGGATGCCATCGTGGCTGTCAGATGGTCTTAAAAATAATAGCTGGATGCATAATATTGGGAATGGCCGCCTTGTTAGGACTGAGGTTGTGGAAAGCAAGGACAGCACGCACAACTGATGAAATGATGGAAATGATCGTCATGCACGCCCTGATTCCAGCAGAAGATGACAAAAATAAAGATATCATAATTAAGGAAAGAGAGAGGGTGCGGAAGCAGATATTAGAAGCAGACTTGCATCCACCATCAGTGAAGGTGGAGAACCCAAGGAACCCGAACAATTATGTTGGAAAATGGGTCTACTGCAAACCCGGCAGTGGGTGCGCATACATGTACTGGTCGTTTGAAGACCATGTGAAACAGAAACAGTATGGACACCTAGCTGGAATAACAAAGGTGTGGAGAGTACGCAAAGAAAAGAGAGTGGATCGTTTTGTGGTTGACAAGTTGACCAGAGGGGGGACTGAAGTGGGGAAATGGGAAAGCACCTTCCCCCCTTTTTCATCCTGACCCTGGCCTAGAGGATCGCGGCCCAAGCACCCCCCATGAGAGGAGTTCGACCCATTCACTTCTTTACCTGATGACAAGGTGTGGTGTGTTCGTGGCCCGCACACACGAGGGGCATGCCCAATACCATGCCCTGGTCAAGCCGACGCCTGTGACATGGACCAGCTTCAGTAAACAACAACCACGAAACCCATCATCATTAGAGATGCCATGACGACATAGCCAACTGACAAGAGCACCTGTGCCACCATGCACACTGGTCACTCACGCAGCAACCTACACGAAGAACATACTCAGTGATATGACGTAGCGGACTGGCACACCCACGGACATGCATCGTTGTTATTTTTCACATAGGCCTCCTACAGCACCGCAGAAACGCAAGACGCCTGAAGAGCTCATGTATACATGCTTGCAGATGCTTTTTCCGCTACCTATCCCTATAAAGACGCCATCTTATATATCTACTGCTGCTTGTGACACTCTATCACCCCATGACTCCATATTATGGATTATACATTGCCACCCAGAACTAGGCCCGAGTAGGCCGCAAGCAAGAGTCCCCAGGCAGGAGCCTCTCAGATGAAAATCATCCCAAGAAGAAAAGGCAAAGCGCTGACTACACAGAACGAGCCCAGGGAGCGCCCACAGCCACGGCCGCAATGTTGCAACCCACATGCCGCGCTCTAAGAGCCAAGGTTACACCTGCCACTGCCATGCACCCCTGAAAGCCAAAATAAAAATTAAATGCTCATAATTCTGCTCCAGCTACGGTCTCTCCACACGTGACCAAGCCGAACTGACAAATTGCCAAGCCCATGAGACAGAGAATTGCCGGGGTCCCACGTCTGAGACACAGGTTGCAACAACTAAGCGACAAGTTGGACACCTACACCGATGGGAAAGGCGTGATCATCAGCCACTAGCAAAACCTGTCCATTGTCCACCATTAACACATGTTAGGAAAGATTTCTTAATTGTGGGTAATTTTCCTTCCATGTGGCAACCCCTAAACTTTTTGCTGTTGTTTTCACCAGGATCTAGACTTTGCCAGAGAAGTGCAGCCTTCTGCCGCACTTCTCTGGGCTTTCGCTCCATTCTTACGGGGAAACTGATATGCCCTTAAGACAGTCAGTACCGGGAAACGTTGTTTTCCGTAGTTTCTTTATCATGTTGCAGCTTTCACGCAACATGGCACAAGAGGGCACTGTAAGCTAAGTTACTGCTCTCTTGGGTCTCTAGTCTTCTACAGGCCATAGATACTCTCTTTGGATTGATAATGAACGGTGCAAGTGAATCACGGACGGGACTGGTGGCAGCGATCGTTTCTTGTGTTTTTGAGCTCCTTTTGGCGTATAAGCGCGTTTCTCGCGATTAGCCCAAAATGGTGGCCTGGCTCCCAAAATAGCCAGACCACGAGGCTCTTTGTCCTGTCCGCTGACCGTCTTGCCCCCTTCACCTTCCCCCAGATGAGCCGACCCGGGGCCTTCCTTATTTGGGCATGTACTTTCCCGCGAAACACAGATGCTTTCGCAGGCTTCTACAGGCCTTGTGTGTACCTCCAGGATGCAGGCTGGGATGTCTGGTCCCAATACACATCCTGGGTGCCAGAGAGTCTAGGGTGTCGTGAATGCCTGGGACCACCGTGGTCTGTGATAGGTCCACGTATGGTGTGAGTGTTTTGTGAGCAGATCCCCTATTGGGTCCCCTCCGTTTTGGTGCAAAGGGAACCGTGGATAAGATGGGGCTGGAAACACCACTACCATGTCGATCTCCTGAGTTCTCACGAACAAAGGAATAAAGGAGCCAAGTATCCTGCAACCACGAGGCTGAACCGAGGAATCGCTGGTGACCCGCTGAAGGACTGCTCCTCTGCACTGCTGTCGCTTTGTGAAACCCTTTCTACCTCAGATCAAACGAGAAGGCCTGTACTGGTACTTCGACCCTTGGAATAGTGGGAACAACTATTCTCAGCATCTTCACCATCTCCTGCACGTAAGCCTTCGGAAGTGTCTCGGGGCCATCCAGCAAACTGACCAGCCCCCCCAGGTGTCTTGCTCTGTAACCGCCGTCAGGTTGTGTTGTATTATGAGTCCTTGTCACTCTCACACGATTCATACACTTAGCATTCCCAGGTCTGAAGTGAGTAGTGTACATTTGGCTGAAATACACCCGGCCGCTCCGTTGCCCTGCTGTGATAACAAACTGTGCGGGTTCACTGCGTTTGGAACATCCTCAACTCAACTTCTGCTGCTGCGGAATCTACATGACGCCGAGATGTCCCCTGCTCGTATCTGAACCTGCCAGCACTGAAACTGACGCGGAGAAGCCTGGGTCTGCTTGCATCGGGGAACGGTGAGTAGCATCGCTAGGAACTGGGCGCCCTCCTGCAGGAGCCCATAGCTTTTCCCCGCTGTGTCTAACAGCACGCCTTTCCGTACTCACGCTCTGCTTCTGCCCACAGTGGAGGCTGCGCTTGAGTCGTGGAGCTCTGTTCATCTTCATTTGTTCACCGAACTAAACTGCCTGATTCCCTCGAAGAGACTCCCCTTTTTGCCTGTTGGCACCAGCGTGTGCAGGTACTTTTGAGCACAAGGCTCCACTCTTCGTAGGGCTTGGACTTCCTTTTAGTTAGGTGCCTCTGAAGGCGGACTGGGTCTAATTATTATTCGCACTGCCTGTTTTCCTCCCCATCTAGGTGGTCTACACATTTCGTGCGTCTAACTCGTTAGACTTGTTTGTATTTGTATATATATTGTATTGGTTTGGTATGTGTTGGTTTACTTGAGTTTTATTGTGATTTCTCGCTACGGTCAATGTTACAAAGGCCTTGTAATAAATGTGTATATATTTTTAATATAACACCTGCTTGGAGTAATTTGTAAGTGTCCTTGCTTTGTGTGCTCATTGCGGGCTTTCAGTCACCCTCACCCCTCTTGAGACCTAGTCTTGACCGCCGCGATTGCTACCCTGATTGGTCTGGCTTGTCCAGAGGTTACCCTGTTCCAAGAAGCTAGGCTGGCCTTCTGAACCTCTGCCCCTCCAGGACAGAGTTCAGAAATCCGTCTTAACAAATTGGTGTACAGTGGTGGGATACAACTGAAGGTATCCAGTGTTGCGCACGAGTGAAGGCATTTCAAGTTATTCCTACCAGGACACGTAGTGAATTGTCGTAGTATAACTTTTAAAAGGCCATAGTCCTATCTAACAGTATGGAAACAAATAGCTTGTTAACTTTAAATGCTTCTAAATCCGAAACATTGAAAAAGATGTGTGCGGAGAGAGTTGTCTCCTCTTAAGGCACCAAAATGGATATGATCCAAAGAATCGTGGCGTGGCAAGAAGCGCAGCTTGACGCTATAACTTCTGAGGACAGTGCGGAAGGAGGTGGGGCTGCTCTCACTGGTAGAACCGACGGTTCTGCCGCTGCACTGGTCCACCGCGACCACAAGGAAAGGGAGGATGAGATGTCTAATGTTTCCTCTGCCAGTGTTGATGGGGAGGCCATGCTTGAATTCAAGAAGCAAGAGCTGCTGTTTAGGCAGAAGGAGCTTGATTTCAACATGACCAAACTAAGAATCGAACAGGCCGAAAAACAGAAAGACAGGGATCACCAGTTGGAACTGGCCAAGCTTCAGGTTGCAAATGGATCCAAGGGGCCTAGACATGGGTCTGGGACCTCCTCTCATGCATGGTTTCCAAAAGATCTGCTCAGTGTGTATGAGGAAAAGAATGACATTATGGACTGGCTGAATACGTTTGAGTTTGCATGCGAATTTCAACAAGTTGTCAATTCTGATAAGATTGCCTGGTTACTCAGCAGACTGCCCCATTCTGGCTGTAGTGCCATTATGGAAATGTCGAAGGCTGAGTGAGCGGATTTCACAATGTTAAAGCAAACTCTCATTTTAAAGTTTGGAAAGACTCCTGCCCAATATTTAAAACGATTCCGAGAATATAAGAAAAAAGAATGTGGTACTTGGGTATCTTATGTAACCGAATCCTTAAAAACTTGACTGGCTGGGTCGAAGGTTATAAGGTTTCTACCTTTGAAGGCATGATAAGTCTTGTCATGCTGGAACATATTTTTGCATCTTCTTCCCCGGAGCTTAAGCAGCATTTGGCCGATTCGAAGGAGATAGATCCTAAGAAGCTAGCCATTGCCGCAGATTTATGGGTGTCACATCGAGTGTCCCATAAGGACAAAACTCATCCTGGTAAGCAGGAGGAAGGGAAAAAGGCCAAAGATAAGGAGGGTGGAGAATCTGATAAATCTTCTTCTCAAAAGGGCCACAAAAAGAAAAATAAGGGTAAGACACAAGAGAACTCACAGGGTAGTTGAGGTCAGCCTCCGAAACAGAACTCTGGTTACAATAAGCCTCCTTATGTGAACAGACCCAATGGATCTTGTTTTTCTTGTGGAGCAACTGACCACGTGAAGGGGGATCCCCGGTGTAAGGTTAAACATTTGGGGGTCCACTCTGCTAATCTGGCCTTCTCCTCCTACGAGGAAGAAGAGATTACAGGAGCATCCTTCTCCTCAGACACCTTCCCAGCGGGATAGAAGCTGAGGTAATTTTAGTTTCCCTGGGTTCCTGGGAGCCTAAAGTCGCAGAGGCTTATGCTAGGATTCCAGATAATACCAAGCACTACTTTAAAGACAGTGTGCTGATCAATGGAGTAGATACTCCAGCTCTTAGGGATAGTGGGTGGAGTGGAACTGTAGTGGATTCTACCTTGGTAGACTCAGAGGAAGTTGCCAGAGCTACTCTGATGCCCACTAAGTTGGCTGGCGGCCCACCTTGCATGTTTCCAGTAATACCTGTAAATCTTACTTTAAATGGTACAGCAGTCAGGATTCCAGTGAGCATTCAGAGAAACATCCCAGGAAAGGTCTTGTTAGGCAACAATCTCAGAGCTTTAGGGCTCGTAGGAGACACTGCCGACAGACCCTGCACACGGTCTCAAACACGGGCAGCATTGGCCAAGACCAATACGCCGCCCCAGCCGAAGGGGAAACCCAAGGCGAAAGGAGTAAGAAAGTCAAGACGAGGGAAAGAGAACTTTCCCCCGAACTCGCCTACCACTGCGGTGGAGGAAGTTGGTCAATCGCCCGGGCCTGACGAGGAGGTGGCGATGCCTGAAGTATTTGACCCCAACGACCATCCTGAACTAAAAGACTTGTTAGTAGAAGGTGGTCCTGACAGGGAAGAATTCAGTAAAGGCCAACGTGAGTGCCCATCTCTGGAAGGCCTAAGGAGACAGGCCTGCTCCCAGCTTGAGGGTGAACCTCCTGGGACGCATCAGATTTATTGGGAAGGTGGACTCCTGTATAGTGAGCCCACAGAGTCTACAGAAGGAGACCATAGGAGGTTGGTAGTTCCCCTTGCTGTAAGACCCTTCCTCCTGCAGCTGGCGCATGAAGTGCCCCTTGCTGGTCACCTTGGTATTAAGAGGACCAAGCAAAGGTTATCCATGCACTTCTACTGGCCCAAGATGGGGGTGCAAGTAGAAAGTAACTGCAGGAGTTGTGCCTCCTGCCAGTTATCTGGTAAGAGTGGCTCAACAATCCAAGCTCCATTGGTACCACTCCCAGTTGTGGGAATACCATTCGAAAAGGGTAGGGATCGACAACGGTGGTCCCCTTGACCCGCAGACATACTCAGGCAATTGGTTTATCTTGGTGCTAGTCGACTATGCTACCAGATATCCTGAAGCCATCCCATTGAAAACTGTAACTGCCAAGTCAGTTGCAAAAGCGTTACTTGGCATCTTTACTAGGGTTGGCTTCCCTAAAGAAGTTGTGTCTGACAGAGGCAGCAACTTTATGTCAAAGTATATGCAGGCTATGTGGAAAGAATGTGGGGTCACCTACAAGTTCTCTTCTGCATACCACCCCCAGACCAATGGTCTGGTGGAACGTTTCAACTGAATGTTAAAAAGCATGATTGGGGCTCTGGAAGAACCTCAGAGAAGGAAATGGGATCTTCTTTTACCATGCTTACTGTTTGCCTACCGAGAGGTACCACAGGAGGGTGTTGGCTTCAGCCCCTTCAAACTTCTGTTTGGTCATCCTGTACGGGGACCCTTAGCCATAGTCAAAGAGGGATGGGAGATGCCCACTCCCCCTCTTACTACCAACGTAGTAGATTATGTGCTGGGGCTCAGAAAACGGATGGTACTTCTGATGGGCTTGGCTAGTGATAAATTGAAGGCAGGACAAGCGCTGGTGAAACATTGGTACGACCAGAAAGCTTCCCTCATCAACTTTACACCTGGTCAGCAAGTCGGGATCATGAACCCCATGAGGCCTCGAGCTTTACAGGACAAATGGTCAGGCCCTTACACAGTGGTGGAGCCCCTGGTTGAGGTCAACTATTTAGTGGACCTTGGAAGGCCTGGACAGGCTCCAAAAGTGTTCCACGTAAATAGGCTGAAGGCTTTCGTCCCAAGAGTCGAAATCGCAGCACTGCTACTGGCTTCAGATGTTGAGGAAGAGGAGTGGAACCTCTCCCGACCTGTTCCAAAGCGGTCCTTCAGATAGCTCCTTTGAGGGTGTCCGAGTGGCCCCTCACCTGACTTCTGATCAGCGTGATGAGGTGAAAAGTTTGCTTAGGCAGTTTTCCCCCCTGTTTTCACAGTTGCCTGGTTTGACACCTTGGTGCAAACATAACATAGACACAGGAGACAGTGTACCTACCAAGAGTAGGGGATACAGGATGTCAGACAAAGTACGGTCTTACATAAAGACCGAGGTCAACAAGATGTTAGACCTTGGGGTGATTGAACCCTCTAGTAGTCCTTGGTCCAGCCCTGTGGTTTTGGTTCCAAAGGCAGGCACTTTGGAATTGAGGTTCGGCATGAATTACAGGGCTCTGAATGCTGTCACCAAGACAGATGCACACCCCTTGCCTCAAACAGATGAGCTGGTGGATACTTTGGGTGCCTCCAAGTACCTCAGCACGTTTGACCTCACTGCTGGCTATTGGCAAATAGCTTTAGCAGAACATGCCAAGGAGAAGACAGCGTTTTCTACTCCAGGCAGCCTTTACCAATTCAGGGTAATGCCGTTCGGGTTGAAGAATGCACCTGCCACTTTTCAGAGGCTTGTGAATCATGTTTTGAATGGGTTGGACGAATTCTGTCTTGCATATCTGGATGATATAGCAGTTTTCAGTGCCACCTGGGCAGACCATGTGAAACATCTCAGGATTGTGCTCCAGGCTCTTCAGAAAGCACACTTGACCATAAAGGCTAGTAAATGCCAGATTGGACAAGGCTCAGTGGTTTACCTTGGACATGTAGTAGGTGGAGGGAGGATACAGCCTCTTCCCAGTAAAGTACAAGCAATACAAGACTGGCCTACCCCCACTATACAGACCCAAGTGAGAGCCTTCTTTGGACTCACGGGGTATTACCGCAATTTCATGGCAGACTATGGTACCATAGCTGCCCCTCTGACTGCCCTCACCACTCCGAAGAAACCCAAGAAGGTAACTTAGACCGACGAGTGTGAGGAGGCCTCAACGGCTTAAAAGAATCCTTGTGCCAGGCCCCTGTCCTCAGGGCCCCTGATTATCAAAGACCTTTTATTGTGCAGACGGACGCCGCTGACACTGGGATAGGAGCTGTACTATCGCAAGTAGATGAGAAGGCTAAGGAACACCCTATTGGTTTTATTAGTCGCCAGCTTAAGGACAGAGAGCTCAGATGGTCCACAGTGGAGAAAGAATGTTTCTCTTTTGTGTGGGCCCTACGCAAGCTGAGGCCCTACCGCTATGGGACCCACTTCACTGTGCAAACTGACCATAAACCCTTAAAGTGGCTAATGAACATGAAGGGAGAGAATCCAAAGTTGCTTAGGTGGTCCATAAGTCTACAAGGCTTCGACTTCACTATTGAGCATAGGCCAGATGTCCAACATAGCAATGCTGATGGATTGTCCAGAATGTTTAACGGACTTGAACAAGAGACTCATCCAGGGGTGGATTAGGTCCCCCTGTCCATAGTCTGGGATGGGCGAGTGTTAGGAAAGATTTCTTAATTGTGGGTAATTTCCCTTCCATGTGGCAACCCCTAAACTTTTTGCTGTTGTTTTCACCAGGATCTAGACTTTGCCAGAGAAGTGCAGCCTTCTGCCGCACTCCTCTGGGCTTTTGCTCCATTCTTACGGGGAAACTGAAAAGCCCTTAAGACAGTCATTACCGGGAAACGTTATTTTCCGTAGTTTCTTTATCATGTTGCAGCTTTCGCGCAACATGGCACAAGAGGGCACTGTAAGCTAAGTTACTGCTCTCTTGGGTCTCTAGTCTTCTACAGGCCATAGATACTCTCTTTGGATTGATAATGAACGGTGCAAGTGAATCACGGACGGGACTGGTGGCAGCGATCGTTTCTTGTGTTTTTGAGCTCCTTTTGGCGTTTAAGCACGTTTCTCGCGCTTAGCCCAAAATGGTGGCCTGGGTCCCAAAATGGCCAGACCACGAGGCTCTTTGTCCTGTCCGCTGACCGTCTTGCCCCCTTCACCTTCCCCCAGGTCGAGCCGACCCAGGGCCTTCCTTATTTGGGCATGTACTTTCCCGCGAAACACAGATGCTTTTGCGGGCTTCTACAGGCCTTATGTGTGCCTCCAGGATGTGGGCTGGGATGTCTGGTCCCAATACACATCCTGGGTGCCAGAGAGTCTAGTGTGTCGTGCATGCCTGGGACCACTGTGGTCCGTGATAGGTCCATGGATGGTGTGAGTGTTTTCTGAGCAGATCTCCTATTGGGTCCCCTCCGTTTTGGCGCGAAGGGAACCGTGGATAAGAGGGGGTTGGAAACACCACTACCATGTCGATCTCCTGAGTTCTCATGAACAAAGGAATACAGGAGCCAAGTATCCTGCAACCACAAGGCTGAACCGAGGAATCGCTGGTGACCCGCTGAAGGACTGCTCATCTGCACTGCTGTCGCTTTGTGAAACCCTTTCTACCTCGGATCAAACGAGAAGGCCTGTACTGGTACTTCGACCCTTGGAATAGTGGGAACAACTATTCTCAGCATCTTCACCATCTCCTGCACGTAAGCCTTCGGAAGTGTCTCGGGGCCATCCAGCAAACTGACCAGCCCCCCCAGGTGTCTTGCTCTGTAACTGCCGTCAGGTTGTGTTGTATTATGAGTCCTTGTCACTCTCACACGATTCATACACTTAGCATTCCCAGGTCTGAAGTGAGTAGTGTACATTTGGCTGAAATACACCCGGCCGCTCCGTTGCCCTGCTGTGATAACAAACTGTGCGGGTTCACTGCGTTTGGAACATCCTCAACTCAACTTCTGCTGCTGCGGAATCTACATGACGCCGAGATGTCCCCTGCTCGTATCTGAACCTGCCAGCACTGAAACTGACGCGGAGAAGCCTGGGTCTGCTTGCATCGGGGAACGGTGAGTAGCATCGCTAGGAACTGGGCGCCCTCCTGCAGGAGCCCATAGCTTTTCCCCGCTGTGTCTAACAGCACGCCTTTCCGTACTCACGCTCTGCTTCTGCCCACAGTGGAGGCTGCGCTTGAGTCGTGGAGCTCTGTTCATCTTCATTTGTTCACCGAACTAAACTGCCTGATTCCCTCGAAGAGACTCCCCTTTTTGCCTGTTGGCACCAGCGTGTGCAGGTACTTTTGAGCACAAGGCTCCACTCTTCGTAGGGCTTGGACTTCCTTTTAGTTAGGTGCCTCTGAAGGCGGACTGGGTCTAATTATTATTCGCACTGCCTGTTTTCCTCCCCATCTAGGTGGTCTACACATTTCGTGCGTCTAACTCGTTAGACTTGTTTGTATTTGTATATATATTGTATTGGTTTGGTATGTGTTGGTTTACTTGAGTTTTATTGTGATTTCTCGCTACGGTCAATGTTACAAAGGCCTTGTAATAAATGTGTATATATTTTTAATATAACACCTGCTTGGAGTAATTTGTAAGTGTCCTTGCTTTGTGTGCTCATTGCGGGCTTTCAGTCACCCTCACCCCTCTTGAGACCTAGTCTTGACCGCCGCGATTGCTACCCTGATTGGTCTGGCTTGTCCAGAGGTTACCCTGTTCCAAGAAGCTAGGCTGGCCTTCTGAACCTCTGCCCCTCCAGGACAGAGTTCAGAAATCCGTCTTAACAAATTGGTGTACAGTGGTGGGATACAACTGAAGGTATCCAGTGTTGCGCACGAGTGAAGGCATTTCAAGTTATTCCTACCAGGACACGTAGTGAATTGTCATAGTATAACTTTTAAAAGGCCATAGTCCTATCTAACAGTATGGAAACAAATAGCTTGTTAACTTTAAATGCTTCTAAATCCGAAACATTGAAAAAGATGTGTGCGGAGAGAGTTGTCTCCTCTTAAGGCACCAAAATGGATATGATCCAAAGAATCGTGCCGTGGCAAGAAGCGCAGCTTGACGCTATAACTTCTGAGGACAGTGCGGAAGGAGGTGGGGCTGCTCTCACTGGTAGAACCGACGGTTCTGCCGCTGCACTGGTCCACCGCGACCACAAGGAAAGGGAGGATGAGATGTCTAATGTTTCCTCTGCCAGTGTTGATGGGGAGGCCATGCTTGAATTCAAGAAGCAAGAGCTGCTGTTTAGGCAGAAGGAGCTTGATTTCAACATGACCAAACTAAGAATCGAACAGGCCGAAAAACAGAAAGACAGGGATCACCAGTTGGAACTGGCCAAGCTTCAGGTTGCAAATGGATCCAAGGGGCCTAGACATGGGTCTGGGGCCTCCTCTCATGCATGGTTTCCAAAAGATCTGCTCAGTGTGTATGAGGAAAAGAATGACATTATGGACTGGCTGAATACGTTTGAGTTTGCATGCGAATTTCAACAAGTTGTCAATTCTGATAAGATTGCCTGGTTACTCAGCAGACTGCCCCATTCTGGCTGTAGTGCCATTATGGAAATGTCGAAGGCTGAGTGAGCGGATTTCACAATGTTAAAGCAAACTCTCATTTTAAAGTTTGGAAAGACTCCTGCCCAATATTTAAAACGATTCCGAGAATATAAGAAAAAAGAATGTGGTACTTGGGTATCTTATGTAACCGAATCCTTAAAAACTTGACTGGCTGGGTCGAAGGTTATAAGGTTTCTACCTTTGAAGGCATGATAAGTCTTGTCATGCTGGAACATATTTTTGCATCTTCTTCCCCGGAGCTTAAGCAGCATTTGGCCGATTAGAAGGAGATAGATCCTAAGAAGCTAGCCATTGCCGCAGATTTATGGGTGTCACATCGAGTGTCCCATAAGGACAAAACTCATCCTGGTAAGCAGGAGGAAGGGAAAAAGGCCAAAGATAAGGAGGGTGGAGAATCTGATAAATCTTCTTCTCAAAAGGGCCACAAAAAGAAAAATAAGGGTAAGACACAAGAGAACTCACAGGGTAGTTGAGGTCAGCCTCCGAAACAGAACTCTGGTTACAATAAGCCTCCTTATGTGAACAGACCCAATGGATCTTGTTTTTCTTGTGGAGCAACTGACCACGTGAAGGGGGATCCCCGGTGTAAGGTTAAACATTTGGGGGTCCACTCTGCTAATCTGGCCTTCTCCTCCTACGAGGAAGAAGAGATTACAGGAGCATCCTTCTCCTCAGACACCTTCCCAGCGGGATAGAAGCTGAGGTAATTTTAGTTTCCCTGGGTTCCTGGGAGCCTAAAGTCGCAGAGGCTTATGCTAGGATTCCAGATAATACCAAGCACTACTTTAAAGACAGTGTGCTGATCAATGGAGTAGATACTCCAGCTCTTAGGGATAGTGGGTGGAGTGGAACTGTAGTGGATTCTACCTTGGTAGACTCAGAGGAAGTTGCCAGAGCTACTCTGATGCCCACTAAGTTGGCTGGCGGCCCACCTTGCATGTTTCCAGTAATACCTGTAAATCTTACTTTAAATGGTACAGCAGTCAGGATTCCAGTGAGCATTCAGAGAAACATCCCAGGAAAGGTCTTGTTAGGCAACAATCTCAGAGCTTTAGGGCTCGTAGGAGACACTGCCGACAGACCCTGCACACGGTCTCAAACACGGGCAGCATTGGCCAAGACCAATACGCCGCCCCAGCCGAAGGGGAAACCCAAGGCGAAAGGAGTAAGAAAGTCAAGACGAGGGAAAGAGAACTTTCCCCCGAACTCGCCTACCACTGCGGTGGAGGAAGTTGGTCAATCGCCCGGGCCTGACGAGGAGGTGGCGATGCCTGAAGTATTTGACCCCAACGACCATCCTGAACTAAAAGACTTGTTAGTAGAAGGTGGTCCTGACAGGGAAGAATTCAGTAAAGGCCAACGTGAGTGCCCATCTCTGGAAGGCCTAAGGAGACAGGCCTGCTCCCAGCTTGAGGGTGAACCTCCTGGGACGCATCAGATTTATTGGGAAGGTGGACTCCTGTATAGTGAGCCCACAGAGTCTACAGAAGGAGACCATAGGAGGTTGGTAGTTCCCCTTGCTGTAAGACCCTTCCTCCTGCAGCTGGCGCATGAAGTGCCCTTGCTGGTCACCTTGGTATTAAGAGGACCAAGCAAAGGTTATCCATGCACTTCTACTGGCCCAAGATGGGGGTGCAAGTAGAAAGTAACTGCAGGAGTTGTGCCTCCTGCCAGTTATCTGGTAAGAGTGGCTCAACAATCCAAGCTCCATTGGTACCACTCCCAGTTGTGGGAATACCATTCGAAAAGGGTAGGGATCGACAACGGTGGTCCCCTTGACCCGCAGACATACTCAGGCAATTGGTTTATCTTGGTGCTAGTCGACTATGCTACCAGATATCCTGAAGCCATCCCATTGAAAACTGTAACTGCCAAGTCAGTTGCAAAAGCGTTACTTGGCATCTTTACTAGGGTTGGCTTCCCTAAAGAAGTTGTGTCTGACAGAGGCAGCAACTTTATGTCAAAGTATATGCAGGCTATGTGGAAAGAATGTGGGGTCACCTACAAGTTCTCTTCTGCATACCACCCCCAGACCAATGGTCTGGTGGAACGTTTCAACTGAATGTTAAAAAGCATGATTGGGGCTCTGGAAGAACCTCAGAGAAGGAAATGGGATCTTCTTTTACCATGCTTACTGTTTGCCTACCGAGAGGTACCACAGGAGGGTGTTGGCTTCAGCCCCTTCAAACTTCTGTTTGGTCATCCTGTACGGGGACCCTTAGCCATAGTCAAAGAGGGATGGGAGATGCCCACTCCCCCTCTTACTACCAACGTAGTAGATTATGTGCTGGGGCTCAGAAAACGGATGGTACTTCTGATGGGCTTGGCTAGTGATAAATTGAAGGCAGGACAAGCGCTGGTGAAACATTGGTACGACCAGAAAGCTTCCCTCATCAACTTTACACCTGGTCAGCAAGTCCGGATCATGAACCCCATGAGGCCTCGAGCTTTACAGGACAAATGGTCAGGCCCTTACACAGTGGTGGAGCCCCTGGTTGAGGTCAACTATTTAGTGGACCTTGGAAGGCCTGGACAGGCTCCAAAAGTGTTCCACGTAAATAGGCTGAAGGCTTTCGTCCCAAGAGTCGAAATCGCAGCACTGCTACTGGCTTCAGATGTTGAGGAAGAGGAGTGGAACCTCTCCCGACCTGTTCCAAAGCGGTCCTTCAGATAGCTCCTTTGAGGGTGTCCGAGTGGCCCCTCACCTGACTTCTGATCAGCGTGATGAGGTGAAAAGTTTGCTTAGGCAGTTTTCCCCCCTGTTTTCACAGTTGCCTGGTTTGACACCTTGGTGCAAACATAACATAGACACAGGAGACAGTGTACCTACCAAGAGTAGGGGATACAGGATGTCAGACAAAGTACGGTCTTACATAAAGACCGAGGTCAACAAGATGTTAGACCTTGGGGTGATTGAACCCTCTAGTAGTCCTTGGTCCAGCCCTGTGGTTTTGGTTCCAAAGGCAGGCACTTTGGAATTGAGGTTCGGCATGAATTACAGGGCTCTGAATGCTGTCACCAAGACAGATGCACACCCCTTGCCTCAAACAGATGAGCTGGTGGATACTTTGGGTGCCTCCAAGTACCTCAGCACGTTTGACCTCACTGCTGGCTATTGGCAAATAGCTTTAGCAGAACATGCCAAGGAGAAGACAGCGTTTTCTACTCCAGGCAGCCTTTACCAATTCAGGGTAATGCCGTTCGGGTTGAAGAATGCACCTGCCACTTTTCAGAGGCTTGTGAATCATGTTTTGAATGGGTTGGACGAATTCTGTCTTGCATATCTGGATGATATAGCAGTTTTCAGTGCCACCTGGGCAGACCATGTGAAACATCTCAGGATTGTGCTCCAGGCTCTTCAGAAAGCACACTTGACCATAAAGGCTAGTAAATGCCAGATTGGACAAGGCTCAGTGGTTTACCTTGGACATGTAGTAGGTGGAGGGAGGATACAGCCTCTTCCCAGTAAAGTACAAGCAATACAAGAATGGCCTACCCCCACTATACAGACCCAAGTGAGAGCCTTCTTTGGACTCACGGGGTATTACCGCAATTTCATGGCAGACTATGGTACCATAGCTGCCCCTCTGACTGCCCTCACCACTCCGAAGAAACCCAAGAAGGTAACTTAGACCGACGAGTGTAAGGAGGCCTCAACGGCTTAAAAGAATCCTTGTGCCAGGCCCCTGTCCTCAGGGCCCCTGATTATCAAAGACCTTTTATTGTGCAGACGGACGCCGCTGACACTGGGATAGGAGCTGTACTATCGCAAGTAGATGAGAAGGCTAAGGAACACCCTATTGGTTTTATTAGTCGCCAGCTTAAGGACAGAGAGCTCAGATGGTCCACAGTGGAGAAAGAATGTTTCTCTTTTGTGTGGGCCCTACGCAAGCTGAGGCCCTACCGCTATGGGACCCACTTCACTGTGCAAACTGACCATAAACCCTTAAAGTGGCTAATGAACATGAAGGGAGAGAATCCAAAGTTGCTTAGGTGGTCCATAAGTCTACAAGGCTTCGACTTCACTATTGAGCATAGGCCAGATGTCCAACATAGCAATGCTGATGGATTGTCCAGAATGTTTAACAGACCTGAACAAGAGACTCATCCAGGGGTGGATTAGTTCCCCCTGTCCATAGTCTGGGATGGGCGAGTGTTAGGAAAGATTTCTTAATTGTGGGTAATTTCCCTTCCATGTGGCAACCCCTAAACTTTTTGCTGTTGTTTTCACCAGGATCTAGACTTTGCCAGAGAAGTGCAGCCTTCTGCCGCACTCCTCTGGGCTTTTGCTCCATTCTTACGGGGAAACTGAAAAGCCCTTAAGACAGTCATTACCGGGAAACGTTATTTTCCGTAGTTTCTTTATCATGTTGCAGCTTTCGCGCAACATGGCACAAGAGGGCACTGTAAGCTAAGTTACTGCTCTCTTGGGTCTCTAGTCTTCTACAGGCCATAGATACTCTCTTTGGATTGATAATGAACGGTGCAAGTGAATCACGGACGGGACTGGTGGCAGCGATCGTTTCTTGTGTTTTTGAGCTCCTTTTGGCGTTTAAGCACGTTTCTCGCGCTTAGCCCAAAATGGTGGCCTGGGTCCCAAAATGGCCAGACCACGAGGCTCTTTGTCCTGTCCGCTGACCGTCTTGCCCCCTTCACCTTCCCCCAGGTCGAGCCGACCCAGGGCCTTCCTTATTTGGGCATGTACTTTCCCGCGAAACACAGATGCTTTTGCGGGCTTCTACAGGCCTTATGTGTGCCTCCAGGATGTGGGCTGGGATGTCTGGTCCCAATACACATCCTGGGTGCCAGAGAGTCTAGTGTGTCGTGCATGCCTGGGACCACTGTGGTCCGTGATAGGTCCATGGATGGTGTGAGTGTTTTCTGAGCAGATCTCCTATTGGGTCCCCTCCGTTTTGGCGCGAAGGGAACCGTGGATAAGAGGGGGTTGGAAACACCACTACCATGTCGATCTCCTGAGTTCTCATGAACAAAGGAATACAGGAGCCAAGTATCCTGCAACCACAAGGCTGAACCGAGGAATCGCTGGTGACCCGCTGAAGGACTGCTCATCTGCACTGCTGTCGCTTTGTGAAACCCTTTCTACCTCGGATCAAACGAGAAGGCCTGTACTGGTCCTTCGACCCTTGGAATAGTGGGAACAACTATTCTCGGCATCTTCACCATCTCCTGCACGTAAGCCTTTGGAAGTGTCTCTGGGCCATCCAGCAGACTGACCAGCATACCCAGGAGTCTTGCTCTGTAACCGCCGTCAGGTTGTGTTGAATTACGAGTCCTTGTCACTCTCACACTATTCGTACACTCGGCATTCCCAGGTCTGAAGTGAGTAGTGTACATTTGGCTGAAATACACCCGGCCGCTCCGTTGCCCTGCTGTGGTAACAAACTGTGCGGGTTCACTGCGTTTGGGACATCCTCAACTCAACTTCTGCTGCTGCGGAATCTACACGACGTCGAGACGTCCCCTGCTCGTATCTGAACCTGCCAGCATTGAAACTGTCGCGGAGAAGCCTGGGTCTGCTTGCATCGGTGACCGGTGAGTAGCATCGCTAGGAACTGGTCGCCCTCCTGCAGGAGCCCATAGCTTTTCCCCCCTGTGTCTAATAGCACGCCTTTCCGTACTCACGCTCTGCTTCTGCCCACAGTGGAGGCTGCGCTTGAGTCGCGGAGCTCTGTTCATCTTCATTTGTTCACCGAACTAAACTGCCTGATTCCCTCGAAGAGACTCCCCTTTTTGCCCGTTGGCACCAGCGTGTGCAGGTGCTTTTGAGCACAAGGCTCTACTCTTCGTAGGGCTTGGACTTCCTTTTAGTTAGGTGCCTCTGAAGGCGGACTGGGTCTAAATATTATTCGCACTCTCTGTTTTCCTCCCCATCTGGGTGATCTACACATTTCATGCGTCTAACTCGTTAGACTCGTTTGTATTTGTATATTTATTGTATTGGTTTGGTATGTGTTGGTTTACTTGAGTTTTATTGTGATTTCTTGCTACGGTCAATGTTACAAAGGCCTTGTAATAAATGTGTATATATTTATAATGTAACACCTGCTTGGAGTAATTTGTAAGTGTCCTTGCTTTGTGTGCTCATTGCAGGCTTTCAGTCACCCTCACCCCTCTTGAGACCTAGTCTTGACCGCCGCGATCGCTTCCCTGATTGGTCTGGCTTGCCCAGAGGTTACCCTGTTCCAAGAAGCTAGGCTGGCCTTCTGAACCTCTGCCCCTCCAGGACAGAGTTCAGAAATCCATCTTAACAACACATAGTTACACATTGTTTCCAGTACCAGGTACATCGCGAGCTGGGAACGGCGATGGTCCCAGGCTTGGGGACTCGCGAGGGAACCAATCAGAATACGAGGGGTACCTCATTGACGCCATATTAGTTAGCCAATCACCAAGTGTCCCCTTGTAACCAATTTCTTGTAGCGAATGTTAGGGACAGCCCAAGTGTGCCCCCTGATCCATCCTTATTCACTTACATTTCTTTCTATATGCTCCTAAACTAACCCTACCACTCGGGGAGCCAACCCGAAGTGGCGTTAGGTTTTGTGATGATTTTAACCAGGTGACGGGAGTAGCGTGTCATACTACGGTAAAAAGGGCCTGCGAGCCCCACTAGGATGAGAGTGTCTCCCCGGATGCATACGGGCTGAGAAAAATCCCTGCCGTTACTATAATAAACAGCAGTAATTACTTTGCTCTTGTGTGTGTCATACTCCTTTTGGGAACGCGGGAGGAGTTGGAGCCTCCCCAGCCCCGGAGGTCCGCGGACGGCTCTGCCGGCCCCAGGAAATCACCCCGACACATGTCTGTACTGATAAAGGACCTTTGCCCTGGCGACCGATGATCTTTGTTTAAGTTCCAAATTCATTGCTGGCACATGGCAGTCAATGACTAACTGATACATAATGTTCTGGCAATAAAATCAACAAAAACTTCTTGCCATTTGTGGAACATATATTGCTACATTCCAGGAACTTTCCCGGCAGCATTTCTTAGTTCCTTGGCCATACATAAATGCTTTTTTGCGTTACATTAATTTATTAATTTAATTTGTTGCATGAACCTTTTTTGCTGCACTTGTTGTTAGACTTGCACTCATGCCGATGCATAAGTAGGTTTATGTGCGCTTGCATGGCAATGGTTCCTTTTTTTGGGTCAGTCCAAAAGGAATGACCCAAGTGGCCTCGTTGTCAGGTATATGACAAAATGTTTCACCAATTATTATGGCACTTTAAATTGTGCCGTTAGGAACAAAGCTCCCAGACTCTTTCTGCATAGCAGAGAAGGCCGGTTGAAGGGAGGAGCACTCGTGTGGTGTTCGTGCAAAGAAGACCAGCCACGCAGGACAGCACAGCCCAGGTAGATGTGCATGAACAGCGGCAGATCTGCCACATGTGGATGAAAATGGGAACAATTGAGAGAAAAGGGCGGACTGCAATGGGGTGTGGCTGGCACCGAGAGGTGGGAGCAAGGTCCGGGAGTTTTGCTTACATGGGGTGGCGGTGTGGCACCATAGACCTTCAAGCAAAATGTTCCCTGACACTCTTGGCATAGTAATGTGTTTGTGAGAGAGGAGAGAGAAAAGGCGATAATATGAGAGTGGATTGAGTGTGGGACTAAGTGAGATACAGAAAAGGACAACAAAGAGATAGGGAGAGTTAAGGAGAAGCGAGTGAGAGAGCAAAGATAGAGCAAAAGACAAAGGCATACGAAAGAGTGGCCGTGTGGCAGAGAGAAGAGAAGGGAGAGATAGAAAGAGAGACATAAAGAGTTACATAGGGAGAGGAATAGGGTCGGAGAAAGAAAGATAGAGGCATACATAGTAACATAGGGAGAGAGAAAGAGAAGATGATGGGAGATAAAGAAAGAGAAATAGTAATGTAGGGAGAGAGAGAAGGGGAGAAACGAAGACAGAGAGAGTTACAGAAATAATAGTATTGCTAGTGAAGAAGAGGGGAGAGAAAGAAAGAAAGAAAGAAAAATAGAGTGAGAAAGAAATAGTAACAGAGAAAGACAGAGAAAGAGAGAAAGAAGGGAAGAAATAGAAAAAGAGAGGTAGAGAGAGGGGAATATGGGAGGGAAAGAAAGAGAAAGAGAGAGACAGAAACAGTAGCAGAGAGGGAGACGGAGAGGGAGAAGGGGAGAGATAGAAGGACAGAAAAGGAGAGAGAGAGAAATAGTAACATCGACAGAGCAAAAGAGGGGAAGAGGGGCAAGAAAAAGACAAAGAGTGAAAGAGTGAGAGAGAGAGAGAGAGAGAGAGAGAGAGAGAGACAGGGAGTCCTGTTCTTCCTCATCATAGTACTTACTCTCTAAGGCCCCTGTCTTCATGACGAGGACGCTTTTTCTATTAGCTTTTCTTTTTCCTTGCTTCACCCCCTTGCTCATGCCGTGAGATCCCCCTTCCCCAACGCCACGCCACACATTAGTAGTCCGGTTCGCTGTACGCAGCTTCAAAGGTCCATTCGTCCCTCCGCGAAAACCAGCTGTACAACCCTGTCCTATTCTGATAGACAACAACAGTGTTAGGAAAATTCTTCCATGAGTCCACAAATTTGAGCCAACCTGTGCCAGGGTATTGTTAGAAACGGTTTATAGTGGTATTTTCGAATGCCATAGTTTCGAATGGCAAAGTTTCGAATTATAATGTGTCGAAAAAATGCATTTTTATTTTAATTTTTTTTAATGGGGGAGTCCCCTCCCAACCTCCGTTATTTTACCCCTTAACACCCATTTTAGTAAAAAGAAAAACTTGACCTACAAAAAATGCATTTTTTCAATGCATTTTTTGGAAACTTTTGTCATTCGAAACTATGTTTTCGAAAGAATGACCGGATACCGTGTGAAACCTGAGGGTCTTCTCACTGGTAGAACCCGGGGATCCTTTGTTCAGATGGCCAAGGGAGGACAATCGAGCTTGGATCCCGACCCTGGGGGCGGAAAGCGAGGGAGGATCACCTGGTGAAGGGGCCCTTGGGGACCGCGGAAGGAACGCCCTCGGTGAGACGCAGTATCCCCATTTCTGAGATACACACCTACCCAACAACCCCTCCATCTTCATGGAATATTGCCACCACAGTCCCATCCTACCCCAGTACTTCCCTTTAATAAAAGGCAGGAGAAAACACCTTTTCCACAACAACACATCTGTTCCCCCCTTTCTGACAATAACCTTCCCTCCTCTTCAGTGGAACACTACAAACCCCATAATCCCTGTTTTCTTGTTGACAAACTTTTCAATAATTACTAAGCTGACTTTCTTCCAAAATCTGCAACTCACTACATTTCCCAGAATCCCCTTCATTCACCTTGTCCTTCAAATACTGCGAAGAAGAGGAAGCAAAATGGAGTAATAAGGATTACCTATAGGAATCCCTGGGCCATTAGCTCCTCTAGATGACTGCCATGTTGTCCTGCTAGCGAGGACAGGCAGGGTCAGGCATTCCCTTCCAACGACTGACACCTGAATCCAATGACTACTCCTGGGAAGTATAAAAGGGGAGCTGGAGACCACACTTTGAGCGAGTTGGGGATGGTCGAAGGTACATGAAGCCAGAAGAGGACCAGAAGAGATTCAGAGACCCTGGGAGACCTGAAGGAGGAGAAAACCACCCTGACACTGGCCATGTGAATCCAGGAGAGAAGTCACTGTGGAGAGGGAGCTGTACCTCCAGAAGGAAAGGCCAGGGACAGCTGGGGTTGCCTGGCAGTACCCACACTAAGACTCCTCCCCTGGGCAAGTTAGGCAAACCCAGGTCTATGAGTGTCAGCAAAAGAGACCCTGATCCTACAACAATATCCCCTTTTAGCTCCTGTGGGTCCCAATACCAAATGCCGTTTTGGGGAGCTGAGAAGTGGGAGCAAAATCCTGACAGTGCATTCTGGGATTGGAAGTCCCAAAACACTTTTTGAAGATTGTGACCATTGTGAGCGTGGTCCGAGCACGGCAGAGGGAGACCCTTGTGAACTTTGTGAGGAGGGTCCAAGCCCAGTCGAAGGAGACTCCTGTGAACTTTCTGAAAGAAACTGGCACCAAAGATAGAGTAGTGCAGCGCCACTTGGGCGCTCATTTGAAGGTCTCTGGCTGGTGCCCTCCTCTCCTGAACCAGGAGAAACAACGAGTACCAAAAGGCAATAGGAAAGGCCGGCGTGAAGTGTCAAGGCGGTCCTACAAGGGTCAAGCCAAACCCCTTGTACATTTGAAAGTCCTTGACACATATAAGTTTTGACACGTTGTGGAGGCAGACGTGAACCCGACTGAGGGACGCCTGCGCATACATTGTGATGAATTAACTGTGTGAATCCTGACTGGGGGCTTCAGGAGAAAGCCTAATTAGGGGCTGAGGCCCGGACTTAGGTAAAAGGAAGAACCTAAGGTGTCTAGAATGTCTTTTTGTTGAAAAGCAAACCGTGGCAAATGTGAACCCGACAGAGGGATGCCAAGAGAAAGCTTGGGCAAGGGAGCCCCGCTTTCTGATGAGTTTTAGAAATTGTGAACTGTGGAAAGTGTGAACCCAACTGAGGGAATTGTGAAACTGGTGTTTGCATCCAGATGAGGGGAACGCTGTACTAACTGTGATATTGTGAAGCATGCATTTATTTTATCTATTTATTTATTTATTTATTTACTTATATAGCGCTGCAGCCCGTGGGCATCAGAGCTCGTTCCATAGAGACAGGACATGAGGATTCAGAGTACGGGACAGTGGTAGAACCACACATGTAGGTCAGATCGGGCTTAGTGCATAGGTATATAGGTGCCTAGCAGGGTGTTATTTAAACAAGAAGGTCTTAAATTGTTTTCTGAAGCATAGATAGTTTGTTTCCAGCCTCAAAGTCACGGGTAGTTCATTCAATTTTAGGACACTTCTGCTCGTGAAGGCCCTGCCTAGTCCCTTTACCTTTTTTTGCTGGAATTATTTAAAGGAATCCTTTATTCGTTGATCTCAGATTACGGCTTGGCTCGTGCCATTTGAATTGCTTTTTGAGGTAAATGGGGGCTTTACCATACAAGCAGCGATACCATACAAGCTGCTGTTCTTCTGGTTTAGCAAAGTTTCTTTGAGTAGTTTTTGATGGTGTTGGCAGTTTCTTTTCAGATAGGCTGTGTGGGCCTCTGCTCCCAGTGATGCCTGTAGGTAGACCCCTAGCGTCTTTACCTTTTCTGATCCTGCAATTTGTGCCTTTTTGATGTTGAATGAGGAGTATGCTGAGCTCCGTTTTTTTCTAGCATATGGAGATCCAAAAAATCATTAGCTCGGTTTTGGTACCATTAAGGCACATCCAATTTGCCTTCATCCAACCTTCAATGATGTTGTATACAGATGTCACTTTTTCACTATCCAGCCCATAGTCTCCACTGAGTTCGAAGACTAATTGGGTGTCGTCGGCAAAGTTAGTAAAGAATATGCCGAGTTGGGTCAGCATTGTGCACACGCACCGCATATATAAGATGAATAACAGAGGGGAGAAACTAGCTCCCTATGGAACTCCACAGTCCAATGGTTTGGTTTCAGAGGCATGGTTGCCCAGATGATGTGGAACTCCACAGTCCAATGGTTTGGTTTGAGAGGCATGGTTGCCCCAGATGATCCTGGATTGTCTATTTTGTAAGAAAGAAGACCCCAATCAGTGGCCTCTTGTGAGCAGTTTCCTGATAGTTCCAAGGCCTCTCGGAGCCTCCGATGATCAAGCAGATCAAATGCTGCCGAGAGGTTTAATAAGATCAGTAGACCTGTTTTTCCTTTGTCGATGATACCCAACATTTCTGTCTGCAGATCTAGTAACGCAGATTCAGTGCTGTGACCTGTCCTGAAGCCCGATTGTTGAGGGTGGAGGAGATGATTGCTGTCCACATATCCTTGGAGCTGTTCAGTGGCGATCATGTCTCGAATTTTTAGTAAGAAATTACAGTTTGTTATTGGCCTTAAGTTGGCGGGATCTTGTTGATCTAGTTCTGGTTTCTTTGGTAGGGGTGTTACAGTTACTGTTTTAATTATGGCTGGGACAGTTTGATCCCTGAAGGAGGCGTTTACCATTCTTCTGAGAAACGGAGCAACAATATCAGCATTTTCTAGTATTAGTTTGGGCGACAACACGTTTTCTGTACATGAGGTGCATCTAATACTTGAAAGAGTTTTCTTCATTTCTTCCATTGATATTGGTGTAAATTGGAATTTGGGATTTTGTGGTCCAAACTTGATCTCACATGGTTTGTCCGGGATAGGTGGGTTACATTTCTGACAATTTAAGATAGTTTCTCTGGCCTTGATGATTTTGTTGCGAAAGGCCATTTGGACATTTTTACAATCTAGTTCTGATGGTTGAAATGGCGGAGAGAGAGCTTTGGGTTTATCAATAGCTTTAAGAATCTGGAAAAGCTTACCCGTGGAATTGAAAGCCGTGCTGATTAATTCATAATAGTGATTTTTCTTGAGTTCAATGAGTTTAATCTTGTATCTGGTATCTGCATGTTTCCAGTTTATTTTATTTGAGTCGGTGGGTTCTTTTGACCATTTCCTTTCTAACTTTCGTTTCTCCTTTTTTAGTTCGATGGCATCAGCATTAAACCATTTTTGATGGTTTATATTAGGCCTAACTTGTTTATTTTTCATAGGAGCATGGAGGTCTAGTAGTTCTCTTATTTTTTGGTTATATATATATGATTTCCTCACATGGATCGCCATCTTTAGTTTTAACCATTATTTGGTTTATGCCTTCCGATAGAATGGTGGGAGTGATTTTTTTTGTAGGTTTCTTTCTTGTACTGTTTTAGGTGAATTGTTTATTTTCTCTGTTTTCTGTTTTAGAGTGAGTTGAGCTTGATTTTGTAGTGGTCTGTCCTGATACATGGGTATGTTCCCAGCACTGTTATGTCTGCATTGTTTTTAATTATCCAGTTTAGCTGGTTGCCAGTGACATCTGTTGGGTCTTTGTTGATTACTGTTTTGCAGCTCTTCCTCTAGGTTAATAGCTTCAGGGTCATTGGTGTCGCCCCTCCATCTATTAATATCTCCAAGGAGTATAGTCTCTGTATTAGATGTTTTGAGGTTATTCAAAATGTTGAACACTTCATCATTGAATTCAGAGATTAAAGACGGGGGCCTGTAAATGACTATTATGTTGGTACAATCGTTATAGGTGGGTGTTAGTTTAAGGTGTATAATCTCACATCCAGTGCACTGTATAGTGGAGGGGAATAGTTTAAGGTTTTGTTTGGAAATTATGGCCACTCCTCCACCTTTCCCAATCTCTGTTTTTAAAGTAGATGTTATAGTTGGTTGGCACTGCATTGTCTATGGTGGGGCCCATTGGCTCTTGTAACCATGTCTCAGTGAGACATATGATGTCCAGGTTGTCATCTACAATGTAATCATGGCTCTCCTGAGCGTGTTTGGTCAGTGATCTAGTATTAAGTAGTGCGATTTTAATTTTGGAAGGTTTAAAGTCATTTGGTGTGCGTGTCTCTGTTGTGATTTTAGAGCTAAGATCTGGTGACTGTAAAGTACAATCATTTGCCATACGCTGAAAGAAGGAACGGAGCCCAGCTGATGGGGATCCTAGGTGAAGAGTAATCACGCAATGTGAAGGTTTGCAGAAGGAACTTTTGTTGTTTTTGGCTTATCAGGCCCCTAAAGCAAGATACTTTGCATGAGAAGAGACTTGGGCACAGAAGGCCCTGATATTGAGAAAAGGAACTGTAATCTTGTACCACAGAACCCCAGGAGTGTGCTGTGCACAAGAGTCCAACCTTGCCCCATGCTAAAACGCGGAGAAGGGAGATCCAGCCATAACATCCTGACTCATCATTTTGTGAACACTTTTTTCTTTTCTTGTGAACATTATCCCACACTGTTTTGTAGCATAGCAGTAAGGATTGGCAATAGATTTTTTGTATAGGCCCTTTTTATTTGACTAGACTACACTAGGACGGTATTATTATTATTTGATGGTCGTAGCTTACTCCCATCCTAGATTTAGGTTTAGATTAGGCATTTATTGCTCCCATTTTACAGTTTTAATAAACACCCTTGAACTGTGATCACTCATGTCTGTCTTACTTTGATACCATGCCTTCCTTACAGTATGAACAACAGAAGAGGGCAACACGTTCTGGTGTGTTAACCTGACTAAGCTGTGGTTGTTGACAAACATAGCAAAACAATCACCAGCACAGATTGATATTATGATGGGTGCAATTACACCGGCACTGACAGGTAACAACAAGGAAAAACCTAACAGTTAACCCATTGCCACCCTAAACACATCAATAGATCACATCACTCAGCTGATGATATGCCGCCTGTCATCGAGTGATCAGACCTGAAATATCTGACGGCGCAAAACACAGTCCCTGAACCTGCGTTGTGCAGCACCACCCTCAAAACCGCACCTCATTGAAAGAATGGGTGCCATGAGCACGGGCACCCAGGGGTGGATTGCTGGGGAGAACGGAAGGTAATGCAGTGCACGGACACAGAGGGGACCACCCGCAAGAATAAAGAAACAATGCCTGACATAACCGACCACGAGCAAAACCCAATCAGGACAGAAAAATAGCTGATAAGGCTGACACAACAACAGACACAACCATCATCCTCACCCACTACCAAACATCCCCCTGACAGACGTGACTTCATGAACCTTGCGTAACCACAACACACCCAATTCTGCATACACATGATCAATCCACTACCTCACTCTCACAAGACAACCTTCCCCGAACTAACCATCCTTTAAGCCAACCCACTAGCCATTTAGACCCCTATCACCTAATTGTGAAACCCACGCCCAAACTAGCAAGTAGAAGACGGAATGCACAAGAATAGACTGACATACACGATTCCCTAGTAGTATTCTTGGATATGTACTGGCTCACAACGACAAACCCATCTCACACAACACAATCATCTGAGACATAGGTATGGTGATTCACCTGCGTCAACCCAGACATCCGCGAAAGGACTGAACTATAGTGCGTTGCACTCAGACAGAACTATGGGTATGGCACAGGTCACAACTGAATAGATCCGCTAGGACCTGCTAACGTCAGGTGCAGACTGGGATGTATGGGCTAGCCTGAGAAAGAACAAACATAGAATTGTAGAGACTGACTAACGCAACATACAGACAGATTGATGATAGACATCCTGTTATATTGAAACTAGATTGCTGTAAAGAAGATACCTTGTCTAAATCTCAAAAGACACACAATGAGTGTGTGTGTTTCTCCAGAAAACAATGCTAATAACCAACCCTACTAAATCTTCACCCTCCTAATACACCTCTCAAACACAACCATAGCTCTTAAACCACAGCCCCCCGCACGCACTTCTTCACACTGCAACAACAAACACACCGTCCAGAGACTTGCACAACAGCACACGATGGACTCCGACTGGATACCACACCAAAAAGCTCATTGAACGGTGTTAACCGAACTGAAGCTGCCAACAGCACATCACAGCTCCCTTGCACTTTATCCAAATGTGGCCTTACTAACACGCCCTAACCTACCCCCTTTATTTCAGATCTGCGAGAGCACCAGGGGACCACTAAGTTGGTGATAGTGCCCGGTATAAATATCCTTTAACATTAACATAAGCTTGCAATACAACAAACAATGGGTACAGAGCACCCTTTCGTTCACATGGAACGTAAGGGCAGCAGGCCACGATACACAGAACACTCCTCAGAGGTCCACGTAGAAAATAAAAGCAGAAAACCCTGCTGCATCTGAGGTAATTTGCAGACCCTCAGCACAACGAGTTCACTCATTTAGAGAGTCATCACACAGGTCTTTATTATAGGCCCACACCTAGTATGATGTTTACAAACAGTAAACTAAATGACAGTGTGCCAACATTTGGACAGGTATAAATGCAAACCTCTCCCTATGGCCAAAAATGGGACTATGCTTTTATTTCAGAATTTCAGCTGACCTGCCACAAGAAAATAGAAACGTTCTGCTGATCCATTTCTGCTGACATGATAAATGGTCCAGCTCTGCTGTTCTTCAAAAATTCGAAGCAATGGCCCCTTTTTTAAAATATTGATTAAGAAATGTTTTACTTGCCTAAACAAAGGACAGTCAGGGAGTGGATAGTGGTACACCCGCAGCCTGTACCCTCTTACGAGCTTTGGTTGAATGAGAACCTTGGCGCCCCAAAATCATGTGAGCACAATCTAGAGCTAGAGCAATGTTGGGTGTCTGGTGCAGCACCTTGTCAAAACTGGTTAGCAAAATCCAGGATTTCGGCATTGGCTTAAGTTTTAATGGGCTGGTGCATAACTGGATCCGGCTCCTTCATAGAGAGTATTCCCTTCAGACACTTGAGAAGGATCAGGGCTGTTCAGTCCCAGGCAACGTTGCACATACGCAGGATCTTTGAAAGACACACAAGACATCCAATATAAACAAAAAAAAGTCACCTCGTCATAGAACTTGATTAGGTCCGGGTTTGTAAAACACATATTTTTTTCTTTTTTGAAAACAGAAGTTGTGCAAGGCATGTGCAAGATTGGCCAGCTGTCAACGACGGTCAGCCTACCCTCCTCCCCATTGACCAGCCACATACCACCAACGTCAATGATATGATATGATAGGATGGTTTATTTATATAGCGCCTATACACAATGTGTTTCAAAGCGCTTCAAGGCAAGGGAGGGAACAAGGGAAAATACAATGACATTCTTACAGGCCATGAACAGTAAGGATATGAATTAACTATTGTACTCGGCCTGACGACATTTCAGATAGTGCAAGAGCTAAGACATAGATAAAGAAGGGAGGGGGAGAGTGGGAAGGAAATGGAAGTAGATAGGCGACTACCGTACTAGGCCTGACGACATTTCTGGTAGAGCCAGAGAAAAACAAAAGATGAGGGAGAGGGGTGCAGAAAGATAGGGGAGGAACAAAACAAGCGACTATCATACTATGCCTGACGAGATTTCAGATAGTGCTGGAGGGGATGTGGGGAGGAAAAAAACAGGGAGGGGGGGAGGAGACCGACGAGTTTGCTATCATACTAGGTCCAGGGACAATTCTGATAGAGTAAGTGCATAGAAGAAGGTAAGGGGATGAGATAGGAAAAGGGAGTAGGGAAAGGAGGAGAGAACACAGAGTTAGCAGTCAAAAGAGTGGAGAAGCAAGAGGGGAGAGTGGATACAATTGCAGAAGTCAGTAGTAACACATAATGGTGCAAGGCAGGATACAAGATGAAGATGGGAACAGCATGATTCAGGGCCACCAGTACAAGAAGTAGTTCAGCATGAGATTTGAGAAAGCAAAAGTGGTGAAAAAGAGCGGCAAGCAGGAAGGCACCAGGTGGGCGTGGCTTGTTAAGTGGTAAAAAATTGCAGCAAGCAGGAAGGCACCAGGTGGGCGGGGCTTGCTAAGTGGTGAAAAAGAGCAGCAGGCAGGAAGGCACCAGGTGGGCAGGGCTTGCTAAGTGGTGAAAAAGAGCAGCAAGCAGGAAGGCACCAGATGGATGGGGCTTGCTAAGTGGTTAAAAAGAGCGGCAAGCAGGAAGGCACCAGGTGGGCGGGGCTTGTTAAGTGGTGATAAAGAGCGACAAGCAGGAAGGCACCAGGTGGCCGGGGCTTAGGCCAGGTGACCTAGATTCACTTGCACCTGCTCCCCATCTGCAAAGGAAAAGAGGCTGGAGGGCTCCTTAACTAGGGAAAAAGAACGGCAAGCAGGAAGGCACCAGGTGGGTGGGGCTTGCTAAATGGTGAAAAGAGCAGCAGGCAGGAAGGCACCAGGTGGGTGGGGCGTGCTAAGTGGTGAAAAAGTGCAGCAAGCAGGAAGGCACCAGGTGGGCAGGGCTTGCTAAGTGGTGAAAAAGCGGCAGGCAGGCAGGCACCAGGTGGGCGGGGCTTAGGCCAGGTGACCTAGATACACTTGCACCTGCTCCTCATCTGCAAAGGAAAAGAGGCTGTAGGGCTCCTTAAGTAGGGAAAAAGAGCGGCAGGCTGGAAGGCACCAGGTGGGCGGGACTTGCTAAGTGGTGAAAGAGCGGCAGGCAGGAAGGCACTAGGTGGGCGGGGCTTAGACCAGGTGACCTAAATGAAGGATTCTCCTTAAGTTCCCAGAAGGTCTGGCAGGCAGGGAGGCAGCATGTTTACTCTGGCAATGAGGGTGGGATCAGATGCACAAGGAACTAATCATCCTGACTGGGAGTGGACAGAAATGTCTTGTTCCATTCTGCGGGAAAATGTACAGATTTATGACAAATTTCTCCCAATCCTCCAATTTGGCCAGCAGAGCCAAATTGGACTTTAGTGGTGTTCTCCTGCCCGAAATTATCATTTCTCCCAAAAATGTTGTTTTTGAAAAATGAAATTTTGAGTGGGAAAGTGGTGTTTGGCCCCTTTAAATTTTGATTTCCTCTGTAATTTCTGTGTTTGTGTGTTTCAGACCACACCAAAAAATGTAAATTTGGCAAAAACTAAATTTCTGCCACAAAAAAAAGTTTAAAAGTATGACAAAAGAGTGAAAAATCACAAAGCAGGCAGAACGGCACTGTTGGACAATTCTGTGCTGCCGATGGGATTTTTGACCAACCGTTGTCCTGACACCAACTTGTGTTGTCCTTACAAACCAGCACGTTCAGCTGTTATGTTATGTAATGCTGTGTTAAAGAATATTTATACCGCGCAACAATAGCAAGGAGTTCTAGCCCTACCCCCAATCACCACACATCGGTGGCTGCTCTCAACAATTTGGAAAAGTGCAGCACCATGGGGGCTCCAGTCATACAATTTGGGGCCTGGCCTCCAACCCATTGAGAAGGGGCTAAAGACACCATTTTCAACATTACATTTTATAACATTCCCAAAACAAATTTAGCCAATAATATAAGCGAAAGGACCAACTAGCAGTTCCTAAATCTCCTTAATTACATTGGCCCTCATTACGACCCTGGCGGAAAGTGACTGACCGGACCGCCACAGCGTAAATAGCGTTTCCGCCATTGCACGAAGGAGCAAAGTGCGGCCCATTCCGACCCATCGGGCACGAGCACCACGGCATGGCGGAAGTGCAAAGTCCGCGATGGCGGAAATGACCCCAAAACGGCCCACACCGCCGCCGTACGGCGCCCTAGGTGCAATACCGCCACCCATCACAGCGGACACCGCAGTGTGCGCCTACCGGAAAGTACGGTGACCGGAAATATACGGAAACGGAAGTAAAAACATGGGCCCGGAACGGGAAACATCCCGCCGTACACCTATAAAACCACTAAAACCACACAACCACCAAAAACACTACCCTGAGACACACCCCAACCCGTCATCCACCCTAGCGAAACCAAGAAAAATGGGAAAAGTAGCGAAGAAAGCGTGCGACCGCAAGCGGCAGGTCCACTTCTCCCGTGAGGAACTCACCGTGCTAACAGAGACCCTCCAGGAGAATGCAGCCGTCGTCTTCTCCACGCAAATGACCAGGACGGCACTTGCGAACAAGAAGGCCATATGGGCTCTGGTGGCACAGCGGGTAAGTGCGGTGGGGACCGCACCCCGCAACCCACAGCAATGCAGAAAGCGATGGGACGACCTGCGGATACGCGTCCGCAGCATACTCTCTGCCAACCGCAACATTGCCACAGCCACCGGGGGAGGTCCTGAATCACCCATCAAGTTGACCCCCTGGGAAGAAATCTGTGCCTCCACCATCGGAATGGAGAGCATAGAGGGAGTCGGAGGGATGGAGAAAGGAGTGCAGACATCCGAAGATTCAGGTAGGTGGGCCAGATAAAACAATGCTAAATCCACAATGTCCAATCATGCGAAGTACCATGTGTCCACATAGTGCAACAGAAACACATGGCCAGGAGAACGTCCACATACATCGGCCTGATAGCACACGTTAAAACCCACAATAAATACATAATTAATCAAAAACCCCTAAAACACGCACTACACGTGCAGCAGGCACACCCTAACTGCAGGCTGCCAAACAACTGCACCCTCACTCCACACACAAATGAAAGCACCTCCAAGGCCCCGACCCAAATCACCCTCAGGTACCACCCCAATGCATGTGATACAATGCCATTCCAATTCCCACAGACCCATTAATAACCCTCGCCCTCCTTTACTCCACCACAGGGTCCGATCCAAACGACGAGCATCAGGACACCCCTACCAGCACACCTGCAAAGAGGGCCAAGACCAACGGCCAAAGACCCTCCACCTCAGCTGCACGCATCAAGACACGGCAGCAGCACAAATCAGGTGGCAGCACAGAGGAGGGAACATCAACAGGCACCCCAGCAACCAGCATGCCCACACCACCACCACCACAGGTCCCCCCAACGGATGCCACAGAAGGCACTGCCTCTGGTGGCAGCAGCACCATAGGTGACACCCCATTGATGGCAGCATGCTCCGACACAGAAGACGGGGATGTCGAAGTCAGATCCATCCATGACCTGTCCCAATCCCCCTGTCTGTCCCATCCCGTACAACATGAGGATACCACGCAGGGGCACCCACAAGACGACGACTGGCCATCCCCCACAAGCCCTGTGGCAAGGCAACATGAGGTCAACAGCCCCTCTGTGACACCCCCGCAAATGGCCATGGCCCAGCAGAGGCAACAGTCCCTCGACCAGTTAATCGTGCAACAGCAGCAACTGGCCACGCTCCTCAAGGACCATGCCGATGAATGTGGGGGCACTAAGGCAGACATAGAAACATCAACAGAGACACTAAGGGCACAAATGGAGAGTAGCACCGAGAGCCTGAGAGTCCAAATGGAGAGAAGCACCGAGAGCCTGAGGGGGGAACTGCATGCGACGTCCAAAGACGTATGTGCCGAACTTGCCGCAGTGCGCCGTGTGCTCACTGAGCTCTCGCAAACCCTTAGGGACATGCATGGACGTGAGCAGGCAGAGACATCATCCGTTGCAAGTTCCGTCCAGGGCAGCCCCCAACGTAGATCTGGGAGGAACCTGCGCTCCACAGGCAGGGGTGCCCCTGATACCCGCAGAGGGGGCTTGCAATAGCGACAGCCCACTGACAATGAGCATCTTTGGACACTGGTGTTCGGGGGGGAGGTAGGAGGGTGGAGGGGGTGTGTTGGGCTCACTTGGGTGGCAGGTCGATAGGGTGTTCAACATGATATCACATATGCCATAAACAGTGCACGATCAACCAATGAGATGTGTGGACATTGATCTTTGTGTACTAGGCCATCATAGGCGTACAGTCCATATTGTGCATGTCCCAGACACACACAGTGCCACGAGTCCCGTGTCCATGTATCAGCCACCAGGCGTGAGTGCTAGAAGCATGCATCAATGAGATGCTGACGAATGTCACGGCCCTCCGGTGCCTCGCAGACTCCTTGAGGTGCTGCCACATCCCCACCCTCATCATGACCATCATCAGGTGCTTGCAGTTCTGCGTCAGGGGGCATGGGCACATTTCTACGTACGCACATGTTGTGGAGCATGACACATGCCATGACCATCTTTGCAACCTTCTCATGGCGGTACAGGAGTGCCCCGCCAGACCTGCTGAGGCAGCGGAAACGAGTCTTCAGTAGGCCGAATGCCTGTTCTATGACTACACGGGTACGTGAGTGGGCATGGTTGTAGTCCTCCTCATGCTGGTCCCGTGGGTTCCGGACTGGTGTGAGGAGCCATCTCTTCAGTGGATACCCAGCATCACCTGTATGTGGACGAGAAACGTATGATGTGGAATGCCATTGCTACGTACGCACACCCCCCCCCCCCTTCCTGCCAGGTCATTGCCGCATCACATACCCCACATCATCATGTATGAAATGAGACTCACCGAGTAGCCAGGATCTGTTCCCTGCGTGTCGCTCCATGTAGCGTGGTATAGTAGAGTTCCTCAAGACCATAGAATCATGGGTTGATCCAGGGAATCTGGCACAACAATGTGTAATGATCCTGTTGGAGTCACACACCATTTGTACATTCAGGGAATGAAATTGTTTACGGTTGCGGTACTGGGCCTCCATGGCATGTGGGACGACCAATTCCACATGGGTGCAGTCGATGGCACCAATGCAACCCGGTATGCCGGCAAGTGCATGGAATCCCACTTTTGTGTTTGTAATTTCCTGCTCCGAGCGTGGTAGAGAGATGTAGTCGTCTGCGTGCTGCAGGAGGGCATCGAGCACTTGCAATAGTGTCCGTGAGAACAGTGGCTGAGAAATGCCATGCAACTGTCCGACTGTGTGCTGGTAGGTGCCTGTGGCCAGGAAGTGGAGTACAGACACCACCTTCAGTAGGGGTGGGATGGCGGTTGGGCTATCTATCATGCTGACAAGGTCAGCCTGTGTCATGTCCACAATGGCGGCTATGGTGTCCCGGTCCAGACGGTAGAGGGTGTGGATCTGCTCATCAGTGAGGTTGAACGGATGTGCTCGGAGGCGTGGGATTTCGGGCTGCCTGCGTGGTGGTAGTGGCTGTGCTGGCGGCCCTTGCTGGCCCTGCCTTGCCCTCCTCCTCCTCCTGCGTCTCCTCCGTGCGGCCGGTTGTAGTTGGTGTTCGTCTTCTTCTTGGAGTTGGAGTACTTGCAGTGCTATCAGGTCCCCCAGGGCCAACATCGCGAGTCCTGCCGGTAGCATTTCGGAGTGGGTGTGGTTGTGGGAGGAGACTGGGTGTGCAATTTATGTGTTTTCAGGCTGTATGGCCTCCACCTGTGGTGATTCATTCCACCTGTGCAAACTGCTCTCCCCTTTGGCCGAGCACGTCCCGCACACAACGCTGCAATTCGAGGAATGGCATCTTGCTATTGCAATCATGTATTTGTACCCGATGGCCGTGTAACATTGGTTGATATGTTCATTCTGCTGTGGTCCCATTGTTTCACATACTATCTGTGCAGTCGCGAACAGACTTGTGAAGGGTCAGTGGAACGTAGTACTCGAGTAACGGTGGGCCCTCATGCATCACTGTACCGAGTTGCAACGACGGGCGGGGCGTCCCATTTGTGGGTGAAGGCAGTTGCCATTTTCACACACAGCCGCACTAGATGGATTAATTAGTGATTTCAAACGGCCACAGATGCCTCTTCGGCGTGATGTTGCAAATGAGGAATTCGAAGGGCGGCGCTTTCGGTTTTCAGCTAGCGGCGAGGAAATGCCCACAGGTCTGACTGCAAATATAACGTTCTATTGTTCAATGTCCTTGAGACAGGGGCCATGGCGAGGATGCAATGATTGATATGAATGGTTTGGGATGCGCAATAGCGACGTGGGCGATGAGGCCGGACGTTCCCAAATACATGTTACTTCACTACACTGGAATTACGGGCTGGGGCACTGTGGATTTTGCAGGCTGCATAACGCACAGACTCAATGGATATTTCTAATGTTATGTGAGTAAATATTCAGGCGTTTTAATCCCGGGATGAGGGAATGATGAATGGATGCATGGGCAGGTGATTTGATACAGAGTTTGCCATGTACAGGGCTTCTTGGAATCTATCCGCCTCCCCTGCGCTATGTGATGCAGGGCTGCCATAGTGGGACCATCGTCTATCTGGCCTTGTTGAGCCCTCCCTGTCTCAACGCGCCCTCAGACACTTGTGTCCATGCACGTTACCAATCCCATTTGATGGATTCTGTTTTGACAGACGCATGCACAGGAACACTCGTTTGTGATGGTGTTTACACCTCGATATAGATGGTTATGAGTCGCAAGTGGTTTTGGGGTGGTGATGATCCTTTGGAGTGGGCTAGCATGCATATGGCTGTGGATTTAGTGTGATCATTGAAGTGAGTTGTTCGGATGTAGTTCTGATTGCCATTCTGTTCTTTTTCTTTTCTTTTGGTTGACAGGTATCTCCTCCCCTTTTGCCACTGCCATCTGTATGCCACTCCTGCAGATGGCTTTTACTCCCGACACCTGCTGCTTCGTGTTAATCAGTGGAGCAGCATTACGATCTTATGGGACGATCGCCAATGGGCCACATGCCCTTACGCAGTACTGGTGGCTCGGAGCAACATTTCGGCCTTTCAGCTGGACTAGTGCCCCCCCATTGGGACGGCCCTGCGGTTCTGTGCGCATCCATGTTGCCTTTTCGTGCGTGAATGTGGCTCTGTGTACCATGATGGAACAGGGCGTCACACAAGTAGTGGCTGGTCATTTCTTGCGGATGCAGCCCACAATGGTGAAATGTGTTTTGGAGTTCATGGCCTAATGGCTGTATGGGCTTGGTGATTTTGTTGTGCATTAAATTTCTATTCTGATTTGGCCCGTGTAGCGTTCTTCTTTGCAAGTGATGTGGCATATTCCTATTTGGGAGGAGATCTGCATTGGGTTCCAGCTTCGGAGTTTAGTTGTGTGGTACTGTACTGGGTGCGTTTGCCTACGAAGCCCAGTGAGGTCAGGGATGGGGGCTGCCAATATGACTGTTTGAATGTTGTCATGCTCAGGGGCGGGGGATTGGGTTTTGTGTAACAGATGCCGGTCAGCCAGGTGGACTGGTGGAATGATGTGATTTTCGGAATATTGCTGGTCACAGGTGCCTGTGTTTGCGTGCGTTTCGGGGGGGGGACTGTGGTCATGTCCATTGGATTGGCTTCTGTATTCGTGCCATCTGTGCCCTGCAGCTCCCATTGGCCCCTCTTGTGTTTCTTTTGTTCGTTGGCATGCATGGGTGACTTGTACATTTCACTGGTTGCATTGTGACTTCATTGCACCTACGGGGAGTTGTACTTTGTGGGCAGGGAGCGGTGTACAGGCACTCAGTGGGGCCGTTTACGGTTGATTCGCGATGCCGTACTTCTCACCATGGCGGAATGGTACATTCCGCCATGCTTGATGGCGTTAGGTACATGTCCGCTAGGGTCGGAATTAGCGTACCCTTGCGCCATGGTGGTATTTACGGTTTGGCATGGCGCGCGCGCGCGTGCTTGGTGCAGTTAGCGTTGGCGTTCACTACGGTGTCGCTAATGGCTTCGTACTTTGCGGTGACGGGTCATAGTCGCACCGAGCGCTATTCGATGGCGGTATTGCATTTCCGCCATCGTTTTCCGAATTCCGCCAGGGTCGTAATGAGGGCCATTGTGTTTATTTCTGATGTTGGAACAACCAGTCTAATATTTAGCATTCTCAATGCTCTATAAAGCTGTCAAGTGTGGAAGTTTCCTTACCGATATGCGGTAACACTGCCCCCTTTTAAGTAATGTGAGACAGGCGTGGTATCAAGAGAGACACAGGCTTAAAAGTAACAGTTTGAAAACCTTTAATATGCTTCTATGTGCCGTTGATGTCCGTGAGTCCAAAACCAAAGTTCATCTGTGTCCAAACCTATGATTGCCCTCACTCTTAAACCAAATATTATAGGGGATTTTCCTAAAGGAACAATGGTGACTCAAAAAAAGGAAATGGAAACCACAGCTGGGTTTTAGGTAGACTTACCAATAGGTGTAGTTCTGTCAGTTGAAATAGTTCAACTCAAAAGGGTTGCTCTTGGAACCTTGCACGCCGGGCTCTGGCCATAAGTCAATAGAGTTCCCCAAGACTTGATCCTTCTAGTTCCAAACAAAAAAGACACCGTTCCTGTTAGGCCTCTTAGGGTCCCCTTCCCCAAGCCTAGGCCCCTCTTTACGAAGTTCAACAAACAAACAAGAAGTTCCTCTTTTCAATGTACAGTTCTTTCATAGGGGTAGTATCAGAAATTTGAGAATGCTGGGCTCTTAGCTCCTCCCAGGCTCGACCACTCTGATCTCTCAACCCCTCTCCTTTTCTGCACTTATTTTCTTTGCTCCTCCTTACAGGTCCCTCTTGCAGCCCTTTTTACTTCATCTGTGTTTCTTGTACTCTTTTCCTGTTTTATCGTGCACACTTGCACCTTCTTCTTGCTTTGCTTTCTTCTGGTTGCACCTCTTGCACACTTCTCACTTTGTTGTGAACACGTGCACCGTTCCCTTTTTGCTTTTGCGTCGCTTGAACCCTGTTCTTGCTTTCGGGTCGCTCGCACCCTCTCTTGCTTTCGGTCACTCGCACCCTCTCTTCGCTGTTTCCGCACCGCCAGGCGCACTTTCTTTGTTTCCTTTTCTTTCTATTGTTTAAAGTTCACTTTCCCCTCATCTCGCTTTACTTCTGCCCTGCTAGTGCATCTTTCTTTATGCTTTCTCTCTTGCTTTCCGATTATCTTTACTTTCTCTCTTGCTTTTTTGCTTTCTTTACCTTTGTGCGCCTGTAAATCTTGTCTGTTTCCACTCCCGCTCCAGCCACTCGCACGCTCCCGAGTTTCTCTCTTCACTTTCACGAAACTCACCAGGTAGCACAGCGCTGACGATCGGTCTCCTCGGTATACACCGGGTCGAGGTCAGGGTCTCACCACCTACCCCTCAGACACCCTTGGGACTGGCACACATCCCAAGAGAATTAGCATCTCTCTGGACTCGTCCAGCAGGTCACAGTCTGCCTCATTTCAGCTCTCTGGAGACACGGCTCCCTAGCCACGCTGCAGCCACTCGAACACACCTGGCCAGCGTCTTGTCACCGCTCCCCTCAGGACTTTCCATGCTCCTCCTACTGAAGCTCCCTGCTCCTTGGCTCTCCTGGTCCCGTCAGCAACTCCAGCTCGCTCTGCTTTACTTTCAAAATCTGGCTTGGGACTGAGAAGGGATCCCCTGCTGGACTCAGCCACTCAGTCACACTGCCTCCCAACTGCTCTCCCAATCGCTTCTCACTGCACTGTTGAATGCCCCACCTTTTATACACCTGAGGCCTGTTAAGGGGTTTCAGGTTTGGGTCCCTGGCCTCCCTGGCCTGACCGTCATTGGGCCAATTAGTGGGACATGCCTGACCCTTAGGACCCCTTCTCTCCTTGTCAATCCTGAAGTAGTGTTTAATAGATTGCAGGTGTGTAGGATTGCTGTCAAGGGCCTGACCTCGCCTGACTCTATTAATGGGACAGCCCAATGGTGTAGTGTAGTAGGCCTCTCCCTGCAGTGTTGCTTTTATGGGTAATCCATAAAACTCCTGGTTGCCTCTTCCTCGTCCCAGTATATATTGGAAATTGGGAGGGGGGAACGGGATGAGATTGAAAATATCCCATAAAGGCTGAGGGAAAGTGTGATGATGTATAACTGGGATGGGGGAATATTGTGTCTCTGTACCAGTAGATGTTACACATCGGACAATTAGGGAAGATGCTTTACTGCAACCTAAAGAGGTCAAGGGAGGGGTAAGGGTAGATTGGCCATCAGTAGAAAAAGGGGGATACTGTGCCCTGCCCATGGATACCACACTTCCAATCCACAAGGACTCTCCACCCAGGTGATCCTCCCCCGTTTGTCCACACACAGGTTCTGGATCCAACAGCGGTGACCGTCCCCTGCCCACCTGAGAAGAGGATCCAGGGGGAATAGGAGTGAGAATACCTTTAGATTTCTCACAGTTAGGTGTACCCAAAGAAAACTCTAAACCCTGTCCAAATTATACATGCCCAAATTGCCACTGTAACACATTTTCATGTTGTCTGTGCCAAGTAAGACCACCCTGAAGACATATGCCAGCATAGGCACTCTTTTCAGTTAGGTGTGCACAAACAATATATGCCAGCACTTCCACTGTAAAACATTTTCATGCAGCTTGTGCCCAAGACCATCATTGGTTTTGGCCTTAACAATATGTAATTGCAAAACATTGTCAAGCTACTTGTATCCAGAGACTGTCACAAGTCTTGCCTCAACAATATACACCATTGTAAATAATTGTTATGCTGCTTGTGCCCAGAGAATATCATAATGTTTACCTGATCAGTGTATGCCACTGTTAAATGTTTTCATATTGCTGAGTTAGTCAAAGAGAAGGAAGAGTGAGAAAGAGATGGGTAGTGAGTGGTGGAGTGATTGCACATGCTACATTTACTACAGCTGGAGAACTGTCAATGCGTCTTTAACAAGGAGATATCGCTTAAAATGTGCAAAGATCAATCCCTGACCATTATGCCTGTATTCCTGATGAAGATATATACATTAAAAGTGGTGCATAACTGTCCACTGGCCCCATATCATGTATGCAAATTTCAAACAGTCCTAGCTTTACACATTGCATGCTGGAACTTGTATTAATAAAGGAATGTTACTTAAACACAGACTATGGGTGATTTCTCAGTCTTATGATAGTTAACAAACCATGGATACCAATGATTCCTCTGTGGTGAGTCATATATGGAGAGAGCTTTTGTGTGGTATGTACCATCCTTTAAGTGGAAAAATACAAATGAAAAAGAAAACACAGATTGGTAACTGTTGCATTTGGAAAAATTGACACTTTTTACGCACCAAATAATTTGATGAACTGAAAAACAAAAAAACAATGAGAATGAAAAGACATTGAAGAGGAAATGGAGAAAGTATGCCGTCCTAGTGTATACTGCTACACTTAATTTTAATTTAGGGATGTGTTTTTATGGGTAAAGCACATTATAATTTGCATATTGAGTGTTCTTCTACCACTACCCATGTTTAGTATTAGAAAACCAGCCTACAGACTTTCCCCTCTACGTTCATTCATCCTTCTCCCAGTGGTAACCTCGCAAAGGATGCTGCTATTCTGCAGTGGTGGTAGCTGAGGCAGATTTTGATGGCAGGTAGAAAAAGGTTAATAAGAGGCACCTCTATAACGAATGATACCAGGCCAGTGCAGCCGTAGATGTTTTCATTGATGGTGTGGAAATGATTGCCCTGAATTTGCACATGTGACTGGGCGTAGGGTGGTAGCCTGAGCCAGTATCAGAGGGTTCGAGGTTGGTTTCTCCCACTGAGGAATTTGTTTAAACAATAGGTGAAAATGGTGCACTTTATAGTGAAATTGTTTGATAGAAAACCTGGTCAAAATCCATACAATTTACAATTGTTTCTGTGGAAAAATCCTATTGACAGATGGCAGGTCACAACGTGTACACAAGGCATTGTGCAATTATGGCAGCTTTGTCGCTCTAAAAAACCTGTTTATGAGGCCTATATCTATGGTGTATGTTATGTTACGTTGATTTACACTGCGCACCGCTACCACCCAATGGCAGTCTACAGGCGCTCGTGTGGCTCTCAAAGAGAAGAGGGCGGGGTGTGTTAGTGAGGATGGGATAGATGCAGAACCAGCAGAAACTGACATCTGTGTGTGTTGTCTTGCATGTGAGAGTTGGTTCGAGGCCCTGCTTGTTGTAACCATAAGGGTAGGACTCAGCGCCTTGGATGAAGGTTAGCACTTGTGTTTGGCATGTGGGTTTTATGAGGTTGGGGGGGGGTTGCTGTCATGCACACTGGTTAGTTGTATCCATAACGGGTCCTGAGTCGTGAATAACTGTTACGTGTTTCATTGAATTGTGTTAGTGTGCATTTGTGTAGTATTAATGGACTTATGGACTATGGGCATGAGTCTATTCCCTTTAAGCTTATTTCCAGGGTCACAGAATTGGTTGAGTGTGAGAATTAGGTTAGTTCTCAGTGTGTCTATGTGTAGTGTAGCTAGTCCCTATTAGTGTACAGTGTCGTTGGTGATGTTGGAGGAGCAAGAAGGGGAATTGGTTAATACGTTGGTAATTTTGGCAGAGTCTCTGAAGTGCGTCTTCGGTTGACGCTCAGTGGTACCTTCCACGGTTCTTGCTTGCGGTCAGTCGGCCAGCCCCGCCTCATCTCTAAGCATGGAGTCTAACTTCCCCTACGGTTTGAGAGCAGAGGGTTGGTTGTACCAAGTGAGTTCCTAATTTCTCGGCAGGGATTAGTCGGAGCATTTGCGTTTTGGGCTGTTGTGCAGCTGGTTGCTAAATTGGTGAACAGCTGGTAATGTAATACATTTGGGGAAGAAGTGTGTGAAAGTGTGATCCTAGTTATATGGGTGGGTAGTTGTTAGACTGATGCTTCGATTTAATGTGTTACCTGTCTGGGCTTTCTCAATTGCATACAACGCACATGGTGGCGATTTTCTCCCTAGTCTCTCTGTTGAATGGGTGGTCTACTCTTCATTAGATCTCACTAGCTGTGGGGCATACCTGGGGGAGTTGGGGAATGTGGACTGTGTGGTTTCTGTTCCTCCTTAATTTCTCTGCCGTTATTTGTGACCTCATCCCTTGGTGTGTTACTTTTAGTCGAAGATTTTATTTTGCCATTGTCTCTTTGTGCTTGTCATTGTCTGTTGAATAACTAGGTTTTAAATCATTAACAGAAGGCGATGTGATCCTCTATGGTTCTAATTCCTTTGGGGATGGTGTTTTATAGGTTAGCGCATATGCACGAGGATGCTGTTCCTCCAAATCTCCTTTTTTCATATCGTTTTGTCTCTATTTGCAGGTCGTCGCTCTATCTGAGGGCACGTCTTGGCTGGTAGTGGCTGATCTTGGCCTGGAGGAATTCAGCTTCTTGTCTGTGTAGGAATTTATGGCCAATGCACTGGGCTTTGAATTTCATGCATTTCTTTAACTGGTAGCAAATGAAGACTTCTCAAAGCTGGAGTGATGTGGTCCCTTCTGATTAATCTCAGCAGAATCCTGGCTGCAGTGTTTTGGACCTGTTAGAGTTTTTTGGTGAGTCTTTCTGGCATTCCTAGATAGAGGATGTTTGCGTAGTCAATTCTTGTTTGTGTAGACGAGGGGCCAAATCTAACCCTCATGCCCCCCACATGACTCTCGACACGTAGACAGAGAAGCGATAGATGTGCCTCGCTCTTAGGCCAGTCACCACAATCATCGATGTATTGCAGGTGTGAAAAATGGTATTCTCTTAGATGACCATTCAGACCATTCTCAATTGATGATTTGGACGTCATGGAATTGACATCACTCGATCAGGTTGACTAATTGGGAAATCAGAAGCCAATGACGTCATCACTGACATCACGACATAGCAAAGTTTATACATGAAGTACATATTCACCCATTCGTGAAAGCTACACCATACTGCACTAATTTGGAAGTTCTAAATGTAACCTAACCCAAAGTGACCAATACAAATACTTGATAGGTTTATGGGAGGGAACCTGGATTTGTGACGTCAAACCGGGTGACACATGCATAGAACCTGAGAGCTCTAGATGAACCTTGTTCTTCTGGTGTGATCCCTGTTATGTTTACATGCTAATTAACAACAGTAATTTTGCCCCATGGCTGAGTCTTCAGTTCTTCTAGCTGGGAGTTTCTTAAGGGCCCAATTGTTCTCTGTGAATAATCAAGTTGACTGTTAGAGGAGCCCAGCCACGCTATACAAAGTGGTAGCAGAGAAGGTTGCAAGGTTTTTTCAGCAAGAAACCACCTCGTCCAGCCGCAAGCCCGAGGGGCTCTGTGGTGACCCGTGTAAAACGCCACCCAGAGTCAGGTTTGAACGCAAAATAGGTTGACAAGAGCCACCTTTGGAAAAATCCTGCCTGCTTCCTATGGGACACCTATCAGAGCGGATGGCAGAGTGGCAGATTATGGGAGTGCCCGAGAGACCTCAGCGGATCACCAAATGTAAGTATAGACTCAGCTATACGGCATATGTGGCAACAGATCTGTTCAGTGGCTTCCATGGTTTCAATCTGTTCAATGGGTTCAGTGGTTTCAATCTGTTAAATGGGATCAGTGGTTTCAATCTGTTCTGCGGGTTTAGTGGTTTCAATGCTTCAGATTAAATTCTTTTGGGGTGTTGTAAGGATACCGATTTGTTGGGCAGTCCGTTTGGGTTGTATGCTTTGACAGTCACCTTAGCTTGCGGAAGAAGAAAAATTTTAAACAAAAATGAAAAAAGTATATGGTGGTTTACCTGGGTATATTGGTTAGCGGAAAAGGCTACCTTATATTACTTAAAATGGTTTCTTAAGTTTCTCTCTGAGATGTAATCCTGCCTCAGGAGGATAGGTCAGGGGCAACGTGCTTGCCTTGGAAGCAAGACGATTCAGAGCAACACAGGTTTGATCCCCGGGTCAGTGCTTAGAAACCAGTGGGTATTGAGCGCATTATAAATAAGCAATTATTGTAATTATAAGGCAATGCTACAGAAGAGGGCCCACAAGATTGGTTGTTTTACCCTGTTAGAAAAAAGGAAGGCAGCCATGTATATGTTATGTTGTGTCTTGTTGTTGTTGTGCAAAAATTATTTCTCTATGGTAGTGTTGATGTCACCGATGAGGTTGTTTTATAGGATTTGAAGTTTGCGAAACATGGTGAAATTCGGTAGACAATTTGCTCATTGTGGTTGAAAATCAGTGTTATGCCTTTGGGACGGAGCGTGAGGAGCATGCGGGTGGAATTGTAAGTTAATCCTTCAGGATGGAGAGCCACAAAGGGGCGGTGTGCGGAGCACGCCTGTGTTTATGGTGTTGAGCCAGAGAGGCTGAGGAAAGATATGTCATACCTTATTGATTCAAATTGGATGTTTCAAAAACTTCAATTTGAGGTCAAGTACGTATTTGACAAGGTATTATTTAAAGTAACACTCTCCAGCAATTATGCAAGTCCCTTCCACGATATCAACACAAAATATGCAAGTATAGCACAGAATGGACTTGCAACACAGAGGGCAAGATGGCGAAGCCATAGCCCAAAAAGTGAAGTTTTTCCAAATGTGTGCAGCAACAAATGGTCACTTATTTACAGGCCGCATATAAGGGGAGTAAGTTAAGCAACCGATTGGCCATACTAGAATTGTGGAAAATATTTCAGGACGAGGAAGGGAATTTAACTCAGCGACATTGGATGCTGAGCAAACGAGATGCGGAGAGCGAACAGCCCTCGGCTCCCCCTCCTACTCCCCCTCCTCAAACAGTAGACGCAGACACAGCAATAGAGAGCAAGGGATTTTACCCCATGAAGGAATTAAAAGCAGTGCAGGATACAGAAATCCCTCTTTCACCCCATCAGTGTATAGTAGCAGTGATGCACTTGATAGCCCAACTCAAGCGAGTAAGGCAGCACAAGACAATAGCAGCAAATGCAAGGAGCACAGCGAGATGCAAGCAAAACTACAGGAGAATGATGCAGGGAAGACAGGACTTTCTACGGGTCAAAAGTTAGTAGCATCAACCGAATGGATAGGTGGACAGATATTTCCCATACTAGGTAGAAAGCAAGCAAACGAAACAGGGAATGTGTAGTAGGAAGCAGTATCTAGTAAAGACAAGGAGGAGGAAGCTAAAGAATGGCCTGAGATAATGGAGGAAGTGCTCAGGAGGGAGTGAGAAGAAAAAGAGAAAAATGAGAGCTACAAAAGGGAAAGGGGAGCGAGGAGAAGCGTGAGAGAGAGAAGAGACGGGGCATAGAAAACAGAGAAAGCTAGAAGATATGGCAAAGAGAATGGCAGAAGAAGAATGGGAAATACAAACACAGTTGAAGAAGGAAAAAAGGAGGTTAGAAGTCTATCAGATTATTAAAGAACGCCGACACAAGCAAGAGGAAGAGTGCAGAAACTAAAAAGACAGGGACGAGAGGCATCTACCAAAGTAGTAGGGATTAAGATGGATTTGGCACATGTAAATGATGAGGTTGGGGACGGCATACAGAGAAGGATAGGGGAGCTCTATGGGAGCAGGAGAAGCAGAACAGCTGCCCCACGGGCACCCGGGAATGCTGAACCCTCGGTGAGAGGGGAATGTGAATTTACAGACCGAACGAAGGGAAAGCAATGGGACAAGTTCATTTTCATGGTCTTAGCTTCACTGACAACAGACAGGGGGGCAATGACAGTAGCATAGGAACCATGGGGTGAGACGGGGGAGTGAGGATGATGAGGAGGGAAATACTCTCACTGCTCCAGGGAAATGAGCCTGGGCATAGACACAGTGTGGGGAAATGAGGAAGGTCTTGTCAGAGAAGAGGGAGGCATTGAAGGGCGACTGTCGTGTCCCATAGGGTGTGGGTCGGGACATGGACAATATCACTCCATATGCACAGAGGATTAGGGCCTGGCCTGGATGGAAAAGCACAGGGATCGCAAGTGAGTTCACAGCCACTAAAGACATAGGGGGAAAAGATGGAGGAGGGAGACTAACACAATTCCCATTACTGGAGAAGAGATGTGGGTGACGTCAATCTATTCTGTGGCAGCAAATGGTCAAAGACAATGTAAGATTGTCGGAAAAGCCTTTCTGACTCTAAGTATAAAAAAATGGAACGAACTACCCATCACACTGAAGCTCGAGTCCAACTACATTTCCTTCCGAAAAAAATTGAAAACATTTCTCTTCAACTAAATTCGCGAAACAGGTTAGTCTCTCCTGAGGAAATCGGTCAATTCACTTGTGTCCTGTTCTCACTACTTGTTGTCCTGTCTCTTTATTAGTGCTCTGATGCCCGCGGGCTTTCAGCGCTTTATAAACAAATAAATAAAATAAATAAAAATAAGATGCAAGCTACCGTCGTTGATGGTTGTGGCTGGCAAGTGGATCTATGTGATAGAAAGACTAACAGCAGAGATGACATTAGCAGTGGGAAACATGAAAAGCCTACTCTTAGCCATTCTTAGCCATTCTCAGAGAGGTAGCTGATAACATACGGAAAAAACAGGGTATCCTGGAATGATAGCACAAAATATGGCACACGATGGTGCACTGTTCAATAATTGTCTAGCAGCAGAACGGCAAGCTCTAAAGGTGCAATAGCCAGACATTTCATATACAAGCGCGACTATTGAACGCACAATGCTTGAGGACAAAGATCCACTTCAATGCATTCAACAGATTCAAGAGAGATGGCATCTTGAGACGAGAGAACCATGGGACAAAACAATGGGTTATTTTTTATCATATATTATGTCAGGGGCTACCAGACCAAGTTCAAAGGCAGCTTAAGGAGCTAGTGGGTAGGGAGACCAAACCGGTGTTAGAAATCCACTTAACCATAGTGCCCTATTGTAGATTAACGCAAGAGAATGTGAGAAAAAATCAGGAGGCAAGGAAACAGGAGGAAGCAAAATGAGTGCAGAAATAATTATAACAATATACTATGGGAGGAGTGTTGTTAACAAGTGGAGAAGGAGTAGTTACACGGCACATGCAGAACAGGCCACAGATGGCAGGGAGAGGTTTTGCAGGATGAGGGGATATGAACCAGTGGTCAGGAGTATGAGGAGGGATATCTCTGGGAAGAGGGTTCGGACATCCAATGCAGCAGAACATGGGAGGGTTTCAAGGGGGAAAGCAAAGGCCAATGAGGGGTCCCATAGTATGTTGGTTTTGTGAACGACAAGGACACATATCCCGAGTGTGCAGGGATAGAGGAACGATATACCGAAATGGGGGAAAGCAACAACCACCCATGTACCAGACTGAGTAGAATGGACAAAATACTCAAGACCACGTGTCCGTGCAGACATATGCACCACAACTGATGCATACCCAGGACATGAAAATGCAACAATATCAGCCCATGACAAATGCATTACAGACACAGGGGCACATGCAGAAATCACAACCAATGCAACAACACATGCAGACTCCACAATGCAGATGCAGACTCCATTGTGAAGACTAGTAGTGGCGACTGTTATAGGTGGCAATCCATTTACAGGGACACGGATGTCAATATATCCACAATAGGACAGCCCACAATCAGACCTGATGTGTTCAATCCTATTGGTTACACCTAATCTGGATGAGGAACCACATATAGCGGTGACCATAGGTGACAATACTATTTGCTTTCTCATGCATATGGGGGTGACTAGATCCCTTATCACCGAGGGGAGATATCCAATGTCAGGCATGCCATGAATGCACAGGGATTTTCTGGGGCATCGGATTTGGTTCCTTTTACTGATGAATTATCGCTTTTTGTAGCGGAGCACGACATGACTATGTCACTATTATATTCCCGACAGACACCAGCAAATATAATGGGTAGTGTGAAATACCAGAAGGTTTCTTATCCACTAGTCCACAGGGTTTTGGATCCAGTTCCTGGGCATGGACCAGTGTGGGAGGATCACCTGGGTGAGGGGTCTTTGGGGACTGAGAGTGAGACACCGGATGGTGAGACGCGGTATCCCCTTCCCTGTAACACCTTTATCGCATCCTACCAGGTAGGATACGTAGGAACTCACCCCCCCCCCCCTTTTCCTACATGAAAAAATTCACATGGACAGCCTGCTCTGGGAGAAAACAAGCTACCACCCGAGCAGTAAATCTGACGTGTCCCAATACAATGGTCAGGCGAGCTCAGGCAATTACTGACCAACACTCACACCTGACTTCCACTAAGCTTCCCCACATGGATGAAAGGCTGAGCATGAAAGCACACTCCAAGCAAGGCAAAGTACACGAGGAAACAGAGGTTTTGAGATGGCAGCTGAACGAGAGAAGAAAGATGGCAAAACAGGAGGGGATCACAAGGTAGGAACTTCCCTTGACCTTTCTGACAAGAAACCGTTACTTTCAAGAGCCCTTGAGGTCCTAAAGCATAAGACCAGGAAACCTGTTTACAGAATCCTGTATTGTGTGTCGGAGATACTCGGGGCACTCCTGCATCACTGATTAAGGCATCGAGAAGCAGCAGCCACTGTGGTACCATCCTTGCCACCAAGAAAAAAGCAGCGTCAGTGAAATCAACACAACCAGTGAGCTATGGAGACCGATACAAGACCAGTCTTGTTGAAGCCAAGGTTGCAAGCAGCAACATTGTATGGCAAGTGCTGGAATTAACATTGTTCAAACATGTGTGATAAAATACGCAAGTATAGTTCAACTGCTGATGAGTGTTTGAACTTTGAAAAGCAAGATACAATACCTTGAACAGAGTGGTCCAGTACCACGTGGGTGCTCAATCAAAGGTCTCTGTAAGGTATCCAACTGAGAAGTGGCAGAAGTGAAAGTTAAAGGGTTGTATTAAAAAGAGAACAACCAATCGTGAATTGAAGTGGTCCTGCGACGGGTCAAGAAAAATCCCACACACAGTAGAACGTCTTTGATTTTGATACAATAAAGAAAGTTTCGAAAATTAGATACATTTGGCCGGAGCCCAGTGGAGGGAGACCAATTTAATGTTTTTGTGTTAAAGTGGGTCCGAGCCCAGCAGAGGGGGGCCCGAGGTGAACAGTGAATCACCAGAGAAGTTGTGCATATGAGAATCTTGAGGAGAAACAAATGTTTGTTTGTTGCATCAGGCCCTCTGAAATAACAGACTTTGGGCCTCATTCCGAGGTCGGTGGTAAACGGCTGGTGCCACCGGCGGGTGTGCCGCCGACCTGGACACACTGAATCCACCACCATGGGGACATTACAGGTCCCGGCGTTGTGGGAAGTCAGGCCGCAGATTCGGTAACTCCCCATTCCCGTGGAGTCCCATAGGACTCAGTGGGAGTCGGGAGACGGAAGCACCAGCATTGTTGCTAAAGGTACCAGTGTTTCTGTGAAAGGTCTGCCTGCAGGGGCCGTTGCGTCCAGCAGGTCTGACCCAGCCGGGTGCAACGGCTCCTGCAGGTAGACTCGTAGTGTGGCAGACCGAAAAAAAGGGTGCCGGTAAGTTTACCGGCACCCTTATTTCCAGACCACCACACTCGGAATGAGGCTCATTGAATAGCAAAGAGACTTTGGAAAAGAACATCATGATACTGAAGTTTTGAACTGCATCCTCGTGCTAGAAAATCCACAGTGTGTACTAAGCTTGAGTGTGCTGCCTTGTCCGTGCTGAAAACATGGGGAAGGGGAGCCAATGGCTCAAATATTCTGACATATGTTTTCCTGAACACCTTTCTTTTGCATAAGATTGTTTCCCACATTATTTGTATTTTGAAGTAAAGATTGGCAATAGGTTTGTTAGCATAGGCCCTTTTATTTTGACAAGACATCACTAGGACTGCATTATTATTATTTGATGGTCGTAGCTTGCTCCCATCTTTAGATTTAGGATTAGATAGGCATTTATCAAACCCAATTGAAGTTCAAGAAACACCCTTGAACTGTGGTTGCTTGTGTCTGTCTTACTGTTTGATATCATGCCTTCCCTACAGTAGAGACATGATGAGCAGACTAAACATGACCATTTCATTCACTGAGAAGGGGATACTGGGCTTCACACCAGGAATTCATTACATGAATGTAAGGGAATACATGCAAGCTTATTGGGGGCAGATGGTACAGAGGGGGTGCCAGTAGACATTGAACTGTTTTCATATGGGGCAGAAGTATTAATCGCATGACTTTGAGGGGAACAGGGGAGGCTGGTACGAATACCGAACGAGTTCTTATTTAGACCAGAGATTCCCTTAAACGAGAAGGGAGGAAAAGTAATCCAAATAGAAATCGAGGCAGCCATCGTGAGAGATGAGAAAAAAATATTGCATGGGACAGAGGACACAGGACGACACAGGACTATCGTGAAGGACAGTGATTGAAGTAGGGGAAGGATACAGACTTACTGACATGACAGATGAGGAATTATTCCAAGATGATAAATCAGACAGTGATGTGATATTTGACATGTGTACTACACACTGGGTGGAAATACATAATAGGGAAGTACCACAGAGAATGGCAGTGGTGTGAAAGCAACCGGCACCATTTCTCAAAGAAGACCTGTGATTTATGGGCCACTATTAATATTGATATTGTATCTGTATTGCGCTCATACACAAGTGTTTCAGAGTGCGACGAGGAAAGGGAGGGGAACAAGGGAGAACAAAAACAATGATCTTACTAGGCCGAGTGACATTGAGAAGACGCAAGTGTAGGGCAGAGGGAAGGGGGAAAGTGCAGAGGGGGAGGGGAGAAATAGAAAGTGCTGAGCAAAGGAATAAAAAACAACACGTGGTAGTGCAGCCAGCAAGTGGCAAGTGCTAGGTTTAAGGCATAAACAGGAGGTGTCAGATAGGTGCAGAAAAAAGGGGGGACTGTCGGGTACAGATACAGACCTATGTGCAGGGGTTGCCAGGAGGCAGTGCGGGTGTGTGGCAGGGTGGGCAAGTACGTGGGCCCGAAATCAGAGGGTAACCATGTGCACAATGCCGATGCAGAAAAGATCAGCAGGGGAGGGGAGGCGAGAAGGCAGAAGCAAAGAGGAAGGTCTTGAGGTGCTTCCGGAATCGGAGATGGTTCTCCTCAAGTTTCAGAGTGGCAGGGAGGCTGTTCCAAAGGGAGCCACCAGCTGAAGACAGAGATCTAACCCCAGCTCGTTTCTTTGAGAAACGACTGGCCCTGAGGGAGTTGGAGGTGGAGGGTGGAAAGTAGAAGCAGGTAAATTTAGGAAAGAGGCTGTTGCAATAGTCCAGCCTGGAGAGAACCAGAGCTCTAGAAACAGTGAGCTTCTCGGGGAAGGAGAGGAAGGTCCCTATGACTTGGGTTTGTCAAATGGGATTGGAGCAGTAAAGATAAAACTCAAACCAGGAGCCATTCTACCAAGGCCAAGACAGTTTCCCATATCAAGGGAAGCAGATGAGGGCATTTATGAGACAATCGCCGCATTGGTGAAGCAGGGAATATTGGTCCCTTCAGAATCATAGTGTAACACGGCTGTGTAGCCTGTGAAAAAGGCGACAGGGGGTCTTGGCGTTTTATCCAGAACCTGCGCCCTCTGAACCAGATAGTAAAGGCAGAATTTCCATTAGTTTCAAATCCAGCGACAATTCTGTGGAGTGTCCTAATGGAAGCTAAGTGCTTCACAGTGATAGACTTGAAGAATGCATTCTTTTCTATACCACTTTATGAAGAATCCCAAGACTTGGCATTGTTTCTATATAGAAACCTAAAGTGAAAACATACAAAATTACCACAAGGGTATTGCGAATCACAGTCTATTTTCAATAGGGTCCTTCAAATAGATCTAGGCAACATACAGATAGAGAGCATCGTCATACAATACGTAAGACAACATATTGATTTGCCGCAAGACAGAAGAGCAGTGTAGAAATTAATCAGTGTATTTACTCACAGTATTAGCAGAAAACGTATACAAGGTGGACAAATGACAATATTGCCAAAAGGAAGTGCTATACATAGGACAATTGATATCCCAGGATGGACGAAGTGACTCCAGAAAGGGTGGAGGAGATCTGCAGAACACCGATGCCAAAGACAGTGAGGGAGATGCATCAGTTTCTAGCCCTCTGTAATTATTGCAGAGCATGGGTGTTCGACTATAGCACATACACAAGACATGTGTTAAGCAGATTCAAGGAAGTGCAGAAAAGGAATGGCAAGTTGTTATGGACATACAAAATGACTGATGTATTTGAAGAGCAGAAGAAAGCAATATACACAGCTCCAGTGTTAAGGGTTCCAGACTACCGTGACACATTTTTCCTGTTCCCACACGCCAAGGGATTGGTGATGACTGCAGTACTCACACAGAAGACTACCGTAGGACAGAAGTCTTTGGCTTACTATAGTGGACGTTTAGACCCTGTGATGAGTGGACATTACTCTTGTGAGGAAGCTCTGGCTGCTGGCGCATTCGCAGTAGAAAAGCAAGTATTACTATGGGGTGTAGTACCACACTTTACATGGAGCACGCCCTCTTTGGTAGCCTCCTAAAGCCCAAGAGTACAGCGACTACACAACAGGCCTCTGGATATGAGGTGATTATCTCAAATCCAGCAGTCAAAATAGAATAACCAGTGGAGGAAGGAGACTATGTACATGATTGTACTACATACATGGAACAGTATGACAACATTCCGAAGGTGGGGGAGAACCCTCGTGCGGGGGGAGAAGTGCTTTATATTGATGGGTCTTTGACAATACACCAGACAACAGGGGAAAGACTTACGGGAACTGCAGTGGTGACATTAAAGCAGACGGCACAGCATAAACGATAGTAAGCGCAAAAATTACCTTCACATTTTTCAGCACAGGCAGCAAAATTAGTAGCACTCATAATAGCATTAGAAGCGTGCAAGCGCCAGGAGATTACTTTGTATTCTGACTCTGCATTCGTGATGTCTACAGTACACTCTGGACTGCCCCGAAGGCTGAGGAGGGGCTTCTGACGTGCTGACGGTGCACCAGTGCAGCATGCGCCCTTATTGGGCAGACTCATGGAGGCGCTTCAACTCCCAGCAGCCATAGCTGTCATGCAATGCCAAGCCCACACGAGCGGGGGGGATGCAGTTTCCTGGGGCAATGAAGCAGCAGATGCAGAAGCAAAGTGCAGCATAGTTTTCAGAAATAAGAGACTTTGATACTCCATCGAACGCACATGGTTTTAAAAGAAAGCTACACAAATTACCAGGTATGCAAATAATGGAATTTCAGTGGAGGGCTCTGGCAGTGGAGAAACAATTGTGGATAAGAAGTGGGTGCTCAATTTCCGCCACTGACGCCTTGTGGCGACAATAAAGCACAGAAAAACTAGTACTCCCAATAGCAATAGATCACGCAATTGCATTACCCTACTCACATTTGTAAAGAGGTACTTGCTGCACACAATACGGAAGAATGGTTCTGTCCTAATATGGCATTGCATGTAGCCACATGTTTGTGTGACATGCAAAGAAATGGGCTGCAGGACAAACATTACATGTAGTGAGAGGAGGCATACCATGCCTGACTGGTTCCTTCCAACATCTTCACATAGACTATATCGATATGATCCAGGTGTGCCAGGGCTACCACTACATGATAGTGGTTGTATGGCCATTTTCCCGATGGATCGAAGCTGGTCCCTGTTCACACCCCAACACCCTCAGGAATGCAAAATTCCTCATTAGAGAGGTGTTCCCATGATGGGGGGTGAGGTCCTGCGGTCTGACAATGAACCACATTTTGCGAATGAGACCTTTGAGCATCTCACAAGCTGGGGATACAGCACACATTTTCCTGTGCCCATCACCCGCAAGCAAATGGAAGGTGTGAGCGCCTGAATGGACTGCTCAAGGAAAACAGATAAAGGGAACTTTGAAAAAAGGATGGCTTCATTGCCTGTCCTTAGCAGTGTTTGAATTGCGCAAGCAGCCTAGATCTGACCATCATTTAACACCCCATGAGGTGGTAATGGGACGACGCATGCAACTTCTCCCGGATCCTCCCACTACGGCTCTGACAGATGTGAGTGCGACTTGCACTGTTTTTGGAGATGAAATGTATGAGTATGTGGCTTCTTTGATGGCTAGTGCGTCTTTTATTTCTCGTCAACTGCAGGCGCAGGGGAAGAGGTCGAAGAATGTTAAAGATGACAACAGCACTGACAAAACTGAGAGACTTTTGTAACAGCCATTGTTGTATCCTGGGGACAAAGTTTTACTCTGGGGCCTTGGAGGCCATGGTACAAACCACTATTTGAGGGTCCTTTTGTGGTCCAAAAAGCAATAGACAGGCAGTAAAACTGCATTGTAAAAACGTTTGGAACTATATTGGAGATGTCAAGTCCTGCCGAGGTGAGACCTCTTCCTGTCTTAAAGAAGACAATTTGATGCAAGAAAAAGACAAAGACAAGGAAGAAGAACCACAGCTGAGGATAACTAGGTCCAGCGTGAGAGAGCTCGAAAAAGAATAATACATACACATAAATTAGGTACAGTGTCCTTTCTTTACAAGCAGCATTCATCGAGAAAGTAAAATACTTTTTCCATATGCTCTTTCAGAGAAATAACTCATTCCAGGAATGCTTTATTAATTATGTAATATGAAAAGAATCGGAGCGAATGATACCTCCAAGACTATTCTTTCATGCTTTCCTATTATATGTAGCCCACACCTATCCACAATTGACAAGTGGAGACCTGTCCATTATTTCTTTACTTGGAAACCAGAGAATACGTATAGTGTGGAAGAGATTGTTCTATGCAGCACTCAACCAATATTACAGGTGTAGAGCTTGAATTAACAAACACTAATTCGGTAACAATGCATTTTTTAAGCCTTTTAGCATCAACCCACAGACACCTGGAGCATCGCATAACAACGAGATCGGAAACATAATTGGAACCATTGTAATCATGTTTTGTGCCTTCTGCTGTTTCTACTTCTTTACACTCCTTGTTTTACAAAGATTGCTGTTTGCACATGCACAAGCTTCAGCCTTTACTTATAGACAAGTATACACATCAGAAGGATGGGGAGAGTAGTTTTGAGCAAAGCAAATGTTCTCATAAAGATTCCAGTGGAAATAGTACAGCAGGAAAATGGCAACTTCCTTTAATAATTGGAAGCAAGCACCAGATTACTCACATGGGTCCAAAATAAAACAGAACCCATGTCCATCATACTACTAAAGGGAGCTGCTTTATATTTCCAGAATGATGGAGAAGCAGAGGTTGGAGAAAATGAAGGATGCAAACAGAATTCGAAGGTATCAGGCATGAAGGTCGGGACAGCAGTACTTATGGCTCACTACTGAGCCTGTGGGTCAAAAGTATACCTGCAGTTGCCGCCCAACTGGCGGGGAATATGTTCACTAGTACAGATGAATACCCCAGCCTTAGTAGTGCCTCGGAAGGACATCAAAATGGAAGGGTTCCCTAAGATAGATAACAGCAAAAGAAAGAACAGGTCTGCAGAGCTGACCAGAATAAGGAGAGAGAACTATGCCTCATCAGACATGAAAAAAGCATTGGATTCGATACGAACAGAGCGCAGTGTGTTCAGCAGAACTGAGATGTTCTTTGCATCCATTGTTCCAGCAGTACATACAAGCATGAATGCCAAGTGGCTCCAGATTACTCATTGGGCGCTGATGCAGACAATAAACTTGACCGTCAATGGGTTCAATGCCATGAAGGAGGAGCTGAGAGTAGTAAGACCCATGGCCTACCAGTACAGATATGTTCTGGATCTCCTCACAGCCATGGAAGGAGGCGTTTGCAACAAGATCAGGTCTTCCTGTTGTATATTAATTCCTATTAACACAATAGAAGACTCAGGTTGATCAATTCTGTAAAAGTATTTTAATAAAAATTGTTTAATTTTTTGTTTGTTTTTAAAGTTCGCCCTCGAGTGAGGTACATGGAATTTCTTAAAAAGCTGCTTCATAGATGAAAAAAGAGGATTTTATTAGATTTCTCTATCCACAGGATGTTAAAAAAAGGAGGACAATGCTAATAGATGTGTTTCTATTCTCTACTTCTATTCATTTAGTTTGAAAAAGTAGCGTCCAATTGTTTCTTCCGGTTTTGCTTCAAAAATTTCCGGATTCCCATATTCTTCTTCTGTTCTGATCTTTTAACATTGTTGTTTCAGAATTCAGTTTGAAAAGGTTTTTACGGAATTCCCATCTATTTGTTGAGAGATCACAAATCAGGAAGTCCAGCAGGCTGTAGATAGATTAGTTACTAGTCTGGGACTATTCCTGATGTAGAAAGCCACAAAAAGCCTACCGGTTTCAGTGGCAAAGAGGCCACATTCATCAGGGCTGGGCAGACGTATTGAAAAGTGAATGTGTCTACGTCTAGGAGGCTGGGTAGATGGTACCAGAGGATCCCACCTAGTTTAAGGGGTCCCCATAGGTGTCCATGTGGGTGGGGAAAGTAGGTATTTCTACTTCCCAACAGGGGTCATGGGTCGTTTTGTCATGCCCTGGATTCTAACGCTATCTCCCTTTGACATAGCTGGTGGTGTAGGTGGCGTGCCCGGGTTCTTCTGGTGCAGTGGTGAAGGAGGAAGGACGTCCTGGCTTTGGGGGTTTGGTGCACCCGTGACGGTGACTGCAGTTATATCACCTGGAGCCTGGATGACAATGCCAAGTAGTATAGACATCTCAGAGGAGTAACAAAGGTGTGGCTCCCAAAACTGCAGATGAACAGAGAGAGTTGTGTAAGAGGGGAGATTGTAGATGAGGGGTCGAATCTGACCCTCATGCCCCCCGCACGACTCTCAACATGCAACAGAGAAACAATAGAAGGGCTTTGCTACTAGGAAAGTGCTTTGAAGCGCCTCCATGAGTCTGCCCAATAAGGGCGCATGCTGCACTGGTGCACCATCACCGCAATCATTGATGTATCACAGGTTTGAAAAATTGTATTCTCTTAGACAACCATTCAGACAATACCAAATTGATGATTTGGACCACATGGAATTGACATCAATCAATCAGATCAACTGATTGGGAAATCAGATGCCAATGATGTCATCACTGACATCACGATATAGCCAGGTTTATACATGAAGTACATATTCATCTATTCATGAAGCTACACAACCCTGCATTAGTTTATTGCATATAGGCACGAAGCACATGCTTATGACCCACTTCGGCAGGGGATGAGCACACATACATATCTCTATAGTCATATCTTTTTGCCTAAGTTGAAACTGCAAGATGCACAGAATTCATATATCTAGCTTGCACATGCTTAACTGCTACTAACATGGAGAAGCCATGAGGAACACTGTAGAAGTTGTAAACCTCTGAAACTAACAAGAAAGGAGAGACCGATTCTGAATGCACAGACAAGCTGACACGATCGCCGCAGCTCGAGGCAAGCAGAAACAGGACACCCAGCCAAGGATGAAGGGGAAGCAGGAGAATTCAGTTACCGAGATAGTAAGCCACCTGCAGAAATTCAGGCTAAAATCCTTATAATTACAGATGAGAGGGCTTCATTTCGTGGTCTTGACACATGTGACCCAGAAAGAGAAGACTGTTCCCAGAGAACTAGAGATGCCCATGTTTCGTTAACTGACTCCACATTAGGGAACGCTTTGCACCTCCATGTTCTTTTTAATTTCCTTGAAGAGGTACATTCAGCCTGAGAACTGTCTAAGGTGCCAGAGCTGGAAGGACACGTTCTGCCCAATCCAAATTCACTTTCTCAGGGGGATATCATTTGTTGCATGGGCCAATGACTTTGCAGCGACCGTGCAACATTGTAGATGGGTGCAGTAGAGATGGTTCTATGAGAAGTCAGTAGATATGGCTAGCCAATTAGAGGACTAACCTATGGTAGTTATATATGTAACCTTACCCAAACTGACCAATACAAATGCTTGATAGGTTTCTGGGAGGGAACCTGGATTTGTGACGTGAAACCAGATTAAAACCGGGTGACATGTGTAGAAGCTGAGAGCTCTAGATTAACCTTGTTTTTCTGGTGTTATCCCTGTTAAGTTTATATGCTAATAAACAACAGTAACTTTGCCCCATGGCTGAGTCCTCCATTCTTGTGGCTGGGGGCTTCGGAAGGGCACATTTGTTCTCTGCGAATAATCAGGGCGACTGCTAGAGGAACCCAGCCATGCTATAAATTAGTATCAGGGATATGATAGTAAGGGTTCTGTGTGGAATGGAGAGGTATGGGAGCAACCCCCTCAGTAGTCTTAGGAGATAGAAGCACTTTTTAGTGTTTGCTTCAACTTGCGGCTCCAGGGATAGTCCATTGGCAATGAGTATTCCTAAGTTATTTACCACTTTGGAAGTCTCCAGTTGTGTTCCCATCCCAGTCGACCAGTCCAGTTGTGGGTTGGTTGGGTTGATTTCTGTGAGTGAGACCATTATTTCCATTTTGGCCATATTCCATTTGAGGTTGTTCATTGTCACCAATTGTAGATGTCTGTGAGACAGTTATTGAGGCTGTTTGGTTCCTGTGTCGTGATCATCTTCACAATCAGTGGTGTGTTGTCTGTGTAGTTATAAGCAGTTAGTCCGTGGGTTCGAATGATTTTCATCACGGGGGACATGTAGATGTTGGCGAGCAGTGGGAGAGACTGGACTCATCTTGACCTCCCCAGGCAATGTTTTTGGTGTTTAAGGTGAAATGTGATAGGTGGGTTCTTTTGGTTTGATTTGTGAGGAATGAGGTAAGCCACCTTATGGCGGATTCATTTATGCCACATTCTACCAGTATTATTATTAGTGTTGCATGGCTAATTGTGTCGAATGCCACAGATATGTTCAGTAGTAGAAGGACAGATTGGGTGCCGCTGTCTGCATTTATTCTCAGGTCATCCCAAATTGATAGGAATGCTGATTCTGTTCCTCTCATTGGTCTGAAGCCAACTGTGGACTAGTTGAGTATTCCATTTGTTTCAATGTATTTAGGTAGGATTATGTATGCATGGTTCTCCAAAATCCTTTCTGGGTAGGGCAAGATGGACATAGGTCTATAGTTGCTGGGATATTCTGCACTTTCTGATTATTTTTTTTACCAGTGGTTTGATGTATACTGATTTGAAGGAGGTTGGTACACTTCCTGTTTTAAGTGACACGTTCATTAGGTTCAGGAAGTGTGTCACTGGAGTTTTGTGGTTGAGGATTTCTTTGAAATTTGTCCGGTGGGCAAGGGTCACTTGGCGATCCTCCAAGGTTGGTGTCCTTGATCAGTGTGGTGAAAATATCTTTGGTAATCAGTTCCAGCCAGGTGATTCTTGCTGTAGTCTGTTTTTTGCCCATTGTCTGTGATTCTGGCATTATGGTTGTATTAGTGCAGTTTGTGTTGATGATCTGTTGGATTGTTTCTATTTTTTGATTTTAAGTGGCTGATGATGCTGTCAAATAGTGCTTGTGTCGGGATGATGATTTTCTTGCAGGATGAAGGATTCTTTTATCACTTTGATGATTCTGAAGAATTCTTTTTGTGGGTTGTTTGCTGATTCAATTCTTGTAATGTAGTATTTTGTTTTTGCTTTGAGTACTGTTGATTTGTATAGTCTGAGGTATGTCGATTGTACGTTTCTCTCCGTATTTCTTCTGTTTTGCAGCTGTTTTATAAAATTTATATGAGCTCTTTTGTTGGTGCCAGGCAGTCTAGGGCCTCAGTAATCCAGGTGCTGAGAGTGTTTTCTGCTACGTCTGGGGTTCTTTCGGTTGGCTGTCTGGTGTTAGGTTGGGTTAATTCTAGTAGATTTGTTAAGGACTCCAGGTCTTGTTTTGTTGAACTGACTTGGAAAGTACTCAAATCACATAATAGCCCAACATTGCAATATTTCAGAACAAAACTATATATAAGCATGTTATGCAAAATAAGAATGATTCTAGCTTATTTGTCTACATCATAAAGGCAATTATAGAAGTACCACAAAATTAAGTGATGTGAGCTTACAAGATTTTAGCTGTTTTTCTATTGTATTTTAAAGCTTTAAATTCCCTTAACACAGAGACATTTTAAAATGGTGGCCTACAGCTGTGATGAGGCTCGGGCAGGGGGATTACCATGTGGTAATCCCCACGTTCTGATCCTCCTCATTGGCTGGGAGACTGCCAGCCCACGCGTACTAATACCATATCATCCCTCCTGTCCAACACTATGGGCCTCATTATAACAATTGCGGAATGCGTTTTACGGCGATGCTAATGGTGGCGGCGCCGTTAAATGCATTCCACAATATTACGAGGTTCCCTCGCGGGACCCGATGTGGACGTCTGGTTTTACCAGACGTCCAGAGCGGGTCCTGCGAGGGGAACAGGGAGCTAACAACGGGCCGGTCATATTCGGCCCGTTGTTAGCTCCCGCACCTATTTCCATTGAGCCCTATGGGGGCTCAAATGGGAGTGGGGAAGGTCCGGGCCCGGGTTCCCTGAAGGAGGAATTACTGGGCCCTCTAAAATCGTAATGGCCCGGTAAGTCCACATTCAGGGAACCCGGACCCGATTTTGAAGGCAGCCATGGCGCCAATAGCGCCATGGCTACCTCCAAAGTCGTAATGAGGCCCTATATGTTCATCATTGGGAGTTGTTAGGGAGAATTCTCAACATGTGCTAATTTCCCTTACCTTTTGAGACCCCCAGCAACGTTGCTGGATTTCTAGGATTTGATGTTTTACCTGGGAAGAGTGTGAGCCTTCCCCCCCCCACACTCTTCCATGTATTTTGATGTGTGTTTTACTTTTGTGTTCTTTGGTTATGGAGTTTCAAAACAACAACATAGGCATCATCTTTTTCTGTGTGTCACACAACACCTTCAGTGCAGTGACACAGGGATGTCTTTCAGACTTCCCAAGGTTTAAATACCTTCTCTGGGACTGACTACTGTCTCCAAGAGCATGTAAAGTTAAATTGACTTTACTAGTCTCTTTAAATCTACAGACCCAGCACACTATCTTCCTCGAGAGTGCTGGAGGGGTTGCCTAGATTCCCCTGAGTCAAAACACTCATGTAACAGTCAAATGTTACCCTTTCCTACTTTAAATGGCTGGTGGCAGTGGTTTGGATCAAACTACCATGATTTTTCCCGTCCGCGAACAACGGTAGCTAAAAATCGGGTGAGCCATGTTTTCCAATATGGCGCCCAGGACCTATCAGTGAAAACAGACTCCGGTCAACTTTTTCCGCCATTTCTTGGTGGAAAGGTCCTTCTTGTGTGTGTCTCTGCGCACTAAACTAGGTTTGGTCCCTTTGTTCATTGGCCTTTGGCGGGCTTCAGTGCTGAAGCCCTCCTCTGGCGCCAGGATGTCTGGGATGGACAGGATGTGAGGGAGGTGCCCGAAACTCCCTGTGCTTAGTCTCCTAGGAGACCTGGATGCACTCTGGCATGATTGGCCGCCTGGCTGTCCAGCAAGGACATCCACCCTGCTGTGTGAGTGACAGCCAGGCTGGAATTAATGGGTGGAAACTGTTTAAAAGCAGGTCTCTGGCACTTGGAAAGCAGAGTCCACCACTGGAACAAAATAAACGAAGACGAGCTGAAGGAAGAGGACTGCTGCAACTCCTGGATGACCGGTGAAGCCCTGCTGCAGGTTCGAATCACCTGAAATTCTATCGACAGAGAAGCCCTTCAAGGTTAACTTCTTCCCTTGAGTTTGGTGGGAACAACCAACTCGTAAGCCGTCTGGACACCATCCCCTCCTGGTTGAATTTTCTGCAGAGTGGTGTGGAAAACCGGATATCCAGTGGGAAGGATACCAGTTTGTGGTCTTTAAGGCACTCACACTTTAAACTGACTTTTTTCTAAGCTTTTTGCCGCATCCCTGGGCAGTGCAGGAACCTCCCGACAACGTCCTTCTTGTCCCCTTGACTGAAGCTCCGAAACAGCGAGATCTGCTCGAACTGCCAGGAACAACTGCCTCTGCTACAGCTCTTCTTCACTTACAAGGTACTGTGTCCGGAATTCGTTTCGCCCATTGCGATAGTTCGTGGAACTTTCTCAACTTTGAAGGCTTGACCTTCCCTAAACTTTCATCTAACTTTTTGCCTAGCCAAATTCTTCTAAACTCTGTGGCAAAGACTTACCGTTTACTACCAGAACTGTGCTATCCTATACAAAGACTCTGAACCATTGACTTTGGCCCAGGCCTATGAAGTGAATTGCTGGTTGTAGTTCACTGAAACCCTTTGCCCTGCCTATGCAAGTATTTGTGCTATTGATTCTTATAACCTTGTATTTTTGATCCCTTTTAAAAGTATCTGAAGTGCCATTTTGCTCACACTTCAGGGGAGCTGAACTTGTTCAGTAACTTATTCGTTGTGTATTTGTAGTATATTAGTGTGTGATATGGAGCTGCTCTTGCTAGTGTAATGTTTTCAGAATGACTGTGTAAATAAATGTATATTCTTTTACCAAGAAACCTTGAGTAAGTGTATATTTGAATCACTGTATTTGTTGGTCCTTTGTGTAACTTGTTCTACTGCTCACTCAAATCTTGAGTCGGTCTGATAGCACAGCGAGTAGAGCGCTCACTTTCACATCTGTGCAGAGCCTGCTGACACAGGTTCAAATCCTGGTAAGGCCAAACTCAGCCTTTCATACTTCTGAGGTGGATAAATGAACACCACACACCGTGGGTAATAATAAGCAGCGCTCAGATACCCGACGGTTGGTAGAGCTATATAAATGCTATATTATTATTATTTTTGAGATAAGTCTGGTTGCTCAGCCACTGCTACACATAACTGTGTAGTACAGGCTTGTACCAAAGGTGAAATTGTTCTGACACTTGTAGTCTTAATTGCATGTTGTGTTCCGCAAGGGTACTGCATGTGATTCTGCCTAACAGTGGTGAGGATAAAGTATACTTGTTAAATTTAGAGTGCTGCTGTTACCTTTGTTCAAGTAACCCTCACAAGGCTAAGCAACACTAGAGAAGCAATTGTTTTATCATGACTGATATGGAAAGCTACAGACAGGAGACCCTAGTCACTTTAACAGGTGATCAATTGAGAGATATGTGTAAAGCTAGGAATCTCACTGTAAAAGGCAAGAAGGTTGAATTGATAGAAAAGTTGTTGGAATACCAAAGTCTGAGGAGTGGGTCCGAAACCCCCACCCCTGCAGCAAATGTGGAAAATGTTGATGAGGATGATAATATGTCAGAGCCCAGCTCTAATGTTATCTATGAGTTAGATGAGGCAGAATGTAGGCCCAGTTTTACCTCTACCTGCTCGTAGGCCTCAGCCTTTGACCACGGGGACCCCATCAGGTCCAACACTAAGTCCTGAATGTGTTTCCTTATAAAAAGTGAGACTTGAGTTTGAATTTAAGAGAATCCAAGATTCAATCTGAAACCAAACACCAAGAACTTAAACTCAGAGAAATGGAGTTGAATCATGCACTTGAAATGACAAAGTTGTCTCTTGAAACTGGTTCTCTCCCAGCGTCATCTAGGTCTTCCAGCCCTAAGAGGCCTTGCATGCCCAAAGATGCAGTAAATATGTATGAGGTTAAGCTTGATATTGCTGATTGGTTGGCTGCTTTTGAATATAACCATGGGATTTAAGACATTACAGGGAATCAGCTGATTCTTTGGCTTTTTTCTAGGCTACCCCCTGTTGCAAATGATGTGGTAATGGAGTTGGAGGATATAGACAGAAAGGAGTATGAAACTGTGAAGCTAGCTTTGATAGCTAGATTTGGGAAGGCCCCTTCTCAGTATCTTAAGAGGTTTAGAACCCTCAAAAAGCATGATGGTACCCCGTGGGCTACTAGGGTGACTGAATGTTTCAAAAAATAAGATGGGTAGGTTAATGGTTACAGAGTTAACACTTATGAAGTTATGAGAAATATGGGTATGTTGGCATCTATTTATGATGCCTGCTCCCCTGAGCTGAAACAGCACTTGGCTGACTCTAAGGAAATTGATCCAAAGACGTTAGCAAGGGCTGCTGACTTGTGGTTGCCAAAAGAGCTACTCGCAAGGATTCTGGGGAAACTCAGAAGAGGGATGAGGGAAAGCAGCATACGAAAGATACCAAAGAGAATTCTAATACTTCCACTCCAAAAGAGGGTCCCAAACATAACAAGAGTAAGCCACAAGGGAAAACGAATCAGGCTAGTGTACCTCCTGGTGCCAAACCAGAAGGAGGTCAGAACAAACCCCCATTCATAAAGACATTTGGTAAATGTTATGCTTGTGGGTCAACTGACCATGTGAAAGGGGTTCCCAGATGTAAGGGTAAACCTTCAGGGGTCGACACTGTCTCCTTAGCCTTCTCCCCAGAGGATGAAGTACCAATGGCAAGTGAAAACTTTCACTTACTGGCTGAGGAACCCATGAAAGTCTCAGCCAATGTTTCTTTAGTATCCCTGGGTCTGTGGGAACAACATAACTTAAATGTGTACAATTCCATTCCAGACAATACTAAAGAGTATTACAAAGACAGTGTTCCTGTGAATGGTCGGGAGACCCCTGCCATCAGAGACACTGGGGCCAGCATTACTGTAGTGGATTAATCATTTTTCAAGGCTGAGGATGTTGCTAAGGCACCCAAATTCCTAACTAAGCTTGTGGGAGGCCCTGTCCAAATGCCACAGTTACCAGCTCTCATCCACTGCAGTGACATGACTGTCAAGATACCTGTAAGTGTGCAGAGTGAAGTACCTGGGAGAGTCCTGTTGGGGAATGACTTAAAACTCTTGGAGTTGAATCAAGCACCCCCAGGCCTCCCAGTAAAAGGAAACAGGAGCAGACTAGGAAGGCCATAGAGAGTACCTTAAGGGGCTCTCAAAAGGAGATTATAGAGGAAACTATAACTCTCAGTCCACATGACTTATTGACTGCAATTTCAAAGAAAAGGAGGGAAAGGGAAGACCTAAAACCTCCAGGAAGAAACCAGCCAGGACTCCTGTGCTACCAACACGGACATCTCTGAGAGTACTGTCCAAAGTCACACCTGTGACTCCTCCACCAGCTGAGGCTGAGTGTGTGGAACAATCTTGTGTGGTTGAATCCGCTGCTGAAGAATCAGAGCTGGAAGAGGACCTTGCTCCTGTTGGAGATCTGGATCCTGCAGACCATCCTGAGATACAGTCTTTACTGGCAGAAGGTGTACCCTGTAGGGCAGACTTCAACAGAGGTCAAAGAGAGTGTCATACTCTTGAAGGTCTTCGCCAACAGGCAGCTTCCCAGCTGGATGGGCAAGAGCCAGGGAAGCATAGGTTGTACTGGGAAGATGGCCTCTTCTACAGTGAACCGAATGAGTATATCCCCAGGGACTACAGAAGACTTGTAGTGCCTCTTGAAATCAGACTCCAGTTCCTACAGTTAGCCCATGAGAGACCTTTGGCTGGTCACTTAAGTTTTAAGACCAAGGAAAGGCTCTCTTTATATTTCTACTGGCCTAAGTTTGGGTCTGATGTAGATACGTTCTGTAGCAGTTGTCACACTTGCCAAACCTCTGCCAAGAGTGGAGCCGAGAATGGAGTCAAGAATGTGGAACCTTTGGTGCCTCTCCCAGTGGTGGGGCTCCCTTTTGAGAGGGTAGGAATTGACATTGTTGGTCTGTTAGACCCTCCAACATCTTCAGGAAAGAGGTTTATCCCAGTTGTAGTAGACAATGCTACTGGGTATCCTGAAGCCATACCTATGAGAACTGTTAAAGCTCCGGCTGTGGCTAAAACCCTACTTGGTATTTTTACCAGAGTAGGTTTTCCTAAGGAAGTTATCTCTGACAGGGGATCCAATTTTATGTCCCACTACATGCAGGCCATGTGGAAAAACTGTGGAGTAACTTACAAGTTCTCAACTGCCTACCATCCTCAGACAAATGGATTGGTAGAGAGGTTCCACTATACAATGAAGAGCATAATAGGTGCTTTAGAGGAACCCCTTAGAAGAATGTGGGACCTTCTACTGCCATGCCTTCTATTTGCTTATAGAGAAGTCCCTCAGGCGGGAGTTGGATTTAGTCCCTTTGAACTTCTTTATGGCCATCCAGTTAGAGGCCCCTTCGCCCTATTTAAGGAGGGTTTGGAGAGTGCTACTTCCCCCAAGCCAGTGAGAGTCACTGCCTATGTGATAGGTCTCCGGAGGAGAATGTCACACATGATGGCAAAAGCATCAGATAACTTCAAGCATTGGCATGACCAGTAGGCCAACATGGTTGAGTTTTCTCAAGATCAGCTAGTTCTAGGTATGGTACCTACAAGGCAGAGGGTCATACAGGAAAAATGGATAGGACCCTTCAAGGTTGTGGGTAAACTTGGAGAGGTCAACTATCTGGTGGACTTAGGCAATCCTTCAGGAGGCTCCCAGAGTCTTTCACACCAACCGTCTAAAAGCCTATGAATCAAGACCAGAAGTGGGAGCTTTGCTTCTAGCTTCAGCTGAAGAGGAGGAGAGTGAACCTTTACCTGACATACTCAGATGAGTTAATCTCTCTTCTAATTTCACACCTGAACCACAGGAGGTGTGCAAGTTTCAGTTAAATCACTTTGCCTCCCTGTTTTCACTATCACCAGCATGATATTCACACTGGTGACTGTTTACCTGTTAAAAGCAGAGGTTACAGGTTGTCAGATCATGTAAGATCCCACATAAATGAGGAGGTCAACAAGATGCTTGATCTCGGGTAATAGAGCCCTCTACCAGTCCATGGTCTAGTCCAGTTGTTCTAGTACCAAAGGCAGGATCCAAGGAGTTGAGATTCTGTGTGGACTATAGAGCTCTTAATGCAGTCACCAAGACCGATGCCAACCTTTTACCAAGAACAGATGAACTGGTGGACAAACTTGGTTCAGCCACGTACCTCAGTACATTTGATCTTACTTCAGGCTTTTAGCAAATAGCACTGACAGACCATGCCAAGGAGAAAACTGCATTCTCAACCCCAGCAGGTCTCTACCAGTTTAAGGTAATGCCTTTTCGATTGGAGAATGTACCTGCTACATTCCAAAGGATGGTTAACCAGGTTCTGAATGGGATGGAGGACTTCTGCATGGCATGCGTGGATGACATTGCAGTGTTCAGCCCTACTTGGAAAGAACATGTTGCCCACATAGGATATGTTTTGCAGGCTGTTGAGCGGGACGATCTGACCATAAAGGCTAGTAAATGTCAAATTGGTCAGAGTAAAGTGGTCTACCTTGGACATGAGGTCGGAGGAAGTGAAATCAGGCCATTGCCTAGCAAAGTACAAGCTGTAAAAACTGGGCCACCCCTCCTACTCATACCCAAGTGAGAGCCTTCCTAGGCCTCACTGGTTACTATAGGAATTTAATAGAGAACTATGGGACCATAGCTTCTCCCTTGAATGTGGTCTCCTCTTCCAAATTCCCTAAAAAGGTCAGTTGGAATGAGGAGTGAACTCAAGCATTTGAAGGCCTAAAGAAATCCTGTTGTGATTAACTTTGCATGCATCTGGAGCAAGTGACTAGAATCTTGAGATGGAATGCAGGGCTTAGAATGTTTATCTATGAGTGTGTTCCAGGTTTCTCAGTTGCAAGGATGTAAGCCCTGAGAGAGGAGGCCGGTGGGTGTCCTATGTCCCCTTTTACTTACCTGACTCCAAGAACTGTATTTGACGTACCTGAACTTAAGTAAATAACTCAACAGTTCACTGGAGTGTCAGAGTCATTTATGGCCAGACCCTGAATCCAACACTGGCGACGAGGATGAATCTGGCTGTGCTGGGGGGACAGCACCAAAGAGAGACACCCACCGCCCCCCTAAGAGAAGTGATTCTCTCTCAGGTAAGAGCGCTGGATGGCTGTGAGGCGCTGCAGGCGCAGTGAGGGCAAGCGTGGCCCAGACAGAGGTGCTATAGAGGCAGTGGCGCAAGAAAGGCCCAGGCAGAGGCGCTGCGAAGGCACTGGAATCAGAGAGCAGCCATGGCTGTCAACAGGTGCTGCAAAGGCAGTGAGGTGCTGCAGAGGCAGTGGAGCGCTGTCATGTGCAAAGAGGTGCTGCAGAGGCAGTGAGGTGCTGCATGAGGCAGTGAAGGATCGCTTCTTGAGGCAGTGAAGAGGTGCTGCGAGGGCAGTGAGACACTGCAACAGGATGTGAAGAGGCGCTGCAGAAGCAGCGAGGTGCTGCATGAGGCAGTGAACAGGGGCAGTGAAGTGATGCTGCAAGGACAGTGAGGCACTGCAAGATGCAGTGAAGAGTCGCTGCATAAGGGGTGCTGCAGAGGCAGCAAGGCGCTGTATGGCACAGTGAGGTGCTGCAAATGTGAAGAGGCGCTGCAGATGTGAAGAGGCGCTTTGCTGAAGTATAGCGCTTTGCTGAAGTGAAGATGCGCTTTAGTAAGGGCAAGTGAGCCTCTATGGGATATGCTGCAGTGTGCACTGAGGTGCTGCAAGAGGCTGTCAAGCGCCATTGCAAAGTAAAAGTAATTGGACAGGAGGTCAAGGGAGCTGCTTAAAAGTGCCAGTGGAAAGTCAAGAGGTCCATTGGTTAGGAATGGCAGAGTCTGGAGTCTCAAGGAAGCGCTACAGGGAGCTGTGAGGAGCTGCAGTGGATTGGAGCTCAGTGTAGCGCTACAGGCGCTGTGAGGAGCTGAAAATTGAAGTGACTTTGGTTAAAGTTTAAATGAGAAAATGCTGTGTCAGGGAGTCACGTAGATGAACATTGCAGCGGTTGATGGGAGAAAGGTGCAATGGAAGCACCTTTGTTATGTGGCTGCATTACAGAAGGGGCTGGCTCCTAGTTTTGAAGTTTGGTGGTATTGGCCTGCCACGTGGAGGTTGCTGGGTTCAGTGTATTCAGTACAATGATTGCTGGTAGGAATATTGTGTCTAACAAGTTTTCTCCACAGGTGGACTTTAAAGCTTAAAATTTGATGCACTATTTAGTTTTTGCTTTGACACAAGTGTGATGTTGGATGAGTGTCAAAACACATGTTTTTGGGAACTTGCTCTTTAACCCTACATTTTCCCACAGGCACATTATCAGTAAAGGTCCTGCAGGCTTGAATTTTGGACATTGATGGGGTGTTTCCTTTACTTGGTTACCATGTTCAATGCTCAATTGGCCTATATGGTATGTGTGTGGGGAATGGTGGTTGTTGACTCAGGTGCAATGTCAACGTTATAGTGTTTAGCTCTTGCAAAAAGAGTGTGGTTTTAAATTCAGCTAAAACAATGTGATATATATGGCAATGCAAATGTAAACTACTCACTGGTGATGTAGCAGGAGTAGGGAGTGGTGCTGTGCATGGATTTTTAGATCTAAGTGTATAATGTGTAGCTTCAGTGGATGTGGTGTGAAGGGAGTCAGATGAGATATTAGTGTTATGAGTGTTGATTATTTCTTCATTAGAGTTATTAAGTTGATAACAGTGCTCATCATTAGCTGTTCCATGTAGGTAGATTAATATGTTCTCTCCACAGGTGGACTATTCATTTTATTCCACAGATGGACATTAATGTTAATAGATTTTTGACGTGGTGACAAGGTCTACACTTTTGGAGTTGTTTTTGGTTATTGTGAAATGCTTTCTTTAATCTTTTGTTTTTCAGGTGGGACTTTACTGGACACATTTCTTTGATGAAATATTGATCTTGTAACTCATATTTTACTGCTGTTCTTGTTGTCCCTATGGAGGGAAGATGTGTTGTGATTAACTTTGCATGCATCTGGAGCAAGTGACTAGAATCTTGAGATGGAATGCAGGGCTTAGAATGTTTATCTATGAGTGTGTTCCAGGTTTCTCAGTTGCAAGGATGTAAGCCCTGAGAGAGGATGCTGGTGGGTGTCCTATGTCCCCTTTTACTTACCTGACTCCAAGAACTGTATTTGACGTACCTGAACTTAAGTAAATAACTCAACAGTTCACTGGAGTGTCAGAGTCATTTATGGCCAGACCCTGAATCCAACAAATCCCTTTGTCAAGACCCAGTCCAAAGAGATCCTGACTATAACCAAACCTTCATTGTGCAGACAGATGCTTCAAATACAGGTATAGGTGCAGTTCTGAGTCAGCTGGATGAGAAAGGTAGGGAACACCCCATTTGCTTCATCAGCAGGAAGCTGAAGGAACCTGAGACAAGGTGGCCAACCATTGAAAGAGAAAGTTTTGCTATTGTGTGGTCACTGTAGAATTTTAGACCATACTTGTATGGATCTACCTTTGTGATTCAGACTGACCACAACCATTGAGATGGTTCATGCAAATGAAAGGGTAAAACCCTAAACTACTGAGATGGTCAATCAGCCTGCAAGGGTTTTGATTTTACCATTGATCACAGGTCTTGGTGTCACCACCAAAATGCTAATGGTCTCTCCAGGATGTTTGACCGACTGGAGTACGGAGATTCATCCAGGAGTGGATTAAATCCTCCTGTCCCTTCGTCTGGAGGGGACAAGTGTTAGGGAGAATTCTCAACATGTGCTAATTTCCCTTGCCTTTTGAGACCCCCAGCAACTTTGCTGGATTTCTAGGATTTGATTTTTTACCTGGGAAGAGTGTGAGCCTTTTTTTCCCACTCTTCCATGTATTTTGATGTGTGTTTTACTTTTGTGTTCTTTGGTTATGGAGTTTCAAAACAACAACATAGGCATCATCTTTTTCTGTGTGTCACACAACACCTTCAGTGCAGTGACACAGGGATGTCTTTCAGACTTCCCAAGGTTTAAATACCTTCTCTGGGACTGACTACTGTCTCCCAGAGCATGTAAAGTTAAATTGACTTGACTAGTCTCTTTAAATATACAGACGCAGCACACACTATCTTCCTATAGAGTGCTGGAGGGGTTGCCTAGATTCCCCTGAGTCAAAACACTCATGTAACAGTAACATGTTACCCTTTCCTACTTTAAATGGCTGGTGGCAGTGGTTTGGATGAAATTACCATGATTTTTCCCAACAGCGAACAATGGTAGCTAATAATCGGGTCAGCCATGTTTTCCAATTTAGCGCCCACGACTTATCTGTAAAAACAGACTCTGGTCAACTTTTTTCGCCATTTATTTTAGGAAAGGTCCTTCTTGTGTTTGTATCTGTGCGCAAAACCAAGTTTGGTCCCTTTGTTCGTTGGCCTTTGGCGGGCTTCAGTGCTGAAGCCCTCCTCTGGCGCCAGGGTGTCTGGGGTGGACAGGATATGAGGGAGGTGCCCGAAACTCCTTGTGCTTAGTTTCCTAGGATACCTGAATGCACTCTGGCGTGATTGGCCAGCTGGCTGTCCAGCAAGGAGAGGCACCCTGCTGTGTGAGTGACAGCCAGGCTGGAATAAATGAGGGAAAACTGTTTAAAAGCAGGTCTCTGGGACTTGGAAAGCGGAGTTGACCACTGGAACGAAAGAAATGAAGACCAGTTGAAGGAAGAGGACTGCTGCAACTCCTGGACGACCGGTGATGCCCTGCTGCAAATCTGAATGGCCTGAAACTCCATCGACAGAGAAGCCATTCAAGGTTAACTTCTTCCCTTGAGTTTGGTGGGAACAACCAACTCGTAAGCCGCCTGTACACCGTCCCCTCCTGGTCGAATATTCTGCAGAATGCTGTGGAAAACCGGATAGCCAGTGGGAAGGATACCAGTTTGTGGTCTTTAAGGCACTCGCACCTTAAACCAACATTTTGCTAAGCTTGTGGCTTCATCTCTGGGCAGTGCAGGAACCTCCCGACGTCCTTCTTGTCCCCACGACTGAAGCACAGGAACAGCAAGATCTTCTCAAACTGCCAGGAACAACTGCCTCAGCTACAGCTCTTCTTCACTTACAAAGTACTGTGCAAACGCGGTCTGGAAATCTTTTTGGCCATTGCGAAAGTTCGTGGAACTTTCCCATCTTCGAAGGCTTGTCCTTCCCTAAACATTTGTCTAACTTTTCGCCTAGCCAAATTCTTCTAAACTCAGTGGCAAAGACTTAACCGTTTACTACCAGAACTGTGCTATCCTATACAAAGGCTCTGACCATTGGGTTTGGCCCAGGCCTATGAACTGAATTGCTGGTTGTAGTTCACTGAAACCCTTTGCCCTGCCTATGAAAGTATTTGTGCTATTGATTAATATACCCTTGTCTTTTTGACCCCTTTTAAAAGTATTGGAAGTGACATTTTGCTCCCACTTCAGGGGAGCTGAACTTGTTCAGTAACTTATTGGTTGTGTATTTGTAGTATATTAGTGTGTGATACGGAGCTGCTCTTGCTAGTGTAATGTTTTCAAACTGACTGTGTAAATAAATGTATTTTCTTTTACCAAGAAACTTTGAGTAAGTGTATGTTTGAATCACTGTATTGGTTGGTCCTTTGTGTAACTTGTTCTACTGCTCACTCAACTCTTGAGATAAGTCTGGCTGCTCAGCCACTGCTACCACATAACTGTGTAGTACAGGCTTGTACCAAAGGTGAAATTGTACTGACACTTGTAGTCTTAATTGCATGTAGTGTTCCCAAGTGTACTGCATGTGATTCTGCCTAACAGGAGTGGGCGCCCAGTTTTCACAACCCACGTTTGGAGGAACTAGGACCCAGACCTGCACCATACTGATGGCATGCTACTTTTTATAGATGGCTCTGCCTGGTGCAGGAGCATTATTTTGTTTCACAGTAGTTGTTACTATCATAAACGTATGCATGTTTATAAACCTTCGACATAGGAAATGCTGAATTGGCCTCTTTGTAATTTGGAACTGTGATGTGGCTTATGAACACAAATCTCTATAATAAGAGTTTAACACACTGAGCTATCTTCTGAACAATCATTATGCATTTCAACTTTCGGAATTGCTCTAGAGCCATATGTTCTTTGTGGAAGAGTTAGAATGCCATATGAGTTGTGCTATAGTTAAAGGACAAATTGGATTGGATTCTCTTAAAGGTGACCTGTGCCTTGTAGGGGTTGTTGTGCTGTAGTGCTAACTAGCTTTGCAAAGACCCCTTGAATACATAGTCCTGACACTAATGTATTACAGGCACCAAGCACCCACATGGATGGTTGGAGCGTATTTTCGAGTGAGAGGTACTTAATGTGCCTGTCACTATGAAAAGCAGTAAAAATAAAAATTACTTTCTATCATTGAAGGAGAGAAATGCAAGTGCGAGAGAAGCAGTTCAGAGGTGAACCTGACATGCATTGGGCCTTCCCCTGCATCTAGTCCGAACGGGCGATTGTTTACGGTCTTTCATTTTTGTGCATTTCAAAGTCCATCCTTTTTGTGGATTCATGATGTGCATTAAAATGCACAAAAAATGTATCTGAACAAATGTGCAAAGGGAGTGAAAAATGGAATCTGATTACGGGCATCTAAAATGAACACATTCAGAGGCCTTCCATGGATTTGGTTGCACCTTTCTTCGGATCAAGTGATGAGATGCGCTAGCAAATAAGATTTGAGTATCTGACCCACTTGATGTACTACAGTGAACCCGCAAAGCTTGATCAGAACTGAACAACATCCCGGAAGTAGGTTTCGAGCTTCAGCTAAGTACCATAAAACATTCTGCAATATTTTATTTAAGTTTGTAAAACGTGGGCACTGGCCTCTTTGAAACAGGCATACATGTGACTCCCTCCCACCCCACGCCAAGGTGAGGACCCAGAGCACGTGCCCCTTCTGCCCTCCCATGAAGACGTCTCTGTACACAGTGTTAGAATAAGCTGACCCTCTGTGTCTTTCTGGTGTAGCGTGTGGTTTCCATCAGTACATCAGACCTGGGGTCGCCAATTATTGTAGTGAATACTACTGAAAATGTTCATTCATTCATTCCATCTTGTAATATGTTTAAACCAAAAGACACATTTCTTGAATTGTTTCAAGGTGATAGACTTTTAATTACAATGCATTATTGTGAAGAAGCAGAAAGTCACTAGTGCCAAGGCATTTCAGGCCTGAGGTCCTTCTTCAGGGCGAATTCTATGAGAACAACGATATACATACTTGTTTAGATAAAGATATAGATCTCAATAACCGAATAATTACATAGTGAAGACACATGTAAATCAACAACTTTTGTAAGTGCTATGCATCTGTGACCCTCTTGCCCCTGCTGCAGTGAAACCAGGTCTATCCATTTGGGAATCCTCACTGTATCTCAGGAACAGAAAGCCGCAGAGACATACTTTTTGTCGTGTTCGAACCTGCAAGCGAAGTGGACTGAACTGGCGAAGTTTGGGTCAGAGAGCGCCCGGGACTGGTGAGTACTTCTAACACTAACCGGTGGCCCCTAGCGCCAGGGCCTCTTTTTAAGCACAAGTGGCCCCTGGGGGTCCCTCTCCTTTCCACTGCTAGTGCAAACTAGCGACTCCATCACGCACTCTGGAACTGCCTCTGCCTTCAAGTGGAGGTCCTCCATGAATAACTTGTTCTTCATCGCCTCATCCACCTTACTGAGCTGCTAGAGACCCCTGAAGAGACCCCGTTTTGACCATTGGACCAACCGCGTGCACTTGCATTGCATGTACTATTGAGCACAAGGCTCCTCTCTTCTTAGGGCTTGGACTGCCTCTTAGTTAGGTGTGTTGCTGATGTCGAAGGGGCCTAAAGAATACCTGCACTGCCTCTTTCCTTCCCATCTAGGTTGTCGACATATTTTGTGCATTTAACCCTTTAGACCCCAATGGACTTGTATATACATTGAATTGATAGTGTTGTGTTGATTTACTTAGTCTTGCTGTGATTCTTTTGCTACGGTCTGAGTTACAAAGGCCTTGTGATAAATGTATCTATATTTTTGATATAACACCTGTCTGGGAGTAATTTGTAAGTGGCCTTGCTCTGTGTGCTCATTGAGGTCTTTCAGTCACCCTCACCCCTCCTGAGACTTAGTCTTGACCGCCTGCCATAGCTACCTTGATTGGTCTGGCTTGTCCAGCGGTTACCCTGTTCCAAGAAACTAGGCTGCCCTTCTGAACTTCTGCCCACCAGGACAGAGTTCAGAAATCCATCTTAACAGTATTCTGGTCTTCACTAGAACTGTGTCCCATGGCTGCAGTTCCCTGTGTTGCGCATGTCAGGCTTGACTCTCTTTTTCATTCCGCCTGGCTCGCCTCTCCTCTATGAGTGGTATGTCGGGTCGGGGTTCACCCAGCTCGGGTTTAGTGGTAGTTCGGTTTGTATTGGCATTCCGAACATCAATGCTGCTGGGCCTACTCCGGTGGACGTGTGCAGGGTTTGTGTGTTTGTAGGAATCAATACACTGCCAGCCGCCAGGGCTGGCTGTGATCCTTTGCAATTCTTATGGTTTTGTTTAGGGACCCCATGAAGAAAACAGCATCACCGTTTGCTTGCGGCCAGCATTTCTTCCAGTGTTTTTCATTCAGGTTGGTGAGAAACTGCTTGAGTTCCTGGCTGGTAAATGATGGTCCATTGTCACTTTTCAATTTCCTGGTTATCTTGTGTATGGCAAATACTTTCTCGAGGGCAGTGATGACTGACTCAGCGTTTGTGGACTTGACGTGCTCCACTTATGGGTACCTGCTAAATGTGTTGATTAGGACGAAGAGGTACCCCTCTCCTGCGATGGTACAAATGTCCATGCTCACCGAATCCCACCTCATATGGCTCCTGCGCGCTCTTGTTATCGACTCAGGTGTCGTTAGTTTCCTCGAGGACTGGCATGCCGCACAGGTTTCACTAATTCAGTCATGCGGTTCTGCATCTGCGACATCCACATCCTTGATTTCAGGTACGCTTGGGTCTTCACGATGCCTTGGTGGCCCTGTGCGCAAGTTTTAGGGCTCTTTCTTCCAGTGTCCCAGGTAGAACAATTTGGTGCCCCTTCAGCACAATGCCTTCTTTGGATATTGTGAGCTCATGGCAGACGCCAAATAGTGCCTGTAGCTTCTCTTGGGCTGCTGTGGTGCCTTGTGCTACCGCAGTCAAGTTATTTTTCCAGTCGCCTGATTAGAAGGTCAGAATTGTTCGTTGTAAGCAGGCGTCTGCCTTTGTCTCATCTGCTATTTCTTGCAGTATTAAAGTGTGTGGGCGTGCACAGTCAATCACATGGCACACATGTTCCGCCGCCTCGACCGCATCTTCCTCCTCACATCTGGTGGCAGGTCGTGGGTGGCGAGACAGGTAGTCAGCTGGGTTGTCTGCTCCGGCTCAGTACGAGACATCAACATTAAACGGCTGCAGTTTGAGCATCCATTTTTCTAGCCGTGCTGGGGGGTGTGGTGCTGACCCCCTAAAGATCGGTATCAGTGGTTTGTGATCCATGAATACTTTAGCTGATTGCCCTAGTAGATACACTCGGAAGTGGTGGCAGCCCCATAAGACCGCCAGTGTTTCCTTCTCAATGTGGGCATAGTTTTGTTCGGTCCTTGTTAGCACTCGGCTGGTGAAAGCTACTGGGTAAACCCTGCCATCTTTGTACACTTGGGTGAGCACTGCTCCTAGCCCTACAGGGCTGGCATCTACCAGGACTTCTGTGGCCCGATCGGTGTTGAAAAATTCTATTTTTGTGGTGCTTGAGAGCAAGTCTTTTATGCGTTGGAACGCTTGTTGGTGTTGCTCCGTCCACTCCCATTGTTTTTCCTTCTTCGTAAGCTCCCTCAGCAGTGCTACACGGGTGGCCAGGTCGGGATAAACCTCGTGCAATAGGTGACCATACCCATGAAACTGCTCACCTCAGACGCTGAAGTGGGGGCTTTCGTTCTTTTGATGTCCGCGACCTTGGCTCGGTCCGGCGACACCCCATCAGAGTTGAACACATAACCAAAAAAGTTAAATGTGCTTTTGTTAATTTTGCATTTCTCTGCATGTAGGGTGAGGCCTGATTCCTCTAGGCGCTGGAGGACTGCGCCTGGTCGCTCGTGGTGTTCACTTGTGGTGCCATACACTAGGATGTCGTTGGTAATGTTGGTGGTTCCGGCAAGGCCATGGAGCACTCTCCCGATCTCATTCTGAAAAACCTCTGCCGCTGAGGAGATACCAAAGTTCAGCCATTTGTATTTTCGGAGGGCCAGGTGGGATGCAAACATTGTTATCTACCTGGACTCTCTGGTGAGGCGTAGTTGGTGATAATCTGAATTTAGAAGCTGTTTGCTGAAGACTTTGGCTCCCGTTAGGTCCATGATCAATTCGTCGATGGTGGGGGTGACATGGCATTCCCGGTTGATGGCTAAGTTGGGCAGCCTCATGTCAATGCATAGTCTTACAGCATTAGGTTGCCGTGGTTTCTTTGTGACAACCATCGGTGACACCCATGGAGTGGGGCCAGATGTTATCTCAATTATCCCTTGCTTCTCTAGCTTCTGCAGCTCTTTTCTGACAGCTTTCCTCATATGGAAGGGGACGCAGCAGTGTCGCATGGCCTTGGGCTCAATCGTTCGGTCGGTGTGTAGTTTGATCATTCTCCCAGGGAGGCATCCTATTTCTTGAAATAATTAGTGGTGTTTTGCCAAAATGTTGTCCATTTCCGGTGGGTTGACGCTGAATGAAAAATGTAGGTGCAATTTCTCTGCGGTGCGACAGCTTAGCAGTGTTTCCCGTCCCGCATCCACCACATACATCCTGGCCCTGCATGTGGCTCTGTTGTACACCAGGTCTGATCGGAACGACCTGTTCACTGGTAGGGGCCTCTTGCACCCGTACGCAAAAAGTCTCACTCGCCTGTTCTGGAGCATCGGGTTCGGGTCTAATGTGTTGTAAGTGTGGATGGGCACGACGTTCACCATCGCTCCTGCGTCTATGATCACTCTGGTGGGGTTTCCGTCTGATGGGATAGTGCATGATGTTTGCTTGTGTTGCTTTCTCTTCCGATTGTGTTTCATTCTGTTTGGCTATATGGTGGAGATCATGTGCACTCGATGTTCTTTTCCCCTTGCTTTCTTCCATCTTTCCTTTCCACATCTGTTGGGGGACGCGCCTTCATCAGATGACCCATCCGTTTCGCTACTGCTGGGCGAACTCTGGGCGGTGGGGACCACTCTGACTTTGCCTCTTCCACTTTGTTTCCGGTTGGAGGTGTATTGAAAGCCTGAGTCCTTCTGGGGTGTGGGGTTCAGGCATACGGCTGTGAAGTGATTCAGCCTTTTACACTTCCGGCAGGTTACTCCAAAGGCCGGACATGGTTCACCTCCGTGCCAGTGTTGTTGCATAGTTTTCTGGACGGTGTGCTGTCATGTTGCGGTAGCTGGTATTTCAAGTTTCCATGATGTATAATATGTCAGTGCCTCCTTCTCTGAGGATCTTGTGGATCTCCGATTTTTACTCGTGGCACTGTGTTTGTCTTGCCCCAAGATGGTCTTGTCTACTGTGTTGGCGAGTATTGGTGGGTAATTCTTCTGATCCATAACTTCATAATAGGTACTTAGGTGGTTGCAGGCAGGATGAATGGACGATGACTAGGTGGGATCCGATTTCTGATGTATAAATGGAAAGCTAATTTCGATTGATCTATTTTCAGACAGGAGTGAAACAGACCATTTCTTGTCAACATTCCCCAGGTAGCCTCAACATACATTGTTGATTGCAGACGCGAGAGGTAAGTGTTTGTCTGTTGAGATTGTGATCCACTAATGTTTCTTTTAGCATTCAAGACTATCTATTGTCCGAGTCCAACTCTGCCTGTACCAGGTGGCCCCTCTGCTGACAGTCCATCTGGAAAAGGTTGTGGGTCTGACCTGTCAGGAAGATCAGCATCTGGAGCAAGAATGAACTCCTGTAACTCACGACACAGAAAATATTATCAGCATATCAAAATCTAAGCTTAGACTTAATTATCGCTCATGTCCTGTGCAGTTAAATGGTTCAGTTCCTACTGCTAGTCTTTAACTCTACTCATGGACACACCCTGGTATCTGTCCTATTTAAATCTCTTATTACTCCCCACCGCTGACCCTATCCTCTAATGCCCTACTCAGCCTCTTGGTCCCCCGACCCACTTTGTGCCACTCCGCTCTCCTTGCCCTCATCGTCAGAATTCCTCCACAGTGATATCAAAAATATCATCACTTTCCTTGTATTCTAATCTGCTGTTAGGCTCCAGCTCCTCTTCCCATAAGCATACCTTTCTCAAACATACCACACTGCCCACCCCCATTGATCTCCTCTTCTCGTCCATGGTTCTCATTTTTATTTTACTGTCTTTTTTGATGTGACCATATGGATATATTGAACATTAGCACACTGGGCGGGGAGCCAGCCAATCATGTGGCTGGGAACATGGGCTGACACTACCAGTGAAAGCCTGCGTTCTATGACACCTGATGCGCGGCTCCCCCGGCCCCCTCACCCGCTCCTGCTTTAAAAAATAAATCCCTTCCCACAATGCCACTTACCTGTTTGCTGCAGTGGAGAGTCCCGCTGCCGCAGCTGCTGCTTCTGCTCCCATCCCCGCTCTGGCTGCCGTGGAAATGGAAGAGGGACTCCATATGGAGCCCCGAGTGCCTTATCCATGCCGACCATGTGGGTAGAGTATTTTCTCTCTGTGAATGGGACTCCGCGAGGCGTCTCATGCACAAATAGAAAATACTTTGCATTAAAAGAAAACATCACCCACATAGCGGGGAGATCCCCATTGGACACCCCCACCTCCTTTGGTCAGTACTATAAACAATGAAATGACTACACAGACAACTTTTTAAAGTTTGGAAAACACACGGTCACAGTTTATTAGGAGCAAGACAACTTGGGACGGTCCCAGCCACATTACAAACAGTCAGATACGGATGACACTGTCACCTCTTTAGCCACTGGCCAAACTGACAAACTGCTGGTTACTTCCAGCTACACTGGTACTACCAGTGAGACACTCAGGGGCACTGACCAGGAGATTGTTGGCCTATCGCCCTAAGGAACGGAGTCAGTGCCCGTCGAGGGATCGGCTCGAGCCCGGCCAATCCCGAGCCGCTGCAGCGTGAAATCCCTCATTGGCTAGGACCGCCCCGATACTCCGCCACGCTTTGATGGTGGTTCACGCTGCCATCAATGCCCCCAAACCCTAGGCCCTTACTTCTCTCTTAGCCTCCATCTTGTTACCATACTCACCATTAGTTCATCTGCATCCAGAGCTGCTGGAACAAGGACTGATGGCCAGCAGCTCCCGCCCTTATAAGTGTCCCCCGGGCGACCTGACCGGAAGCCTGGTGTCCCCAAGGACCCCCCTTCCGCCTCCCTGCAAAAAGGGGGGGGGAGAAGAAGAGAGGCATGACCCGCCCCGGAAGGGGGTGGCCAGAGGGGACAGCCCGCTATGTAGGCTGTCCCTCTAGCGCCCCCTGCGGGGGCCGGTCAGCCTCTTAGCATGCTAACGCGTGCTAATGGTGATATGCCCCCCCGGCCTGAGAGGCATGTGCTTCGCTCAGGCCCTTAACTTGGGTGGCTGGCCGTTACCCACAAGGTGAGCCCACCACCTCTGGGCCTATAGCCTCATTAGCACCCTGCATGTCATCCTGAACCAATCAAAATGCTCGGAACGCCGGCTGTATTCACGGAGGACAGCCCTCGTTCCGAGCATAGATGAGCTGACACCCTCAGTGACTAGCATACCTCACCCTTGACCTCTGTCTTGAATACATTATGCTGATTTAGTGTCGAGTGTCAGGGAAAACGAGCGCGCACACAGCAAACACTTGCTTTAGAGACGCACTTCATTTCCATTATGCTGGACTCTTCAAAAACAACAGTTCCTGAATGCGCTCACTTAGCATGTAGTTGCTATACCAATTTGCTCAGACTAAGGGCAGCCATCTGCTGGGCAGTGAGGAGAGCAGATTGCCTGCCTGCCACCACACTGAAAGAATCAAAGAAGAGAGGGTCCGCAGTAGAAGGAAACATGGGGAAGCATCTGACTCTTAGCTCCCGCTATGAAGATACTGAGCAGAAATGTGGGGAGAAAGTGAGCTGGTAACTACGCATCGCCCAGCAGACAATGCTCAGAGGTCAAATACAATAGGTCTTCCGCTCTGGCATCCCACATTTCCTCAGAGCTGTAATTCACTATCCGGTCATATTTTCGAATACATATTTTCGAAACACCATTATGTCGAAAACATTTAGCTGAAAATTATTTTTTTCGAATATATTTTTTTATTTTGTTTTTTTTGGTTTGGTAAGTTTAAAAAAAGTGTTAAAAAAACAGGGGTTTTGGGGAACCCCCCATTTTAAACATACATTTGTTTTTTAAAAAAACATCTGAAAAAATGTTTTTCGGCCAAATTGCGTCGACATAATGGCATTCGAAAATATGCCATTCGAAAATATCACTATAAACCCTGTAATTCACCTCCCTTCCTAGTCACGTCAGATGCCCTCAACTACAAACGAAGCTACAACTGCAACACTCTGCGGTAAGCACGCGCATGTTGTATGAGGCGCCTGTCCAAACACATTAGCACCTGTGCCTTTAGCCTAGTGATGGCACGGGTGCTGATGGCAATATGCAGGTCTAATGGGTGGTAATGGGCCCGCCACCTCGGGGCATATTGCCTCAATTTGCGCATTGTCAGTCTGGGATATCCCCAGTATATTTCCCAACTGTTGCTTTTGCTCCCTTCAACTACCTACCTGATTACCTGCGGTCTGCCAGGAGTGGATTAGCCAACAGGGAACTCTGGAGATTCACCAGTGGGTCTCTGCTTCACGGGCCCTCTATTATATTTCCAATTGTTTTTAAGGAAAATGTTGTTGGGCTGGCTCAAAATGTGTAATATGGCACCATACTGAACATTATTTCCAGGGCCACCTTTGGTTCCAATTTTGCCCCTCGGTCTTGCCACATCACCCACGCAGCGGGTCCTCACTGCCTCAGGCTCTGCAGGCTTTTCTCCTCTTGACTGATGCTTCCGATTGGCTCTTTGTCTGGTGCATTCCCAGGGGGCTGGGCCAGCCCCTGTTCTGTTCTCTACAGCCATGACTGTAGATACTTGGTTTCAGAAACCAAACCAGCCATTGCAACAGGACGTTTTAAGTTATATGTTTCAACTCCCACATGGCTAACAAAGGTACTAGAGCTTGAGGCAAAGGGAGGATAACTATCAACCCTTTCTGGGGATGTCCTGTCCTCTCGAGGGGGACCACCCCCAGTGGGATCCTACTTGCCCTGTCCCATAGGGGGTATTAGGTGCAGCAAGCTAGCCTCCCTAGTCCCAAAGGGGGCGACTTTCCCTCGGGGAGAGGGGACAAACTCCTTGGATTTGTCACATCACGTATTAATGGGGGGTGACAGTGTGTGGTCATTTATTATGATGAACGAAATACCCACTGTCAAGCTTAAAAAGGATATTGCAAGTCACCTAAGTCTTCCGTGACCTTATAAAGGAACTCAGCCTTCAGCCTTCTTCCTCTATATGCTCATGAAACTCCTTGGTTTCTTGCAATATCCTTATGATGTATGTAGGGGGTACTTTATCCCTTATATTACAGGCTTGTTGTGACATCACTATTGACTGGTAATACAAAAATGACATCACTGGTGCAATGTTTTCAGTTATTTGAACAAAGCTTTCTGCTTGAGCCAGCACAGAGCAGAATTCCAGCTGTCACTGCCGAAAAGCCGTGGCAAGCGTTTCAAATTCCTGTCTTGTAAAATTGCTTCAGTGACGCTTTGCAAACATTGATAAGGAACCATGTTATGGTGGTATTTTTATGTTGTGCACAGCTGGAATTCAACACGTGGGAGAATTAAGCTGCACCTCCTCATTTTAAAATACAAATGTGTTTTACGTGCACTTTATTCAACAGCTTAAACTGTTTTTCCGCAACACATCAGAAGCTGCATATTAGTTACTTGTTTACTCTGTAACAATTCTATGCTGATTATATGCATCAACAACTGGAAGATCTCTTACATTAGAAGGAATAAAATCCAACCTAACGTACGTTAACAAAGTATATAGAAAGCCACCTCAGAGTTCTTCTAAAGGAACTTAGCCTTCAGTCGGGCTCCTATATTTGATCACAGAACTACTCAGAGACTAACAGTACCCTTAAAAATTTGGGTAGGAGGGTCCTTTAACCCATATATCATTATTCGTGGAGTATGTTATTTTCCATTGCAAGCTCATCAGGAACACTCAATTGAAATTAAGGAGATGCAGACTGTTGCTGGTACAAGACTAGACTGAATAGGCAAGACTAGGCTGTATACCCTCAGCTCCTCGAATAATTCCTCCACTGACAGCCTACGACATGGGATGCTCTTTTAGTCGCTCATATTTGGTTATTTGTCTCGTTACCAGCCTCCACTATTGTCACTTGCCAAAACAAGACCTGATTAATAGAGGTATTGAAACCCTTATATAGATTACGTATTAATGCCCCATTAAATCTCTGACTGCACTGTCACCTCCTTTCCAGTCCTCAGCCAACCACAATGCTCCCAGATCTCAGCTTATTACTGTCCTAACATTAATATTTAACAGAAAAGAAGTGAACAGGGTGTTTGTGGTCCCAATATATGTATGAAATTTGGACGTACATCATCTTACATACTTTCACTTGTAACGGTTTCATATATGAATGGTCACATTTAGTGGCAAAAGTGCAATCAACATAAGTGAAGTCGAGACAAAAGGAAAAAGGCATTAGAAAGAGAAAAAAACGACAAGCTATGGAGATAAAAGCATATAAAAATATCTTGAACAGGTATGTTCACTCTATAGTGATTTATTTCTTTTTTTTTAAAGCTACTGCCAATAATTTAGATGTTTGCTTTTTTCCAGCTTATTTGCATATGGATTCAGCTTGTTTTGAAGGGGCATTGATATGATATGATATGGCATTTATAACGCGCCTATATACAAGTATTTCAAGGCACAATGAGGCAGGGGAGGGGGAACAGAGGGAAGACAAAGACAGCGATCTTACAAGGCCACGTGACATTGAGATCGCGCAAGTGCAGGGGAGGCGGGGAAGGGCAAGTACAGGGTGGAAGGGGGAGGGGGCAGTGCAATACATAGGATCACAGAAAAGAATAAATAAAATAAATAAAACAATAGGTAATAGTGCGGCCATCAAGTGGCAAGTGCAGGAGTAAGTGCAGACATCAAGTGTCAAGAGCTGGTGGGGACTGTAGGGATACAGAAAAACAGCCCCCAAGTGCAATGGTTGACCGGGAGGTAGTGCAGGTGTTCAGCTGGAGGTGGAGGGGGCCTGAGCCCGAGATCAGAGGGTGGCTAGGTGACTAGTGCAGTTTCAGTCAGGAGTTCAGCAGAGGATAGGAGGAGAGAAAGCAGAAGCAAAGAGGAGGGTCTTGAGTTCCTTCCGGAACCAGAGATGGTTCTCCTCAAGTTTCAGGGAGGCAGGGAGGCTGTTCCAGAGGGAGGCCCCAGCTGAAGAAAGAGATCTACCACCAACTTGTTGCTTGGAGAAGCGACTGACCCTGAGGGAGCTGAAGGCTGATGAGCAAAGAGCTCGACAAGGAAGATATTTAGGTAGAGAGGGTTGGAGGTATTGAGGCATCAGGTGGCCTAGTGGACAATGCAGTTGGATTTGAACCTAATCCTCTCAGCCACTCGGAGCCAGTGCAGATATTTCAGTCCTGGAAGGATACGATCCCTGGGCTTGAGGCCAAGGACAAGTCTCGCAGTCCTGTTCTGGATGAGTTGCAGAGGGCAGAGAGTAGAAGCAGGCAGATTTAGAAAGAGGCTGTTGCAGTAATCCAGCCTAGAGAGAACCAGAGCTCTGGAGGTAGTGAGCTTCTGAGGGAAGGAGAGGAAAGGAAGAATACCTCTGAGGAGGTGCAGCTGGTAGTGTGACTTCTTAGAAACGTCAGAGATGTGAGGAGAGAAGGAGAGAGTGGAGTCGAAGATGACCACAAGGTTTTTAGCCTCACAGGTGGGAGAAGGAAGCGGGCCAAGGAAGGCAGGCCAGAGAGCCACAGGAAAGGAGGGAGCAGGTGTGCCGATGAGGAAAATTTCAGTCTTACTGGCATTAAGGCAAAGATCGTTGGTGACACTCCTGGATAGCAGACAGACGGTCAGAGATGAGAGGAGAAGAGGTGGCAGAAGGGAGGCTGAAAAATAGCTGAGTGTTGTCCGCATAGCACTGGAAGTAGGGGCAGAGAGCGGCAATGCAGTGGGCAAGAAGTGCCAGGTATTGATTGAACAGCCAGGGAGAGAGGTTAGACCCCTGGGAAACACCAAAGGTAGAGATAGAGGAGAGGAAGAACTCAAGTTGACCTGGGAGGTTCGATCAGAGAGGAAAGAGGTCAGCCAAGGCCAGATCGGTGATACCCAGGTTATCACAGAGACAGTTGAGCAGGATGGCATGGTTGACTGTGTGTAAGGCAGAAGAGAGATCAAGCAAGATGAGGACACAGGGGGTATTGGAGTCAAGGTTGGAGTGCAGGTCTTCACAGATGTTCAGGAGAGCAGTTTCCTTGCGTCTGGCAGCTCTGAAGCCAGACTGATGGTCATGGAGACAACCAACCAATTCAGTGTGAAGATTACGCTGGGAGAAGGCCAGCTTTTCCAGGAGTTTGCCTAGGAACGGAGTGATGGAGATAGATATTCAGCTTACTTTTTCTTCCACCTGGCATGACTGCCCCGTGAGGGAACCAATCGAATTTGAAAGTAATGAAAACTAAACTTGAGGTAGTCCTGGGAGGAAGGATGTAAGACACAGGAAGCAATGATGTTTTATTCCAGAAATATGATCAAACTGCATGCATCACTTTAGGTGGCCTCTGTTATGGGGGCCGGCTACTGGCATCAAGCCGGCCCCCTTGGTGCTACAGACATCAGCACCTTAGAGGTCCAGTGCCTGGTGGAACACCCAGTGTTATGTGAGGGTAGGAAGGGCCATACCCAGACCATGCAGACCCGAGCCACCTTATTGGCACGAGGGTCCCACAACACGGACACACGGCAATCGTACCGAAGAATGACTAGAATTAGAACTTTTGAAAACTCCATGCTTCACACTGTGGGATTTCTCTGAAAGCAGCCACAAGCAGCACTGACAGTAGACCCCCCAACTCCTGATACTTTGCACGGGCTGCTCAAGCATTACTGTAAAACCTACAACATTATCGGGCAAAACTCAACATAAGTGAATTAGTAATTTCTTATATTTTTTTTCTTCATTTTTTGAACTATTTTCAATTTAAAATCCCCTGATGAACCGCCAAAACACCAGACGGTGAAACACATGTCGGGTTCAGATTTAGAGGGTATAAACTCGAAACAACTGCATTTATGCAGTAACAGAACTGAATTGAACGGAACTGAACTGTGAAGTAACAGTATCTAGTTGAATGCAACCTTTATTTCAACAATAACACATTGGATTGAATGAAACTCACAAGGAAATGTCATTTTTGGTTCAACTAAAAAATTTACAAAAGTGCTTAAAATCTGCAATACAATCAAATACGAATTTTGGGAAAAGCCAAATTCTGTGATGCAACAGTTTTTGTTTTGAATGCAATTTATAATTTAACAAACCTTTTTCCTGTTTGGAATAAAACAAAAGGCTAAAACAACAGAGAAACTATTTCGATTCAAGTTATTATTGAAAAAGATTTTGAAACCATTATATAAATTAGTTTTTCTTGGTGACTGGGTAAATAGTCTTGCTCATAGCAGAGTGCGAAACACTACAAGGTCTAAAAAGGCAGTTGTTCAGATTCATTTCCCTTTACAGTCTAAGGGTAATAGACCTTTGTTCCGCCGCTTTGCATTTACTTCAATTTGACATAGCGAGGAGCGCGGAATCAGCCAAAGACTGTTCCAATTAGATGTCCCACAGCATCATGGCCTGTAGGCCCGTGCTCACACAGTGTGGGCCTGCAGGTCTAAATGAGAGACGGACTCAGTCATTCCTCTTTGGAGTCTGCAGTCGTTCTGATGCACGTGCCTCCAGGGGCTCCATTTATTAGCATGAGGATTTTCCCTCTATCCCCCTGATCATGCCCGGCTCCAGGAATTTTCATCTGGGTGGGCCAGGGTTGTAATCAGGGGGCCCACCCAGATCCGTGATCCAGCAAAAAATGTCTTCCAGATCCCCAAAAATACATGTGCACCCCTCTACAAAACACTAAACATAGCAAAAGAGAAGCAAGGAAAATAGTGTTGCAACATCAATCTACCTATCTTCCCTTCCCATCTGCTCTCCCCTTTCTGTTATATCTGATCCTCCTTCACCTTTCACCGTCCAGTCACCTTCCTTCAGCTGCCCTAACCAACGTTCCCGTTTACCTCCCCTCCCACCTATTCACACCAGCACCCAGCATGCATTTCCTGGACTGGCTTGGGAGGACTGAGGGTGATGCCTCCTCCTCTTCCTCTGAGAGGGCTGAGCAGTAGGGCCCCCAGTCTTTGTACCATCTCAGATGGTGTCCGCCCAACAATACCTTTGTGAGCTCTGTGGCTACTACCAGCAGGCCCAGAGGAGATGCTTGTGGTCCCTCCATCTTGTTGTGAAAGAAAGACCCCGCCCCACCCAGAATACTGAAGCAAGGATTAGGAGATTCTGTTTCCTACAAAATTACATTTTTTTCGAACGTCTTTAAATTTCAAGAACAGAACTTACCATGTCCAATCAATACAGGTAGTCTTGTTGATCTTAACAATATTTCAAGCACAACATATCCTCCAATAACGTACACATGTACACAAACCTCCTTTCACCCACCCATTCCACAACCTCCTCTCCTCTCCTTTTCAACTGAACCCATACACTAGTCCCATTCTGAATGTCTCCCATAAATGGTGCATGTCCAAAATTCCAATTTAAGCACAAAATGTTAAAATGTTATTTTTTGTTGCATTTTTTCAGCACATTTTAATTGATTTGAGAGTGCAAGGGAGTGCTAGGGCTGTAAGGGCTGCATCAGGAGGCAGACAGTGCTGGTTGAGGGGTTTGCAACCTCCTGGTATCGCTCCTGGTGGGGCGTACTCCTGTACATCATTGTCTAGTACATACTGTTTACATACTGGTTATAATATGCAATTGTCCATGAAGACTATTTGATGTGTTTACTTTGATTTGCTATTGAGTGACAGAATTGTGTTCAATAAATGTGGCCTGGATATTTTCAAAGTTAGATACGTGTGTGTCCTAAACCCTGTGCTGCCCATCTATTAAACCATGAGTGAGGCTTTTGGAATAGATTGTAATGCGAACTGAACCACTTCTAGGGGCACTCAATTTTAACAGGTAAGGCATAGTGAAATTAAAAAATATGCCCAGGATCACACACGTCAAGTGGCAACGCCATGATTTGAGCCTAACCTGAAATTCAAATACTTGACCACATATCTTCCGAGCTCAAGTTGATACAAGTATGTGTTGAAGTTTGGCTTTGAATACTTAAAATAATACTAGATTGTATAAAGATTACTTAAGAAATGAACAAATCACATGATAAAGCAACCTGACAATGTATTCATCATTGTAGAAACATATTTATGAAAAGATTAAGGGGGGGCATTTTGTTTTGAAACCTAAATTGCACAGATCGGAATTCTCTGTTTGCACTTTTTTGCAAAAGGGGCCATTCATTAATATTAATGGTTTCCACCAAATACTGGAAAAGTAAAGAGTAAAAAACAGGAGAAAATCAACTTTGCTCTTTGCTTTACCACTACGTGTTTGGAAAAGTGTAAATCACTTCCGCAATTAATGATTGTGGGAGCCATCCACAATGGATTCCTTTGGACTCTGCCAGCTTTTTCCAGGTGTAAAAGTCAGGCAGGCCCTATAGGAATCTATTGGTTTTGCGCCAACATAAAAATACATGCTGGTAGAATACCATTCGGATTTGGCAGGGAGCCCTTGTTTAATCCGTTCTGCTCTCCAACTTCACCTGTCAAATCATACACAATCCTGCAGCTCATTTAAAAAAATGGAGCTACATGCATTTAGCGTCACTTCTTCCACTCCACTTGACCTGGAAAAATATCCCCTATGACTGTAGCTTTATTTTCCCCATCCTGAATGGAAGCCTACAAGCTCCAGCATAGAAATTAATGAGAATTTACACAAAATCTCATACAGATACAAAGTGAAATGAAATGCATGACAAGGTTATTGTTTCACGCAGCTTGTTCTGTATCCCCTTACTTACTAATCACCCAACAATCTTAAATAGCTTCTTAAAACCCTAAATAATTGTTTTTAAAAGTGCCACAGCAATGGTCACTGCCTTTTTACCTTTTCTCATCTCTAATCACTTCCTCTTGTAAATAATCTGCTTCTGAGACATGTTAGAAAGATAAGATATCACTGGCAGGGCCTGATCAACCCTGCTGTTTGTATTTGAGGGGAGAGAGTAGAGAGAGGGAGAGGGGGATTTGCATTCGTCCCTTGTCCAAATGTTAAATCCACCTCTGATTGCACTCTTTTGAAAATATTTAAATACTGCATTTTAGTTCTAAAAGATGCACACCTTTTATACTTTGCCCACAACATTATAGAAAACGCTCTTTTTGTTATTTTACAGGTGTTCATATTTCATTTCCGGCACTGCCTAAACACCCAGCACCTAGGATTTATATCATAACTTTCCAAACAAATACCACAACACACATGACATATTCTGTTTGCCTGCATGTATGTTTACTCAAACAGAATGAGGTTATCAAGTCAGTAGTTATCAGTTTGAATCTGAAACGTTCTGTCAGAGTAGACTAGACTTCCAAACAAAGATACATTCTATTTTGGTCGGAGCCCCACTGGTAAGTATACATGAGAAGATCTGAAACTGGTCAATACTTGCCAACCTAGCCTCATCATTTTCAGGTAGGGCCTTGTTGGACCAGCTCAGTGAGGTGCAGCTTGATTCCCTAGTCGTAGCAAGCAAGATACCCACATCTGGGCATATACACATTCACTGAGGGAGACAAACGGAAGCCAAAATGCACTGGCAAAGCCAACGTCTTGGGCTTTTGATTAGGGATGGATAGGCATTTGCCAGCCACTGCCATAAGGGTACCACCTGGCCATACGATGGGAACAGCTGGGAAATGTTGCCAGTAACTGGGCATATGATGGCATTACGTGGCAAATGTCTGCTAATACCTATATACAAGCCAAAACTGCTGGCTTTGTGATTGCTTGTTTAAGACGGGACTTCAGTGCAAGTCACAGAGGCGTTGACAAATATATTGCTTATTAAATCAACTGGCTGAAGACCCACATTAAGAGAATTTTACTACACCAGGAGCTCATTTACGGAGGCAATTAAGTAATTAAACACTCAAAAGAATGCTTAGATATAACACTGGCAGGCCCTATACAGCAACAGGTTTGGTGTTACTTTGTGATAGAGCTTGTTGAAAGAGTTCTAGAAAGGTTAGGTTTTGGTGATGCATTGACATGGGTAGTTGTTAGGTGGGTTAATGACAAGACACACCCATAGAATGTGTGTTTCTCCTCACATTTTATTGCCATCGTATCTGTGTTCCACAGCATGCGTTCTGGTTGTACCGAATAGGTAAAAAGTCTCTGAATCTATTAGAACGACCGTCATTGCTCTGGCCAGCCTTCCATACCGTTGTTTGCATATCAGCCTTGGTGCTGTCACTAATGTCAGAAGCTCTTACCAAACTGCTAGACCACGGGCCTAAAAAGTCATATTGTTGCTTGTGTTCCAGTGCAGATGGAACACGGCCTAGCAATTCAGATGAATTGTACCTTTTGGTGTCAGCACCAAGAGTCATTTGCTAATGGCTTGTCCCCTTCTCAAATCACACAGACATACTACATAATTATGGCATGAAATGTTGCGCAGAACAATGGTAGTGGTAAGTGTTAGGAAAGATTTCATAATTGTAGGTAATTTTCCTTCCATGTGGCAACCCCTAAACTTTTTGCTGTTGTTTTTCACCTTGTTCATGACTTTGCCAGAGAAGTGCAGCCTTCTGCCGCACTCCTCTGGGCTTTTGCTCCTTTTCTTATGGGGAAACTGACATGCCCTTAAGACAGTCAGTACCGGGGAACGCTGTTTCCCGTAGTTTCTTTTATCATGTTGCGGCTTTAGTGCAACATGACACAAGAGGGCACTGTAAGCTAAGTTACAGCTCTCTTGGGTCTCTAGCCTTCGACAGGCCCTAGATACTCTTTTAGGATGGTATTTTGATCGGTGCAAGTCATTCAGGGACTGGAATGGTGGCAGCGATCGTTTTGTTTATTTTGAGCTCCTTTTGGCGTTCTGAGCACGTTTTTCGCACTGAACCCAAAATGGTGGCCTGGCTCCCAATATGGCCAGTCCACGAGGCTCCTTTGTCCTGTCCACTGACCGTCTTGCTCCCTTCACCTTCCCCAGGTCGGGCGACCCGGGGCCTTCCTTATTTGGGCATGTACTTTCCCGCGAAACGTGTTTGCTTTCGCGGGCTTCTACATGTCGTTTGTGTGCCTCCAGGGTGTGGGCTGGGATGTCTGGTCCCAATACACATCCTGGGTGCCAGAGAGTCTGGGGTGGTGTGAATGCTTGGGACCACCGTGGTCCGTGATTGGTCCACGTATGGTATGTGTGTTGATGTGCGGATCTCCCATTGGCTCCCCTCCGTTTTGGCGCGAAGGGAACCGTGGATAAGAGGGAGCTGGAAACACCACTGCCATGTCGATCTCCTGAGTTCTCACGATCGAAGGAATACAGGAGCCAAGTATCCTGCAACCACGAGGCTGGACCGAGGAATCGCTGGTGACCCGCTGAAGGAATCCTCCTTTGCACTGCTGTCGTCCTGTGAAACCCTTTCCTCCTTGGATCGAACCAGAAGGCCTGTACTGGTGCTTCGACCTTTGGAATAGCAGGAACAGCTATTCCCGGCGACTTCATCCTCTCCTGCTAAGTAAGCCTTCGGAAGTGTCTCTGGGCCATCCAGTTGACTGACCAGCTTACAAGGGAGTCCTGCTCTTTAACCGCCGCCAGGTTGTGTTGTATTTCGAGTCCTGGTCACTCTCCCACGCTTCGTACGCTTGGCGTTCCCAAGTCTGAAGGGAGGAGTGTACATTTGGCTTGAATACACACGGCCGCTCCGTTGTCCTGCTGCGGCAACAAACTGTGCTAGTTTCGTCGATTGGGACGTCTTTTTGCTCTACACGACTACGAGGCGTTCCCTGCTCTTCTGAACCTGCCAGCGGCTGAAACTAACGTGGAGAAGCCTGGGCCTGCTTGCTTCGGGGACCGGTGAGTAGTTTAGCTAGGATCTGGTCGCCCTCCTGCAGTATCCCATTGCTTTTCCCTGCTGTGTAAAAACAGCACCCTTTTGCCGTACTCGCGCTCTGCTTCTGCTCGCTGTGGAGGCTGCGCTTGAGTTGCGGAACCTGTTCTCCTTCTGCTGTGCACTAACCCGAACTGCCTGACTTCCTCCGAAGAGCTTCCCCTTTTGCCCGTTGGCACCGGCGTGGCAGGTACTTTGAGCACAAGGCTCCACTCTTCGCAGGGCTCGGACTTCCATCTAGTTAGGTGCCTCTGAAGGCGAACTGAGTCTAAAGCGTTATCGCACTGCCTGTTTTCCTTTCCTTTCAGGTGGACTACATATTTTGTGCTTTAAACGCTTGCGACTGTGTATTTGTATATATATTGTGTTGATATGGTATGTGTTGGTTTAGTATTGTGATATTGTGATTTTCTCGCTACGGTCGTTGTTTTAAAGGCCTTAAAATAAATGTGTTTATATTTTTGATATAACACCTGTTTGGAGTAGTTTGTAAGCGCTCTTGCTTTGTGTGCTCATTGCGGGCTTTCAGTCACCCTCACCCCTCTTGAGACCTAGTCTTGACCGCCGCGATCGCTACCTTGATTGGTCTGGCTTGTCCAGAGGTTACCCTGTTCCAAGTAATTAGGTTGGCCTTCTGAACTTCTGCGCCACCAGGACAGAGTTCAGAAATCCGTCTTAACAAATTGGTGTACAGCGGTGGGATACGACTGAAGGTATCCAGTGTTGCGCTCGAACTAAGGCATTTCAGGTTATTCCAAACAGTACACGTAGTGAATTGTTGTAATATAACTTTAAAAAGGCCATAGTCCTATCAAACAGTATGGAAACAAATACCTTGTTAACTTTAAATGCTTCCAAATCAGAAACGCTGAAAAAGATGTGTGCGGAGAGAGGTGTTTCCTCTCAAGGCACAAAATTGGAAATGATCCAGAGAATCGTGGCGTGGCAAGAAGCGCAGCTTGACGCTATAACTTCCGAGGACAGTGCAGAAGGTGGTGGGGCTGCTCTCACTGGCAGAACCGACGGTTCTGCCGCTGCACTGATCCATCGCGACCACGAGGACAGGGAGGATGTAATGTCTAATGTTTCCTCTGCCAGTGTTGATGGGGAGGCTATGCTTGAATTCAAGAAGCAAGAGCTGCGGTTTAGGCAGCAGGAGCTTGAATTCAGCATAGCCAAACTAAAAATCGAACAAGCAGAAAAACAGAAGGACAGGGATCACCAGTTGGAACTGGCCAAGCTTCAGGTTGCAAATGGATCCAAGGGTCCTAGACATGGGTCTGGGGCTTCCTCTCATCCACGGTTTCCGAAAGATCTGCTCAGTGTGTATGAAGAAAGGAATGACATTATGGACTGGCTGAATGCGTTTGAGTATGCATGTGAGGTTCAAGAAGTTGACAATGCTGATAAGATTGCGTGGTTGCTCAGTAGACTGCCCCATTCTGGCTGTAGTGCCATTATGGAAATGTCGAAGGCTGAGCGGGCTGATTTCGCAATGTTAAAGCAAACTCTCATTTTAAAGTTTGGGAAGACTCCGGCCCAATATTTAAAGCGTTTTCGAGAGTATAAGAAAAAGGAAGGTGGTACTTGGGTATCTTATGTCGCTGAATCTTTGAAAAACTTAACTGGCTGGGTTCAAGGTTATAAGGTTTCTACCTTCGAAGGCATGATAAATCTTGTCATGCTGGAACACATTTTTGCTTCTTCTTCCCCGGAGCTTAAGCAGCATTTGGCCGATTCGAAGGAGATAGATCCTAAGAAGCTGGCCATTGCAGCAGACTTATGGGTGTCACATCGAGTGTCCCATAAGGACAAAACTCATCCTGGTAAGCAGGAGGAAGGGAAAAAGTCCAAAGATATGGAGGGTGGGGAATCTGCTAAATCTTCTTCCCATAAGGGCCACAAAAAGAAAAACAAGGGTAAGACACAAGAGAACTCACAGGGTAGTGGAGGTTCGCCTCCAAAACAGAACTCTGGTTACAATAAGCCTCCCTACCTAAACAGACCCACTGGGGCTTGTTTTTCTTGTGGAGCAACTGACCATGTGAAGGGGGATCCCCGTTGTAAGGTTAGACCTTTGGGGGTCCACTCCGCTAATCTGGCCTTCTCCTCCTACGAGGAAGAAGAGATTACAGGATCATCCTTCTCCTCAGACTCATTTCCCAGCGGAATAGAGGCTGAGGTAGTTTTAGTGTCCCTGGGTTCCTGGGAGCCTAAAGTCGCAGAGGCTTATGCTAGGATTCCGGATAATACCAAGAACTACTTTAAAGACAGTGTGCTGATCAATGGAGTGGATACTCCAGCTCTTAGGGATAGTGGGTGCAGTCGCACTGTAGTGGATTCTACCTTGGTAGACTCAGAGGAAGTTGCCAGAGCTACTCTGATGCCCACTAAGTTGGCTGACGGCCCCCTCCGTATGTTTCCTGTGATCCCTGTAAATCTTACTTTAAATGGTACAGCAGTCAGGATTCCAGTGAGCATTCAGAGAAACGTCCCGGGAAAGGTCTTGTTGGGTAATGATCTCAGAGCTTTAGGGCTCGTAGGAGACACTGCCGAAAGACCCTACACACGGTCTCAAGCACGGGCAGCATTGGCCAAGTCCAATACGCCGCCCCAGCCGAAGGGGAAACCCAAGGCGAAAGGAGTCTACAAGTCAAGACGAGGGAAAGAGAATATTCCCCCGAGCTCGCCTACCACTGCGGTGGAGGAAGTTGGTCAATCGCCCGGGCCTGACGAGGAGGTGGCGATGCCTGAAGTATTCAACCCCAACGATCATCCTGAACTAAAAGACTTGTTAGTTGAAGGAGGTCCTGATAGGGACGAATTCAGTAAAGGCCAACGTGAGTGCCCATCTCTGGAAGGCCTAAGGAGACAGGCCTGCGCCCAGCTTGAGGGTGAACCTCCTGGGACGCATAGGATTTATTGGGAAGGTGGACTCCTGTATAGCGAGCCCACAGAGTCTACAGAAGGAGACCATAGGAGGTTGGTGGTTCCCCTTGCTGTTAGGCCCTTCCTCCTGCAGTTGGCGCATGAAGTTCCCCTTGCTGGTCACCTCGGTATGAGGAAGACCAAGCAAAGGTTATCCATGCACTTCTACTGGCCCAAGATGGGGGAGCAAGTAGAAAGTCACTGCAGGAGTTGTGCCGCCTGCCAGTTGTCTGGTAAGGTTGGCGCGACAATCCAAGCTCCGTTGGTACCGCTCCCAGTTGTGGGGGTACCATTTGAAAGGGTAGGGATCGACATGGTTGGTCCCCTTGACCCGCAAACATCCTCAGGCAATAGGTTTATCCTGGTGCTGGTCGACCATGCAACCAGGTATCCTGAGGCCATCCCATTGAAAACTGTAACTGCCAAGTCCGTTGCAGAAGCTTTACTCGGCAGATTTACTAGGGTTGGCTTCCCTAAAGAAGTTGTGCCGGATGATGGCAGCAACTTTATGTCGAAGTATAGGCAGGCTATGTGGATAGAATGCAGGGTCACCTACAGGTTCTCTTCTGCATACCACCCCCAGACCAATGGTCTGGGGGGGCATTTTAACAGGACGTTAAAGAGCATGATTGGGGCTCTGGAGGAGCCTCAGAGAAGAAAATGGGATCTTCTTGTTTCATGCTTACTGTTTGCCTACCGAGAGGTACCACAGGAGGGTGTTGGCTTCAGCCCCTTCGAACTTCTGTTCGGTCATCCCGTACGGGGACCCTTAGCCATCGTCAAGGAGGGATGGGAGATGCCCACTCCCCCTGTTACTACCAATGTAGTTGATTATGTGCTAGGGCTCAGAAAACGGATGGTACTTCTGATGGGCTTGGCTAGTGATAAATTGAAGGCAGGGCAAGCACTGGTGAAACATTGGTACGACCAGAAAGCTTCCCTCATCAACTTTACACTTGGTCAGCAAGTCCTGATCACGAATCTCATAAGGCCTCGAGCTTTACAGGACAAATGGTCAGGCCCTTACCCAGTGGTGGAGCCCCTGGGTGAGGTTAACTATTCAGTGGACCTTGGAAAGCCTGGACAGGCTCCAAAAGTGTTTCCCGTGAATAGGCTGAAGGCTTTCGTCCCAAGCGGCGAAATCGCAGCACTGCTATTGGCTTCAGACGTTGAGAAAGAGGAGTCTGAACCTCTCCCCGACCTGTTCCCAAGCAGTTCTTCAGTTAGCTCTTTTGAGGGTGTCCGAGTGGCCCCTCACCAAAATGGACAAGGCTCAGTGGTTTACCTTGGACATGAAGTAGGTGGAGGGAGGAGACAGCCTCTATCCAGTAAGGTACAAGCAGTACAAGACTGGCCTACCCCCACTACGCAAACCCAATAGAGAGCCTTTTTAGCACTCACGGGGTATTACCGCAATTTTGTGGCAGACTATGGCACCATAGCTGCTCCTCTGACTGCCCTCACAACTCCGAAGAAACCCAAGAAAGTAACTTGGACCGACGAGTGTGAGAAGGCCTTCAATGGCTTAAAAGACTCCTTGTGCCAGGCCCCTGTGCTCAGGGCCCCTGATTATCAAAGACCTTTTATCGTGCAGACGGATGCCTCTGACACTGGGATAGGAGCTGTACTATCACAAGTAGATGAGAAGGGTAAGGAACACCCTATCGGTTTTATTAGTCGCCAGCTTAAGGACAGAGAGCTCAGATGGTCCACGGTAGAGAAAGAATGTTTCTCTGTTGTGTGGGCCCTAAGGAAGCTGAGGCCCTACCTCTATGGGACCCACTTCACTGTGCAGACTGACCATAAGCCGTTAAAGTGGCTAATGAACATGAAGGGGGAGAATCCAAAGTTGCTTAGGTGGTCCATAAGTCTACAAGGCTTCGACTTCACCATTGAGCATAGGCCAGGTGTCCAACATAGCAATGCTGATGGGTTGTCCAGAATGTTTTACCGACCTGAACAAGAGACTCATCCAGGGGTGGATTAGTTCCCCCTGTCCATAGTCTGGGAGGGGCGAGTGTTAGGAAAGATTTCATAATTGTAGGTAATTTTCCTTCCATGTGGCAACCCCTAAACTTTTTTGCTGTTGTTTTTCACCTTGTTCATTACTTTGCCAGAGAAGTGCAGCCTTCTGCCGCACTCCTCTGGGCTTTCGCTCCTTTTCTTATGGGGAAACTGACATGCCCTTAAGACAGTCAGTACCGGGGAACGCTGTTTCCCGTAGTTTCTTTTATCATGTTGCGGCTTTAGTGCAACATGACACAAGAGGGCACTGTAAGCTAAGTTACAGCTCTCTTGGGTCTCTAGCCTTCGACAGGCCCTAGATACTCTTTTAGGATGGTATTTTGATCGGTGCAAGTCATTCAGGGACTGGAATGGTGGCAGCGATCGTTTTGTTTATTTTGAGCTCCTTTTGGCGTTCTGAGCACGTTTTTCGCACTGAACCCAAAATGGTGGCCTGGCTCCCAATATGGCCAGTCCACGAGGCTCCTTTGTCCTGTCCACTGACCGTCTTGCTCCCTTCACCTTCCCCAGGTCGGGTGACCCGGGGCCTTCCTTATTTGGGCATGTACTTTCCCGCGAAACGTGGTTGCTTTCGCGGGCTTCTACATGTCGTTTGTGTGCCTCCAGGGTGTGGGCTGGGATGTCTGGTCCCAATACACATCCTGGGTGCCAGAGAGTCTGGGGTGGTGTGAATGCCTGGGACCACCGTGGTCCGTGATTGGTCCACGTATGGTATGTGTGTTGATGTGCGGATCTCCCATTGGCTCCCCTCCGTTTTGGCGCGAAGGGAACCGTGGATAAGAGGGAGCTGGAAACACCACTGCCATGTCGATCTCCTGAGTTCTCACGAACGAAGGAATACAGGAGCCAAGTATCCTGCAACCACGAGGCTGGACCGAGGAATCGCTGGTGACCCGCTGAAGGAATCCTCCTTTGCACTGCTGTCGTCCTGTGAAACCCTTTCCTCCTTGGATCGAACCAGAAGGCCTGTACTGGTGCTTCGACCTTTGAAATAGCAGGAACAGCTATTCCCGGCGACTTCATCCTCTCCTGCTAAGTAAGCCTTCGGAAGTGTCTCTGGGCCATCCAGTTGACTGACCAGCTTACAAGGGAGTCCTGCTCTGTAACCGCCGCCAGGTTGTGTTGTATTTCGAGTCCTGGTCACTCTCCCACGCTTCGTACGCTTGGCGTTCCCAAGTCTGAAGGGAGGAGTGTACATTTGGCTTGAATACACACGGCCGCTCCGTTGTCCTGCTGCGGCAACAAACTGTGCTAGTTTCGTCGATTGGGACGTCTTTTTGCTCTACACGACTACGAGGCGTTCCCTGCTCTTCTGAACCTGCCAGCTGCTGAAACTAACGTGGAGAAGCCTGGGCCTGCTTGCTTCGGGGACCGGTGAGTAGTTTAGCTAGGATCTGGTCGCCCTCCTGCAGTATCCCATTGCTTTTCCCTGCTGTGTAAAAACAGCACCCTTTTGCCGTACTCGCGCTCTGCTTCTGCTCGCTGTGGAGGCTGCGCTTGAGTTGCGGAACCTGTTCTCCTTCTGCTGTGCACTAACCCGAACTGCCTGACTTCCTCCGAAGAGCTTCCCCTTTTGTCCGTTGGCACCGGCGTGGCAGGTACTTTGAGCACAAGGCTCCACTCTTCGCAGGGCTCGGACTTCCATCTAGTTAGGTGCCTCTGAAGGCGAACTGAGTCTAAAGCGTTATTGCACTGCCTGTTTTCCTTTCCTTTCAGGTGGACTACATATTTCGTGCTTTAAACGCTTGCGACTGTGTATTTGTATATATATTGTGTTGATATGGTATGTGTTGGTTTAGTATTGTGATATTGTGATTTTCTCGCTACGGTCGTTGTTTTAAAGGCCTTAAAATAAATGTGTTTATATTTTTGATATAACACCTGTTTGGAGTAGTTTGTAAGCGCTCTTGCTTTGTGTGCTCATTGCGGGCTTTCAGTCACCCTCACCCCTCTTGAGACCTAGTCTTGACCGCCGCGATCGCTACCTTGATTGGTCTGGCTTGTCCAGAGGTTACCCTGTTCCAAGTAATTAGGTTGGCCTTCTGAACTTCTGCGCCACCAGGACAGAGTTCAGAAATCCGTCTTAACAGTAATGTTTAGTTCAAAGCCTTGCATTTATCACTTTTTTATTTTACTACACTCTGCTCCTTCCTCTCCGATCGACCCTCCCAGGTCCAACTTGAGTCCTTCCGCTCCTATATCTCTATCTCTACCTGTGTTGTTCCCCAGGGGACTAACCTCTCTCCCTGGTGGTTCAACCAATACTTGGCACTTCTTGTCCACCGCATTGCCGTTCTCTGCCCCAACTTTCAGTGCTATGCGGATGACACTCAACTCATTTTCAGGCTCCCTTCTGCCACTTCTTCTCCTTTTCTCATCTCTGACTGACCATCCAGGAGTGGTGTGCAGCCAATGATCTCTGCCTTAATGCCAGTAAGATCGAGATTCTCCTCATCGGCACACCGGCTGCCTCCTTTCCTGTCACTCTCTGGCCAGCCTCTCTTGGCCCTCTTCCTGCTCCCACCTGTGAGGCTAAAAACCTTGGGGTCATCTTCGACTCCACACTTTCCTTCTCTCCTCACATCTCTGACGTCTTTAAGAAGTCACACTACCAGCTGCACCTCCTCTGAGGTATTCTTCCTTTCCTCGCCTTCCCCCAGAAGCTCACTGTCTCCAGAGCTCTGGTTCTCTGTAGGCTGGACTACTGCAACAGCCTCTTCCTAAATCTGCCTGCCTCTACTCTCCACCCTCTGCAACTCATTCAAAATAGGACTGCAAGACTTGTCCTTGGCCTCAAGCCCAGGGATCACATCTCTCCAGGACTGTAATCTCTGCACTGGCTCCCAGGGCGGCAATGATTAAGTTCAAAACCCTCTGCATTGTCCACAAGTCCTTCTGGGGCCTGAGACCTGAATACTTTCATCTCTCTCTTCCTAAATATCTTCCTTCTCGAGCTCTTCGCTCATCCGCCACCAACTCACTCAGGGTTAGTCGCTTCTCCAAGCAGCGAGTTGGTGGTAGATCTTCTTCTTCTGCTGGGTCTCTCTCTGGAACAGCCTCCCTGAAACTTGAAGAGAACCATCTCTGGTTCCCGAAGCACCTTGAGACCTTCCTCTTTGCTTTTGCTTTCTCTCCTCCTCTCCCCTGCTGATCTCCTGGCTGAATCTGTAATTGCACTGGTTACCCGCCTACCCTCTGATCTCAGGCCCAGGTCCCAACCCCACCAGTTGCACACCTGCGCTGCCCCCCTGGCAACCATTGCACTTGGGGACTCTTTCTGTATCCCTACAGCCCCTACTAGCACTTGTCGCCTGATGTCTGCACTTACCCTGCACTTGCCACCAGCTGGCCGCACTTTTATTTATTGTCTATATTTTCTTACTGTTATCCTGTGTACTGCACTGCCCCCTCCCCTTTCCCCCTGCACTTTTTTCCCTTCCCCCCTCCCCTGCACTTGCGCAATCTCAATGTCACCTGGCCTAGTAGGATTGTTGTCTGTCTTCCCCCTGTTTCCCCTCCCTTGCCTCGTTGCGCCTTGAAACACTTGTTTATAGGAGCGTTATAAATGCCATATCATATCATCTCCGCCAGAATTACATTTTTGTTACTACCAACATTATCTTTTCACTTATACTCAAGAAGTAAATGCAGCAGAATATATACTTAGAATGTAATTTGTAAGGGCCCCCAGTCAGTTGACGCACCTTTTGCAGAAATATGTGTTCAAGCAACTTTACCTGTCATTTATTGTTTGATATATTGAACCATTTTATTAAACATGATGTGAAAAAACACTATATTCCCACAAAAAATAAACATACTTTAAATTACAGAAACCAAAATTGTGATTTTTAGGTTTGAGAAAATAGTTGTAGGCAGCCTGCTTCAATAAGTCACCCTTAGAGGTGTGAATGGTCCCCCATCTCCCTGGTCATTTGTACTTTTATGACTGTGAGGCATAAATCCTAGTCTAGGGCAAGAAAACAAATCCTGGCCAGGTATCCTGCAATTCAGCCTCTCAGAATGATATCTCTGAGGTTGCAGCTGCATGTTTACAGTGACATCCGCCCTCTCACCCCCTCAGTTACCAGTAGTGTATAACACCACTGACATGGCCTTCTATCTAGGGGGGAGGCAGAGGCTGGCTCTGGGGGGGCCTGGCCCCCTTGGCCCCCCCTGCTGGAGCCGCGCCTGCCCCTGATCCTTCAACGTTCATAATAAGACGGCTGGTTGTGGCCTATTTTAACTCCAAACCTAATTGCAGAGTAATTCCTGGCCTACGAGTCCATTATATCAGTGTCCAAATGTCTTTGTGTGCATTTTATTTTATGTAAATGGCCAATGAGTGTGGAGGGACAAACAGCCTGGACATGGGGCCTACCCGCTCATTTGTACACAGGTTCAGAGAAATGTGCAGGCCACAAACATGTACAAAGACATATGCAGAAGCATAAGTCCGCACACGCACACATGCTCTATGCAGTCCTCGAGAATCTGACAAAACGTCAATGAACGGTCTAATTGTACAGCTTCCATGTCTCCCTCCTGGGGCAATGACGTGTGCTGCCAGACTGTGAATTGGCGCCATTCTACGGTAAACAGAGTATGCCCGGCATTCAACAGAACGTGTTATCAATAACCACCCTTATATGCACCTGTTCCATTCTGCTCGTGTGTCTGCTGTTTGTTTTGTTGTTCTTATTTAAATCCCGAGGAGAGAGAGTGAAGAAGCCCTGCTCTCGTCCAGACGACATAAGAGAGATAAAGCAGCCCCTGGAGGCCTTAACGACCAGCAATAATGCCAAATCGTAGAGGAGCATGTTTCAACACCGCTGTCATCTTGTAAATTCGGGAGATGGGAGGGGAGTCGCGCGGGGAGTTGAGCTGAAGGAGAGAGAGAGAGAGAGAAAGAGAGAGAGAGAGAGAGAGAGCGAGCGAGCAGCATTATAAGCGTTGGTGATTCAGCGCCGATCACTGCCTGTCCCTGCAGAAGGGCGACATGACAGGAAACTGCGTGTCAAGGCCATTCTCAACAGGGGGCGGGGCGATGAAACTATGCTGACTGAGCAGAGCACATTGCAGCCTCCTCCCCCCGCAACCCCCTACCCCCACCAACCCATTCTTTGCATAATCAACAGGAGATAACTAAAAGAAACGTTGAGAACTTACAATATAATATCAAGTTCATCTTGCATGACAAAGAAATTATGTGTCATATGGAAATTGAGGCATAAGAAAGTACAAAGTCGGATCAGACATGCTCGGATCATCAGCTGATATGCTGATGTAAAGAACCGTGATGCAAACTCCAATAATCACAGAGCACATGTTATCTTTGGTACAGGTGCTGTGCACGGCCTACCTGGGTCACGCCCTTTGCCCCCTTTAGTCACTCCAGCATGATAACACATGTAGCGGCATCACGCTTAAAAGAACAGTGCGAATACTGTAACATTCCCTTTATCATAACAAAAATACTTATCTTTTAAACATACAATGTACATCATACACCAATACTTTCATTTGGAAAACATCACCTTAATATGTCATATACTATGTACCGCTCAAGGCGTTTGGGGCTGGTACGTGTTGTCCTCTTAGTGAAGCGCGACTCTTGAACAGGATCTCTTGTTCTTGACAAGGTTTTATGCATGTATCCTCACGGCTTCCCCTGCTTCCGCTTCCGCTGGCTCTTCCTGCTGCAAAGGCACTGCTTCATGCCCAGACCTGTCCTCTTGATCTCCTCGGCAATCGCCACTCACATTCTGGGCAGATCCAATGTTCAGGAAGTTATTTCCTGTACAGTTTCTTAAAGAAGCTTGTATTGCGGGTCTCCCCTTTGGAGGCAATGGTCATGGAACTCTTTTGCCCTATCATTTTGAATGTGTCTGGTTCATAGGTGAGGCTCATCTTCCCTGAATGTTTGCGATTTTTCTCAAGTATGATGTCTCCATTGTGTATCTTCTTATCATGTGGGCATCTACGAATACTTTCTCGAGTGTTCCTAGCAGCTCTCTCATCCCCAGTTGCCATATCATCAATATCTCAAATGCTCCTTGAAAAATTATGTGGAATTAATACATGGAGACATCTTCACAGGAGCCACTCCAGCTGAAGAATGAGGCGTGGATAGATGTTCGATTCGATAGGGCCCATTCAATGCTCATCCCCTGCCCCTGTGCAATCCTGAGCACCATGCTGAGTGTCCTTATGCACCGTTCTGCGTCACTATTGGCATGCGCCCACACAGGGGTGATTCGTTGATGAGAAATCTCATGATCCACTTGGAACTTTTGAAACTCACACCCTTGAAACAGAGTACCATTGTCTGGCAAAAGCTCTACGAGAAATCCATCAGTCACAAACATCTTCTCCAACACTGGAATGGGATCACACGCTGACGTGACTAAACAAACTTGACTTCTGAGTAGCCAGACCATTGGAGCACCAATTGGTTGTTACCAGACTGGCAACCTATGAGTTCTGTTTGTGGGTGCCTTCGCCCACCAGGACTGGCCTGACGGACGTACCAGCACTCGTGAGCAGAGTATGTCGGATGCACGGCAGCATTCTGAATGGTGCCGGTGCAACCAACCTCCCCATTCCCATTTGAGCCCTATGCGGCTGGGAATGGGAAGCATTTTTTTCTGGAGCCCGCGAATGGGCAATTACTGGGTCCGGCAAGTCCGTAATGACCCGGTAATTGCCCATTCGCGGGCGTCAGAAAAAAAATGATACCGTCAGCAGCCGTGCCGGTTTTACTGGCATGGCTACCACCAGTATTATAATGAGGCCCAGTGTCTCTCTGCACTTGTAGATCCAAAGTCAATGCTCCTGCACTCCCAAGGGGCTACAACTCCTTTGTTCTGATTGGATGGACTGCAATTAGGGACTTGCAGTGCTGGCGCTGCCGCCTGACACCACATTCAGTTCTGGTTGTTTTTATCAACTCAACTGCCCCGCAGCGGAAACCACACCTTTTGGCGGACTCACTTCTTTGGGATCACAATTTGCGAGTCTTTTAAAAGTAGTGCCTCAGGGGCTATGTCAGACCATGTTTTACTTTGAACTCCTCTAACTGCTTTTGCTTCAAGAGTTGCGCCATCAAGCGATTGAGGTACCCGACTCCACGCTCTGCTCTCAATTGCTTGGATGAGAAGTTGAAAACACGTATCTCCCACTGAAGCCTCAGCAATTTGACAGTGGCCTTGATTTCAGAATGGCAGCTTTGGTAACCATGTTCTCATGTTCCGTTTCACGCTCTTCCTCGACACGCTGTGAAGCTTGTAACGATGGCTGCCGGGACAGATATTCACCCGGGTTACCTCCACACCTGTACAGGTCACATTGTATTCCATTCACCTTTCACTCCTTGCCTGCGGATGCAAGGACTTCATTATGGGTATTAAAGGGGTGTGATCCGTTATTATGGAAGTGGGCTTGGTAGTGTGGACAGCCCCACAGCATTGCCAATGCTTCTCATTTGATTTGGGCATATTTTTGCTCCATTGTCGACCGAGTACAGCTAGCATATACCATAGGACATTCCAGACCTCTGGGATCTACCCGCATAAGGACAGCGCCAAGGCCAAAAGGGCTTGCATCCACTACTATCTCCTGCAGTAGTGACCATTTCAGGGAAAATCCTCATCTCTGACACAGTCTTTGGGGGCAGGCATGTCATGGATAGCTTGGACTCTCTTCAGAACCAGACATTTCTCGGGCTTGAAATATGTAGCCAAAAGACTTTTGCTGTGACATAGAACTATGCCTTATTTTTCTGGGATCCATGCTGGACATCTTCATAGAAAGCTCATTTTAGGAGAATTGGTGTCGACCCCACCCAAATATCTACACTCTGACCGTGCAGTGTTTCAATGAGCAAGGACTGTATACATGTTGACAGTGAGAGAGCCATAACATTCAATTAGGACCTGCACATTAGTGCTTTGAATCTTCAGTACACATCCTGGCTGCCTTTTCTGCTTTCTTCTTGAAATGAAAAAAGTCTCGCTCGTTTTCTTTATGTTCCCTTACATGAGCGTCCTGCGAGATCTCAACCTGATCCATTATTGGGCGTCTCATGTTAGAGGATTGGCACCGTCTGTTCGGTGCCTGTGGGAATTGGGCATGACATATTGGGAGAAATAGTTTGTTCGGCCACAATGTCCGCGTGTATGACCTTTAGCTGTGCACACTTCCATGTGAGTTGGCACAGTTCCACTGTACCTACAGTTTTCATCCATACCACTGGGACGCTAGGATTGGCAGCATTGGCATGCTTGCCCATGTTAGGACGAGTTTTTATGATTGCACAGGCTTCTTTGATCTTGACAACTTGTATGGCTAAATCCATTTGGATGGCTCCTTCTCACGCCTGCTTATGGGATATTCCTAATTCAAGTATACTTGTTAGTGTGACTCGTGGTTCGCTCAAGACTTTCTTTTCTGAGTTTTACAGAAAAACATCCTAGAATAATTTGTGTCATTATTGCGTCCTCTACATTTATCAGAGTGCAACTAAAACGTGCATAAAAGGCATCCAGCGTTTCATCTTCACTTCACTTAGCGACACGCAATACAAGCCGCTCATGGTCAGCTGAAGCATCTACCAAAGTCAGAGTTTTTAATATGCGATGAAGCAGTGGGCGTACCATATATGAAGTAGAGTGGATCTTTCAGCAAAGTCATTGGGCCTCATTACAAATCAGCCGGTCCGGAAATAACGGTGGCAGTAAATGCGCCACCACTGTTGTTCCCGGACTGGCTGATTCCGAGTCCTGCAGGCGGGAGGTGTCACTCCCGCCAGGTCTGACCTGGCAGAAGTAACACCACCCGCCTGCAGGCGGACATGGAAACACTGGTTCTGTCATAGACGGAACCAGTGTTTCCATGGTCCCCATTCCCATGGAGTCATGGGACTCCATGGGAATTTACAGAATTCCACCTCCAGAATTTCCGGGTCACTGGGGTTGTAATGCCCTGGTGATTCTGGCAATCACAGAGGCAGAATGGTTTTACCTGTCTGGCGACAGCCTGCCAGTTTTTCCGGCACGGCTACCGCCAGACTCGTAATGAGGCCCATTGTCTTCTCTGGTGGCATCAACTGCATCTCCAGTCTTTCCAGCCCGAGTGCGCTCCTCAGGCCTTGACTGGACAGCATCCCTGGGACATTACATTCTGATGAAGGAATTAGAGTGCCATGCTGCCTGGCTGTCATAGCCCGCCTCTGGACTGTGCCTGCTTATTCTTGTATTAAAAAAAAATGCAGCCATTGGAACGCGAGGTGCATGCGCACTTCATGTCAGAGCCGCAACCGCAATATGGCTCATAACCGTGAGAGACGATGCACTCAATGGTATTTCCAAGTGGCATAACAGAGAGCCACGCCCTCCTACTTCATCGGAGGAGGAGGCTCGATCCGCTCCTTCCAGGATAGGCTGGAACCTCCAATGCACTGCAGAGAAAGTGACGCACCTCGGCTTTATTTCGTTGGGGGGGAAATATGGTCTGACGAGCGCAGGTGCATCGTCTCGCGAGGATCACCCTTCATCGTCACTGTTGTGATACTTCGAATAATGGCTGGTCGTTGATGAGCCGATGTCAAGAGTTGTGATACACACTACAAAAATCACATACTATATGGTATCTTTGGAATGGGTGCTGCGGATGGACTACCTGGGGAACGCCTTGCGTTACTTCAGCATTATGACGTATATATCGGCATAACGCCCAAAGGAACCGTGTAAATACTGTAAGAGTGCTCAGCAGCACACAGCTAAATAAACACAAAGGTCGTGGTGATACAATGAATGATTTGAAGTGAGCGAGTTTTAACAAATGTTATGTCACTGCGATTTATATGCGCTCCGCTGCTATTTACATGGCCTCCATTTACTCAGCTGGATCTGGAAAAGGGCAGTGAGTTTTGTTACTGGGGGGGTGAACATGCAAAGAGAGCTTTGCTGCTGCATTGATGTGTGCAGTAACTCCCCTCAGCCCAGCCTGTATAGACAAACGTCTATAGGGGATCCCTATTAAAAGCATAGAGGATTGTGTGTATGGAAGGGAGTCTTGTGAGCCTGTGGTCCTAGGATGCATTGACCGGGGCTGTGCTAAGTTGGTTGTAGAGGTACAGGGCTCTGTTGCTTCATATCTGTTGGTAGCAGTGTTCCAATAGCACTTCTGTGTGGCCTAAAAGCTATACATATTGGGCCTGATTCATGGAACGTTTTCCATGAATCAGGCCCATTATGTGCTTGCATGTAGAAATTAACAGGGTAATTCATAGAATCCAGCGCACAAGTAGCGCACGCGGCTGGCGCACAGCGTGCGCCTGCGATAGTCTGCGCCAGGCACGTGCGCTAAAACTGATTTCTGCGCACAGCGTATTCATGGATTTCATGCTCCCAAACCAGCCGTGGCGCAGAGAATCGCAGCGAGCCTGCAGCAGCACCAGTAACGCCCCCAAGAACGCCCTCGCGCAAGGAAAAGCCATCAAAATCGCTAAATCATCGCTAAGGGCTGCGCTAACCCTGGACCACTTCACAGGGCAGGCAAACAAGGAAAGCAAAGCGGGCAATCTTCAAATCAGGAGTACGCGGGAAGTTCTACACGCGACTAGGCAGGGAACGTGAATTACAGGGGTACGCGGGAATTATCACACGCGAACAGCCAGGGAACGCGTATTACAGGGGTACGCGTGAAGTAGAACACGCGATAGGCCAGGGAACGTGTATTACAGGGGTACGCGTGAAGTAGAACACGCGATAGGCCAGGGAACGTGTATTACAGGGGTACGCGGGAATCATCACACGCGAACAGCCAGGGTGCGTGTATTACAGGGGTAGCGGGAAGTTCAACACGCGATTGGCCAGGGTACGTGTATTACAGGGGTACGCGTGAAGTAGAACACGCGATAGGCCAGGGAACGTGTATTACAGGGGTACGCGGGAATTATCACACGCGAACAGCCAGGGTGCGTGTATTACAGGGGTAGCGGGAAGTTCAACACGCGATTGGCCAGGGAACGTGTATTACAGGGGTACGCGTGAAGTAGAACACGCGATAGGCCAGGGAACGTGTATTACAGGGGTACGCGGGAATTATCGCACGCGAATAGGCTGGGTGGGCCCTCACAGGTGTACCCTGTACACCCTCCACGGCCCCTGCAGGCAGCCCACAAAACAGGGGACTACCCTGCACACCTGATCATGTCCCCCTGCACCCCCATCCACCAGGGGCACCCTCCACCAGGCCCCCACCCATGTCTCCCACCCCCCCCACCCCCCAGCAGTGCAGGGGCACCTGCCAGCAGGCCCCCACCCATGTCTCCCACCACCCCCACCCCCCATCCACCAGGGGCACCCTCCACCAGGCCCCCACCCATGTCTCCCACCACCCCCACCCACCAGCACTGTGGGGCACGTGGCCAGCAGGCAGTCAGGCAGCAGCAGATGGCAGGTGGGAGCGTGCTCAGGGCTCTGGGGGACTGTAATTTGGCCTCCTGGCCAGGAGCGTGGTCTTTCGTGTTTGAACGCGTGGACAGCCTGATAGGGAGTGATTTTGCACGTGAAAATCCCACACTCAGCGAATCGCGCGAAAACCCGTCACCAGCATATGTGCGTCTATAGTTACCTGCACGTGCAGTGTCAAAGCGTGTGATTGGTGAAAATGGATCTACACGCAGGAGTGACAAAGCGTGTGATTGGTGAAAATGGATCTACACACAGGAGTGACAAAGCGTGTGATTGGTGAAAATGGATCTACACGCAGGAGTGACAAAGCGTGTGATTGGTGAAAAGTGAGCTACACGCAGGAGTGTCAAAGCGTGTGATTGGTGAAAAAGGATCCACACGCAGAAGTGACAAAGCGTGTGATTGGTGAACATGGGCCAAGCACGTACACGCCGTAAGTGACGCTGTACGTGTGGGCCTGTATATAAGGTAGTGTAGAACACCATTTCCTTGTACGTGCTTTTCGTGGAGAGCGAGTGGGTGAATTCTGTACTTCTTGTCGTTTCACACGCGATTTACTTCACGGCGTTTCCAGTTCGTACTCCCTGTTACCTCTGACAGCTTTTTCTCTTTTTCCTCTTGTACTGGTTTACCTGGGCCTGTTCCCTCAAACAGTGTCCCCTTCTACTGTTGTCCTGTCTCCTCAGACAGCGTACACATCTTCTTTTGGCGGGGGTGTTGCCAACCAAACGCGCTCATTTTTACGCTCTTTTACCTGGCAGACGGTGAGTCACGCACGTATCTAACTTCTGTGCTTGCCCCGTGTGTAGCCTACCCCTTCAGAGGTCATTCTAGGCTGCGTGTGACACGCATACGTTCATTTTAGTGTTACTGGATGCCACAGCGTAGTGCAGGGTTTTCCATCAGCACACGTGGTCTAGGAGGGGTATTGTGCACGTTCCTTAACTTTTTTGGGGTGCCTGTGCGTTGCGTGACCCGTCATCTTTCCCCAGGGGTGTCATATAGCCTTGCCACTGCACTAGGGTACGAATACCATCTGGTACCCAACCCCTTTGACACCCAATTGCCCAGGACAATTGTGCACACCGACTCCCATACGCACAATAACATCAGTGCCATGGTTGGGAGGCGTGCAAGCCGTAAGGGTGGCAAAGGTGGCCGAGCCACACGTGGTGGCCGTGGAGGATCCACTAGGGGACGTGGTTGTGACTTGCAGGGTGCCCCTGTCCCCCCCAGTCTGGAGGACCAGTCAGGGACACCCATGCCCCCCCCCCCCCAGTTGAGGGTCATGTGGCTGATACCAACCCTGATCAGCCCTTGTCGGACCAGCCCATTGTGGCACCAGACCTGTCCGAGGGTGATCCCATCGCTGACATCCAGGTCAGCAGGTCCACTGTACGTGCACCGGTGCACATTGGTGTCATCAGGGCACGCACATCTATGCCAGATAGGTCATCTGCTGGCCCCCGTAGCCAGGGTGTGGCTCCATCCACCCCACCTCTCATACACCCTGCCAAGACTGTGTCGGTCCTAGTTCATGCACCTCAGATCAGGCCTGACCCCATCCCTCTACCCCCAATGCCTGCACCTACTCCCATGCTGAGTGTGCAATCCCACACACCCAGTACTGAGTCCACCACGGCTCCTGCCCCTAGTGTCCACAGCGGCGTAGGACACTCTGGATCCCCACCCCCTTCCAAGCGCAAGAGGAAGAGTGCACGTCCGGCACAGGCTGATGCCCCAGGCACGGCTGCACAGTCCGGCCCATCAAGGAAGCCAAGCTTCACAGACGCCGAACTGAATGCACTTGTTCAGTATGTGTCAGATCATGATAGGGAAATGGTCATCGTTGCAGGGTCCAAGACCACACATGCCAGACGCCAGGCACACTGGCAGACCATTGCTGACAGAATAAGTGCCCTTGGAGTAGTGAGGCGCACAGCTAGTGATTGCCAGAAGCGCTGGAATGACCTTAAGCGCAGGGCAAAGGATAAGCTGGCCTCAAGTCATGCCGCAACCTTGGTGACTGGAGGTGGGTCCCCAGCACAGGAAATAGAACTCACACCACACGAGTCCGTAGCTGGATCCTACGTCACCGAGGGACAACTCCAAGGTGTGGGAGATCTCCCTGATTACGAGGCATCATCCGGTGAGTGCACATGCATGTGTGTATCATCCATGTGCATGGTGTGTGTGTGAAGCATTCATGTTGGGTGCCTGTCAAGGGGGTGTGTGGCAGAGTTGACAGTGGCACCCATGTGCCTCATCCAGTATGTTCAGTGCAACACCATCTGCCCACAGCACTATCCCTACTGGCAACAGTGCACATATGGCCCTACACCATGGAAGTTGCCCTTGAATTGTCATTTTGTCACTACATTGTTGCTCATACTCCCCTGTCTATTCATCTGATGTCTTACATACCATTCCTATACTTTCCCCCAGCCAATCAAGTTTCATCTTCACATGCCTGACATGCAATGATACCACATGCTAATGCGTCCTCTGTATATAAATGCCAACCAACATGCTGTCATACTGTGGATGTTGCCTTGACATCCACCTCCTACCTGTGTGCTTTGGTACCGTCTGGTTTCGAGCCCCATTCCCTCACACTCCATGCTGCTCTTCATGGTCTATCTTCCCTGACTTCTACAGTTCAGACCATCGTGCCCTACTCACGACACCTGCTTGCTAACAGTCAAATGAGGGCACCCTGCCCTCCAATGCGACCCACCCTATTGCTGACAAGTGCATCTGAGCCTACTCAAAGCTAACTCTCACTGACATCTGCTCATACATGCCTTTGCCTGTCCCATAGACCCTTCACATGGTCCCTGTCCTCTCTCCTTGCTCCTCTTCCACCATCAATGGTGGGACCCGTTGGGGTGTACTCCTGGCCTCCTTCCAATCCTCAGAGGCCACAATTGATGTGCATGGTAATGGGAGCATCTCAGTCCAAGGCCCTTAGGCCAACCTCATTCTCCTTGAGAAATGATACCCACATCTCATCAACTTCCTTTCCTCTCCTGCTGTCCCCCCTCCTCTCTCCTCATCAATCCTGCACTGCCTCCCTGCACCCTCCCATGATCCTTCTCCGCCTCCCACTCCAACTCCTACACATGCTGCACCTCTGATCTCTAGCACTGCCCGTAAGTCCTACAAGGCTGTCAACCTCCTCCACAATTACACTCCTTTCACTGCGGCTGCATCAGGCATTCCTCCGATATCTGTCACTTACATGAGGTTATGCACCTTGACATCCTTGGTCTCATGGAAACATGTCTGACGGCCAGCTCTGTCTGCATCCTTCACACACTCCTACCTGATGTTCAGGAGACCCTCTCCTTGGCCCGCCACTACTGTGCAGGGGGGGTGTGCCCTTGGCTTCCCTGAGGGTATTCCTGCCACTGTCACTCCTACTTAGACCTACTCCACTCTGGAATGGCTTGTGTGACGTCTCTCTCTACCACACCTTGACATTCACAAACTGTGCGTACTGTGTCTGGGAAAACTGGTCAAATGTACTACTTCCTTTCTGAGTGTCCTCACCTCTCCTCCTCACTCATGTCCCCAGACACAGAAATCCTCTTCCTTGGTGCTGTACGCATCCACCTGCATGCTTGTTGACCCCCCCACGTGACCTTTCTGTGACCTCAGCAACTCCCTCTCACCCTCTAGACTCCCGTCTGTCCCTACTCATTCTGCAGGGCACACTCTTGATGCTCTGATCTCATCTGACTTTCCCCTCTCCGTCCATCTCTGCACTCCTCTCTCCTGGAGTGATCACATTCTCCTCTCCTCCCAGCTCACCCTCACCACCCCACAGGCAAAGCCACCCTCACCACTGTCACACACCTTCTTGGTATTCCAACCCATGAAGTGTGTGTCAGTCGAGGCTTATGCTGCCAAAATCTCCCCCCCATCCAGCTCCCCCTTAGGCTCACTCCCATCCTGACAGGGCCCACTCCATGCTCCACTCTATGTCAGGTACACTGGATGTCTTTGCCACGGTCATGACCACCTGTCTGAAGCCCCATGCCAATGCAGAGTCCTGGCATGACTCGTATCTTGTGAACCCAAACCACAGGTGCCGGGTGGCAGAGAGGGAATGTCCTGCATCATGCTCATCCTCTGGCAAACTGGCCTGCCACATGCTCCAAAGGCAATAGCGCCTCACCCTTTTCACCAAGATGAGATCCCCAATCCAAGGGCACATATCTGCGGCATGTGACAACTCTGCAGGACACATAGAAATCTGCAAGGACCTTGCCGAGCCAGATGCAGTGTGTACCTCCCCTGTCCCCTCCGAGCCCACAGCACTGCATGATTGTCTCTGTACCCCTATAGGCCACCCCCCCCAGCACTTGTCTGCGCCTAACACCATCTGCCCTTGACGTTAAGTCCTACTTACCTTGTACAGCACTTCCAGCCGCCACTTCCCCTTGCACTTCATTGTGCCACCCACCCCTGCACTTGCGTGACATGAATGACACCAGCACCAGTAGGATTGTTGACTGGCATCCCCTTCTGCCCCACCACCCCTCAGTGCTCCGCTGTACCTTCATACATTTCTGGACCGGTGCTTCACGAATGCTATATGATTCCTTTACAGGTGATGGGGAGGTGGAATATCATTGTTTACTGCATTTTGTTGATGTAGACAAGGCACTGTGCATCGTGGCCAATTTGGACTAGCAGATCCATGTACAACATGTTAACTTATTGATGTGATGATGCAATGTCAGGACCAGAGTGGTTGAAATCCAAAAAAGTTGCCCTCCTCTCCCTCTTCACTTGGTGGCTATGTCACATGCCATGTGTGTGATGGCATGTGCCTTTGACATGGCAATCACCGGCCAATGTGTGATGGCAGTGCTAGGCAGCATGGTGAGCAGGCGTTGCTCTCCAATCTGTACATTGTATGCCCTGAGCCTCCCCTACAGACCCAGTGATGGTGAATGCATAGGAGGTCTCCCAGTCATGTGGGACATGTGTCGTAGAACTACTGCCTCTGTTGTTCATCAGCCCTTGTTGCATGCCATGGTGCTAATGCCTGTTTCCATTTTTCTCTTTCATGTCTTTGCAGGGGACGAAGCACTTGTTGATGCTGGGGATGTGGTGGTTGAGCCGTCCCAGGAGGGCAACCCGGGCCGACCTTCCACAAGTGAGGGACGTGGTGTGTTTGTGGGTGAAAACCCACAAGTGCTGCAGGTCGTGCTGTCGAGGGGTGTCTCTGGGGGTTCCTCCCCCGAGCAGTATTCAGGTGTAGACTCGGAGGATGACACCTATGTGCAGTCGCAGGTGAGTGTTCTTGGGAGAGAATCTCCTCTGTCCGACCCACCTGCAGCCGGGCCATTGCCCTCAATGGGGATGTCAGTGTCGGCAGCTCAGCCTCCGGTGGTTACGGATGCAGGGCCACACCACACAATCTCTGATCCTGTTCCTGGGGCTGCAGATCAGAGAGGGAATGCAGTCCTGCAGCCTGAGGCCTTGCCGGCACAGCAAGGCGCAGTCCGCCTTGCCCCAGGCAGGTGTGGTGCCCGTCAACGTGGTGGCCGTATGCCACCTGGCAATACCGCTTGGGAGCAATCCATCTACGGTATGGCCACCCAACAGGCAGCATCATCCGAGATGATTGCACAGGCCATGGATAGGGTGGCCACTTCCATTGTCCCCCCAGAAAGGCTGATGGAGCGACTGGAGCAGGCTACAGAGTCCATCTGCCAGGCACACAGGGAGGACATGTTGGCGTCCAACATGGACAGGCGGGCGGCACTGGCGACTCTGCGGGAATCACTTTCCATGGAGTCCCAGCGCCACAGGGAAGGCCTGAGGGAAGAATTCCATCACCTCAGGTCGACCCTGTTAGAGCTTGAGGCTTCATCCCATAGAAGGACAGAGGAGCAGCTGGAGCGTCTGACACGGACGCTCTCGGCCGAGATGCAGGCAACTCGTGCGGAGGTCAGGTCATCCCGGAAGTTACTGCATGGGGACCTCCGCATGATTATAACCCAGAACCAGAACCGCCTGCTTGCAGCCATGGAGGAGCAAACTCGTGCTTTGCGTGGGCTGCCTCCCATTGTCACACCATCTTCTGAGGCAGCTCCCCCACCTCCTGAGTCAGCTGCAGGGTCTGGCCAGAGCGATAGCGACTCATCTCCCACAACAGAGTAGCCGTGTGGGCCACGAGCCTATGGGGTGTTTTAGTTTCCCATGATCCACACAGGTGGATTGTGGCGTGCATCCTGTCCTCGGACCTCATAGGTGGCCCCCCCCCCCCGCCGGCCCTTTCATGGCCATTTTTTCTCAATTTCTCAATTTTTTTTTCTTTTCCAAGAGTGTTGCCTTGTGTGGGTACCTGGGCATACACTGTATTGTGGCTGGGCACATGCAGGCTTGTCCTGAGTTTGGTTTCGATGCTTGGGTACCAGACATCCACACCCCTCCTGCTTCCGTTTCCATGGGCTTGCAAAGGGTGTGCCCAAGTGACAGCAAATTACACGGTGACATTGGACTCCCATGAGCTGTTGGCCAGTCCATAGTCAATACTGTGTAGACATTCATAGTGTACATTGTTGTTGCACCTAACTATGCATGATGGTTTGATATGTGCCTCTACTTACATATGTTGCTCATGTTTTGCAGGTATTTCACACAGTTCTTCACACGGGCATACTCTCTGGAGTCAGACTACATGTCGGTAGATGTGCACTGACACTTTTGCGTGGCGCCATCACTGTACATCTGGACGGTGAGGACATACCAGCAGAATCAGGTAATGAGACTACCATTGATTACATGCATTGTGTCTTGTTTGGGTGGGCTTCAGGGTGGGTTGGTGTGTAATTTGATTGAAATTACTCTTACACAGGTGTGTAGTAGTGGCTCCAGCGCGGTTAGCTGTTCAAGTGCGGCTATGTTCCATTTGGGGCACTGCTATTTGTGACACCGGTGTCATGTTGTGATGGCCAGTTTGTTTGCTCTCACATACCATGACATGGTGTCCTCAGTGGCGGGACTGTGAAGGGAATGGGTGACATGGCAATGTTGTCATGTAGTGAATCGCCTGTGGCAATGCATATTTGATTGATGGAGTTGTGTCTTTTCGTTGTGATGCATTGCTGGTGTATGTGTAGGTAGGGGTGCACACATAGTGACACTTCCATGTTAACAATCTCAGGCTGATGTGTATCTGACAGTTTATTGTCAAGTAATTTTGTGACATTGTCAGGTAGTGTCATCATTGATTGTCAGATGGTATGTGCCAGAGCAGTGTGCACTAGCCAGCACTGTGATTCCTACGTGAAGAAGTTGGCCACCAGTTGCGTACGGGCTGCCTCCCCCCGTGCCCTTTCCCCTCCCATGCGCAGCGGGCGTGCATGTGGTTGTGGATGTGGGGGCACCACCATGTCCACGGGCAGGCCCCGGCGTGTTGCAACGTTGTGCAGGACACATGCTGCCACTATGATCCTGCACACTATTCGGGGAGCATATAACAGCTGCCCGCCAGAACGGTCAAGGGAGCGAAAGCGTGACTTCAGCACTCCGAATGTGCGCTCCACTATGCCCCGTGTTGCAATGTGGGCTGTGTTGTACCTTACCTCGGGTGGCGTGGTGGGGTTCCGGATTGGGGTCATCATGTGGGGGCTGATAGGGTAGGCACTGTCCCCTGCGGAGGTGGTGATGGGTATCATTAGTGGTGTTGTGTCATGACCCAGTATCTGACATGCATGCATGTGCAGTGGCATTCATGCTCACCAAGCAGCCATGTATCTCCATGCTGGCCAGCCTCTAGGTCCCGGCATAGGGTAGACATTCTGTAGATGAAGCTGTCGTGGGTGGACCCGGGATAGTTGGCATATACTGATGTGATTATTCCCTTGGCATTGCATACAACTTGCACGTTGATGGAATGCCAGTGCTTGCGGTTTCTATAGATGTGCTCTGTTGCCCTGGGTGGACGTAGAGCCACATGTGTGCAGTCAATTGCACCAAGCACTTTGGGGAATTGAGCCACACCATAGAATTCCTGGATGCACGTCCGCCTTTCTGCATGAGTCCTGGGGAGATATATGTGCCTGCGGACTGATGGCCGTGCAGTGATGATGTTCAAGACCTGGTGTAGGCAGCGTGACTGCGTGGCCTGTGACACACCACCCACTATGGCACTTGTCCGCTGAAAGGATCCAGTGGCCAAGAAGTGCAGTACATTCAGGACCTTCTGCAGGGGGCTGAGTGCTTGGGAGCACAGGGTGGGTGATGTGAGGTCATCCTCCCACTCACTGACCAGGTCCAGTATGATGTGTGCTGGAAACCTGTACCTCCCATACACCTGGTCATCAGGCATCCCGAATATGCTGGTTCTGGGTGTGAATATTCTGGCCCTAACTCTCCTCCTCCTCCTCCTTTGGTAGCCCACTGCCACTGCTGCTAGGAACGGTATGTTCATCCTGGCATCTGGCTTGTTTATTGATAAGTGCGCAAATTAATGCCTTGCGCGTGTTCTAGGCGAGCGTGTGACCCTCGCACCGCTGGAATCTAGTTCCCACTCCAATAGCGTGTGGAAATTCCCACGCAGCAGGCATACAGGTGCGCTGACGTACTTGCGTGTGTAAGTGCCCGCGCACCCCTGAAATACACGTACATAGGCCAATGGCGTGTACGCGCACTTTTGGCCAATTACACGCGATGAAATACACGTACATAGGCCAATCGCGTGTACGCGCACTTTTGGCCAATTACACGCGATGTAATACACGTACATAGGCCAATCGCGTGTACGCGCACTTTTGGCCAATTACACGCGATGACACTCTGACGTGCAGTATTTCCACGTGTGCTCCGTCATCACGTGCTGAGTGGGGAACGCCCGTGCGGATCACGTCAGACGCGCTTACGCGGTGAGGGACTCTGGTCCAATAGAATCGCGTATGCGTGCTGACGCACTTACGCGCTAAGGGCCTTTCCTCGGATTTCACGCTGACGTGCAGGAATTTCACGTGCCAAATCACTCCGTATCAAGCTGGCCACCCGAAAACACACGGAACACCACGCTCCTGCCCAGAAGGCCGAGTTACTGCCCCCCCAGTGCCCTGAGCAGCCTCCCACGTGCTATCTGCTGCTGCCTGCCTGCCTGCCTGCTGCCACCGTGCCCTGCCATTTGGTGCCTGCACATCAGCCATCTGCAGGGGTCCAGTTGCTGTGTCCACCCCTGCTGGAACTGAAGACTCCCAACTGGGATTACATCGCTCCACAGCCCAGCCCCAGGACCCAGTTGCCCACCCACACCTGCCTCTGGGGTTGCCATGTCGGGCACTTCCACATCTGGCACCAGTGGCAACCCCAGGCCAGAGGGGCAGAGGGGCACCAGCTTCACTGCCACCGAAGTTGGTGTCCTGGTGGAGCATGTCCTGGGGCAGTATGATGCCCTCTTTGGATCGTCCCGCGCCAGCAAGGAAGGACGGGAGAGGATCTGGGCCGACTGTGTGGTTGCCATCAACGCGGAGGGGGTGGCAACCCGCAACGTCCAGAAGATCAAGAAGCGCTGGGAGGACTTGAGGTCCAGGACCCTTGTGAAGGCCCGGCGCCTCGTGGAGGGGGGCCGGGGCCGCATGAGTTCCATCCAGAAGAGGGTCCTGGAACGCGTATGCCCAGCGCTCCACGCCCAGGTCCTTGAGAGGGAGGCCCGTCTGGAGTTGAGCGGTAAGTGTGCAAGCATTACTGTGTGAGACAGGGCATGTTGCGGTGTGCTGGTTCTATGATACTTGCCTGTATGTGTGCCATGGGCCATGTATGCATGTATGTGTGCAGGGACATCATGGTAATGCATGTGCGACCAGTGATGTGTGACTCACATGGTTGTTGCATGTGTTGAAATGCGGCATGGGGAGCCCTATGCAGATTTAGGACATGAGAGCATGCCAGTGTCTGTACCTGGACATGGATGGGGGTGAAGGATGGGTGCTGATGCCAGGTACATATATGGTAGCCATGTCTGTGTGCCTGACCTGAGTGTCTGTGACTTGTGCATGCCATGGATGCATGACACATGTGTGTGACAATGCACAGATTCAGTGACGCACCCAACTTACCCTTGTTTCGCCTGTGTTCGTTGTGTTTGGGGCCAGATGGATGTGACTGAGGTGAAGTGTGTGCATGTGATATGCATGAGCCATGATGCATGTGAGTTACATATCATTGAATGTTTCAAGAGTCAATTGGACATGCATGGAAATGTGCATGGCATGCACCATGCCTGTTACTGTGTGTGTTTTGCCTGGACTGACCCATGTGTTGTGGAGGGACATGATGGAAGTGTACTTTGACAGGGGTGCTCATCTGCTATTGCTTCCTGTCTAGGGGACCATTTTACAGTAGCCTGATGCTTGTGTCCTTTGTCTCCCTCTACGCAGCGGCTAGTGAAGAAGAGGGCGGAGACGGCGCTGTGGAGCAAGGCGGCGGGGATGCCCCCACGGCTGCAGCGGAAGGGGTGGGTGAGCCCCCACAGGGGCCTGCTACGGCGGGAGACGGTGAGGAGCCATCCAGGTTGGTGGTTTGCACAGAGGAGGAGGAGGCCGACACTGGTGCACACATGGGGCCTGGTGGGAGCATCCCTGCTGGTGCAAGTGGTGCAGTCCAGGGCCAGGGGCAGGAGGCAGCACAGGTCACCGTGGAGGTGCCTGTGCATGTCGCTGTCCCTGACCCTGTGAGTGCACCACCATGCACCAGCAGGGATGCCCCGTCCCAGGCCCGTCCGCAGGTAGAGGGGATGTCCATGTCAACTGACTCCCCTCCACCTGCGGCCGTGGGAACCCCTGGCCGCGTGGAGCAGGTCCTGATTGGGGTCGCGATACGCACGGCTGTGATTCGTGATGACGTGCGTGCTTCCCGGGAGGAGCACGCACGTCATCACGAAGTGCACCGTGCCGACGTGGCCCAATTGGGATCGGCCATGTTCGGGGGGTTCCTGCATGTGTTGGCCAATCTGACGGCCCTCTCCTCCTCTGTGCAGGCTATCCACCGGTCGTTCTCCTTGCCGTCTTCCGGCCCAGATGCCACCATGGCCCCCTGTGGACCTGCCCCGACCAATGCAGCCAGCTCGGTGGGGATCCCATCCCTGCCACAGTTGGGAGTCGGAGGTCCAGCAGGGGTGGACAACACAGCAAGTGGACCCCAGCAGATGGAAGATGTGCCGGCATCATCGGGCAGGGCACGTGCACGACGGCGTCGGTGGTTACCATCAGCCTGGATGCCGTCGTGCTGGCAGAGGCAGTGGCGTCGGAGGCAGCAGCGGGCTCGACGTGGGAGGCATCATGGCTCAGGGCCATCAAGATCAGAGGGGCAGGCATCGGCCGGAGGGCAGGGCAACCCTGGCATGGCGGTGTGTTCCGTGTGGGAGGAGTTTGGCCAGCGGATAGGTGCGGAGCGGCAGCGGGCGGAAGAGGAGCGGCTCGCCATGGCCATGGCGGAGATCTCCATGCGTCGGGCATTGAGGCGGGCTGAGTGCCTCGAGGAGGCTCGCAGGGATTTTGGTGAGCACATGGGGTTGTCCCTGCGAGACCTCGGGGCCAGGACAGAGTCCCGCCTCCAGGACATTGACATGGAGTTCGAGGATGCCCTGGCCAGCATCACCAAGTGAGCCGCAGGACTAGCCCGCTGCCTTTGTATATAGTTTTTTAGTTAGTTAGTGCTAGGTTTCCTTTATTTATTTTTATTATTTTGGACCGCTCGGACAATGGCCACTTTTTTGTACATATTTTTTTTATTAGTTAGTATTAGGTTTCATTTGTGGTGTTGGGCTCATGGACCCTGGAACATTCCTGTATATATTGTTATTTTTTGGGAGATACATTTTTTTATTTTCTTATTGTTTACACCATGACGTAATGGTTTTTCTTTGATTTCCTACTACATGGTTTTGCTTTGGACAAATTCTATTGATTTTTTAATCCTTTGTTTTTTGGTTTATCATTTTTGTTCTCGGACATGGACCTTTTATTTACTTTGCCACATAGTTGTATGTTTTATTAGTTTACTTAATTTTTGTTTTTAATACATTTTTATATTATCTTACACTTGTGTTATTTTCTCTTTGGTTTCTTACATGTCATGATATGGGTTTTGACATTCACTTGCACCCATTGTGTATGTGTGTGTGACGGACATGTGTTCTTTTGCATACTTGCCTTTGGGGTTGTGTCATGTGATTGCATTCACTATGTGGGTGCATGCAATCCTTGCCTGGGTGTTTGTGCTGGGTATGCTGGCCATTACTGCCATGATTGTGTATCGTCAGGACCTGGGGCCAGGGGGACATGGGTGGGGGCCTGCTGGCAGGTTCCCCACAGTGCTGGGGGTGGTGGGAGACATGGGTGGGGGCCTGGTGGAGGGTGTCCCTGGTGGATGGGGGGTGGGGGTGGTGGGAGACATGGGTGGGGGCCTGGTGGAGGGTGCCCCTGGTGGATGGGGGGTGGGGGTGGTGGGAGACATGGGTTGGACATGGGTGGGGGCCTGCTGGCAGGTTCCCCACAGTGCTGGGGGTGGGGGTGGTGGGAGACATGGGTGGGGGCCTGGTGGAGGGTGTCCCTGGTGGATGGGGGGTGGGGGTGGTGGGAGACATGGGTGGGGGCCTGGTGGAGGGTGCCCCTGGGGGGTGGGGGGTGGGGGTGGTGGGAGACATGGGTGGGGGCCTGGTGGAGGGTGTCCCTGGGGGGTGGGGGGTGGGGGTGGTGGGAGACATGGGTGGGGGCCTGGTGGAGGGTGCCCCTGGTGGATGGGGGGTGGGGGTGGTGGGAGACATGGGTGGGGGCCTGGTGGAGGGTGTCCCTGGTGGATGGGGGGTGGGGGTGGTGGGAGACATGGGTGGGGGCCTGGTGGAGGGTGCCCCTGGTGGATGGGGGGTGGGGGTGGTGGGAGACATGGGTTGGACATGGGTGGGGGCCTGCTGGCAGGTTCCCCACAGTGCTGGGGGTGGGGGTGGTGGGAGACATGGGTGGGGGCCTGGTGGAGGGTGTCCCTGGTGGATGGGGGGTGGGGGTGGTGGGAGACATGGGTGGGGGCCTGGTGGAGGGTGCCCCTGGGGGGTGGGGGGTGGGGGTGGTGGGAGACATGGGTGGGGGCCTGGTGGAGGGTGTCCCTGGGGGGTGGGGGGTGGGGGTGGTGGGAGACATGGGTGGGGGCCTGGTGGAGGGTGTCCCTGGTGGATGGGGGGTGGGGGTGGTGGGAGACATGGGTGGGGGCCTGGTGGAGGGTGTCCCTGGTGGATGGGGGGTGGGGGTGGTGGGAGACATGGGTGGGGGCCTGGTGGAGGGTGCCCCTGGTGGATGGGGGGTGGGGGTGGTGGGAGACATGGGTTGGACATGGGTGGGGGCCTGCTGGCAGGTTCCCCACAGTGCTGGGGGTGGGGGTGGTGGGAGACATGGGTGGGGGCCTGGTGGAGGGTGTCCCTGGTGGATGGGGGGTGGGGGTGGTGGGAGACATGGGTGGGGGCCTGGTGGAGGGTGCCCCTGTGGGGTGGGGGGTGGGGGTGGTGGGAGACATGGGTGGGGGCCTGGTGGAGGGTGTCCCTGGTGGATGGGGGGTGGGGGTGGTGGGAGACATGGGTGGGGGCCTGGTGGAGGGTGCCCCTGTGGGGTGGGGGGTGGGGGTGGTGGGAGACATGGGTGGGGGCCTGGTGGAGGGTGTCCCTGGTGGATGGGGGGTGGGGGTGGTGGGAGACATGGGTGGGGGCCTGGTGGAGGGTGTCCCTGGTGGATGGGGGGTGGGGGTGGTGGGAGACATGGGTGGGGGCCTGGTGGAGGGTGCCCCTGTGGGGTGGGGGGTGGGGGTGGTGGGAGACATGGGTGGGGGCCTGGTGGAGGGTGTCCCTGGTGGATGGGGGGTGGGGGTGGTGGGAGACATGGGTGGGGGCCTGGTGGAGGGTGTCCCTGGTGGATGGGGGGTGGGGGTGGTGGGAGACATGGGTTGGACATGGGTGGGGGACTGCTGGCAGGTTCCCCACAGTGCTGGGGGTGGGGGTGGTGGGAGACATGGGTGGGGGGGCCTGGTGGAGGGTGTCCCTGGTGGATGGGGGGTGGGGGTGGTGGGAGACATGGGTGGGGGCCTGGTGGAGGGTGCCCCTGGGGGGTGGGGGGTGGGGGTGGTGGGAGACATGGGTGGGGGCCTGGTGGAGGGTGTCCCTGGGGGGTGGGGGTGGGGGTGGTGGGAGACATGGGTGGGGGCCTGGTGGAGGGTGTCCCTGGTGGATGGGGGGTGGGGGTCGTGGGAGACATGGGTGGGGGCCTGGTGGAGGGTGTCCCTGGTGGATGGGGGGTGGGGGTGGTGGGAGACATGGGTGGGGGCCTGGTGGAGGGTGCCCCTGGTGGATGGGGGGTGGGGGTGGTGGGAGACATGGGTTGGACATGGGTGGGGGCCTGCTGGCAGGTTCCCCACAGTGCTGGGGGTGGGGGTGGTGGGAGACATGGGTGGGGGCCTGGTGGAGGGTGTCCCTGGTGGATGGGGGGTGGGGGTGGTGGGAGACATGGGTGGGGGCCTGGTGGAGGGTGTCCCTGGTGGATGGGGGGTGGGGGTGGTGGGAGACATGAGCAGGTGTGCAGGGTAGTTCCCTGTGGTGTGTGCTGCCTGCAGGGGCCGTGGAGGGTGTACAGGTAATGCCTGGGAGCACACAGCCAATTCGCGTGTGGAACTTCCCGTGCACCCCTGAAATCCACGTACCCGGCCATATCGCGTGTGGAACTTCCCGCGCACCCATGAAATCCACGTACCCTGACTATTCGTGTGTGGAACTTCCCGCGCACCCCTGATATCCACGTACCCTGACATATCGCGTGTGGAACTTCCCGCGCACCCCTGAAATCCACGTACCCGGCCATATCGCGTGTGGAACTTCCCGCGCACCCCTGAAATCCACGTAGCCGGCCATATCGCGTGTGGAACTTCCCGCGCACCCCTGCAATCCACGTACCCTGCCATATCGCGTGTGGAACTTCCCGCGCACCCCTGAAATCCACGTACCCGGCCATATCGCGTGTGGAACTTCCCGCGCACCCCTGAAATCCACGTACCCGGCCATATCGCGTGTGCAACTTCCCGCGCACCCCTGCAATCCACGTACCCTGACTAATCGCGTGTGGAACTTCCCGCGCACCCCTGAAATCCACGTACCCGGCCATATCGCGTGTGGAACTTCCCGCGCAACCCTGCAATCCACGTACCCTGACTAATCGCGTGTGGAACTTCCCGCGCACCCCTGAAATCCACGTACCCGGCCATATCGCGTGTGGAACTTCCCGCGCACCCCTGCAATCCACGTACCCTGACTAATCGCGTGTGGAACTTCCCGCGCACCCCTGAAATCCACGTACCCGGCCATATCGCGTGTGGAACTTCCCGCGCACCCCTGCAATCCACGTACCCTGACTAATCGCGTGTGGAACTTCCCGCGCACCCCTGAAATCCACGTACCCGGCCATATCGCGTGTGCAACTTCCCGCGCACCCCGGTATACACGCACACGTTTATTTTTTCTCTCAGCGCGTGTCTGTGTTTGTGGGTACCCCTTTGTACGTCATTTGTCCTGGAGGGCCACAGTATTGGACATTGATCATGTCTGTATATAGGTGCTATTTGTTGGCGCACCTTTTAGCGCACATTTCTTGCAGGCGCAGAGACGCTACCGCCTGCTTTCTTGTGGCGGTCGTGTTTGTGCCTGTTTGTGCCTGTGCGCTGCTTTGAGCGTGCGCTTTTTTGCCCTATTCTATTCCATGAATACGTGTTGTATGCGAGCGTGTGGGCGTTCCGCGCACTTGCCTCCTAAACTTTCCCCGTGCCGCCCACATTCTTCCCCATTCCGAGTGTTGTGCCCCATTTTATTCCCCATTCCGAGTGTCCCGCCCTGTGTTCCGCCTACTTTAGAGCTGTGCGCTGCGCTCGGAGTGATAGCGCAGTGGCCGTGGCGCACGACGTTGGTTGACCTGTGCGCCGGCCTGCGCCGCGCGCTTTTTCAGCGCACGTCCTCTGCTTTTCTTGCGCACGGACTTCCATGAATCGACGTGCGCTGGTTTCCCTGCGCTTTTCGCTAATTTTCGGCGCAGCGCACGTATTGGCCCCTCTGCGCCGGGATTTTCGGCGCACATTTATTCCATGAATCGGCCTGTAAGCGTGTTAGAGCAGGGAGCACTCAGTGCATACCTTTATGGAATGAGTTGATGTTTGTTGTCCTACTATGCCGGCCAGGCAGGATAGCAGGTCATCCTTTTTTTCTCTCAAGCATTGCCATCTTTTAGTTTGGTACATTGCTCTTCTAATTTCGCCTTAAGTCTAAGGATCATTTACGGCAACCAGCCTTTGTGTTACCAAGATTGTTCTCATGATGAAATGAGGAGACAGACATCTTAGTGACACTTCCCATGTTATCATGAGAATGTGGTTTCTTTGCTGCATCTTTGCTTTGCGATGAGTGAAACGGTTTTCGTTTCAAGTTTCTTTGATTTTATTATTCAACGGACATCCAAGTCATAACACCTGTTATAATAACACATAATTTGGTGTGATTAAATTACAACGCTCCTAATTGTACCACATATAGCGATATATTGACCCACACTATTCTAACAGCCATATATTTCCTCATTATTTCTTTTTGTAGACATAGTTGCCAACTTCAGAAGTGTATTTTTATGAACATAATATGCAATGTAATGCATAGCACTAAGGCGGGCTATCTTAGATACCTTAATATGTCTACATAATTTGATGAATCAAGGGAATTACTCCGTTCTCCCCGGGGGCGTACCCCCCCTGTGAGGCTAGGGTGGTGAGCCTGCTCCGCAACACCCTCCCTGGGGGTTAAGGCAAGTGGGGCACAACTGGGAGAGACTTCCCCTTTGGCGACAAGGGCTCCAGAGGAGCTCCGCAAGTCACACCCCATGGTGGCATACATGGGAATATCAGATGCACAGAACAATATACAATCCAGAGACGCGATTGAAGAGAAAACTCAAATATACTATTACCAACAATAAAGAGGATCAATCCATTTAAACAGAAATCTCCATTTAACTGGGATGATGAGACTGGAAGAAGAAAAGCTGAGCTGAGGCAGACAGAAATGTATGCAAGCAGCAGGGTGAGCTGGGCGCTGGCAGCGTAATACCTTAGAGTGTAGTACTCATTGAGCGCCGTGGGGCCCATGACTTTGGAAACTGCTCTGAGCGAGAGCAAAGCACTGTACACGCAGTGTCCTCACAGAGGGAAAAAACCAAGGAGCAGACGGTGGTGGTGTGACCATGACGACTTTGTGGTGGGTAGGGCACCCACACAACAATGCCGAAACCACTCTGCTGTGAAAGCAGCAAACCGTTCAGATACCCACAGTGGCCAGCTCGCAGGGAGAGCATGGAGAGTGGGACACCAGAGAAGATGGGGTCTTAGAGAAAACAAGGAACCTAAGAGAGACCCCGAGCAAAGAGAGGCCCCAGAGACGTTGCCCCACGGAATCCAAGGTAACAGGGAGAATGGCAGAACTGGGAGGCTGCCGGCAGATCATTATGGAATAGCTGGAACCCATCTGAGTATAATTGGTGAGACAGTCACATTGAAGTCGAGGAACTGGAACTATAAGAATGAGAGAGAGTGAATCACGATAAATATGGGAAGAGATATCAGTAAGACTGAGATAAAAAATACCCTAGGAAGAGGAGACAGTACTACATATGTTAAGAGGCAGAGACTGTAAAACAGAAGGATCCTGTATCTGAGGGCAAGAGAGGCCCACAACAGTAAAGTTAAGCCAAACAAGCCACCCCAGGAGTGGGGGAACTGTAACTATAAAGAAAGTGTATCACAACTAAGGAAGTATATGCTACCAAAGTACAAAAGTCACTTCATTGTGGAAGAAAAGATGAGACAAAAAGGATTCCTGGAAAAGAATCCCTAAAGAGGCAGAAAAACTGCACAGAACTTGTGAAACAGTTACAAGAACGTATATAGAGGGCGACAATAGACTATTTAAAATGAACCTACTAATAAGAAGCTTGAAGACAAGGAGAGAATTTTGAGAGAAAAGACAATCAGGAGAAGGGAGACATTCTTCTGACTTTATTTTGTTAGAATAGTGGTAGGGTCAGTTAGGATTAAGGACGAGCGCTATAGTTATTTATCTAGACAGGGAACACCCGCATAGCAATAGGGACAATTAGGCATGATCATTTAATAAACATACCAATAAAAATGTTAACACAGTGTCCGTGTCCTTCTTCTGATTAAAACATCACAATTACTTTCTTAACCAGAGTGATTTACAAAACATTTCTAGTTTTGGTTTAAAGTTGCCAAAGTCCACTGTGGACAAAATATTCTTTTGTACATTTGGTTTGGTAAAAAGATACAATGTAATCGGGCTCTCTTTTCTCTTTCCAGGCGTGATGAATCAATCATCTTCCGGGGCAGCAATGGTCCAGGGATGAATATCGGGTTCTAAACATCAATCAACCCCACACCTCTAGTACACCAGAAGGGATCTGAACAGATTGGAATACAAGTGAATTATAAGACCTCCTTGTCCAACTTTGGTAACGTGGACGGAATGGCAGGCTCATATCCACAAGGTCGTGGATCGTTGGTTAGTTGCAACACAGCGAATACACAATTTTTACCCAATGATAAAAGAGACTGTCCAGTCAAGGTTGTATAAAAATATCTACTTTATTGTAACTACAACAGATAGCTCTAGGACACTACAAATATGACCACTTTGTAAAGGAACACAGAGGACAAACAATTTCACAAAGGAAAGGGATGCACTATGGATACTGACAGGAGGGTAGTTGGTAAAGTAATCAGTCTTACAGTTCAAGGTTATTCGGTTCTAGCACCAAGGGGGCAAAGGGTCATAACTGTCTCTAGGGGCCTTTCCATAAGGACCAGGGGGGCAGAAACACAATGTGCCTGGTGCTGAAGAGGTTCTTGGTGCTCGACAGCATTGAGGCGGTTCCAGGGAGCTTTGCACCCCTTGAGACACAGTTAGTCATAGGAGACAACTGCGGGTACCAGGCGGCAGGCAGTTCGGCAAGGCTGGACGGACATGGTCCGGCTGTCCGGCGTGGCAGCTCAGGGTCAAGAATCGTCATCTCTGTGCTGGTTGGCGGATCTGGAATGCTGGTCGAGGCGGCTCGGATGTGACTGTGGCATGACAACAGTCAGCAGTGCAGCCGGATGTGGATCGAGGACTCGGCTGTCTCAGAAATGGCCTTAAAAGATGGACACTGGATGATGCTTGTGTGGCACTCCTCCTAGCTTCTTTGCAGGGCTTGTGTCCTTTCCTGGTGGTCAGGTGAAAGCTCAGGAGAGTGATTGCAGGCAACGGCCATGTCCTTTGTCCAGAGACTCTCCAGCACTTCCCAACTAGGAAGCTTGCTGGCATAACGTAGCAGGGCACACTGTGTGCTGGCTGATTACTGGTTTTGGAGCTGCTGGATGGGTCTTCTAAGTCTGGTATCTCCCTCTATTCCCTGGGAGATGTTTAGGGGAGGGATCTTGATACCCACTTGGAACACCTAGCCTTCCTTCACTGGCGGAAGATGTAAGGTAGATTGTACCTTTAATTCGTGTCCAAATAAGTCCTTCTTCTTACTTCATTTTGAAGTTTTCAGATGATCTGCTAAGTGAGGGGTTCAACCCTCTTTTAAAGCCACATGGGCCCCAGTGATTGGTGCAGGCTAAGCCTACCTTAATGAACCAATCCAGGGTCCCCGCCAACAATCTTCTGCTATGCATGAGGTCAGGACCAGGGTGCTCTGCAACAAGACAGACAAGGGGTGACAACATATACCCACGTCCCACTCATATTCATGTCTGTTGTAGATCAAAGTGTCTCTCTGGTTAACTGAGCCCTCCGTGACTCTTGATTAAAGTATGTGCTGGAAGCAGAATTCCTGTCTCTCCCAAATCGCATCCTTCGTCCTTCTGAAAGGGGTCTGCTCTGCAGGGACACCTGCAGTAACTGCTGTGCCCAGACTGGCCATTCACTGCCTTTCATACTTAGAGGTGGGAACTAGCTTCAAGTTGACACATTGCATACCAAAGGGGTGTTAGTCATGCCTTCCTGTTGTCTCTTCCGGCAACCAAGCCTCTCCTATAGGCTTGCTTCAATTATCTCGTTAGTATGCACTGCCACCAGCCGGAGTAGACAAAAGGAATGCAGATCCATGGAACCTTTGATATTTAAATTAGGCTGCTCATGGCTGCCGGATGGTGTGCCTCCCCACTTCTGGAGATGCTTTAATGTACCCGGGGCTTTCACTTTTCAGATGAATATGACAGGGGAAGATGGCGCCTATAGGCTGTCTCTTCCTGGGGTACATGTGACTATGCGTTTTTTGTGCGAGACGCGGAATGCCCTCACACAATTCTGGGAGGTTGATCTCCCATCATTCATTTTCATTTATCAAAGAATCAAAAAAGCCCAGGCGAGCGCACATGCTCTGTGCGGATGGTCGAACTCTTCACACCAGGTGTGCATGCCTTCAAACTAGTGCATACATCCTATCTTGTTTGTTTCTTTATGGTGCACATGGATAAAGCTAGATGTCTTTTTGCTTTTGTTTTGATATGATATAATAGGTTATTTATAACATGCTTAGAGGTTTCTAAGCGCGGACCCGGGGATCGAACATGTGTTGCTCCATGTCGTCTTGCTTCCAAGGCTAGCACGTTGCCGCTGAGTATATTATTGACAGCCTTCATTTCAGACTGTGAAACATCCAATCAATTACCCAATGGTACAGAGACAGGTGCAAAATAGCTCTGTTTCTGCTTTGAAATGTTGCCTGATTTAACTTCTCCCGGACCTTAACCCCGCACTGGCTCAACCAAGGAGGGGCACCTGGAGAGAATTCTTCATTCATATGGCATTTTTAGCCCTCTCCCTTCTCCCTGCATATGCTGTGCCAGGTGAAAGGAGCTGGGTATCTGTTATGGTATTCCTAATTCCGTTCTAAACACAGGCAACCAGCCTCTCAGCCTGCCATCACCAACACTACCCTCACCTTGCCTCCAAAGCCAAGTAAAAGGAACAGTACATTATTTGGTTGCAGTAGGCTCCAACTCCCAGCCCCATTGTTGCCTAAGAAGCAAGCGAGAATACGTTTTTGTGGGTCTGCAAAGTTAGTCCTCACTTTTTTCATTAGTCCTTTTGTATTTAAGATTAGAAACATTGACGCAATGTGGGTTTCTGCTAAAAAAGGAAGCCAAAACGAATCCTTTCCCTTATGTTGGTTAAACGGTAGGAAATAGATTAAAATAGCAGTGAGAGGGTCACGGTCATGATAGTGTCAGGGGGGGACCCCTCCCAGCCTGGGTAGGCGACCTATCAAAGTGTATGCCAGAGCCAATCCTAGCTCAGAAATGGGGTGAGGGAATTGGGCGGTTCCCAGACCCTAAACCTCCTGTGTATGTAATGCAGATGTCTGATGATATCACTGTACCCTTCCATAATTATTTTCAACATCTTTTCTGACCAGAGTTCTCTTTTGTCTTCTTCAGGACAGCAACTCCCAGAACACATCTAAGCACAACCAAGAAAACCCAGACCGGAACCAGATATATGGTATCGCAAAACAGAAATGGAATAAACAGGGATGTGTCTTGCCAAACAGAGATGAGACAGCTAACTGTGATGAAACTGGTGGAGTCATCACTCTTTCCCCTTTGATGACCTGTTCCCATGTGACTGGAGGACGGCAGCCGCTGCCTGGTCCTGACCCTAGTGGTGGCTATATGAGGGAGGATCACATGTGAGGATACAACGACCGGGGGAGGTTATGACTCCATTGGATGAGACACAGTATTCCCCCCTTTTCCCATGAGGAAGATCCTATAATACCCAAGTCCTAAATGGTTTGTTGTCATTTAACAGTTCCACCCTATAGTAAAAGTCAGAAAACTTTTCCTGTATATCATACTAGTCAAACCCCCATTTATGACACAAGGATTCACAACTCTTATAAAGATACATAAAAACCAGAAGATGTTGTTAGACTTTTGAACAACATCCAATAAATCCAAGAATATCTATGGACTTCAATTCCCACAAATCCTCAAGTACTGAGACAAAGAAGAGGTGGAAGGAGTCTATGCAGATCAAGAGAAGCCCGAAGCCCAACGAGTAGACTAGTTGTTTTATTAGTCCTAAAGTATGCGGGACATTTAAAAAAGGCAGAGGCAGTGAGAGCGAGAACCCTGCAGGAGAAAGCAGTGAGCAAGAGGAAGTCCAAATCATTGTGGCACCTCGCGAACACGAGGCACACATATCGACATGGCGAGAAAGGAGGAGAGGTGCTGCACGCACACCTGAAGAACTATGGAAGAACTGGAAGCGGCAGCAGAGCTCCTGGAGATACGGTTGTGCAAAGAAGTGATCGCAGAGCTGCAGGAAACGCTGGGGGAACATGTACACAGTGTAAGAAGCCGACCCAGCAAGGAAGCTCTGTCACAAAGCCATGCCAAGAGTCAGAGACACAGCGAGCAACCTGTGAGTATGTCGAAAGTCGTTGGGGACCCCAGGGCATAACAACATGCATGTAACCAAATAACTGAATTGTACCAGATTGAAAATACAGACAATACTTAAAAGTGGTTGAATGCAGGCAAAACCTAATAATGTTTCAAATATACAATACGCTGAATATTTGAATGCTGACAAAACAAAGTGCAACGACAAACTACAAACAAGTACAGGTGCATGACATGCCTATGTGAGCGGAAACTAAAACAAGTATTACCATAGGCAAATATATCGAGCACCTCAAGATATATGCTACCGTTAGATAACGGAAAGAACAGTCATACACATAAAAAGTCATGGCAGGCAACAGTACCAGGCACTTGAAGTTGTAAAACGTTTCTGACATTGTGGGAAGATACCTGGCAGGAGAGTACACCAGGGGATCTGATAAGCACATGAAAGGAGTCCTGGCAGGCAGTATACCAGGCACCGTAAATTGTATACAAATTGTGTATAGAAATTCAAACATTGTGGGAAGATACCTGGCAGGGGTGTATACCAGGCGATCTGAAAAGCCCATAGAAGGAATCCTGGCAGGGGAGTTTACCAGGCTATCTGCAGAAGGTATCAGAAAACCTAAAGAAAGACTGTTGTGGAATGTATTGTTTGACCAAGTTAAAGAAAAGCTTTTGCTGTTTGATCAAGTTAAAAATAGACTGTTAAGGATTTCATTATTTGAGCAAGAACTTTGTGAATCCAGTATAAAGATACAAAAAGAACTGTTGGAAAAAAAAGACACTTTTGCCATCCTACCTATACGTCCAGGGGAAGAGAACCACTCTCCGGATTCAGTGATGTTTTCATTGTAAGTTATATGTGTGTCTTTTGATTATGAACACTTTTTGCTAATATCGAGTCAAAGACATTTACTTGCACCCTTTGTTGTTTTGTTTCTATTTTGAGGGTCAGCTTAGGTTCTTTGGATACAAGAACGGTTTTAAGTTATAGACTATTTGACTCAAACAGATCCTTAGTTTTAGTTTTGAGGCAGGGAAACTCTGTACAATACGGCCAGGTAGGCGTTTTTCCAACCACGTTTTGTTTAATAAAATGTCTGATTCTTGGAAAAACATTACCTTTTGTCCACCTCTCATTCCTGACTCGTCACATAACACAACCTATCAACTGCACATCAACACCGGGTGAATGGTGGAAAAACAGAATACCAAGTGTGAGAAGGGACTGTCGGGGAGCAGGAGAGACACAGAAATCCTCCCGAACCAAATGAGAACCAACACTCACCAACACACGAAGAAAGCCACAAGGTAAACAAGAAGCCATTGCATACGGCTGCTACCCTAAAAATGGAGATTTAAAAGGGGACGGCTCTAAAGGCATTTTTGAAACCTTCCATGGATAGCTTAGCCAGAGATTGGCGAAAGGCAACATGTGACTAGGGGACCAATGGCAGCTTGGAAGATTGTGGGAAGGAAGAATGCTGGGCTATAGAGTTGCAGCCAGCAGAGAAAATATTGGAAGGTGTTCAGGTGAGATCAGGTGGTCTAGTGGTAGATGAAAAGACCAGGTGGATAGCAGATCATGGAGTGAAGTGTTGAGGAGTCTGTGGCAGTGTTCTGAGGGGGCATAAAAGGTGAGTGAAAGAAAGATGAAAGCTTTTATATAGCAAGGGGAATAAGTGTAGGGGGATTTATACCATATCTGACAGTATCTGAGAGTATGAATAAGTGACAGAGGGTGTTTGACAGATGAGTCGGGAGAGAGTGAAATGTAGTAGTAGAGCAGTAATTGGGGAATACAGGCAGCAAGAGTTTGTAAGGAGATACAGAGGAATAGGCAGTGGTTATTGATGGGAGAGGGGTAGAAGTAGAGAGAAAAGAGGGGATAGGAGAGAGTTGCAGTTAGGGCGAGGGTAGTGGAAGTGACGGGAAAGAAAGAGATGGAAGCAGACAGAAGGAGGGGGGCAAGGGAGAGAAGTCAGAGGAGAAGGAAAGAGGTAGAGAGAGGGAGTCCAGGAAGATCATGGACGAAGAAGAGTGGAGACAGAAGCAGAGGTAGAGACAGAGATTGAGAGTGAAAAGGGGAGAGACTGGAAGAGAAAACCCAAGTGACATTGGGCGGTCCAACAGACCAAAGGTATGCCTTAGAAAGTCCAGGAGGGAGATAGATAGAAAAGGCCATGTCCTTTAGTTGCCTTGATAAGATTAGATTAGAAAGGCTTCAATAGTAGGAGTTTGGGTAAATCAGAGAGATTCTGGGAGTTAGGGGTGCCTGTGGTAGATTGGAGGGAGCCCACAGGAAGGTCGAGCCATAAAGACCCCCTTGATTTCAACCTTCATAGACCAGTTATTTAAAATGTTAATGAAACGCCTTAAATTCAGGGACGTCATTTGAACAAAATGGCTGGGGTAGTGGAAGTGACATCACATGACCCTTGACCTCTGATGACATCACAGGAAGTGATGTAATTTGACCCCACCCCGAAGTGACATCGCGGGAAGCACTGGAACACAACCTTTCACCCCTTGGCAAAACAGGAAGTGGAAGCACATAGCATTGTTCCTAAGTACACCACGATAAATATGATTATGATATGACTGTAATGTGATTTACATTTCATACAAGAATGAATCACCATAGGTATCGTAAATATCAGTGTGTAAAGGCCCATATCACCAAATTACTATGAAAGCAAGAAGATGTCCAAGGCCAAATGATAATTATCTATTATTATAGAGCACTAAATATACATACAATATCACTCAACCTGTGTTGGTACTCTTTTATAGACTTCTGAAGGATGAAAGGCTGAGTGGGCCTTGCCGGGATTCGAACCTGCAATCTGCAGATCACGCACACATCACAGCAGCGAGCGCTGAACTCACTGGGCTATCTTACCAGCTATAGTAAAATGAGCAATTTCATGTCTGAATGTTCACAAAGTCAGAAAGAAATTACACTCTGTAGTGGATACCAATAAACTGGTAACTGATATTTAACAGCAGGCCATTTCATCTGCAGGTCTGGTACAAAGTTGGCCACATGTCAAGCCAGCATGAATCTACTTTTCAGGCTTCAGAGGTTGGCTACATACATATCATTTGGAGGGTTCATAACTGTGTATTAAAGAATTTAGAGCAGCGCAAGGAAAGCAGCGCACTGAGACAGCATCCGGTACTCTGGGCATTTGTTACCTCATACATGCAAGCATCCTGAACAGCATGCCAGAGAGAAAGGAAAGATAGACACATTACAACAAAGCATTAATTGTGGCACAATGAAATCAAGGGCAACTTGATGTGCTATGTTCAAATATTTCTACACTGTTCACAAGCTTTTAGACAACGGCAGATAAAAATATGCCATAACTGCAACTTGTGAAAAGCAAAATACATAAAGTTTTTGTCTGCATTGTGAATTTGAGGGGTTTAAGAACAGACTAAATCTGACTAAATCAGTGACTCACCCCCTGAAGTGGGCCTAAAATAAACCTTTAATGAGTCTAGCAATTATTTAATAGAATTCCAGAAAGACTATGGGCCTCATTACGAGTCCGGCAGTAACCGAGGCGGTAAAACCGCCTGGTTACTGCCAGACTCGTATTACCATTCCGCCTCCGTGATTCCCGGAATTACCAGGGCATTACAACCCCAGTTTTCCAGGAATCACGGAGGCGGAATGGTGTTAATCCCCATTCCCATTGAGTCCACTGGGACTCAATGGGAATGGGGATCATGGAAACACCGGCAGCATCTCGTAATGCTGCCGGTGTTTCCTCGTCTCCCTGCAGGCGGGCGGTGTTAAACCCACCAGGTCAGACCTGGCGGGAACATCACCTCCCGCCTGCAGGAGTTGTGATCGCCCCTGCATGGAAACAACAGTGGCGGCGGGTTTACCGCCACCGTTGTTTCCATACCGGGCGATTTGTAATGAGGCCCTATGTGTTATTCCTATTCTTTCTTTCTGAGGGTCACTGCTCAAAGTGTTACACTTGTTTTTTTAAGAGGACTGAACAAAAAAGCCAGCCACTCCAGAAACAAAGAGCACATGGCACTGGCCACAGCCCAGGAGCTTCCATTTAAAAAAAAGAAAAACAAATGTTTTTTTTCTTTTTAGGGGTAGCAAGGGAGACCACAGTGGGTAGCAGTTGCGACCCCTGCCAACACCCAAATGACGTCCCTGCTTAAATTTACTATCATTGACTTTGGATTCCGAAGGCCATCTGCGACATTGCCAATTGAGATCTCTCTCTGTATTTGTCTGTAAACTTACAGATAGGCAGGTGACTCGGATACAAAACAGATTTCCATTATAGAATACCTTCCTAGGAATGTGATTGTTCAGGGGTCTAGTTACTGGTGAACCAGGGATCAGAGGGTTCTCAACAAGGAACATCTCCTTCCTTGTCATCCTCTCTGCTTTCAATCCCAAGATTGCCCCCACCGCTGCAAGTCTCTTGTTTTAGGCTCTCCCCACACTGTAAATGCCCATACACAAAAAGTTCACAGAGTGCCCCCTTCCTTTCACGGCATATGCAACCCTTAACTGCACAGGCAAACACCCAGGCTCTCACTGCAAATGTACACTCTCGTTGCAAATGCACCACTGCTTGCACACTGCATTCACCTAGGTACTGTTCATACTGAAGCCCACTCATTATACAAAACCCAATACAAATGGTCCTGCCGACCACCATAAACATTACTGCAGCAGCAACTGCCACTTAGCCCTTCTACTTATTTCCCCGGTGTAGGGAAGGGGGCTGCAGCCTCTGTGCCACTCTCTTTAACCCTTCCATTAGTAGAAGTGGGATGTAAAATGGCCTCACAATGCCCCAACTTTAAGTCATATACCGGAAAAAAAATGGTGAAGGTGGCAATTTAGTCACCATGCATACCCCATGGATCTCAGGTGACATTAGAAATTTGGAAAAGGACTTTCCAAATAATACAAAATAATCCATTTGATTTGTACAGGGACCAAGGACTGTTACCCGTTACCCAATTCTACAGCCCATCTTGGGCAGATATGAATCAGTTTATGCACGTACTTTTCCTGGCTGAAGCACAACAGTGTCTTACTGTGCAGAGTGAGTGACAGGCAACCTAAGCGGGTATAGGTGCACCATTAGTAACTATAAGTAACAGTATTTTGGCAATGATTCCTGGGATTTGCTTGAGAATACCGACTGGGTGAAAATCAGTAACTGTAAACATAACAGGCGAGATACTGTGAATGTCAAAAACAATTGTCTTCAGTCAAGGAAACTTTATTCGGATAAAAATAAATTATCCATCAAAGTTTAAAAAACAAGAAACAACAAGCAGTATGAATATTACAATGGAATGCATATGACAATATTAAAATCACCACATACAGGTTAAACAAATTAAAAAACATAAAGATCCTATCTTGCAGAGAACAAGATTACTTAGTATAGATCAACTGAGCACTTCACAGCTTTAATGCATGACGTTAAGTTAATGTCCAGGTTACCAATGAGGATTTACCCAATAATACATAATGAATAACAGATCTCCATTGTCTGAAATCAAAGTGACTTAAAAGCAGCTTTAGGGCTTTCTTCATGATGTTAGAATGAATTGGGTAGAAAAATAGAAAGTGCAGAATATCCTCCTGTACACCATGGCAAAAAAAACTATTTAGCTAATTTCGAGAAAAAATATTATTTGTGGACCACTTGCCTTCAATGGTAAAAAGTTGAATCTTGCCATAGTAATCATCAAATGTTTGTGTCTGTGTTTAGTCCATAAAAGATACTCTGAAATATTAATGTCAGAATTATGTGAGTACTATTTGACTCTTTTCCCAATTCAATTTGTTCCTGGTTCATAATCAACAGTTGCCAGATATTCCTCAGAATCATCAAACACCTAGTACTGGAGATGGTGGTATTAGTAAAATAATCAGTACTATTTGCCAAGGCAAGGTGTTTTTGGGAAGTAATAGCCAAGGAATATGCAAAGAGTTTGACTCAGAGGAAATGATTTGATATAAAATTAAGTGCAAAAGTGATACTTCATCATTAGCCCAAATTCTGAACCAACATTTAACATGTTTGTATCTTAGTTTAACTTCCAAATAAGCTAATCCAATTTCACCACGGACAGAAAATATGGGAGCAGAATTCAGTAAGCCAACTAAAGATAACTGGAAATGAAACAGGACACACCTGAAATGGCCCACAGGCCAGCTCTATATTTGCCAACAAATTTTGCTTTTGCAGATTAGACTTTTAGCATCATATCGGTGGGATGGCATTTAAATGAATGAACAAAACGTGATAGAGCCGCCAGTGCTTTCCCCATATTTGTTTTCTTGTTCGCTACGTGAACTCCTCCATTCATACTCGATTTAAAATGCGGGTAATCATAATTTGAACAGATCTTAATGATATGGTACCCAGCTCCAAGATCAGATAATTTCATGTGCTTTTGATCCGACTGACAAACCAGGACAGCCGATTCAAAAGCATTAACAGGTTCAAATTAACCATGAAGGTGGCATAAGCATCAATTAAGTATTGTCGGGAATGGGGGGTTCAAGCAACAAGGACCATATCGTCAGCAAAGGTTTGCACGGGTATTTACATACCCATACCTCCGGACTGGGGTACATCAACCTTGAATTCAATAAGATGACTGTGAAAAGGGTTGATAATGAAATAGCAGCACTACAAGTACGCAACCTCAGAAGACCTGTACATTCCCGGAATTATTCCGTACAGTTTCCAATCATAACTGAGTGCATATAGGCGTTATTGTTAGTGTGTAAAAAGGACAATGTACTAATAAGATCCCCCGGACTCCCCGTTGAACCCAATATGTGCCGTAATGTGTCTCCGTTAACTCTGCTCAAAGCAGATTGCACATCCATTACTGCAACATTAATTACCTCTCATTTAAGGTGGATGCTATTAGACATATTAGCACATGGGAAAGGGGGAACGTAGCCAATCAGGTTCTGCAGATAATGGCCTGAAAACTCTGATCTCAGCCCACATTCCACAGAACCCGCAGCTTGCCTCCCCTGCTGCGGGGTGCCCTCTTTCCCCCAGCCTCCCGTTTCTTTTCTTTCTTTAAACTGTTCCCCAACCCCAGCTCCCCTACCCCACATACCAGATGGCAGCGGTGCCCGCCGCCGCTGCAGCAGCTTCCCTGCTGCTTGCTTTTCCAGGCTGCCATGGTAATATAAATTGGGGCTCCGTATGGAACCACGCCTTTCACCACCATGGCAGCCATCTTAGTAAAGTATTTTCATTCATTGAACAGGACGCGCCTGGCGTCCCATTCAATGAATAAACATTTTACAACAATTAGCACCAAGGGTTAGCGCTTTGGTACTACATAATAGCATTAGCACCCTGTTCCAACGACTCGAACGGGGCCTAATGTCTCTGTGCCCTAGTTATGGGTCCTCGCAATGATATCCAAATTCAAAGTTGGCTTAGATGTACCCTAGCCATCACAAAAAGTCAGATGGGTAGCAGCAACCATCTTGTTGCCATCAACCCATGTTTGTAATTTAGCAAGAACTGCCCTGCCAAAAATCTTGAATCTCGAATCAAGTACAGATATTGATAGATCTCTAAGAAATTGGTTAGTCTTTATGACCTTTCCTATAAATAGGGCAAATTACGGCTTGCTTCTTTGACCTGGGCAATGTTCCCACTGATAGCGTTCAATTAAAAGCCAATTGTTAGAAGTGGAGCCCAAAATTCTTCTACGATCTTAAATAAATCAACAGGTGTGCCATCCAGTCCCAGGCTTCGGCTTACTGCTAGTGGTACCTCCAAGATTGTAAAACTTACAGGAATGGTCTCTTGAGGCCACTCTAATTGGGTACATGAATCGGACAGTTCACAGGTTAAGGGGTGCTCACCATTGTGTTTGGCACATACATTCGAAAAGTACTTGATCTATTATGTGTCTTGTACATTTGGCTCCATTAAATTAGCTTGAGTCTGTTAACTAGGACCATGATTTAACATCTGACAGAAAAGTCTAGAATGTGGACTTTTGACTTCTCTGCAAAGATCATTCCAAGCTTGGGAATCTAGTACAGATTTCCGAGCTGCCAGAGCCGTTTAATCGATTGACTTGACAGAAGATACTTGGATATCCACTAAAGAGAAGTATGGCACATTGTTGCTGATCAACAGCAGACTGACCCATAGAGGTTTTGCTGGATATGGGTCTCTTGTTGAACTGGTGTCAATCTACATTTTTCTATGGTTAGCATGAGCTAATCCATTCTTGCATGAATGTATACTCCGTTTAGCACTATAGTATGCTCTGAGTTATCATAGATCAATATTTGCGGAGAGCCATGCAGAAATATATATTTGTTATTATGTATAGCACAATCTTAGTTTCGAAGTGCTAGAATGTGGTCTGTTCTTGTATATTATGAATTCGGCTTTTGCTGAGCGCGAAAGAAAATGATGAACGTGGCTGAACACAGTGCGTACATGTTATCATAACAGCAAGTTTTTCTTGGCAGGCTGTCAGCTATTTTAGCCCAGAGAAACAACCTTGTTTGCAGAGACAAGTACACATGTTTTCGTTTTGGCAGAATTGGAATGTCTTGTTACCAGAAACAAAATGCTTGCACAAAATATCTTGCTTTCTCAGAATATACATATCATTATGTTCCAGCACGGTACATGCTGTTATGAAATGTATGCATGTAGGTAGACATGCTGTTTCCATTAAATGCTTTCCACGCATGTAATTGTAAATGGACGTCAATGCCACTATATATAACAGTGGATTTCTGTTCAGTAGAGGAGCTTGCATTGTTAGTGCTGGGAAGGGAACGAGGGAGCTCTCAGTGCTATGGTGTGCTGAGTGCTGTGCTAATGTTCATTGCTAGTGTGATAGCTGAGTGCAAGGGGACCTTTGCATGGGTGTGAGAGCTGACTTCCCATCTATGCATAAATAAACAGTGTTCTGTTTGAATATCCTTCTTTGTGTATTTGTCATCTTATATTTTGTTTCCACAGTATAGTATAATATTTATGATTTCACACTGGAAGATTGACTTTTGAGGCCAACGTCACAGAAGTCCTACTACATTGTGGGAAACAAGAGGTCAGAACTTCTAAAATACTTTCAGGTCCAACTTGGGTCCTTCCTCTCTGCTATCTTTTTTTTCTACCTGTGGTGCACCCCAAGGGTCTAACCTCTCTCCCTGGCTGTTCAACCTATGCCTGGCACTTCTTGCCCACCGCATTGCTTCTCTCTGCCCCAACTTCCAGTGCTATGCGGATGACACTCAGCTCATTTTCAGGCTAACTTCGGCCAACTCTTCTCCGTTTCTCATCTCTGACTATCTGTCTGCTATCCAGGAGAGGCGTGCTGCCAATGATCTCTGCCTTAATGCCAGTAAGACTGAGATTCTCCTCATCGGCACACCCGCTCCCTCCTTTCCTGTCGCTCTCTGGCCGGCCTCTCTTGCCCCTCCTACTGCTCCTACCTGCGAGGCTAAAAACCTTGGGGTCATCTTCGACTCCACACTCTCCTTCTCTCCTCACATCTCAGACATCTCTAAGAAGTCACACACCAGCTGAACCTCCTCAGAGGTATTCTACCTTTCCTCTCCTTCCCCCAGAAGCTCACTGTCCCCAGAGCTCTGGTTCTCTCTAGGCTCGACTACTGCAACAGCCTCTTTCTAAATCTGCCTGCCTCTATTCTTCGCCCTCTGCAACTCATCCAGAACAGGACTGCGAGACTTGTCCTTGTCCTCAAGCCCAGGGATCTTATCTCTCCAGGACTGAACTCTCTGCACTGGCTCCTAGTGGCTGCGAGGATCACGTTCAAAACCCTCTGCATTGTCCACAAGGCCTTCTGGGTCCTGGGTCCTCAATAGCTTCAACTCTGTCTTCCAATATATCTTCCCCCTCTCGTTCTTCGCTCTTCCCCCTCCAACTCCCTTAGGGTCAGTCGCTTCTCCCAGCAACGAGTTGGTGGTAGATCCCTTCCTTCGGCTGGGGCCTCCCTCTGGAGCAGCCTCCCTGAAACTTGAGGAGAACCATCTCTGGTTCTGGAAGTACCTAAAAACCGTTCTCTTTGCTTCTGCCTTTTCTCCTCCTCTCCCCTGCTGACCTCCTTGCTGAAACTGAATCTGCACTGGTTACCTGGCCACCCTCTGTTCTCGGACCCAGGTCCCTCCCCCACCAGTCACAAACACCTGCACTGCCTGCCTGGCAACCCCCATATTTGAGGTCTGTTTCTGTATCCCTACAGTACCACTACCAGCACTTGACACCTGATGTCTGCACTTACCTTTGCACTTGCCACCTGCTGGCCGTTAGCTATTGTTATTATTGTATGCCATGTACTGCACTGTCCACTCCTTCCTCCCCCCGCACTTTCCCCCTTCCCCCATCCCATGCACGTGTGCGATCTGGAGGACACCTCGCCTAGCAGGATAGTTGTCTGTCTTCCTTTGTTCCCCCTCCCTTGCCTCTTCGCGCCTTGAAACACTTGTGTATAGGCGCGTTATAAATGCCATATCATATCATATCATACTTACATGCGGTATTTGCAAGAAATTCACTCTTGCAATTCATATATCACATTGTGCCATTTGGTCATGGAGGTGCATAACTCTCTTTTTCACTTAACCCTGCTAACACAAATGCCAGTTGGAACTCGGGTGTAACCATGCGGGTTAAGCATAGCTGTTAGCGTGCAGCTGAATGTCAGTTCTCGCTGCCACACAGGGAAAACTCTGGACAATTCCTGCCTTTTTGATGCCCTGCAGTGGGATGCACACTCGGACATACAGAAACACGCACACGCGCATTGTCAGACTATCTTGAGTTGGACAATAGGAATGGAACTGGCAGAGAGTTGTATTTTCATTGGTCGTTGCTAGGATGAGAGCTGACCAATCAGCCATACATATCATTGTATTCAGCCACTTTTCTGGGACCGAATAATGCAGCACTCTGAATGCCTCCACCGGGTTCACTGTGCATTTTTTAAGCTCATATCCTGCATTTACAAAGCTGCACGTGTGTAACAAGCAGCACATAGGTAAACCCGCCCCCAATGCACAGGTCTGCTGTCATGAAGAACCAATAAAAGAGATGCTGTCCCACTGCGTGGTGTACTGGGCAACGTTTGGGGCATTGGTGCTCCGTATCAACAGTACCAGCCATGTCGGATTAGTTTTCAGTTAAAAACACTGAATTTAATCAGTACAAGATGAGCTGGCTATTAAAAGGCGAGTCATTGACGAAGGACAGTCAGTAATTTGGATAAAGGCTAGCAATAAAGTGTGGATGCAGAGGAAATAATGAAATTCAAATACATTCGGGAAGAGTATCCCCCGAAGTAGAATACTACTTCAAGGTAACTATGTAATAATCACTGAAAAGCCTATAAAAGAAATGGTAAAGCTGGAACCCATCGAACATAGCAGTATCATTGATACCAAGCGAGCACAGTGGGAAGAGTGTGGTTTGAAATTGTCAATGATTGTAAATACAATTCTAGAATTAAAAAGAAAAACAAGAAATTCTACTAGCATGTCACTGTGTTAACAGGGAGTGCACGCATGAACTGCTATAGATGTCAGATTTACCCATTTAGATGTGGAGTTGGTAATACTGGACTTCTTTATCAACAAATGGCGGGAAATATATGTTATCACAATGTTCAGCCTGAAATGATCAACAACAATACACATTGCAGTGAGGCTACCAGGACATGATCTTCCAGATTTCCTTTCTCTACGGAGGAGCTACATGTTTCAGTTCATCTGATAACTGTCCCTGCTTGGCCCATAAGTTGTGTGTGTGGGGTGAGTCCAGGGCAGAGGCTCCAACACCCTTAAGTGATGTTGGGCCAGGTGGCAGTATGGGGAGGATGCCCTTGCCCCCCATAATAGCAGGCACAGAGGACAACCACGTCGTATATGCAGCAGCAACTGGCCCTTTAAAGATTCAGAATCAAGATGTTATTTAGATATCCACTGGCCCATACTGCAGCAGGCCTCCTGGTACTTGGGTGATGTTATGTAGTGTTTCAACTAGCCAAGACGGATCCACAAATGCACAAGCAAAAGGCTGAGGTTAAAACAGACTTTATCTTTGACACAAAATCTCTTGGGTCAACTTCAAAATGGCTAGGGTATTATCTATTCATAGTTTCCTTTTAAGCTTTATAAGCGTCAGGGTACATCCCCATCACTCAAAGATAGGGGCTCTGAATTTCTTCCCATGTGTCTCTCGGTGTGTATGGTATATGACTAAATCCTATACAACCTTTAGTTCATTTAGACATTTCTGTGTCTGTGACACAAGCTGTCGTCAGTTGACTTTCCCTTCAAAGTTCAGGCAGTACAAACTGGGTTTGCCGTCCCCAGTTTCCAGAGGTGTGCTTAAGAGGGCTCTGTCACATCTTTCTCCTAGGGGTCTGACTGCCTTATTTAGCAGCACTCTTCAACTGCTCTGCTCCTCCTCAATGCCTTGCCACTGGCACTTGCTCACTCTACTCCCAACCATGACTTGCTTCATCTATGCATGCGTGATCTGGTGAAATCCAAGATGCCATAATGACCTTTTAAGGGGTCAGTATGCAGGGGAAGAGGGGCTGGGAAATCGGGCACTGATACACCTGGGCATGGGACAAATTAACTAATCTCTAAGCAAGAAAGATCACTAGACTCAGCAGAAGGTCTTTATCCTCAGCCCAAACCAGGGGAAGGGAAGAAACCCATATAAAAGGCCATGAAGGGAACAATCTAGTTTGAGAGTTTGGAGGTTAGGAGCACATAGTGATTGGTGGAATGAGCAGGAGGACTTGGGCATATATGTCAGCCCTCCCCATTCAGATGGGAGACTCTCAATTTTTCATTTGAAAAGGTTGCATTTCTTTACTTTCAATGCAATCCAATTTCTCCCGCTTTCTGTGGGCAAATGTTCTTCCCAGAAATGTTGGCGTGTATGCTTGGGGCGCATTAGGAGTTTGAAGTGCAGGAGGAGTTGCAGGTACAGGAAGAGTTGCAAGCAATGGAGAAGTTTGAGAAGCAGGTGATGATGTATAGTAAGATGTGGTGGTGGTGCTGGAGAAATTGCTGAAGGTAGTAATGCAGAAGGAGTTGGAGGTACAAGCTAGTGCTGCAGAATGTGGAAAAGGAGCCGGGGAGAAAGAGTTAAACCAAGAGGAGAGAAGGAACGAAAGGAGATCAGAGGAGGCAAAGCAGGCAGAAATTATAGGGCCACCAGAAGCGAAGAAGGCAGAGACCGTGGATGGCGAGGTGATTGGGCTGGATGGGCAGGAAATGAGAGAGAGTCAATGTGAATTCCCTTGGAGATGCAGGGAGAGTACCATGCAGAAACTTAGACAGCACAGCTATTTTGTCAGATGAAGTGGGAGGTGGAATGAGCACATGGCGTAGTGTTGAAGGGGAAGACAGCCAGCTCAAAGCCTAGAAAGGAGGTCTAGCACCATTTTCATAGTCATGAGTAAGTATTGGCTCGATACAGAAGGAAGGAAGACGGGGATACGAGATTATAGGTACAGGGCCCCAAGTCATGGAGGTGAACTCAAACCCCTTCTGGCACCTAGTCACCAACCACATCTCTGTGAGATGCTGAGGAGGTTCCTCGAGATAAAAATGTGATCTACAACAAGAGTATCTGGGACAACTAAGCAACACTGTCCACCTAGTAGCTACCAGGGAAAGGCTGCTCACTCACCAGGACATCAGTTAATGGAACAGCTTCTCCCTACAAGAGACAGTGAGTGACGTCGAGGAGAGAACCGAACTAAAGTAATCTGAGCTAGGTAATTTGCTATGTGGAAGCGAACTAAGAGTGATAGCAGGGAGAGAGAGACACGGGGCCTCATTATAACTGTTGCGGAATGGGTTTAACGTCGCTGCTAATGGTGTCAGCGCCGTTAAACCCATTCCGCAATATTACGAGGTTCCCTCGCGGGACCCGCTCTAGACGTCTGGTTTTTCCAGACGTCCATAGCGGGTCCCGCGATGGGACCAGGGAGCTAACAACGGGCCCATTACAAATGGGCCCGTTGTTAACTCCCTCCCCATTCCCCTTGAGCCCTATGGGGGCTCGAATGGGAATGGGGAAGGACCGGGCCGGGTTCCCTGAAGGAAGAAATACCTGGCCCTCCATACTCGGAATGGCCCGGTATTTCCCCATTCAGGGAACCCAGACCCGGACACGGTTTTGGAGGCACCCGTGCCCTTATTAACGGCATGGCTACCTCCAAAGTCGGAATGAGGCCCACAATATTGGTATCAGAAACGTTGTATTGGGAAGTAAAAACAGACTGTCTTGCAAACTTGAGCTACCAGGGAGTTCCGCTCCCAAGCAAAAGAACTAGCAGAACGAAAGGAGAGAGCCAGGAGGTAACTAAAAGAACTGCATCTGTCACTGAAGATTTGGTAGATGTCCAGGAGAAACTGGATGAGAACTTATTGTGAAACTCACCATTTTGATACAAGAATGAAAGGACGATTGCTAAGAACAGGGACATTTCGACTAAAGACTGGTGCCCAGCGGGGTGTGAAAGGAAGTTGCAAATATAATCAATTAAGTATTTTGAGGTTTGGAACTCCAACTCCTGATCGGGATACCTTGTGTTTATTCCCCATCTCTTTGATCAGGAAAACCCCAATGAAGCTCCTATTCTTGAGCCCTGTTGGTGCCGTCTCCGTTGGTGTTTCCCCAATGTCCTGGTGACAATACCCAAACAAAAATGTGGATGACAAAGTTGTTCAAAAGATTTCAAAGTAGTATCCTCTGTATCTATCATCTTGCATGTTTGGAACAACCTGGTAAGAATTCCCAAATTCCAGTCTGCCTAGGCACCTTAAGTATTCCTGAGTTCTTAATGAGTTCAAGCTACATTTTTATAAAAAGTGTCAAAGTTAAAAGTTCAAATGTGTTTATTGACTCTGTTATTAACAATTTTAGTAAAATGTTACAGTAGATTGTTGGTAGAGCCATAACTTTTTTTAGCACCCAGGAGCAGACAATGCAGCCAATCAGATTGATCAGAACGCAAGCTGAACCTCACAGTATAAATCCATGTTCCGAGCCAGCTGTGAGCTGGTTGTGCCCAACCTGCCATCTCTCTCTTCCCACCAGCCCAGCGTCCTGTTTCTTTCTCCCCTTTCCCTCAATTCCAATTTACCTAAAGGGATTGCAGTGCTGCCGTGCCACTACCCTCATGTCTGCTGGGCCGCCATGGACAGGAAGGAGGGGCTCTAGTTGGAGCATTGCTTCCATTTACATGGTGGCCATGTTATGTTAGTATTTCTTTGAAATAATGGGTCGAGCGCTTTCCGCAACCTGTTGTTTAAAAGATCTAAATTCCCATTAGCACCCTGGGATGTAAAACTGGGGCACTAATTGTCACATTCATGAGTTCCGAGGGCAATACTGGGTGGTAACATCCTAGGGTCCTCGATGAAGTTAAAGGTAACTCGGGCAATGGGCAATTACAACTGGTACCACACTCGGAACTCGTGATTAAGGCTATAAAATTGACAAATCATGCATATCACATTTTAATATATTTAATTGTGTAAATATTCGAGACCTGCTGTCAAGTAATATTGAATAACTGGAATTGCCTAGCCACAGCTTTCAACTGTTTTTTCTTGTTTCCTATGGCTAATGTGAGCTGATGGCCTTACCCATATACTATAACTTATTGGTTGTCTCACTTTCACAAAGAATTTTGTTTTATGCACTATAGATAGTGGTTGAAACAACTGTTGCAACAACAATTTTTATTACATTTGCCATATCCATAAAAGACAAGGGGAGTTCTCCCACCTCCTACACACACATATGATATGACACAGCATAGGAAATCGGTTTTATTAAACATTGGTAGAGATCATTGCAGCTGAACATGTTTAGGGTCTCCCTGACACAATCTTTATTAATAATCTAGTACAATCTGTAAAAGAGCCCTAACCAGAATGAACTTTTTCTTAGTAATATTTACCCCATATCTTTGCACTTCGACAAATGGCATTAGATTAAAAGTATCTTGCAGTTTTACGGGTCCAGATACAGAAATAGTGCTAAATCTTCATCATAAAATGAAACCTGTGTCCAGCATCCACTGTCTAGACTACCTTTTACAATTTGGTATGGTCCTTTTTTAATGTCCAGTTGCAAAACACAAATTGAAAACAATTGTGAGATCGTCTACATCTGCCTTGTCTACGTCCAATTTCCAATGAGTCTCCTTAATCTAAGCTCATTTTAAATTTCACTAAACAAGCCTTATACAACTTACATAAGAGAGCTCTAAAGGTTGTCATTACCTGTATTCTGTTTTCTGTTGCCAGTTTCTTAGTGGTGTGTAGCTTAACATGTGTGATTGTTTTCTTAGTATCCCAGTTTAATAATTACTTTGATACTCTGCTGTGATTGTAGGATCTGTGCCTACTCACTACCTCACAGACCTGGCGTCAACGTGTTTTCTGTGGTTCCTGCATTTACCCTCCTTCAACTTATGCTCCCCCCCTCCCCTCTCGCAGCTTATTTGATTTCAATGTTACAAGGCTGTGAAGGTCAGCAATCCCCTTCCTTCCCAACTTGAGGCATGACAAAGGGTCTGCATTTTGCAGATGGCACATCATAAACTATAAATATATTTAGTACTAGTCAGCATAGCATGATGGGATTACTATCTGAGCTGATAGGAACCAATTCTTAATACTGTTCTGTATATGCTTAAAATTAAATGTCACTAACTGCGCCTACAGTTGTATTACTGAAACAAAACACTTTTATATTTAAAATATAGATCCTCATAATACACAAACACAAAGAATGCTTGCACTTTTATTTAGCAGGTATGTATATTTACTCTCTTGTAGAGATAATATGAGTGTTGAAAATGATACAAGATGTACCCTCGATATCATTCTCATATCCATCCATCTAACCATCTATTCATCCAACCCTCCATATATCCATATTTCCCTTTAGAAATCCATCTACCCCACCATCCATATTTCCATCCACCATCAATATATCATCCATATATCATCCATCCGTATCTCCCACCAGCCATCCTTCTTTCTCGGTGTCAGGTTGTTGGGTCTAGAGCCACCAGCCATTTCTGACAATAGAGGAAAAACACAGATTCTTAAAAGGAAGGGGACGTTTTCAAAATAAGATATTAAACGCATGAAACAATGTAATTGTACTAACACCTTAAACTGCTTTTTTACATTTTGACAATGTTTATTTCCAACAATGTAATGCAATGCGACATGTGTATAGCGTCTTTCACCATTGGTATGGTCACAACGCGCTGTAGGTTGAACGCCCTCGGGGACGGAGGGCTAGGTATGGGAACATTTGAGAGAGTGCTAGCATGCGTGTGTTCATATCGGCCAATATGAAGGAAATGAATTACAGTATATATTGCAGTCATAATAGTTACACTGGCCACACTGGGCAAAAACCATGTCCAAAACCTCGACTAACAATATACATTATTTTCTGACAGAGGGTTATCATTTCAGGATGGACAGTCTGGTACACTCCTATTGTACGCTTTCAAAATACCTCCATAAGAAAGTGGTCGGTGAGGGTCCTTGTCTGCTTTGCATAAAATCAAAGCATTTTGGGAACATAAGAATGACCAGAGACCTTTATATTTGACAACAATATCTATAATAAAAGGATTTGAAGCCTTAGTCATAAAGTATATAATGCACGTCGAACATGGTACTCATTTCAATGTACACAACACTCACCTGAAGGTTAAAATGCGTTCAACCACAGACTTCACAGGCATTTTATCCTCACATTCTAATCCGTCCGAATAATTGTATGTGGTCTGTCACTCCACTGTGGTTCAAGAGCTCTCCTGTTTCTCATTTCTGGAGGTTCTTTCCTCTCCTCATGCAACATTTAAGAAGAGGACGGCCTGAAAGGGGAAGCCAGGTCTTAGTATGAGGATGTCTGTGTATATGCTCAGGAACCGAAAGCCTACCACCAGTCTTCAAGGTACATACTCCTCTAAAATATGACACTGTAAAACGTAGGCTATCCTCACATTAGTGATGTAGCGAAAGGTTGGCCAGAAATCATGTCATGTTACTTCAGCCACTGCAAACCTATCATAAGGAAAGCCTAAACCCTTTCAAAAAGGCAATGGCTACTTTAAGGAAATATTCTTAGAAATAATTAAAATCCATGGATAAAATAGAGGCAACGGAAATTGCAATCCAACATCTGGACTCCTCTCTTCAACCCACCAAATCTGTGTACAAGATTAGTTATCCTAGCCAGAAGAAGTACAATGGACAATGCATGTGAAAGGAAGCGCCCCCAATTCAGCACGATCCTCCCCGCAATGAGAGACAATAAGGGACTCTCCCGTAGTGGGAATAAGACCAAGACAGAGTGCGGGTGAGCGTAAGTGGGAGTTTATCCAAGGATAAGGCATGCAAAGAACTCTGCAACCTACGAGAGCGCTCTGTCTGACAATCGCAAAGACAGGCGTATTTCTAATACAAAAAACGTCATCAACACCTAAACACTATAGGGGGCACAAGTCAATTGGGATTGGGTGGCGTCGACTAACTATAGGTGTTGCTGCCGCGGGGTTGGTCTTGGCGGGACGACGTCACTGGTCAGCCTCGTGGGTTGGGTTGGGCCTGGCAGGCCGGCTTGAGGTCATCTGTACGGTGTTGATGTGCTGGGGCAGCCTGTGACAATGACGAATACCTTTCCTGTCTCATTTGCCCTAGGCCATGCACACTGCAGTTATTCAGAAAATGACATTTAAGTTCATTAATAAATCGCTTCAACAGCTTATCTTATAAAATAAACACAACACATGCGGAATGCACCTCGTGAGAGGTCTGGTGGTTGTCGGTTGGGGTGAGATTTACCTGTGTCCTATTGACCGGTATTTTAGGTCGCGGGACGGGGCTCTGGGGCCTGGGCCGAGTGATACATGTCTGTCTGCTGCGTTAGAAGTTATTATATCGATGGGTCTCTGTGTCTTGTCCCAATGATGGGGGTCGTCCTTACACGGGGTCAGGATTCTTGGGGGGTTCGTGGGATTTATGAGAGGGTGCTGGTAGATCAGTGGGTTCATCCGTGGGTTTATTACCGTGCTGTAAATAACACAGGTGGCGGGCTGTGGCCTTGGTTGCGGCGCCGGGGCCTCTGACTCTCTGAAGTAACGCCAGCTTGGTTGGGGGAGGTGAGGGAGCGCGGCACAAGTCTTAGCTTTTTTTATCTGGCAGGCTTGGTGGGGTGGGAGAGGGAATGGCCTTGCATATATCCACAAAGGTATTTTCCTCGTGCGTTGCTGATCAGTGAATGCAGAAGTTCTATACTGTTCTGCCTTATTTTGACGTTATTTAGACACATATATATATATACTTCAATTTCGTTACACATTTCTTTAATACAGTCGGTTCCAGTACCTTTTCATTACCTAACATTATATTCACTACATTGTGTGCGTATTGTATGTACATTAGGGATATCTAGGTTATGGCCTACAGAGATTGATGCTCGCCGCTTTGGGTGAATTAAAAACATATATGAGTTCAAGTTTCTACATACTATTGAAAAACACTTTTACCGATAGAGGTTACACGTTTGGTCAACATCTTTCTCCGTGGTTATAGCAGCATTAGTCCAGACCTGGAGGGATATCATATAACGTTACATTTTTATGGCTTATTCACATTTTAAACAGAGGTAGTTCATTAATACCAATACTTGAATTGTTTTCTACCTTCTTCAGATAGTGATGCTTCAGCTTTTTCCCTCGCTACCCCGGCCTTGCGGTCCGGGTCATACGGGGTGCAATATCACATTGTTACTAATATAATGTTGCCGTGTTGGCATCTCGGGTTTAGCTCATCTCCGACTTTCTCATGGGAACGCACTCGCAGCGGATCTGTCAGGGCTGCTGAGGCGACAGAGATGCATGAAAGGCCCTCCAAAGGTGGGGGCCTCGTTACAGTGTGCTGAACTCACACCATGTTTGCTAGGCAAGATGGCGTCTAGACCTAACTTAATTTTTGGTAAATGCAAAGACAGGGTGCGTGTGGGCAATGTCGTCGGCGGGTGAACCCTCCTCCACCTGGGCCCGGGTGGCATGAGGGTGCTCCCACCGAGCCATGGTCCTCACCTGGGGAGGGAGCTGTAGGTGAGGAGGGCCTCGTGGCCATTCCTCCCCTACATTTCCCCCCTTTCGTTACTTAAAGTAACGAATTTCTTTAGCTCTTCTAATCTTCTACATTCTTGTTCCTCTAACACTGCACCATCCCATGCAGGGGTTCCTTTTATAGGCATCCATGCTCTGCACACCCCCCTTAAGCTCTCACCTCTCCTAGCATACTCGTCTGGTGTACATGTCAAATATATACAGTCGCCAGTTTCTTCCAGATCTACCCAGACCTCCTCATACCATTCCAGTTCTACGTCTCGTGGTTCTTTAATCGTGGTGTGCCATAGCTTATCTACTATGTACTTGTCACGGCACATAGGCACTAACTGGTACCTGGGGGTGTTGTCTGTTCCTGTCTGCACATGTACCTCTTGTGTTGCTTTAATTGTACCACCGGAGTTGCCCATTGTCACCATCATCATTGCACCGTTAGGAACTGCATTAGCACAACATCGGAGGCCCACCTGGCACAAGCAGAACATCACAAGGATGATCACCACTATTGGTATCAGGAACTTCATTGTCACTCCAAGCCATGAGGGAACCCAAGAGAAGATATTGTCGAACCACGAGCTATCCTCAGCTCCACCTTCCATTTTCATCTTCTCGCCCAGGTTATGTACTGCTTCAATAACGTGGGACAGGGACCCATTTTCTGCGTCTTCGGAAGGTACGAACGTGCAGCACGCACTTCCTATTTTTCGGCAAACACCTCCATCGATTGCTGTTAACAGGTCTAGAACATACCTGTTCTGCATGGTCATTAATCGCAAAGCTCGTAGTTCCACCTTTATTATGTTAAACCCTTCTTCAGTGTCATTGGCCAACTGGATCAGTTCCCACCGTGTGATCTGGAGCCATTTTGCATTTGCTCTTGCTTGGACACTTGATACAAGCGAAGCAAAGAATGTTTCCACGGAGCTGAACAGGCGATACTTGTCTGGGATCTGTGCCAATAAATCAGATGATGCTTGTGATATGTAGTTCGAGGCTCGCTTGTTCCTTGAGAGCTCTTCTCCTTTCCCTCCGGAGGACAGGACATAAAGGTGCGCTTGTGTAGTTGGAGACGCTGCATTCTGGTTCAAGCCTTCGTTCATCATGTTACTTCTGTCAATATGGCTTTCGGGAATCACCATTAGTGTTGAATGCAAAGTGGCCATTGAGCAGCTACCACTCCATGATTGGGGAAGGTGCAGGTACGCCTTGTTTCCGCATACCCAGTAGGTGTCCATTAGTGCTGCTGTTCCTTTTTTCATATCTGGGATGGTGAGAGTTTTGTTACAGTTCTTGTTCGTTCCTATTGCCATTTTTCCTTCTCCCTTGAAACATAGTTCGTTTTGTATTTCACTTTGTAGCTTGAAGGGTTTCTCCATCGCTGTTACCCATGTTAATTTAGGGATGTGTTCTTTCCATATTGGCAAGCACGTTCTTTCCATCCACCGCAACTTTTCCGGTTGGACACCCTTCAGTGCTTCTGCCTTGCACAGCACCTCTTCGTCTTTCCATTTGTTTTCGGAAAACAGTGTCCCTTGTATTGCAAAGAAAGGTTCTTTAAGGCAGATCACTCCAGACGCTTGCGAATAGCACGTTTTGTTGTTCTGTAACATTCTGAAAGAGACATCGTGTGCTTGGAAAGTGTTCTTTATTCTGCACAGCGTGAGATGAAGGAGACATTGGGCATCCACAATGGGCAATTCTCGTGGCAACAATACTTTAGGTGTGCCTGATGCATGGGGGATAAGTGAGCAGACATAACAGCTCTCATTGGTTGTTTGTTTGGCTGTTGTGCTCATATCTGCATACCATTTATTTGCTTGGTGAGGGTGTCGTGGGTCTTCCATTTTGTCTAACCCTAGCCCATAATACTCATCATACCCTTTTCCACCAGTCTCTCTTCTCCGCCTACTTTTCTCCCTTCTTCTGTACCTTCTCGTTATAGGAGGTGAAGAACCAGGCCCCCCTTCCTCCCTCCCACCCCCCTTTTCTAATTCTTCATATAGGGACTTGTGTTCTGTCATCATAATCACTTTTCCATCCTCCTTAATAAACAAGAGATCGTTGTTTGAAATTGGGGCGGGAGGGATCGTGTGGTTGTTGTATGTTCCAGGTTGGGACATTGTGTCATTATTTACATTTTTGGTTCTCCATTGTGAGAGGACAGCAGTGGGTGGTGTAGTATAGTATCCCCACACAAAGTGTGATCCATCCCAGATCAAGAAATCACCTTCTTTGATACCTACAGTCGGAATTGTTTTCGTTCCAGGGGCAAGGGTGGTGTTGTTCCCCCCTCCCCCCTCGTTCATCTCGGTAGAGATGAACGCTATAATCCAGTGTAACACCAGACAAAACATTGAGATGAAGAACACGATAGCACATATTGATAAACCACATTCAAATGAATATGTTAATCTAGCCACTAACATTTCTCTAAATCTAACATATCTATTAGTTGCAGGCTGCCCATTCGATGCCATGATAAATCCTGTTTGAGACACAAAAGTTCATTAAATACAAACATGTAAGCATTTCCACGTTGTAACGTTTCGGTGATACAATATAGGGTTGGGTGAGGGAGGGGGTTTGTTGACAGACAAGGTAGCTTTCAATCATCATTATTCGTACCTTACTATATATATATAAATAATAAAAAAACATGACATTTTAAAAACAACAATAATAAAAAACATCTTAAAGAGCACAGGAGGGGAAAAAAGAACCCCACGCAAAACTTTCAAAAATTGTAAAAAAGAAAATTTACATATACATGTGTACATGTTTTAGTCCAGGACATTTGTTGCGCGCTAATTGTGTTCACTGTTCATCTCATGAAGCACACAAAATTCCAATCATTCATTCCGCACAACTTCATCGTCCGCTGTTGCCTGTGCCTCATCCTGCACCTCACTCTCCGCAGCGCTGTAAGCTTTACGTACGTCTGTCAAATGCACCCAATATCGCAGGCCCTTAACCTTTACTGCTGTAGGAGTGCAAAACACTACCTCATAGGGGCCATGGAAGCGTGGTGCGTTCCACCTCCGCACAAAACTTCTAACATATATAAGGTCACCAGGCATTAGCTGTAGTGGTTTTTCAGGCAAACCGTTTGGTTCAGTCGCGTTCCCCTCCTCTCTTGTCGAGGGGGGGGCTAGTTGCTTTGCAATTACGCGCGCTGCCCGTGTCAATTTTCGCAGGTATTCTGTGAACTCCTCCCCCAATATAGCTGCGCTTCTGTGTGCATCAGAACGTTCACGGAGAGGCGAATGCGCTGTATGCATTCTTCTTCCCGTGACGATCTCGTGCGGGGACAAATGGTGATCCTTACTTGGCTGGTTTCGTAGTTCAAACAAGGCCAAAGGCAGGCAGTACATCCAAGTCTTTTTAAGGGAAAAACAAAGTTTTGATAATCTGCTTTTTAACAGGCCATTTATCTTTTCCACGACGCCATTACTTTGAGGATGATAAATCGAACATAATTTGTGCTTTATACCCAAGAATGTAGTCACTTCTTTAAATAATTCATTAACAAAATGCGTCCCGTTATCTGAGCGAATAACGTCGCAAATTCCCCAGCGCGGAAACACTTCCCGCACTAGGAACTTCGCGGCGCCCTTCGCGTCAGGGCGGGCACATGGGCCTGCCTCCACCCACCTCGAAAATGGACATACAACCACAATCATGTATCGAGCCCCGTTACACCTTTCTCCCATGTCTACATAATCAATGTGGAGCTCTCTGAATGGGCCACTTGGTTTTGGTATCGTACCCCTTAGTGTACGCAATGTCATACCTGAGTTGTAAATTTGACATGTCGTGCATTCTAGAGCTAACCTTGTGACGTGTTCCTGGAGGCAAGGTGCAAACCAATCTTCTTGTATCTCTGCCATTATGTGTTTCTTTGTGTTGTGTGCAGGAAAGTGTAGTTGTTGAAATGCTATTTCTAACAGCGTAATTGGCATTACCACTTTTCCTGAACTCTCTTGTCGCCACAATAAATCAGTCGGTGATTTGCTGCATCCTCTCTTAGTCCACAGCAATTTTTCCTCTGCACTAGCTCCCTCTTGCAGCTCTATTATCTCCTGTGTGGACATCATGTTGTATCCTGGGGGGACCTCTTGGCTTGCTGTGTGGTGCAACATGTACTCTCCTATTTCACCTTTTTGTAAATATGAAGCTGCTTTGGCAGCGGCGTCTGCTGCCGCGTTCCCCAAAGATACAAAATCTGTATTGGTGGTATGAGCTTGACATTTTACGATGGCCACTGCCGTGGGGTCTTGCAGGGCCTCAATCAGTTCTTTCAATAATTCTGCATGCTGGACTGGCGTTCCGTCTGCTCGTCGGAACCCTCTCCGCCCCCACCGGGCCAACCCACCGTGAACTGTTGTTGTCATGTATGCTGAGTCTGTATATATGGTCACTGCGCACCCCTTGGCGGCATGCAATGCTTCTATTAGCGCTATTAGTTCTGCTGCTTGCGCTGAGTAGTGTGATGGGAGGCGGTGTTGTACTAGTATCTCATATTCATCTTCCTCTAATCGTACCACTGCCATACCCACATGCTTTTCTCCTGTCTCCATGTCGATTGATGCTGACCCGTCCACAAAATACACCTCACCCTCGGTCAGGGCGTTTTCAAAAATCACTGGATCCTTACTTTCGTCACCTGTGTACGTGGCGCAGTTGTGGTTTTCCATGTCCTCTATGGTGCATGCCTCTGTGATGAATGTGGCTGGGTTCACTGTTTTACATCTCACTATATGGATGTTAGCGCTGGACAGTATTATCTCATATGCTGTGGCGCGTTGTGTTGTCAATGTGCTCTTTGTTCGCTCTAATATTGCAAAAAGTGAGTGTTCCACAAACAGTGTCACCGGGCAACCCATTACTATAGTGGCACTCTTTTCAATTGCGAACGCGGCTGCAGCTAGGGATTGCTCGCAGGCGAAATGATCTTGCATTACTGCGTCTAGGGTGCCGCTATAGTAAGCGAGTGGTTTGTGCCCTAAGGATGTTTTCTGTGTCAGTACTGCTGTCATCAATGTTCCTTTGCAGTGTGAAAATAAGAAGAATTCGCGCCCATAATCTGGGTTTGCTAGTACTGGAGCGCTTGATATCAGCTCTTTTAGTGAGTTAAATGCTGTGTTCATCACCTCTGTCCATTCTATGTGTTTGTGTTCTTGTTGTGCTTCTTTCAGTGCCTGTAGCAGGGGCCTTGTGTACGCCGCATAGTCCAATATCCATGCTCGGCAATAGTTACACATACCCAGAAATTTCTGCATCTCTTTTACTGTTTTGGGCTCCCCAATTGTTCTAATCGCCTGTGCCCTGTCTGGTATAATTCGCTTGCCATCCTTTGATATCAACTGACCCAAGTATAGGACCTCCGTCAGACAGTATTGTAACTTCCCCTTGTCCACCTTGTACCCCTTATTTGCCAATAATGTCAAGAGTGTTATCGAGTCCTGTCTGCATTCTTCCTCAGCCTGTGCACAAACCAATAAATCATCAACGTACTGAATCACTGTGCTTTCTACAGACAAATTCCCCAGATCTTCATGTAGTACCCTGTTAAATATGCTTGGGCTCTCGCAATATCCTTGTGGTAGTCTGCAGTGTTCGAACCTCCTTCCTCCCAATGTAAATGCTGTCAAGTACCTGCTCTCTTCTGCCAAGGGAATCGAAAAGAATGCATTTTTTAAGTCAATTACTGTGAAGTGTGATGCTATTTTTGGAATGTTGCACAGTATTGTCGCCGGGTTCGGGACTAAAGGGAACTCCTTCATTACCACATCGTTCAATGGGCGTAAATCTTGTATCATCCTCCATGAACCCCCCTTCGCTTTTTTGATTGGGTAAATGCATGTGTTGCATGGGGAGTTTGAGGGCACTATTATACCCTGTGCTAGCAGTGCTTCGATTGTCTCTCTGATCCCTTCTTCTGCTTCTCGCGACAGTGGATATTGTTTCACCCGGGGTAGTATTGCTCCCTGTTTTATTTTTATCACCACAGGCTGAACTTCATGTAGCAACCCTACATCGTGGGGGCCATTAGTCCATAAGTTAGTGGGTACTGACCTCATGTCTTCATCAAAAAATGTGTGCGGTGCTCCTACTACCGCCATTAGTTCAACCTTAGTTTGTCTGGCTGTAACTACAATGTCGCAGGGCATTGCCAGTTCCAGCACTACTTCACCATCTCCCTCGGTGTCAGAAAATAGCTCCTCGTCCGAGAGCTCTCTCAGCGGGATATTTGCATTTGTACACAATACTGTCCGCCACTCACACCCTTCCATGTCAATACCAATCACACATATCCTGTTTGCTGATACATGTATTGCATGCAAATCCAACGATAGTACTGCCCCAAGAGCAGTGTCAGGGCTTGCTATGGGACGAAAAAGGAATTCTGCTGGGATCCTCCACTCCACCCTTTTTAGTTCTGGTACTATGAGAGCCAATGTTCTCATGCCTTCAACAAACATCTCCTCATTTCTTGGTACCCCTCTGATCTCTTTTATTATTGTGTGGCCGTGTATTACTGCTAATATACGGAGGGGGCATATGCCTGGCGTTGAACATACGATGCCGCTCCCTGTGAATGATATGGTCATGTTTAGTTTGCTCAAGAGATCTCTCCCCAGTAAGTTGATGGGAGAGTTTTCATAGTACAGTAAGGGTGCTTTCACTGTTTTACCCCCCACTGTCACATCCAATACCTCTGTGTAAGGAACTTCAATTACAGCCCCAGAGAACCCCTGCGTCTCTAACGTTCTATTAGATAACGGGAACCGGCCCTCTCTAATGCATGATTTCTCCGCTCCCGAATCCACCATGAATATGAATTGCTTGTCTCCTATCTGCGCTCCTATCAATGGTTCCTCTGATGCATTGTGGGTCGTAGACAGTACTGGACACGCAAGTGCTCTCTGTGGGCTGTCCTATGCGGGGTGTCTCATTGCCCCCCCTTGATCGAAAATGTTCCCCGAAACTACTGACACTCCACTGTAAGGTGCGGGGGCTGGTGCCCCATTAGCTCCTGTGGCGAAAGTATTACCAGGCGTGTAGTGCACATTGTCATTATTCTGTGGGCTGGTTTGTGTTCGGTATTGATGTCCGTGTAGTTGTGCGTTACTCCTTTGTACTACATTGTCTGGTTGCTGGTATTGTCCCATGGGGAGGCCGTAGGGGCTTCCTGGATGGGGGTGTCCGTACTGTTCTATCTCTTGGAAACCGTTGTTTTGTCTGCTCCTACATTCCCTCGAGTAATGCCCCCATCTCCCACAATTCCAACAGCTCCCCTGTGGACCTCTGGGACCCTGCCACCCATTTCCTCCCATTCCTCCATACCCTTGTCCTCCTCTCCGCCCCCTGTACCCACCTCTTCCTCCTCTTGGGGCCCACTCTTGCCACGTTGGACCTCCGTTCTGCTCCTGCTCGGTCCACTGTCGTTGCCCTTGTCCTGCCCAATTCGCTGCTATTCTTCCTTGTATTGCTATTTGCCCCTCCTCTCCTTCCTCTCCCTCCCGTATGAGTGGGAGTCCCGCTACCGCTGCTGCGACCTTCACCAATTTCGATTGCACCAACTTCGCCTCGTCCGCCAACCTTTTCTGTGCTACTTCCCTCTCTCTTTCTTTGATCCGTTTACAATGGTGTACTATTATGCTTTGGATCTCCGGCCAGCCTTTTGCCTCAACACCTGCTATTTTATCTAGTGCCTTTTGCACTTCCTTTGGGAGCCCTCTCTTAATGATGAAGTAAAATAGAGACGTGGATTGGTGCCAGGGCGTACCCGTTTCCGCTCTCCACATCTCCTGCACCCGGAGAATGTAATCCATAGCGTCCTCCCCATCATTCATGGTACATTGCATTACTGACTGCAAATCAGGGGTATCTGGGAAGGTTTCCCGCAGTGCGTCCCACACCCTTGCTCGCACGGTGTTAAAAGAAGCCCCATCATGGCGATCACACTCTAAAGTTACAGCTGGAAAACCCGCTTTAGCCCACACTCTGTCTGCCTGATCCCCTACTGCGGACACTAGTAGGCTTTTCACATCGCCTACTGCCAGCGGTATACCCGCGGTATGTTTCTCAAATGCATATATCCACTTGCTTGCCCCTCCTGACAGCTGTGGTAGTAATTTCATTAAATTAGCCTTGTCCATCTGAGCCCACGGTATATAGTTTGGCCTCCCGCCCCCCCTATGAAGTAATGGGAGTTGTAATTTCCCTTTTGCCGTTGCAGCTTCCTTTCCCTTAGTCACTGCTGACTCTAATGACGCCATCTTCCCCACCCTATTTCTTAGTCGTCCCATCCATTCATCTTCTATAGTCCCCAGTGAACATGCACCATCTAGCTCCTCGCCGTCTCCTCCTACTGCCATGCTCAATCTATCACTCTCATCCCCCCCTCCTCTGACATCACATAACAAATCCTCTCTGATCCCTCTCTCTCGCGAGACATCACCAATGCTTCCTTCTGCTGTCCCTACTTCTATTATCCTGGTCGGTTCTTCCTCGATTCTGAACAGTATTTCCCCCTTTTTCCATCCTTCCTCAATTTGTCTACTTTCGCTCGACGCTCTAGACGTGCGTCCAGATTGTGTGGGGGCGCATGCTGTGCGTTCACATATGTCTTTTATTCTTGACAGTTCATCTCGTGCCACTGTAAGCCTCGACTCTAAGTCACTCGTTAACTTCTCTATGTCCACTCTCTGTGTGCCTCCCTGGGCGCGCTCTCTGGTGTTTTCGTAGGGTGGGGGTGCAGTTGGTCTTTGTGGCGTGCTGGTCGAAGGGGGAGGTACATAAATCGGGTCGCTGTATCCTGCTGCAGGGGCTGGTTTAGGTAATATTGGGTACAACATAACCACTTCAGTAGGTTGTTCTGTACTTAACTGTTCCTTTTCCTCTCGCGGGATCATTAGTGGATTGTCTGTGGTGGAAGGTAAATCAATATTTGGAGCTGGAGCTTTGGGTGGGGGTACTTCCTCAAACAATCTCCACAGATCCAATATCTCCTTCCTATTCTGCCATTGTTTTCCCTTATACTTGAGGCGAATACATGTACATACCATATCAAGAACGCTTTTGTCAAAAGACCCTCCTTCTGGCCAAATCTGGGGCAACCCCTCCCCTTTCAATTCTGTTAACCATTGATCATGATATTTATTTATGCGTTCAGCATATCCCGGCAAGCTCTTGCAAATGTGTGACAAGGGAGTTTCAGCCCCCATCCTTTAAATCGCTAGCGCTACCACGTTCGCTTTCGTTACTTTTTATTAGGTGTAAATATGCGTATGTATTCCTTTATGGCACAGACAAGAGCGGACCTCTTAAAATTATCACCCACCGTTATTCACTGCACAAATCTCTTCTCACTCACCATATCTCATCTCCTTCCCATTCCCAGGCACTCTTATGTGATCTCACTTGCAATTGATCAAGTACTGGTTATGGCCACACTCTCTGACACCACCTCGCGGCCACCCGTTCGTCTCTAACACTCGTACGGTGCGCGCACCCTTCACAATGCTTTCCACTCACACTCTTTGTCTTTCTCCTCCCTTTCCTCCCTAGCCAGCTGTCCCTGTTTTCCTGCTAAGGTTACTGTGTTCACGTCTGTACGTGCCACTACTGAGTCCCCGCTTTTTAAGATGTTCTAACTTCTTTATACCCTTCTCATTTTCGCCCCCTACCCCGTGGAAATGGAAAAAGAAGAAATAGAGAGAGAGAGAGCACAATCACTAAAAAATATTCCCGGTGTCTCCTTTTGCTAGACACCAATAACTTATTTCTCACTTCTTCATATATTCCCAGTACTAGTTTAGATAGCACTATGCGGCGCCGCCTTCCACCCCCTCTCGGAGCTAGGTTTCCGTCACTTCTACCACGTCACTTATTTCTTACTCCTAATGGCCATATGCAAAAAGAAAGAAATAAAGAAAGTTTCAAGACCCGTCTGTAGTAGACCCCCGATATTCTTCTCCTCTACCTGTCCCCGTTCTGTTATTCCCAATTCCCTTTCTTTTCCCCTTGACGATCACTCGCACTCGGTACTCACGTGCCCGTCTTGAACCGATACTCTCCGAAACTGGGTCCGTCCAGGCGGCGTCACCGGTAACTCAACGGTCAGCCCCTGGCTCCGGCGAGCGGCACTCAAAGGGGATTTTTTTCCAATCGGGATCCCGTACCCTTTCTCATTGAGTGCGCACTTCTTATTGTGCCGGTCGCCGTTGGCGGGCGGCCTCCCGGAGACGGCTCACCGTGCGTATCCCTTCTCGACCGGAGATTCTCGTGCCACAAGGGGGTCGTTTAAGAAGGAGTTAGGAAAAATAGTTTGGAGATATCACGCTATCGGGGTCACCACTGAAAGGAAGCGCCCCCAATTCAGCACGATCCTCCCCGCAATGAGAGACAATAAGGGACTCTCCCGTAGTGGGAATAAGACCAAGACAGAGTGCGGGTGAGCGTAAGTGGGAGTTTATCCAAGGATAAGGCATGCAAAGAACTCTGCAACCTACGAGAGCGCTCTGTCTGACAATCGCAAAGACAGGCGTATTTCTAATACAAAAAACGTCATCAACACCTAAACACTATAGGGGGCACAAGTCAATTGGGATTGGGTGGCGTCGACTAACTATAGGTGTTGCTGCCGCGGGGTTGGTCTTGGCGGGACGACGTCACTGGTCAGCCTCGTGGGTTGGGTTGGGCCTGGCAGGCCGGCTTGAGGTCATCTGTACGGTGTTGATGTGCTGGGGCAGCCTGTGACAATGACGAATACCTTTCCTGTCTCATTTGCCCTAGGCCATGCACACTGCAGTTATTCAGAAAATGACATTTAAGTTCATTAATAAATCGCTTCAACAGCTTATCTTATAAAATAAACACAACACATGCGGAATGCACCTCGTGAGAGGTCTGGTGGTTGTCGGTTGGGGTGAGATTTACCTGTGTCCTATTGACCGGTATTTTAGGTCGCGGGACGGGGCTCTGGGGCCTGGGCCGAGTGATACATGTCTGTCTGCTGCGTTAGAAGTTATTATATCGATGGGTCTCTGTGTCTTGTCCCAATGATGGGGGTCGTCCTTACACGGGGTCAGGATTCTTGGGGGGTTCGTGGGATTTATGAGAGGGTGCTGGTAGATCAGTGGGTTCATCCGTGGGTTTATTACCGTGCTGTAAATAACACAGGTGGCGGGCTGTGGCCTTGGTTGCGGCGCCGGGGCCTCTGACTCTCTGAAGTAACGCCAGCTTGGTTGGGGGAGGTGAGGGAGCGCGGCACAAGTCTTAGCTTTTTTTATCTGGCAGGCTTGGTGGGGTGGGAGAGGGAATGGCCTTGCATATATCCACAAAGGTATTTTCCTCGTGCGTTGCTGATCAGTGAATGCAGAAGTTCTATACTGTTCTGCCTTATTTTGACGTTATTTAGACACATATATATATATACTTCAATTTCGTTACACATTTCTTTAATACAGTCGGTTCCAGTACCTTTTCATTACCTAACATTATATTCACTACATTGTGTGCATATTGTATGTACATTAGGGATATCTAGGTTATGGCCTACAGAGATTGATGCTCGCCGCTTTGGGTGAATTAAAAACATATATGAGTTCAAGTTTCTACATACTATTGAAAAACACTTTTACCGATAGAGGTTACACGTTTGGTCAACATCTTTCTCCGTGGTTATAGCAGCATTAGTCCAGACCTGGAGGGATATCATATAACGTTACATTTTTATGGCTTATTCACATTTTAAACAGAGGTAGTTCATTAATACCAATACTTGAATTGTTTTCTACCTTCTTCAGATAGTGATGCTTCAGCTTTTTCCCTCGCTACCCCGGCCTTGCGGTCCGGGTCATACGGGGTGCAATATCACATTGTTACTAATATAATGTTGCCGTGTTGGCATCTCGGGTTTAGCTCATCTCCGACTTTCTCATGGGAACGCACTCGCAGCGGATCTGTCAGGGCTGCTGAGGCGACAGAGATGCATGAAAGGCCCTCCAAAGGTGGGGGCCTCGTTACAGTGTGCTGAACTCACACCATGTTTGCTAGGCAAGATGGCGTCTAGACCTAACTTAATTTTTGGTAAATGCAAAGACAGGGTGCGTGTGGGCAATGTCGTCGGCGGGTGAACCCTCCTCCACCTGGGCCCGGGTGGCATGAGGGTGCTCCCACCGAGCCATGGTCCTCACCTGGGGAGGGAGCTGTAGGTGAGGAGGGCCTCGTGGCCATTCCTCCCCTACACATGTCTTCCAAATGTGCAGTGCCCAAGGATGTACCCCAACTTAAATCAATATTACTTCTAACTATGTTCCCAGGTGTGACCCTTTGTGTAGAGTGTGTGGAAGCAAACGGGGCTGGGTATCAACCTGTGCTGTTTGATACTGGTACCAGAGATGGCATGAAAAGGATAATCTGTCCTTCGCAATGCCATGTTTATGTGATAGTGACTAGCCATAGTGGGATCAAATACATTCCTGCCCCTTTAAGGAAGACCCGTAGTAGAAGCAGACCCTCTATCCCAGCTTTGGAGCATGACGATAGAATGGTCTGAAATGCATGAGAGTAAGAAAAATGCACCAAATAACATCCAAAAGTGAATCTGTGGGGATACACCTGCAGATTTACCTGACAAATGTGTGGTTAAGAATCACTGGGCAGGGCAGCTGAGAACCAAACTCTACAGTACAGGCGTCACTGTGTGCTTGCACACACTGGTGTTCCCAGATGGTGGTCAGCCTAGAGAAAGGCTTGAAGGTGAAGGAAGACATCATGGGAAGAGAGGTAGTCAGTCTGAAGGAGAAGGAAGAGAGCAGAGATAAGGTGAAGGAGCAAGCATGCTACCAGCCTGCCAGAGGAGAGCTGAGGAAGTTTGATGGTAGAAGCAGATGGCGAAGCTTCGAGCAGGTGCAAGAGCAGAATAAGCAATGGCATAGTAGAGCGGGAAGGAGATGAAGAGTAAGAGAGTTCCCCTTAGGTATAATACCATTGTGTTCTTCTGGGGAAGCAGATAAGGATGGGGTGCTGGGAACTAAAATCAGCCCCACAAGTAAGGCAGGGGGAGAAGCCAACCGCGGACAGTCTGTACAGCAGTATACATGACCAGCCTTCTGGTGGAAATTATGGGGCTCAGCTTGGCCTTACGCTCCCCTAGCATTACAGCTGCCCTGAGCTAATGTGCAAGCTCAGGTGGGGCCTGCGATTAAGGTGGTGGGATAGTCCAGGAGCTGAGGATGAGAAGTAGAGGAACTATGTAATGGGGGTAGGATATGCATTTCACTTGGCGGTGGACAGGTGGGCGAGGCACATTTTACTTGATATACATCCTCGTGTCTCCAACTCTACCTGGGTTCAGAGATTGCCACAGGTGTGCACGCTGGAAAAAGGGTAGACCCTGAGAGGAAAGCGGTTGACCAGAGTAGTACCAAAACCCCCACTGGAAGAAACAATGGGTTAACTCAATTTTATAATATACACAAGGTGACACAGAGAGTCAGACAACTGTAATGCTGGTGCATGGGTCATACACCAAGAGCAAAACTATCCCTAACTATTGAGTGGTGTTAAAAATATTCAAAAAAGGTAAACATAGTCTTTTAAAATAGTTCAAATCTATACCGTCTACAAAGTGCACTTTATATAAAAGCTATTTACAGCTGGTCTTTACTTGCAGGGCAGCCTAGCTAGGGCTGCCTGGAAGTTTCATGTGGCTGTAAAGGTGCTCCTTGTTCTTGGTCTCCAGCCCCTGGGCGATTTGTGATGGATGGCCCTGGGAAGCAGCAGTAGAGGGGGTACCACGAGAGTCCCGATTTGCGCTGTGTATGTCGGGAGCAGCCTGTGGTTGTCCAAAAAGCATGCAGGGGATTCTGCAAACCCTCATGCCGGGTTGTATATGCCAGGAGCAGCCATACACACTTAGCAGCGGGAGGGCCCCAGAGGAATTGTCCCAGCTGTGCCCTGTAGGTCAGATGTGGCCATGCACTTGCTGCAGCAGCGCATGATCCCTGTAGAAATCCTCTCACGTGGGCTACGGGAAGCTTGGGGCTCTGGTGCAGATGATGGGGCCACCATGATATCTTTCACAAGTCATTGGTCCTGGGTGGTCCATGGATGAAGATTGGGCCTATCTAATGAACGGGTGGGTCCAGCAGTAGTTACAAGAATGTCCCCTTCCTGTCTGGGAGTGCCGCGTATTGAGCAGAGCAGCCAGGCAGTGGCAGTCATACATTACGCAGTATCCCAGCTGGTCATGGGGCACCATGTTGGAGAACGTCTGGGGCTGCAACAGTGAGTCAGTGTTCATCGTCCCTCCTGGCACCAGGAAGTGGTATCACACATTTTGTTCTGCGCTGCAGCAGTGAGGGTAGTGCCCTTCTGGGCAAGGCGGCATCGCTGAATCTAGGCAAGATCAACCAGGTATAGGCTTTTTCTGTATCACATGGCGTAGAGCACCAACTAGAACATTCAAAGTGTGGGTTAGTTTTAAAAGTATTTTGCTCGCATGTTTATTTATCAGCTCAAAGGTGCAGACCGGAAGGGTCCCGAGCTGAGCCACTTTATTATATTGCAAAACAACACGTGCCTCACAAAGGCCCCAAACACGTGGTATGGGGATACTCAAGCACCCTGGGCTGTCAGTAACTGATTATGATAAATCCTTTAATAGGTACCTGGTTTGTGAATAGCATAACAAATGGGGATTTGCAGGAAGAATGGCGCACAAATCCCATTTTTTTCGGCGCAAAAATAATCCATGAATCAGGGCCTTTGTGTGTTGATTCCAGAGACTTGATTGCTAAGCCTTTAAGGAGAAGCATTCCTGTACTTTTCTAAAACCGTACTAAGTTTGTGCAAACTCTGTCCTCAGCTTTCTGTGTCTGACTCATATTGATTCAATGGAACATTTAAAAATGTATAACAGGGTTATGAAAGCCCAATTCAAGTCACCGAAATTCTAGGAAAATAATACAATTGGAACTGAACACAAGAACAATTCAGAACCAGGGTGCAGGTCTCCAACACCCAGACAGTTTCATTTGGGAGCTGCTGGTCCCGCGTACTTGCATTCCCATCACTACCCCAACCAGAGTAGAGCTACTTCAGAAGTGTTCAACATCTGTGCATCTCCCCACTTCTCAGAGGGCAATATATATATATATATATAATTGCCAAAGAAGCACTTTCACTAAGAGAAATCTGCTCTTCCTCCTTACCCAATGGAGAATTGCTTTTAGCCAAACTCAGGCTAAATCACACATCCACAATTACCATCCACCTGGTCTATCGTGCCCCTGAGCCACCGCTGTCCTTCGAGGAAGATATCACGCACACTAACACCAAACCCTTGTCTAAAGTTCTGCTCCTTGGAGACTTATGCCTGGGCTATAATGACCCTGAAGACAACAAGGTATGTTCGCAAGCTGCATCCCTTGCTTCGAACGGCTTCACACAACATATCTTGAGACTCACTCACGCCAAAAGTCACATTTTGGATTGGCTCATAGACCTCTACTGCCAAGACTCAATCACCCCATTCTGCCCGGCCCTTGGACGGACCACCATCTCATCACCTTCTCCATTCCCACTGTCACCCCTAACCCAACGCCCACCCCAATTCTGCCTACCACCATGGCCAGAAAAACCTGCAACATCACCAAAGAGAGCATCCAACCCATGATGCAAGATTTGCATCCACCACTCTCTCAGATACCTGATCCTGCCGTCTTAGTAGATCAATACAACAAAACCATCACAGCCACCATGGACACAATCACCCCCCTTGACCATGCTCAACCTGAACCCTACAAAGCACTGGAACACATGATTAACCAATGATCCTGCCGTCTTAGTAGATCAATACAACAAAACCATCACAGCCACCATGGACCCAATCACCCCCCTTGACCATGTTCAACCTGAACCCCACAAAGCACTGGAACACATGATTAACCAATGATGCCCGCATCCTCTGACAACAAAAACGCGAGGCAAAAACCACTTTGAGTAATATTCCCCCAGACAGCAACAAAGCACACTTTGCCTCCTTGGCAAAAAAATACAAAATAGCCATACTACAGCCTAAAATATCCACCTACAATTCCTGAATTTCAAATGCCAAATCAAGCTCATGAGAGCTGTTCACTATTCTGTGAAAGCTTGAATCCCCGTGACCCTGCACTAAGGATGTAGCCTGGTAATTCTAGCATACAAGCGGTTCTTATCAACAAAGTCGAGACTCTGCACAGATATCCTCACCAAAAAAGCCACACTCGGTCCTCACTCACCATCCACACACACCCACCTCTCCTCTCAGACTGACCTACGCTACCACAATTCCACTTTCGTCAAGTCGATGTGGTGGAGGTCTAGCTGCTAATGAAAGGCTGAAAACCCTCCTGCTGTCTAGGTGATTCCTGCCTAGCCTCAGTCCTCAAGGACCACACTAAAGCCCAAACACCCTTCATCACCTCCATCATCAATGCCTCCTTCTCGTCCTGTCAACTGCCAGCCAGCCTGAAGGAAGCTTGGGTGCTCCCCCTACTCAGGAACACCACCTTAGAAACAGAAATACCCACAAACTACACCACTATTACACACAGTCCCATTTCTCTTGAAGATCCACGATAGAGCTGCCTATATCCAAATGCAACGCTTCCTCAAATATAACAGCATCCTGGGTTAATGCCAATCTCGCTCAAGACATGGAAATGAATCAGCACTCCTTGACTTAAAATAAACAGTTAGATGACGTCAAGAATGCTGGTAAGTCAGCAATCCTACTTCTGCTAGACCTATTTATGCCTTTAATCTGGTGGACCACCACATTCTTTGCCAGCACCTCTTCACGGCAGCAAACGTCTCAATGGAATCCATCTCCTGGATCTCCACCTTCCTGGTCGACAGATCCATGAGAGTCTTTGCAGACATGGCAGTCCCTTACTCCTCGCCTGTCACCTGTGGCATCTCACAAGAATACAAACAGGGAGTATGAGTAATAGGTGCACACCCTTTTAGATACACAAGAAATCTATTTTTCATAGTCCAGCAAGCTGGATTTAAGAATTTAAAGGTGCGGGGGAGGAAAAAGAGCCTTGGCACAAGGCCCAACTATAAATAAGAGAAGAAAAAAAGGATCCAAAACAGGAATCCTCCCGTCCCCTGCACACTATCTACAAGCACCAGAAAGGCGATTCATGATTCAATCAATGGCAGTAATATCAAATTAGAGACAGTACAATCTTGTTGTGCATCAATTTCAGCAAACAGTATTCATAGACAATGGGCCTCATTACAACCCAGGCGGTCCGGAAATAACGGTGGCGGTAAACCCGCCGCCACCGTTGTTTCCGGACCGCCTGAGTCCGACCCCTGCAGGCGGGAGGTGATGTTCCCGCCAGGTCTGACCTGACGGGTTTAACACCTCCCGCATGCAGGCGGACGAGGAAACACCGGCAGCATTACGAGATGCTGCCGGTGTTTCCATGATCCCCATTTCCATCGAGTCCCATAGGACTCAATGGGAATGGGGATTTACACCATTCCGCCTCCGTGATTCCAAGAAAACCGGGGTTGTAATGCCCCGGTAATTCCGGGATTCATGGAGGCGGAATGGCAATACGAGTCCGGCGTTAACGAGGCGGTTTTACCGCCTCGGTTAACGCCGGACTCGTAATGAGGCCCAATATCTTTGTAAAAACAGAGAAATAAATTCAAGCAAAGCACCTCAAGGAGGCCCATATTAACGGATGATGCATTTCGGGGCGACCCCCCTTCTTCCAAAAGAGCCTAATTGGCCAACCAATGGAGTATTAACGGATGTGCGCTCATTAAAAAAAATAATATTTGATGAAGGCGGCGGCACAGGTCCACCTTTTCATAGGGCATCTGCTTCAAACATAAAAGAGTATTCGGTTTCGGGTGCTGACTAGTGGGAATTGCGCATCTAATCTCCTCGGGAATAAACCCCGTATTGCAGTAGTAGTGCACGAATCAGGTAAAGTAGTCCAAAGGAGTAACGTTGGAAACTGCCAACGGCAGTTCAAGTGACGGTAACAGGACTAGTTGTAAGGCATGCCGCCCATTGAACTAGAATGGGGAAGGACTGCCATCTGTGATACACGTTTTGTAAAGTGTGTAAGACTGGGTCTTTCACCTTGGGGAGAGGCGTGGGTTATTCAGACCAGCCGCTGCAGCAACGGTAACCTAGGTAACCGAGGTGCACGTCTTCCGAGTGTGGCGTGCAGGTTCACAAACAGGATACTCCTGAAATATCGGGAGCACGATTCTCTGCAACGTGTAAGATCTCAAGGCGTCCCTGTTCTAGTTCATTGGGCAGCATACTCTTTTATGTTTGAAGCAGAAGCCCTATGAAAAGGTGGAGCTGTGCCACCACCTTCATCAAACATTCATTTTTTTAATGAGCACACATACGATAATACTGCATTGGTTGTCCAATTAGGCTCTTTTGGAAGAAGGTGGACCGTCCTGAAACACATCAGCCATTGATATTGGACGCCCTCATGTGCTTTGCTTGAATATATTGCTTGCTAATTAAATTTCTCTGGTTTTACAAAGATATTGTCTATGCATACTGTTTGCTGAAATTGATGCACCTCATGACTGTACTGTCTCTAATTTGATATTACTGCCATTGATTGAATCATGAATCGCCTTTCTGGCGCTTGTAGATAGTGTGCAGGGGATGGGATCCTTTTTTTCTTCTCGCATCTCACAAGTATCCAGAGTCCACCCAACTCTGTATAACAGCAGAATGAGCCGGGCATCTGTTATAGTAACTATGACGATGACTCGCAGGTCCTTGTGCCTCTCTCCGGCAACTATGCCTCGGATTCCGACTTGCTGCGCTCAGTGTACCAAACAATACAGGCTTGGATGGCCTCTCACTTGCTGTATCTTAACCACAACAAGACAGAGATCCTCCTTTTCGGATCCCAAACTATCCTCAACAAACTGGACAAAGCATACAGTTCATTCACCATCAAGGGGATCCCAATCCCAGTGTCAAGCTACGATAAGACCTTGGGCGTCTACCTTGATGCCACCCTCTCGCTCACCCAGCACAACACCACCGTCATAACACCACGGAGCCAGGCCACTCTGCAACTAAGAGTCAGCCTTCCTGAAGCAAAACGATAACTTTCCAGGTTCAATAGAACTATTGAACTAAAGGCAGAGGAGGATCCCATGCTCTTAAGAGGACAAGCAAGTGTACATAATGCAGGTGTAATACCTTGGACGAGATTGGCATTCATAAAGTTCTATGTGATATTTCTGCATTTGAAAGGCAGAACACAAAAAAGAGCTTTTTTTGAGCCGTTTTTGTATGGCCTTTAAAATGCCAAAATATCACATAAACCCGATGGTGATCTCGTCCCCACACTGGTTTTCCTTTTAATCAGGGAGTTTAACGCTCAAACCTCCCATTTCCTCAACCACCACCTCCTTCCAAGCCCGGCACACACTTTCTCCCCAAACACACACACACTGACACACACACAACACATTAAACACACTTACCTCACTCGATGCTCCTTTCCTCTCCTGCTCACGCTTGTAATCCCGTGCTAGCACTCATGTGCGGAAGGGCTATGGCATTTCAATTTAGAAAGATTGCTCTGTGCAGTCACCGAGCGGTCTTTGTAAAGAGATATTTGTTTTCCAATTTTTTTAAAACCACCTTTTCACTTGATACCATTACTAAACCTGTACCGCATTACAGATCTAACGAACACATAAATCATCCTTCTTACAAGATGATTGTACATATGAGATTGCCATTCCCGACTACTCACCAAGCTTTAACCACCTATCAAGAATTTTTACAACCTATTGGTCATGCGCATGTGAAATGGGGCAATAACTAGTGTACTACTTGTTTGTGGGTTGTGGGGCAGCCCCCATGCACCCAACACAGCAGCAGACAACCAATCTACATTTACCCAAGTGCAGCAGAACCGAGCCCAACCCCATGATCTCCACTTGACAGTTTGAAATAACATTCTAGGAATATTGTCTTCTCTATGAATTTGTTCATTTGCGTAGCCTTGTTTGCCTTTATATATTGCTAGTTTGCAGTCCTCCTGGAGATTCGTCAGCAGAGAGACATTTCAGAGGGCTGTTTTTTCCAGCTCCTATCTGCTTTTACTACAGTATATTTAAGATGCATTTAAATAGTCAGAAAACCAAAGTGAGGAGGATTTCTTTCTTCCATTAATGCCTACCGTGGGTGCCACTAAATTGCAGATTCTGCCAAAGGGCTCTGTAAGGAAGGCATGGTATCAAAGTAAGACAGACCCAAGTGACCACAGTTCAAGGGTGTTTATGGAACCTTATCAATGGCGTGATACACACCTATCTAAACCTAAATCTGAGATGGGAGGAAGCTACGACCATTAAATAATAATAATGCAGTTCCAGTGCAGTCTCACCAAAATAAAAGGGACTATACTAAAAAACCTATTGCCAATCCTAGCGCTAATTTACAAATAGTGTGGGGAAGTGTTCATGAAAAAGAAAGTCATGATGTTCAGGCCGCTGGCCTCCCTTCCCCACGTTTTCAGCACAGGACAAGGCGGTTCACAAGAGCATAGCACACTTTTGGGCACTTTCGGCACAAGGACACAGTTCTATTACAAGCATCAGGGCCTTCTATGCCCAAGTCTATTAAGTTATGAAAAGTCTCTTGATCCAGAGAACCTGATGTATCAAACAAACGAAAAATTTCCTTTCCAAGCATTCAAGTAAGGCGATTCACTCTTCACCCTGGTTCTCCCTCAGCCGGGCTCAAATCCCCTTTTCACAATTAGTCTCCCTCAGCCGGACTCGGACCAATTACAGTTTGTATATCTTTTCTCGGGTGACTCACGGTTCACCCCGGATCCCCCACAGTCTAGCTCAGATCCCCTTTTCACAATTAGTCTCCCTCAGCCGGGCCAAGATCAATTACAGTTCTTATTTACTATTGAAGACTTTCGAATGTGTACAGGGTTTGGCTTGACCCATTGCAGGACCACTTTGATTTCACAGTTTACAATTTTACACTCTCAGTTGGATACCTAACAGAGACCTTTTGAATGAGCATCCACATGGCGCCGGACCACTATGTATATGCCATCCACTTTGGTTTCAAAAGGTCAGTCACTCCTGGATATTCTCTTATATTTGCGTCGATCATCAAATATGCCTAAAACTTTGTTCTTTGCTGATTTCGTCATACAATTTTGCCGCTTGTAACCTTGGTTCTATCACAGACCAGTCGGCTATCAGTCTCCTTGAATCACCGCTGTGCAGACTTTACTGGAGCAGCTTTGTTGTCTGAGCCAAGGACAGTACCACAGCGGCAATTGCTCCTCCCTGCCTCAGCCATCGATGCGGGAAAGCCCCAGGTACCTTCGACACACAAGACCGTGAATTAAAGCTGAAGAAAAGTGCATTATGTTTCTTATCCTTGAGGGCTTGTGAAATTAACGGTTTTCTTCCTCTGAAAAAGCCAAGGACAATTCCCTCCTTGAAACCATTTCTTATCTCACCGGTTTTCTCCTTGTATTAAACTGCTATCTCAGAATGGCTGCTTTCTCAGGTGTTATGCCTCGCACAAAGTGTGCTTTCGTGCTCCAACTTTTATCCCTGTGTGAAAGTGTGATGGAAGTCAGGTGTGTGTAATTATCAGTAATTGCCTAACTCTGCCTGACCCTTGTGGTGGGACAAGTCAGGTATACGGCTCTGGTGTTAGTCTGCTGTCGCTCATGGTGAACTGTCCATTAAAACGTACTTGTGTCGGGAAAGGCTGAGGGGTTGAGTTCCTAGGTATCCTATCTGGTAGGATGGGGAAAAGGTGTTACAAGGAAGGGGATACCACATCTCGCCCTCGGTTGTCCCACTTCCACTCCCTAAGGAACCCTCATCCAGGTGATCCTCCCTCACTGGTCCACCCCCAGGAGCTGGATCCAAAAGCGATGGGCATGGCCTGGCCACCTGGATGACAGATCACCGGAGACTGGCGGGTGAGACACCTTCTGGCTTCTCACAGCTCCCATAAGTCATTCAAATAGTTATGGCTGGAAAAATTATGAGTTTCAAGCCTTCATCTTCTGTCTGAATAGCCGAAGAGAAAATATATTTCTAACACATCTCACTGCCCAGTTTCAAACCCCCCTTTTGAAGTTATTCCAGATTAAAATATCTGATTAAATGATCTGACCAAGATATTATCAGATCATTAATTTAAAAAAATGCTTGAGCCAAACAATGCTCTTTCTTATAAGTGGAGAGAATAGACAAAGGATTGAAAGTGAGAAAGGAAAACAATTGATTAAAATCTTTAGAATGCCACAAAAAAGATTTGGATGATCCTAGAAGGTGATGATACAATAATTTGATAAAAGATATCCCATCTTCTATTCCATATCTCATGGCAAAGCACTCTGCTGTATGGAGTTCTTCAAAATTCTTCTTACCACTGAGTTTAAAACTCCACTCTCCCTTGCTAATCGGTCAAGTGATGATGGTGTAATGTAGGGGGACAAAAGTATGAACAGTGGCTTGTCCATCATCTGTGAGCCAGGTTTCTGTAATAAACATTAAATCTAGTTCAAAATCTGAGATGAGATTGAAAATCTCAACGCTATGTGCAATAATGGACCTTGCGTTACTTAGTGCCTGAAGGATGTGTCTGATTTTAAAGAGTTGTTGATATTATTCCATGTTCTAATTAATTATCCTTCATATAATGCTTACAGATCTCGTTAATCGAGGATGAGTGAAAAAGATCTACGTGATCCTTCCATCAGGGAAAAGTCTGTGATGGAAAAGTTTGCATGGGAAATGTATGCACCACCAAAGGTGCGTACATTTCTTATGCGAACAAACATTGCAAATCACTACATTACCCACACACCCACCCACACCCACAACACACCCCCCACCCACACCCTCAACACACCCCCAACATAAACATACCCTACTTACCTTTTCTTCAGGCTGTCTCCCTGCGGCGCCAGTTCTCTTTCACTTCTGTGATCGGGAACCGGCACTGCAGGGTCCTTTTCATTTTTGTTTTTTACTATAGTGAACAGGGGTTGCGGGGGACACCCCTGCAGCCCTGTTTTTTTTTTAAAATGTCGCGTGTGCAGCGGGGTGTGCCCTCCAACCCCTGCTCACTATACTGTATAATATGGTGAGCGGGGTGTTGCGGGGGACACCCCTGCAGCCCCTGCAGTCTTTTTTATTTTTAACTTACCTTCAATGCATGCTACGACCAAAGGTTCGAAATTTTGGTGTTCAAACCTTTGGTGGTAGCATTTTTCGGACTTTTTTCTACGGTCTGACCTTTTTTTTCGGTCCAATCGTACAATTCCGAGTGAAATGGGATTTCCCTCTTGGAGTTATTTAGCTGAAGGGGTTCCTTTTTTTGATATTTCGTGATAACACTTGTGATAGTGATAACACTAGGATGAACCCAAACAAAAAATCTTAAGAAACATGCAAAAATGTTACCTAAACACAAACAATAAATAGCAAGGTAAACCAGCTATAAAACCAAAAAGTATCCTTACGGCAAAATATACTTTAATATGGCGAATACCAGAATTTCCTAGTGTGCTGGCGGTAAGGCTGAACAGGCTTCGTGTCAGCCATTGGCTCTGACTCGGTCCAATTAAGCCTGCACACCGCGGAATTGCCACAATGCCGCAAAGAGCACCAAGAACAGAGGGAGATGTAGTAGGTGAAGTTAACATTTAGAAGTACTCTCCTGAACGTGAAACAGATGTATAAAATTAAAATCAGTATATTGGGCCTCAATAAGTTTGCCGGTCCGGAAAGCTTACCAGCACGTTGTTTCCGAAACGGCAAACTACGGGTTCGCCTGCCGGAGCTGCAGTGCCCGACAGGTCTGACGCTGCCCGGCACAACGGTCACGGCAGGCAAGCCGTCACAGAAGCACTGGCACTGTTAACAACGTTGCCCAGGCTTCTGTGTCTCCACTCCCATAGAGTCCTATGCAACTCTATGGGAATGGGAATTAACGAAATTACAAGCACGGTTACTGCCGGAACCATAATGAGGCCCATTGTCTGCAAATAAAATGTTCTTATGGGCCAGAAGGCCCACTGCGTATGTAAATTGAGATAAAACATTGTGGAATTAATACCAATAGCCAAGAGGATAAAAACAGATAGACTCACATATACAATACGAGATACAGAGTAACCAAAAGCAAATAGCCCCCGTATGTCAGCTGGTATGCTGGTAGAAAAGCTTTCATGCTAACATGGGCCAATTAAGCCGGTACATCACGCAATTGCAGCGTAACCGCACAGGTATGCTGTAGTAGGTGATGGTAACCAGGGCTGGCCTTAAGGGAGGGTTGGCCGGGCGACCGCCTGGGGCAGCATGCCCCCCAGGGCACCATTATCCCCCTGCAACGCAAGCTCCCCCGAGCTGGCGTAGTGGGAGAAGGCGCAGAAGGTGCCCTTTGGTTATTTAAAGCGCCCGCGGCGGCGGGGTGCATCTAATAACAATAGGGTGCTGATGCGATTGCATCAGCGCCTTATTCACATGATTACCTCCCCACTCTGATGCGGGAGCGAAGCGGTTTGCATTGGAATGGGGCGCTCATGCATTAGCCTCCTATTCCAGTGATTAACTCCCTGCCAGGTAACGGAGCTGGGAGTTAGAAGAAAAATGAGGCACATCCTGCCCCCTCGACCCTCCCCCTGTTGACCAGGGGTGTGCGGGGAGGGGGGTGCCAACTCACACAGGACGCTGCTCCCGCTAAGGCCGGCCCTGATCGTAACATTTAGAAATACCCTGACGAACGTGGAACAAAAGTATAACATTAAAATCATTATACGGTTTGCACATAAAATGTTCATAGCAGCCTGAAGACCCACCCCTTCTATTATATAAATTGACCGGGTCAAGCTACTGACCCTGTCACACTAAGTAGAATAGAACCCAATACGATTGTCCTGCACTTATGGGCAGAGAATACATACTAAGTACATTAATGCTAGTTCATATTATACTTGAAATAACGCGTAGAGCTATACACATGACAGTAAACATGGCAGTGCATAGTAAGGAAAAACAGAGGGATGTCAGAAGGTGCGTATCATATTATATTTAGATACATTATAGCTACAAGAATATTTACCATGCCCTTGGTAAATAAGCATTTACAATCAATAGCATTGTCGAGCCATGAAGTAAAGGTTATGGGTCCTTAGAACTTAGTAACTATTGGGGGATGTATAATGCGCAAATAGAAATGTATTTAGTTTTCCCTGGATTCAAGGAGGGAGGGAGATTGTTCCATTGATAGGGGGAAGGGATACCAGAGATGAGGCTTGCAAAGAGAATGCTCATTTCTGGGTCCCTACTTCGTTAGATCTCTAGTTGAGCACTGGCAGGGCTCTAAACAAAGAATGCTCAGAGAAATTCATCATGTGTACATAACTGATATTCTATAGTTGCTTAGGCTTTCCCAGATGATTGAACGTCCAAGGCAGGCCTAACTTTCATCATGAAATAAGGTCCATCTTTGTTGGGCACGTGTCATGGCAGTCTCCACAGGTCCAACTTGAAGTGATCAAGGCCAAGCTCTAACAAAAATCAATATTGTGAGCAGGACAGATTGCAAGTATTACCTGCCAGTCAAGGCTATAGTTTTTTTTACCCAAGCAATGAGCAGTACCTGCTCAACTCATGGGGCCAACTAATCATGGCTGATTTGCAACATTTTTGTGCCATTTTTAAGGGGGATGCTGGATTATGTTTTTTTCTTTATTTTGGGGAAGTGGTGTGGGTTTAGAAGGGTGTCATCGGGTGCTCATCCCCATAGAAATTCCACAAAAAATGCAGGATCTTGGCTGCAATGAGTTGGCCACCTTGCAGATGTACCTCATCCTAACAAACGTCCCCCTGAGGAAGGTTTAATAGTTAAGTGGTGAACTTAGGGCCCTATAGGATCATGCATATTTAATGGGTGGGATCACACAGATAGATTCTGAGTCCAAATAACCAAACCAACTCAGGAAGATGGCAAAGTACTGTTTTATTATCGATGATCTAAAACAGGGAGTTACAACGAACATCAACGGATGTACGCTCGATTTCTCTCAGCAATCTTTTCACAAAACATAGACTTTATACTAAAAATACATCAGAGATGACGTCATACTACGTGGCAATAATGAAAAATCGGAATTGCTTTAAGGGGAACATCTAAGTATATCTTCTATAGGAACTAGGATTGTAATTGGCTGCCCACTACCAGGTGGACAACATATGCCTACCTCTAAAAACATGTAATTGTCAGAAACATTAGATACAAAGTTTTTCATTGGTTTTCAAACTATAAGGTCCTTCGTTACATGGACCACTTCAATTGGTTGACACGCTTGTGCCAGATCTGGAAAATTCGGTTCACTTAGCAGCACGTAGGCCCTGACCCAGGAGCAAGGAGATGAGCCATGACACTACCTCCCCACCCAATTAGCCCAGCATCTCTCATCACCCATGCTTTCTGCCATGAAGATTGTCTTTGAACTTGGCCTTTCAAAGTATCATTGTCTTTAGAACACATGGGAGTGAGGGCACTAGCTATCATGTTCTGGGACTCCAAGTTCGATCTCTATTTTCATCCTTGGCTCACGTGACAGGAGTCCACGATTTGGTCCATTTTGCAGGTTTTAAATGCTGTAAATGAATTAAACTTGGCATTCTTGGTGTTCTTTCTTTGCACCTTAACATGGAATCATTCATCCTTCACACACTTGCTCCTTTCCAGAATAGATAGCTGACCATGGCTGTTTCAGTCTTGACTCCAGGCCAGACAACCTCGTCTTGCAGCTCCACGGTTCTGTTTATTCTTGCTGCGACACAGCTTTCCCTTCCCACTTCATGGGTCCTGGCTTACTACATTCATGATACCGATGTCCAGCTTCTAAACAATGGCGGCTTCGCCTGCGTTCTAATAACTACATATAGCCAGCTTCTGTAATGACTTGGTCTACCTTGTGTTTCAGCATCCGTACAGTTATTGAACAATTGATTTTCTACAGCACTTCATGCACATGTAATCTTCTTCCTTTATATTTGAGAGTTCAGTTGATTCCTTACTTCGTCATTAGTTTCTTTAGGATACGTACATTCTCTTTAGTACGTATCCAGAGATGTCATGCATACTCTTTGTGATATCACTGGCTTCTTTTCTCTGCTCCTTCTCATATTCCTTCAGGGAGTTCCTCCCGTAGGTTGTCATCACTTCGGGGATACATTTGGTAGGGTTGTCTCAATGGGTATCTTCTCTTGAACTCACGCTGCAGTATTGGCACAACTGCAGGTATCAAACACAGCATGATCATAGGTCTCCAGCATATGGGAGATGGGGGGGGGCAGGGTTTCCTGCAGAGGCATGCAACTGCTCCTCTACAGTGGGGCCAAAAGATATTGGGAAACGGTCTCTACCCAAGATCTGCGACACAGCACATTATTGGATAATATATGTTGAAAGATGTATATGAGTTATGTTCTGGTTATTGACAGTATTTAAAATCTTGTAAAGATGAATATAGAAAGAATGTTATACTTTGCTCAGAACGAGATTGATATTTTAGATAGGGTAAAACATACAATCAAAAGAGAGGAAAGCCCCTAATACCTCATTCAAAGGGCTACATTGCATAATACTACACCGAAAATAGAACAAGGATGCATTTTATACCACAATTGCTTATTTAATCATTATATCATTTTATAAAGCCGCCAAAGCAGGCTAATACTTTTTTGGGAAAAACACATTACAAATCGACAAATGCAAATACAATTTAATCATTTAAAAAATATCACAATATACATACATATAAAATATCATAAAGTGCAATGTGTAATGTGCAAAAATAGCTAACGTCCAACCAGCACAATCCGACCACTGCAGATTAGTGGTAGAAGAGACTCTATACACTACAATAAGTGAGGGTCTACAAATATGTGTAAACCCTGGAGACAAAACCCTAAACATTGGTGTCCAGATTTATTTCAGATAAACATCATCAAATGAAAACAACCATATTCTACTAGGTGAGACAGATTTAACAATTGTCTTCCAAAGTTTAATAGCGCTGTGCCCGAGGGTCTACTTATTTTCCCTCCTCCTAGTTTCAACATCCCTTCTGTGTGAGGAAAAGGTTTTCATCAGGACAGGTGTGTCCACGTCTAAACAGAACAGGAAGAAACAGATTTAATTCAATTACAATCTATTCACCCATATAACATGTCAAGCCAACATAATACATAAATAATTAAATGCACTTACAGATTTCATTACAAAAAGTGCATGAATAAAGTCAGTTCTCCTAGAATGATCTCAAGGATAGCTCAGCAGCAGCATGCTCGTCTTGGAAGCAAGATGACACTGGAGCCAGACAGGTTCGAACCCCGGGTCAGCGCTTAGAAACCACTGTATATTAAGCGCGTTATATATAACCTTTCATATCATAAATGAACCCTACATCAGGAAAGACAGACAGGCAACAGCCCATTAGTAGTGCAGTCAGGGTCGGACTGGGACAAGAAATAGGCCCGGACACCCAAAAAAAAGTGGCCCACCCCTAACCTCAAGAAAGTGGCCCACTCCTCGCCTCAAGAAAGTGGCCCACCCTGCGCCTCAAAAAAATGGCCCTCAACCCATCATCCATGAATTGCGTCAATTCATGACTTTACAGAAAATGCTACTTATGGAGGGTTTATGTGTCTGTTACATTACAACACAACTCATAAAATAACATAAATTTGCATACAGTTCAGTGACAGTGTCCACAGCTCTGAGGCGCAGGAGTGACATGAACCTACCACCCAACTGCGGTTTTGGGACCTGCTGCAAGTCGATGCTTATACAGGGTTCCGAACCCCAGCAGGGAAGGAGGGTTAGGGTGATGATGGTTGGATAGGAAGGGGGGGAGTAGGAAAACCAGAATGAGGTTTAGGCAGAGGTTATAGCATCGCAAGTACACTACGAAAAATACGGTTATGCTTTCACTAATGTGATATACATTTCATACAAGAATGGACCACCATATGTACAATTAATATCTGTGTGTATAGATCCATATTATTAAATTACTGTGAATGCAAGCAGCCGTCCAAGGGTGCTATGTTAGTGTATAGCACTTACGCTTTTTATAGAACAAATATGCATACAATATCACCCAACCTTTGTTGGTACTCATTTATCAACCTCAGAAGGATGGAAGGCTGAGATGGCCTTGGTGGGATTCGAACCTGCAACCTGCAGATCACACACACATCACAGCAGCACATGCTCAACCCACAGAGCTATCATATCGGCTAAGGAAAGTGAGCAATTATTCTGTGGTGGATACCATTAAACTGGTAACTGAGATTTAACAGCAGGCCAGTTAAATTAATCTGCAGGTCTTGTGCATATGTGGCTGCATGTCAAGCCTGCATGCATCTACTTTCAGGCTTCAGAATCAGAGGTTGGCAAAATAGGGAAAGCAGCGCACTCACAGGACATCCCATAATCTGAGCACTCGTTACCTCATACATGCAAACAAAACATCCTGAACAGCATGCCAGGCAGGGAGATGGGAAAGATAGACACATTACAACAAAGCGTTCATTGTGGCACAATGAAGTCAGTGTTTGAACATAGCACATTAAGTGGCCTCGCCACTTGATGTGCTATGGTCAAATATTTCTACACTGTACACAAGCTTTTAGGCACAAGGATTTTGTTAAGTGACCGAGGACACTGAGATGGAATGTCTTGAGATGATCGTAACAGAGACAACGGCAGAGAATGCTATAACTGCAACTTGTGAAAAGCAAAATACATAGTCTGAAATGGTCCAATCTGTGTCTGCAGAGAGGAAAAGTTAACTCTCTGTGCTGCGATGACAAAATGTCAAATTTACAAGAACTGTGGAACACTGGCCCCTCTGGGAAGTGGGCATATGCCTCCAGGCTCCAAAAGGCCGCCGGTGTGGATTGAAGGCCGCTGCAAAGCAGACAGGAATGTGACTAATTTAGTCAGATATCAGGCATGAGCCTCAGTGATATTCTGAAACAGGCTGCTTTCAGCTTCAAAGCACTTTACATGTCAGATATCGTTCCTGCATCTAGCTCCATGATACTCGGGTTATTGACCTCGGTTGGAGCCCCGGGTTACGCAATTGTGAGCACATTTGGATTTGGATTTGAACCTGCAATTTACCAAATTCATGCATGAAGCAGGCACTTAACACACTGAGCTACTTCCCTCTCAAAGGATTCGACTGTACTGCAGCTTGTATGACAAAGTTCAGAACCCTGAGCACACAAACACACACAGAGACACATGTGTAGACTTCAAACACCCATCATTAAGTGCTCTGGGCATAGCAGAGCAAGTAAAGAGCACAAGCTTTTTCGTGCATTTAGGCACAAGGGTTTTGTCAAGTGACCGAGGACACCGAGATGCAATGTCTTGTGATGATCGTAACAGAGACAATGGCAGAAAAAAACATGCTATAACTGCAGCTTGCAAAAATCAAAATACAGAGACCCAAATGGATGCTTACCTCAGCTCTCAGCCAGAATCCTAGAATCTTTCCGTCTCCGCTGTTAGCCTACGCAGCCATTCCCTGCTAAAGCCGCACTTGCAGCAGTGAAAACAAACAAACAAGTGTTCTTCAGGTGAAAGCTGTGTCTACAGCGCCAGGCTGCCAATGTCACCACCCTGGTGAGCTGCTTTCTTCCAGCCACAAACAGCCCTCATGCCAACCTGGGTGGGGGGGGAGGGGCAATCCGACAAAGATCGCCATTCTGACAAAGGCCAGCAGTTCTTCCATCTCCTACTGCGTGTGCCATGGCCCATTGTTCAGAGAACAGGCGAAAGCTCCTGGGAGCCTCTGCTCTCTTCCTTTCTAGTGAGATATCTGCCCCCACCTTCGTGAAACTCTCTTAACATAAATTACTGCCTCCCCCATTGCTGTCACTTTCTCTCCATGTTTTCATTGCTCTTTCAACCTCTGTAGCGCATTTTTATTGGCCCGGCGCTGGCGGCCCCCAGGCACAACAACAAGTTGCTTTGAACTTTGCAAAAAAGTGCAACAAATGTGTTGCTTCCTGCAAAGTTGAAAGCAACTTAATGTGTGCGCTGACGCCACTTTGCTGTGGTCCCAGCCAAGCCCAGCACAGCCCTGCAGGCAGGCTCCTGCTGCAGTCGCGGTGCTGCGAGTGCTTTTTGCTTTTTTTTTCCTCCTCATACCGGCCCAGCATGGGCAGACACCGGCCCCCAGGCAGGAACATGTCAATTTCGTATCGGCCATGGGCCGATTGGCCGAGGGGCCAATCCATCGCTGAGTGCAGTATGACTGCCATGTGTGCACATCTACTGTGAAATACAAAATACCAAAGAAATACTTCCAGCCAGTGGTAGTCATTTGCCACTCATGTGACTGCAACCCATAGGCAATTCGCCCATAGGTGTTACGATTGCCTGAAGAAAAGGAAAAGGAAAAGGAAGAAAGGATAGAATTAAGCGGGTATACTGTGGCATATTGAATTATCAAGCAGTTTCCCATTTTATTGCTGAACACAGTGCTTAGGCAACAGCAATCATAGCCTGCCACCTCATGCATATGCTGACATCCAAAGTAGGGCCAAACGCGAAAGCAGGAGATGTTTTACCTGTAGTTCGTTATTGTTGAATAAACATGTTATAACTCCAAACCCCCAGAACCAAAAACGCTGCCCCTACCTCTCAGTTGCTGTATAGCCCTCTGGTGTTCTGGACAGCATTTCAAAGAAAGCTATTCCATCCTGGTCATGACGGCCACCTTTTCACTATACCACTGGTTACCGCAAATAACCTCAGGTGTCACATGATCCTCAACGCTTGATTGCAACGCCCGTGGTCGCCATAGGTAACCATTTGCGTCATGTTGCAGATAACAGTGCAATCTATCTACAAGGGACCTGGTCAAATGCGTATTGACACCATAATAAATTGGAAGGGCGGGGCCCCCACTCCCAAGCGGCCGCTGCTGCAGTGAAAATACCCATTTAAGGATACCATTAAGACCCATGATATGGTTGCAAATTCCCAACAGGACAGCAACACATGACATCCAAAGGGAGTCTATTAAGGATGTCAATGAAAAAAGGCTCAATGTTCTTAAAGGGCAAACAGGGGCTCACTGGTCCCTTGCAGAGTGGTCTGGCTAAACAAACCATGATAGAGATTGCGTCTAAAGAACACCCCCTTTTTTTCCATGTAAATAAGCACTGCGGGAGCCATGCTGCTGCTATCCAAACCATTCGGACAGCTGCCAATGCGCAGTAGTGCCACAAATATGTTATGCCAACCCCAATCGACTCCACTCATCTTGTTGATTGAGTCCTGATCTGTAAGTATCCAGAGTATACATACAATGTTCTCTAAAGGCTAACGGTGTATATTTTGCTGATCAATGCCCACAATCTTATCGCTCACCCACCATTTTATGTCAGTTTCACAATGTCCATTGAGAAAATAATGTTCAACCTAGGGTGCTGTGATGCTTTTAGATCTAATTTTAGAACAATGTTCAGCAAACCTTCTTACCTCTCTAGATGTTTTCCCTACATAGATTTTCAAGCAAGGACATTAAATGATGTGAATATTTGTGCTCCTACATGTACTGTGAAAGTTCAAATATCAGTCTTTTTTCTGAATTTTTTAAATCTTTTTGATCTCTGAAAACTTGCAGGTGACAACTCCTTTAGGGGTAATGTCCCTTCATAGCTGGGAGACCCACAAACGATCTTATAGTGGTTGAGGTTTTAACCATCATTCTGTCAGCTGATACAAGATGCTGCTTAAGATATTTTCCTTTGTTAAAGGCAAAGGGGGGGTTCAAATTTGAATGGATAAGTTGTTGCCAATTTTTAGACATTAATTTGTTTAATCTTATTGCTGTGCTGACTTAATCACGTTACACAGATAACTCTGGATGGTTTTGCTTTGGTACATGGTTTTTCTAAGGCAGTGGATCTGTTAAAATCTCTCGCCTATGTCTTACTTTGTCTCAAAGTGTGGCTGGGGTACCCCCTATCAGTGAATATGTCAAGGGAAATGTCAGCCTCCTTCTTGAAATCGTTAATAAAGGTACAGTTTCTCCAAATCCTGAGAAACTGTCCAAAGGGCACATTGTCCCTGAGTGTTTTGGGGTGATCACTTTGATAATGCAAGATGGTGTTCCGGCCAGTAGACGTTTTTTACAGACCCACTCCCAATTTCCCATCGCATGCCTTGATGTCCAGATCCAGGAACGGAATGTGCTCAGTACTTCTGACAAGAGTAAACTTCAGGTTAGAATTTAGACCATTGATCCATTTAGAGAAATCCTCAATATCCACATATTTGGTGTCCCAGATCATGAGGATATCATTGGTATATCTTTTGTGTGGACGTATCGCAGTGAGAAAAGGATTAGTGTCACACAAAATGGAAAGCTCCTCAAGCATGGCCATATAAAGAATCGCCAAATTCGGGGCAAAAGAAACCCATAGCGGTACCCTTAACTTGGATGTAAAATTGACTTTAAAACCGAAAGTAATTCTTGCTGAGTGATAATTCCAACAGCTCCAATATGAAATCAGTGGGTACCGCACATGGTTCCATTCTGGTGTTTAAATAATCCTTGCAAACTCGAACAGCCTCACCTTGAGGAATGTTTGAATACAAGGATTCAACATCCAACGTCACCAGTAGATCGCTGGTCGAGTTAAAATGTAAGCCCTCCACAATGTTGATAACATCCATCGAATCAGCCAGGAAATTTAGAATTGTCATTGCTAATGGCCTCTGAAAAAAATCAACACATTTTCCTAGAAGTTCCAAGATGCTACTACACAAAGACATAATGGGCCTCCCAGGAGGCCTATTTGCATTCTTGTGAATCTTCGGAAGAATATAGAACAATGGTGTTTTAGGATTCACAGGGTTCCAGAAGTCAAACTACTTTTTGCACAAAAAGCCAGCATCCTGACCAGTTTTAGTAACCTGGCTGATAAGTTCCCAAATGGATGTTATGGGATCACCTTGAAGTGCACCGTGTGTATATTCTTGATTCAGCAATCTGAGTGCCTCAGATTCATACCGCAAACTATCCATAATGACAATGTCCCCACCCTTGTCAGCACCCTTTATAACAATTGAGGGGTCAATACTAAAGGACTGGAGAATATTCCAGCATTCTTTACCAAAATTACAATTACGTCTAGGGACCACATACTTAAATAATCCATCGAAATCCCTGAGAATGATATTTTCAAAAGTAAACACCTCTCTTGAAACCATATTGTTAGAGGGGCTGAAAACAGCTGTCGGACCAAAAGGGGTATTTCCCAACTGGGCCTGGGATGCCTCTGCACCATCAAAGAAATCATATAACCTTATTTTTTGAAAGAACTGCCTGAGTTCCACCTCGAGGTCCATTTTGGAAACATTACACATGGGTACATATGAGAGCCCTAGTTCCAAAACAACTTCGTCTTCCTTTGTTAATATTATCTTGACTATGTTGAAGACAGGTGACACTTTGCCTATCTCCAATATGCCATGTTCCTTTTTTCGAATGCCTGAGGTGGGGCTACCTGAGGTGCCTGTTGAATAACCTTCACAGAAGTTGGCTGGAAGTTTTGAGGTGGAAAGCCTCCTCCTTTTCTTTGGCGCCAAGACCTCTCCCTAAAAAAGGGCACCGATTTCTCCTTCTACTTTAATGTCCTCTTTCCCAATATGGGTCAAATTCCGAATCCGACCCTGGTGAGGAGTCAAAAAATGTGAACAATGTCTTGGGAAAATGATCTCCTCTTGTGCCTTTATTAGATATAAGTTGAGTCCAAAATTGTGTGCAATATAGTCAGCTTGGCGAAAGTGAATTGGAAGTGTTCTGCGGTGACTGCGGCCCCAATTTTTTGTTTGCTTTGAACTTGGGAATACACGTCCCCTTTAAACAGCTGATCCTGCAAGGACTCCTGGGACTTTAAAAAGCCTACCCTTCGCGAACGCGAAGCGAAAGTGAATTGGAAGTGTTCAGCGGGTTGAGGCGAGGGCAGACAAAGTAATCTTCGAGATAAAAATCTCTGGCTGTCCAGAAAACAATACGGTAAGCCCTCCCCACTGTCATTCTTCATGGTGGACACTTATTTCTGCATTCTCGGTTCACCGGTGTGAACACAGCTTATTTTCTTGCCGGCGCTTGGAAAAAGCTGCAGTGGCTTTGGCTGTTTCCTGGATTCCTGTTTTGGATTTTTGGTTTTGAACTTTGCTGTGAGTTGAACTCACAATACTAGAAGGTGGATACCGAGTTTGATTATTAGCACACTTAACTTTTTTTAACATCAATACTTACGTGCTGTAATTTTGTTTTCTTTAGGCTTGTGCATTCTAGGCCACGCCTTTTTGAGAACACGTGTTACTGTTGAGAACACGCGCACTTCAGCGCGGTGCCGTGGACTGGTGCTTGGTGCTCTGTCTATCCTTGTGAGCATCAACTGGGTGAGCAATCTGAATCATTTGATTTAGTTTCGGTATTATATATTTTCTTAGTGCCGAGTCTGTATTTTGAATAAGGTTTTGCTCTGTGGATTCATGTCATTTTGTCAGTAGACACTGAAATCGAATATGCCTGATGTGTCAGACTTGTTGTTAAACTCACCAAAAACCTTGTGCAGCAAGCAAAAATCTATTGTTAGAACTGCAAGGAAAACCATTACGTTGACCCCAGTTCTCAGAACCTCCTTATCAAACAGGGACATTCGCACATTTTGTGCAAAAAGAAAAGAGTGCATGGTGGAGGAAGGTCCCCTTAATGCACCTTCAGTGGGACAACGGACTCAGGGAGCAGTGACAACTCAGGCAACAGTGTTGGACCGTTTAAGCAGTAGTCATAAAAATCACATGTCGCCAGTAAATGAAGGAATTAAATTGTCTCTATGTCAGCGGATATTTCGATTCTTGCGAGTGCTGACGGGCCTAATGGCTCCTTTAGCCCGAATATATCGAATTATAATGGGCCAGGCTCAATGGACTCTTCCATACGCTCTAATAGATCCATTGCAGTTTCTTTCCTCCAACCGACACCACGACGCAAATTACCTACTGACAATGCAGATAATCCCTCAGAAAATCTGGCTCTAATTGAAAGCACATTAGCAGCGGTAAATACCACCGTGGCCAGTTTATTTAAAATATTTGAAACATTGGATTCAAAGATATCAGTCCAAAATAAACAAACCCAACAAATACTAGATTGGATCGCAACTGTTTCACATGGCTGTGCATTCAAAAAAATCATCGTAACACAAATTTAACTGAGGGACTGTCTGGACTGTCGACTGTGATTGGCCCACAGCCTGATACTAATGCATCTGTCTCGGTTTTGCCTACCTTTAAGAATATCATATGCCCAATTGAACCTCAACCTGATGTGGTAATTCTTAATGACTCTTGGGTTAGCATAGATGAGGGCCCCAAAAAACAACGGCCCACCTCACGGAGTGAGTCCCGTGTATCTGTGTCTAGCATCCCGAGTATGAAAACGCATATCAAACGCACTTGTCCAACTTCCAAAGTGACCTCACGCAAAATGGCACCCACTGTATCATCCAATCATGTCACACAGCCACACAATGGCACATACTAGACATGATGTCTATACTCACAGTGCACCCAGTCACAGTGCTAGACACGGAGCCAATGGGCCAGAAAAGCTCTGTCATAACCCCTTTGTCAGCAAGGGAGCCTACAAATCAGGGAGATCGAACACATAGTGTTCAATCTAATAATTATGCTCCCCTGTCGGACTTGGTGGATTTATTTGATTCCACAACGGATCAAGTGCTCCTTCCTGTGAGACACACTAAACACTCAGACTGTCAATTAAGTTCAGGAAATAATCTACCAAGTAAATCCAATAAATCTATCGAAGCGGTAGAAAACAGAGACTTAAGAGAACACACCATGTCCATCAAAGCAGCAGTGGATGCATAATCAACTCAATGTGCCATGCAAGCCTCGATAAACAATCCTTCCAAATTGGCAACAAAAGAGATTATCTTGCCATCACAGAGCACTAACCAATTCATGGTGGATGTTGTTGTTGTAAACTATCTCCCCTCTCATTCACAACTCAATGACTGTGTGAGACTGCCTAAGGTGTCTTGCTCTAATGGGGCTCAGATAACATGCATAGCCCGTAATCGAGGCATGATCAACAAACCCCTAGCAAAATTAAACCATTCTGAATGCTTAAATAAGAACTCTTTTAACAACTGTCACTCTCTTATCATAAAGTGTCGTGATGCACCCTTTGATAAATATGACATTTGCCATTCAAGTGTTTTGAATATATTTGGGGACGTAATCAGTTTGGAGGATATTTCTTCTGGGGATATCGATCAGGTGGAGTTTGTGTGCAATCAAAATCTCTCCATCGTACAGCTATTGATCAAATCGGGCTTGGTCCTAAATATGATCTGGAAAGCCAAGATGGAGTTATTTAAAATGGGTTTTTGGGTTGCTCAAGACCCAGAACGTCTAGCCCAAGAAGAAAACATTTTAATAGGGAACAAGGACACTGCTCACTGTAAAACTCAGTGCAGCCCAATTTGTTCTTGCTCATATTGTGGTCCCTTTGTGCCTCAGAATCGAGAGCACAGTCCTATTAACCAGGCATAACAACTAAGCGAAGTATCATCAAAACACGTTTTCATTAGCCAGTTGGAATACAAGAGGGCACACCCATCTGCAATGGGGTTCAAATTACCTTTTAAGCCAATTTGACATAGTGGTTCTACAAGAGATGTGGATGCTTGTGGCTCCAGTCTGGGATGACCATGAGCTCTTGTTGGTACCAGCTATGGCCGCTCAAAAAGGGAGAGCAACTTCAGGCCTAATGGTGGCGGTCAAAATTAGTAGAGGCCTAAGGATCACCAATTGGGCCTCTCCGAACAACTTTATTCAAATGGTAAAGGTTTCAAGAGCTTCTGATTTTGTAGCCGTGATCAACCTGTATCGTAACCCCGTGAGCATATCAGATAACAACTTCTTTAAAGACCTATCTGCTGTTATAGAATTAGCGCCGCAGGCCCCAAATATTCTGGGCATCATTATGGCAGGCAACCTCAATTTGGATTGTCTGGGGGGTGGTAAATCCACTCGCACCCGAGATACGGAGAGGTGGCGCAATTTTGTTAAAGATTGTAATTTTCATATGACAAATGGTGCCCTTGTGGGAGATATGCCTGCCCATTACACTTGGCAAAGAGGCTTGTCTAAATCTATCATAGATTATATCTATCTCTCTAGCTCTCTCTTTCAAAGTGCACTTGGGTTTGAAATCATCCCACAAACCGCCAGTGATCACAATATTCTCTCCTTACATTGGCAATGGGATCAGGAGCCGTCAGGTGACACACAACAGTGGTACACTCAAAAATTGATCATTTATAATGCCAAGACTCGCTTTAGATGGTCCGCAAATTCTCTTCTTGCGTTAAATAAAGCTATTCTTGATAATCAGTTGGAGCATAACTATGCTTCATATGTAGATGTGCTATAATTCTTCCAAAACATCTACATAGACAAACCCAATTCTCGAACCGGCCACATTCATAGGTTTGATTTTTTTACCCAACAAATGAAAACAGCCTATAAAAAAGCACTGAGAGCTAAATTGAAACTTCCTTTAAGTGAACATACTCAAGCTCGCAAAGCAATCAAGTGCAAATGTAGGAACTGGTCACGTGCCAGAAAAGCTTATTGTTCCAACTTGATAGTGAGGCCTTCATGTCTGCAATTAAGAATAGAAACTCGGCGCAAGTATGGACCCTGTTGGGGTCTAGCTCGCAACAATCACAAGCTAGTACTCAACTGAATGGGGTTTCTGAAGCCCAATGGTTGGCTCACTTTGCTCAGTTATATGCGGATCCAAGCTTTATTGAACATAAATATGAAAGTCAATCTTTGATAGGCTGGCAAGTAGAGTGTTCTGAAGATATTATTGAGGACCTCATTCGCTTCTCGTGCGGCTGGACCTGACGGTCTGTCAAACTTTATGTTCAAGGCAAATTCTAAAAATTGGGCTTGCATTTTAAATAATATCTTCAAGCAGATCTTGTTGTCTAGACAACTACCCGACTCTTGGCGAACATCCTTGATTGTGCCAATTTTCAAAAAAGGTGATTAGGGACTTCCCACCAGCTATTGCCCAATCGCCTTGCTGAATGCACCTGGCAAAATATTCTCAAGATTAGTCCTGAGAGATTTCAGCTTGTGGACACAAACATGTGAGCAACGTGATCCAAACCAGACTGGCTTTGTGGTGGGTCTTGGGACAGCAGTTAATCTTCTTACCCTGAATGCTCTCAAGGACCACACACAATCATCTAAACAACCCTTGTTTTTTGCATTTGTGGACCTGCAGTCAGCTTTCAATTCAGTGTTGAGAGGTAAACTGATGTCACAATTGATGAATGCGGGTTGTTCAGCCACCTTGTGTGATATCATCTACGCCTTGCACTCAAACACCACCATAAAGGTCAGGCTATCATTGGTAGGGTTGTTGTCTGCTGCCATAGCAACCTATATAGGGCTGAAGCAAGGATGTGTATTTGCTTCCGCCCTCTTTAATTTTTTCATCCATGATGTAATGTTTGCCTTTTCCAAAATAAGTTCGGACTCACCCAAGCTTAAGGGTTTGGTGGTTCAGGCTTTATGGTATGCAGTTGACCTGGTCCTCATCTCAAAAACGCTGGTTGGCTTGCAAACTCTTTTATCGCCCTTGAGTGCTTATCTGGATGAGAATGAATTGATAATTAAATTAACAAAAACCCAAGTTGTGATGTATGCCCCAAAACTTAACCACAGATTGAAAATGGATTGGAAAATCAAAAATGTAAATATTGAAATTGTGCCCAATTACCTATACTTGGGGCTCTTATTTGATGGGTCTTCGCATGCTGAATCACATTTAAGACAGGTTAACAATAAGCTTGACTTAGCCATCTCACAGACACAGCTTATTTTATTCAAATATGGTACATTTTCCATTGATCCTGCAGTAACATACTGGCGACAGAAGGTGATCCCTACCATCTTATATGGGTTGGAGACCAAAAACATTATTCCAGCAGCGCTGTTGAACAAATTAGAGGCAAAATATTGGAGGTCTGTCCTCCGAATTCTGATCCGTGGCTACGGCATGAGTTGGGTTTGACCTCATTGTTATCAGTGTATGAATGGCGCTTGTGTGCCCTCTTTCGAAAATGTCCAGTATATCACAGTAATGACGCCCTATTGGCACGCCTGGCTGACTACATGCTCGCTTCATCTCATGTCTTTGTACGTAAGTGGTCAGCTTGCATATTTAAAATAATGGCAAGGGCTGATGTATCAGTTGACACTTTAGTGAGCAATCTGAATCGTGCAAAAGACAAAATCTATAGAGCAGATTGGATAGAGACCAGATCTAAATGTCTTACATACAAAGATTTTAAGTCCTTTGGATTTGAACAAAAAGGGCTTAATGTGATGGAAGCATATTTGCGAAGAGCCCCATCTCCATTATTGCGACTGGTGATCTTATGCTTTTGCCTTAATTTGTATCCAACGCGTGAGGTTCTGGCCAGAAGAAAACGCATTGATCCAATTGAGATCCATTGTAGATTCTGCTTTGATACTGTTGCTAAAGAGACAAAAAAACATCTTATTGTAGATTGTCCGGCTCTTACAGAGCTGAGACTAAGATCATTTAGTCGTCATTTATTGTACTTTGGCCTAATGTCTTCTGAAAATCGATGGCCAGCCATAGTAGAGACTAAAATCACGAGCATAAGGATAGCCACGTTCAATTTATTGAATGCACTGAATTTGGGTATAGTTAACGATATGGAGCTTGAGTAGAGACTGCAAAGCAAAAATGTATTTATGTTGTAATATCACAGATAAACGCGACACGATAAGAGGGCATTGCTAATGCTTAATTAATGCATTATTTGAGGTTAGACCTGCAGGTTTCCACATCAATTGTAATGTTACTTTAGGCACTTGTTTTTAGGTTATGCCAGTTAATGCTTTTGTAGTGTTTTGTAGTGTTTTCCCTCTGGTGCCCTTCTCTCATTGTTTTATTGTAATTCATTTTTATTACTACTTCAAATGAAAGTATTATTGTCGAAGTGTATTTGTTGATTTTTAATGATGTAATGTAAAAATGTGTTTTGAAAAAGTTGAGTTTACTCAGCTGTATTCAATAATAAAAAAAAATAGTCAGCTTGAAGATATGGATATACCTTCATTTTATCAAAATTGGACAAGTACTTTTTTAATGTATCCATTTTTCTATCAGTTAACGACTTCACAATTTCATCTTGTTGTTTCTGTATAACCTCCAATGTATCTTTGGCATTTTGAATTGATGTATCATTAAGAAACTGTAACTCAGCCTGCTCCAGCTCTTCTTTAATTTTTCCATTAGCTTTTAAAGCTTTGTTAATTGTTAAAACCAACCAATCCCTACTGCACTTGGTGCCAATCTGTGAAAAGGATACCTTATATTCCTCATCTTCTAAAACAAGACATGGTTCATTACGAACTTGAAGACCCATGGGAATAATATTGTCTCTTATACATTCCTTTATCAGATGGCTATGCATCATCTATGCATTCATTACGAACTTGAAGACCCATGGGAATAATATTATCTCTTATACATTCCTTTATCAGATGGCTATGCATCATCTATGCATTCATTACGAACTTGAAGACCCATGGGAATAATATTATCTCTTATACATTCCTTTATCAGATGGCTATGCATCATCTATGCATTCATTACGAACTTGAAGACCCATGGGAATAATATTATCTCTTATACATTCCTTTATCAGATGGCTATGCATCATCTATGCATTCATTACGAAATTCATCTATGCATTCATACGAACTTGAAGACCCATGGGAATAATATTATCTCTTATACATTCCTTTATCAGATGGCTATGCATCATCTATGCATTCATTACGAACTTGAAGACCCATGGGAATAATATTATCTCTTATACATTCCTTTATCAGATGGCTATGCATCATCTATGCATTCATTACGAACTTGAAGACCCATGGGAATAATATTATCTCTTATACATTCCTTTATCAGATGGCTATGCATCATCTATGCATTCATTACGAACTTGAAGACCCATGGGAATAATATTATCTCTTATACATTCCTTTATCAGATGGCTATGCATCATCTATGCATTCATTACGAAATTCATCTATGCATTCATACGAACTTGAAGACCCATGGGAATAATATTATCTCTTAAACATTCCTTTATCAGATGGCTATGCATCATCCATGCATTCATTCCGAAATTCATCTATGCATTCATACGAACTTGAAGACCCATGGGAATAATATTATCAAACTATCTGCACTAGATATACAAATCAAAAGGTAGGAAGGCTTCTAATACCTCATTCAACGGGCTAAATGGCATAGTACTACACCAAAAATATAACGAGGATACATTTTATACCACAACAATTGCTTATTTTTATCATTATATCATTTTACAAAGCCTCAGCTTTATAAAATGAAATAATGATTAAATAAACAATTGTTGTGGTATAAAATGTGTTCTCATTCTATTTTTGGTGCAGTTTTTGATAGGGTAAAACATCATCTATAAAATATGATTGAAGCACAAAGTATAAAAAGAGACATACAAAATGCGACATATGTCTAGAATGTATGAACTTATATGATCCCTACTCTCAATCATTTATCAGGGCCCTCTCCATAGTGAAGGGATAGCCTCTAACGTCGCCATATAAGAACACTTTGGATGCAAAGCCAAATTTGAGAATTACATTGATATGAGGATATTCAAGTAAGGTGAAAATGGAGGCCAGGGTTTGCATTTGTATTTCTTATTTGTACTAATTTGTATTTCTAACGTTTCTTCGCTGAGGTGCTGTACAATATTTGATTAAATGGTACACAATTCCATGGAATAATGGCAAAAGAAAGTGAGAGAAATGGAAATAGAAAGAAAAAGAGATCAGAATACAATCAAGGAGAAGGCAAGAAAAGAAGAACACATGTTTGTCATGGATAAACAAACAGACCACATCTAATCTATCCTGAAGGCCACTGAAAGTCCAATAGAGAAAGGTTCACATTGCCCAGCAGCTAAATATGCAAAGGAGAAGTACTGGGTGATTTGATATAGTATGCATCGAAATCCTCAGAGAAGCTCCCACAGATTCTCCAATCTCTTGACCCATGCAGTATAGGTGGCATTCCCCATTCGTCCCCCATAGCAGCGAGCCCTCCAGAGGTGGAATCCAGCACACCTTGCTGGCACGAGGTCCTGACTTGGGGCTAAACTGAGAGGTGCCATGCTCTGGCCATTGGCAAACTCCCCAAGTCCCCTAAGTCCAGGACTGTATATGCTAGCCCAGATCACTTGTACGAAAGCAACAGTGGCAGGGACAACAATAAAAGGACCTACAGTGGAAAAGAGTCAGCCAAATGCAGGGCTGATGAAAGCAAGGTGCTGGAAGACTCCGGGACCCAGGAAGGGGCGAGAACCAGGAAGGGAAAGCCGTAATGCAGGAAGCAGGCCCTTGTTGGCGGCCCACTAAGAAGACAGTGCCTCAAGCCAAGGCGAGCATTGCGGTTGGGAGGGTCTGGCATTCAGTTTGGTGCACAGTGAGAGTGCAGGTGACAATGGATGTTGTAACTTGGTAAATGTCTTGTTATGCTGGGCATTAATCAATGCTAATGAAATGTTCATGCACGTCTATGACTGATAGCTCAGGAGAATGCTGTAGAGTGTAGCCGGTGTGAGTGTTCTGGATGTGTCCGTTGTTGGTATTGAGCTTGGGAGAATCAGGATGGACGGTGGGTGGTTTCTTTGTATATACTTTATAGTAACTGGAACCCTGATTAACAGTGAAATAAAGCCACCTGGACTTTTCTATAAAGAAGCTCATGGCTGGTCTATGTGGAAGGGCAGAAAGGATGCCGGGTGAAGATGGGCCCGAGGTGCATCAACCTTCTGGGACTGGCCTAGAGAGCAGCTAGCCTATGTGGTGATGGGACCTCTAGAGGTGGTTCAGAGTGTCAGGGGAGCCGGAGCCAGAGCCAGTGGTGAGTGCAATAAAGCCCCACAGGACAAGGGCACTGGAATAGTCCATGCAGGAGATCGGGGGGCGAGCAAGTGGCAGGGACCTCTGTTTCCACCCCTCCCCCAAAAAACTACAGGTGATGTATTACAGTGTCTCAATGCGGTCCAACCATAACAGCCCAGCACGCCCCTCCAGAAGCATAGATGTGCAACATAACTGTTCTTCATGTATGGGGAAGCAAAGAGCTCTTCTGTTGGTAGTCGGAAACCATGGCATGCTCTGGTACTTCTGGCAGAACAGCTCTGAGGATCTCATGGTCACAGAGTGTGGCTGAACTTTGTGCACAGTCAGAAGCACTCTGGGATTTGGACACAAGGGTACCAGACCCAACAGTAATGGTAGATGCAAGAGTGAGCGTAGGGTTAGTCTTAGGTCATACTGTAACAGTTATAGCTGGATTCACTGTCATTTAATTTAATCATTTGGACATTGAGGGTTAATTGGTACCGGTCCAGGAGGTGCCACATGCATGTGCATGGGTGGAAGTGTATGTCCATGTCCATTTGTGCCTGTGTGTGGTGGGTGAATGAAAGAAATGGTATGTTTGGTGAAACGAGAGGGTCATATAATGCAAATTGGTGTGTCAAATAGCATGGCGAGTGTCTGGTAAGAGACATGGGTGCACAAATGGATGCATCAAATGGTGCAGTAAGTGTCGGGTAAGACACAGGGTAGTCTTTTCCCATGGAAAGTGTTGGGAGAGGCAAATGGGTGTGTCAAATTGCACAGTAAGTATTGGGTATGACACATGGATGCAGCAAGTGTCAGCATACATACAGAGATGGCGTCTGGTTGCATTATATCTGACCAACAGTCACATTGCCGGGAGAGTGTGAGATGAGTGTTTAAATGGGTGGAGTATGTGTGATTTGCATGCCTCATGTACCGAGTGGTACCATGTTCACTTGGATTTGTGTAGTTGTAGAGTTGCATAGTTTTGTGTGTCTCCGTTTGCAGGGTAACTTCCTGGCCGGGCGGTTACACTAGTTGGTATTTTTTCGGCAGGATAGTGGAAGGCAGCTGTTCATGAAACATGCCTTGCTTGGCACTGAAGGAACAGCTGCAACACCACTGTGGAATAGTATGGGTGCTGGTTGAAGGGCAGCTTAGCTTGCCATGCCCAGGCTCTGCACCTCACATGTTAACTCCTTGCCCTGAAACAGTGCAAACCTATGATCCGCTGCCTGTAGTGTCCTTAACGCCTGGAGCGTACTTCTGCAGTGATGGTTCAGGTGTGTGCAGTGATCTCTGTTTACGTGTATACCAGAATGCGTGTGTGGAAGTTGGTGCTCGAATGCTGGTGGTGTTGTTTTTAAGGACTCGGTAAATGTTCTCTTGACCTGCTGGCCATCCATGTGTTCTAGTGAAATATAGATGACAGCTCAGGGGAATTTTGTAGATTACTTTGTGCATGAGTGTTTTAAATGTGTCAGTTGGGTGTGTGAGCTGGAGTGAATAAGGATGGCCGGTTGGTGGTTTCTATATATATATATACTTAAGAGGAGCTGGAACCCTGGTAAACTGTACATATGTAAAATGAAGCTAGCTGGACTGTTCAAAAAGAGGTTCACACCAGATCTGTTTGTGGGGACGCCCTTACCTCTTTATTGGAGTGGGTCTGAGAAAGGCAGGCCCCCTGCAGATGTGATGCAGCAACCACCTCCTCTGCATCAAGGCTGCATGCCGGCATCTGTGTCTCTTCTTATCTCTGACAGCCTTGAAGACCAACTCAATTAGTAGGTGGATGTCTAGTGTTGTGTGAAGGGACATTCTGAGAAACATGGGAAGGGAGTATTAAAGAAACGCTGTGTTGTTATCACCTTCAACTCCAGCAGATCATGGAGGCAGAAGTTGCGTCAGGAGCTTCTGTTTTCCCCAAGCCATTTAAGTGCATACTTTTCAGGGTATTCCTCATTTCCAGGTCTACCTCAATCACCACATTATCATTAGTGTTGCTTCCCTGCTGCTCATCCTCCTTCATTCTTTTTTCAAACACAACAGTTCCCAACAAGCTTTATAAATCTGATATTGTTTTTTTTTTCTTCAATTAGGAGCTTGCGTTGCTGATTAAGATAGTGCTTAGGATAGCTTGTTAAGCATTGTCCCAAGGGAAGTAGCCATGTCTTCAATTGCATTATCTTGAGGGATACAACATGAAGTAGTAGATGGAACAGAAGACCCAGGAAGTAAGCTATACTTTGAAGGAAGCTGATTTGTAAATATGGATTCACAACACAGTCATTGTCAGCATAGTGTAGAGCACAACTAATCAGTTATGCAATTTTGTTTTTTTTAAATGTGTATTTTCAGAAACAGTTCCACACAGGTATTAGTTGTTGTTACTCCCACGAACAGTTATTTTGCATCTCGGCATATGAGCACAATGATGTGTATACTATTCCAGTATGGAGCACTGCACCTTCCAGTTCCAGACCAAGGTCTGTTTCATGTATTTCTGATTGCCTATTGTGACAGTGTCATGACCTTGACAGGGGGGAGCTCCCAACGTGGGGTAGGTGGCCTATCAGAGCGTATACCAGTGTCAATCCTACCCCAGAGGCAGAGTGAGTTGGGGCCTCCAGCCCATCCCCTCTGGAATGTCCATTGTATATTACTGCTGTTACCACAGTCCTTGCCACAATCCCTCGTCACGTCTTTTCTGAGTAGCGTTCCCTTTTGTCTTTTTCAGAGCCACAACTCCCAGAATGCACCTATGCACGACCAAGAATACCCAGACTGCAACCAATGGAATGGAATCGAGACCAGGCCTGGAATGGACTGGGATATTTCCTGCCAATAAGGAATGAGACACCCAACTCACTAACATCCCAGGAGCATGATGGAGCAACAGAAAAAGAACTGAGAGTGAGAAGGGACTGTAGGGGAGATGAGGTAACACAGACATCCTTCACTGACCGCAGGGAAATCAAGAGTCACCACCACAGCAAGAAAGCTGCGAAGAAAGTGAGCAGCTGGAGCATTACTGCCATCCCAAAAATGGATATTGGAAAGAGGGCAGTGCTAAAAACCTTTTTAAAGCCTTCCAGAGCAAGTCCCAATCCTCCCCGCCCCCCTCCCCGAGGGATAGCTTCCCAGAGATTCGCCAAGGGGAGCATATAACCAGGTAGACCAAGAGAGCCGGAAGGAGCATTGGAAGGGGGTAAGCTGAGATAGAAAATCTCAGCCAGCAGAAAGGCGATTGGCAGCTGTTCAGGTGAGGTCAGGTACTGTGGTGGTGGACCAAGAGGCCAGGCAGACGGCAGACAGTGGAGTGGAGTCCTGGGGAGAGTGGCAGTGTTCTGAGAGAGTGTGGGTAGAGGGGATGAAAGATGAGAGAAATAGAGGGAGAGCAGTGAAGGTGGATTTACATAGAGAGAGTGGGAGTGAATGTATGTGGTAGAGAATATATGACAGCCGAGTGGTGATAAAGTACAAGGCAGTAGTGGGAGTAGTGGTCAGGGAACAATCAAGTAGGAAGGAGATAGTTGCGGGTGATAGGAGAGAGAGGGTGATAACATCAGGACACAGAAGCGAAGGTAGGGGATTGAAAGTTGAAAGATAGAAGTTTTGGGAGGGTAGAGAGAGAGGGGAAGATATTTGGGGTGAGAGTGTAACCGCCTGCACAGGGAGAAGAAAATAAAGGATAAAAAAAAGGTTTAAAAAAGAGAACCTAAAAGAGGTAGTAAGCATAGCACCCGTGGGAGCAGTTGTAGATTGCCCAACCCTCACTCCAGAGGATGGAGCACGGTGCTCCACTGAGGACTCTACACAAACCTATACCTGGTTGAACCTGTTGTTGAGAGCCACGCCCCATTGCCACGAGGGTCACCCTTCTTTGCATCAACCGCCATGGCCTGTCTGGCTCATTTGTTGGTGCTCCACATGAGAAAGTGGAATGCCTCCGTTTCACCACCTCCTTCTGGCCAGTACTCCCCGTCAGAGAGCCCCTGGCCCCCTCAACCATGCTATTATGTTGGGCTGCCCCTGGCACATGCAGCACAACTTAACAACCCTCTCCACACTACTGCTGCCCTGTCGGTCGTTCATAAAACCCAGGAGCACCATACACAACCTGCTGCAGCACAAGGAGCACGGGGTACCTTCAGACAACCCAGGACAGGCTCCCAAGTAAGGATTTGTAAACGTATTGTTTGTAACAAAGTATACTTTATAAGGACATTTTACAATATTTATAAAGGTCTTTAGTTTTTAATGCAGCTGCTTAGGAATATTATTAGTATTTTATAGTGAGAAATGTTTTTCTAACTTTGAATATAGAAAATGCAAAAATGCTGGTGTACTGGGGTTGAAGGTAAGATCTATATAATAATAATTAAACATTTATATAGCGATAGGAACCCTCAGGCATCTCAGCGCTACTTATTATTACCCACAGTGTGTGGTGCTCATTAATCCACCACAAAAGGATGAAAGACTGAGTTTGGCCCTTGCCGGGATTCGAACCCTCATCAGAAGGCTCTGCATAGATGTCAAAGCATGCACTCTACTGGCTGTGCTAGCAGACCAGCTACACTACAAACAACTACTAAAAAAGATGACACCAGCATTCCTTTATCTGCCTTACCTTTTGTGGGATATACTTGTTCTAGCCTAGCATTTCTTCCAAGATGACTTGGGAAATCCTTATATTGATTGCCTTTCCTGACCAAGTCCTATCACTACGGCACATTCAGGGTGATTCAGGAATTCAGGCAAGTGGGGGTTGCTGGAGACGGATAAGAGGCAGGTTAAGAAAAGTGCATTGCCATTGTCGGCTTCACCTGAATCACACCTAGTTCGATAGGCAAGTAGAGAAGGGGGGAATGGAGCTAGAGACAGAAGAGGGGGGTAAGTATGAAGATCCCAGAGGTGGAAGGTGAGGATAGATATGGAGGGAGAAAAATAGATGGAGAGTGAGAGTGTGAAAATGCAGAGACTGGAAGAAAAACTGGAATGGCATCGGGTAGTAAAAGCAGACCAGAAATTTGGTTTAGGAAAAACCCAGGAGGAAGATAGAACAGTCCATGTCTCTTAGGGTTCCATCCCAGAAAAGAGAAGACTTAGACCGTAGGGGTTACCTTGTGTTAGAATACAGTAGGGTCATTCTGGGTGTTAGGGATATCTGGGCTACAGTGGAGCGAGCACACAGGGAGGGCCGTAGGGACCCCTTAGTTTCAATCTTCTCAAACCATTTTGTGTAAGATACAAATAAAGCATCCAACATCTATTATCTTTCTCTGTGGATTTCCGAGGCCACCTGTTAGAATATGCATCAGACAAAATCGTGTCCTTGGGCCTCATTACGAGTATGGAGGTAGACATGCCCTTAATAAGGGCATGGCTGCCTCCATACCGGGTTCCAGCTCCGGGTTCTGTGAATGAGGAATTACCGGGTCATTCCAACCTTGGAGGACCCGGTATTTCCTCATTCACAAAACCAATCCCCATTCCCATTTGAGCCCCCATAGGGCTCAATGGGAATGGGGAGGGAGCTAATAACGGGCCTGTTAAGAACAGGCCCGTTATTAGCTCCCTGGTCCCATTGCGGGACCCGCTAAGGACGCCTGGTTTTACCAGGCATCCTTACCGGGTCCCGCAAGGGAACCTCGTAACAGGGAGTCCCATAATGAACAGTGCCGGGAGTGCCTGCCTCGTAATGAGGCCCCTTGTGTCTATCTGAAACGGTACCAACTACTCATCATGTGGCGAGGCACCTTGAGGTAGAGAAGAGTCAATTCCCTAGGAAGTTGCAGTAAACTTACCTGTGTCAGAATAGATACATGTCTTACAGGTAAGCATATTAATATCAAAAGCATGATTTGGCTTTAGCAGCAGTTATGCCCAGCTGGGGGATCCATGCCACCCCCCCTCCCCCCACCACATTGGTCCCGCTCATTCTACACACTGCAGACAACCCTCAAAAACGAATTATAGGAATTCCTGATGATGCCGGATTGCAAGGGTGATGGTGCTTAGGTCTTATTTATTTATTCATTTATTTATTCCTATTTGTAGAGCGCACAACAGCCCAGGGGCATCGTGGTGCTTGTTACAGAGAATGAACATCACTTAGTAACATATCAGAAACATACAGGCATAGTTAAGGTACACTTTGCATGGAACAGTTTATAAAAGCAAGTAGAAAAGGTGGAAAGGTGAAGAGTGGGAGGGTAGTGATCAGTTAGTTAAAGAGTAGTTTTGAGGTTTTTTCGAAAGGCAGGGAGAGAGGTTTCTGCTCTGAGGGCAGTGGGGAGCGCATTCCAGAGCTTCGGGGCTAAGAATGGGAAGCCTATCCCTCCTGCTTTAGCCCTGTTAATGCGCGGTATTGTGAGTAGATTGGTGTAGCTTGTTCTAGTAGGCCTGCTTAGGATGGATCTGGATAGAGTGTCTGTGAGATAGGGCGGTGCTGTAAGGTTAATGCATTTATGTGCTGTCGTGAGAATTTTGAATGTGATGCAGTCTTTGACTGGTAGCCAATGAACAGACATTTTTGCTTGTGAGATATGGTCTCTTTTGGGAATACTTAAGGCAGCTCTTAGTGAGTTACTTTGGGTATTTTGGAGTCTGTTTACATTTTTTATGGAGGTGTTGGCTACTTAAGTAACAAAGCTAGCAATCATGGAGATAGGCCAGCCGAGATGGCCCAGCATGTGATGGGAAATTCTGATACTAGTCACAAAATGCACCTCCAAACACACAGCTGCATACATGGGGATCAAAAATAGGTCACAGTTTGATTTGGCTGCAAAATAACCTGCAACATTCTAGTGCTTAGTAGGGGTGCAATGAGCTCCCTTGCCTCACTCTGGCGCCCCCTCTAGTATGGTGACCAAGAGATCAAGGTGCGTTTGCAAGCTAGTAGATGATGGTCCCTGGGGTGGTATGAAGAGGATCCCATGCTCACCCCACTAATTACCTGTATCAAGTCAGGAAATACTCATATTGCCACCACATACACTGTGGGGCCTCCTACTTGCTTGGTATCACGTTTCAAGGGCCCACTGCCACACAATCCACCTTTCGGTAGTAATCAGGAAATGGCGGTCACTGAGAACCAACAATGCGTGCATACAAGGCTACCTTCCTGAGGGTGCAGGAAGTCAAAAATAAATCTATGGAAGCAAGAGGGGGACCTGATATAGGATGTGCAACTTGAAAGTAATCCAGCCATCCAATGCAAAAGGCCTCCACCCTCGTTCAGCTAAGAAAAGATCGGATGGAGGTAAGAGCAGGGAAAGATATCCAGAGAGATGATTTAATAAGAGGAGGAACTATCCAACCCTAAGTCCCACACCCGAACTGGAAACCATTCTCAGGAGTGGAGTGCACCGGCCAGTCCTACACAGTTGCCTGAAGAGACATCCGTTTTCACTTATGCCAGAGGCTGGAAGGTGAAGACAGGGGGTGCCAATCAAAGGGATGAGTGCCTATTTGGAGGGTTGAGTGACAGTGGTGGAGGCAGCATTCAGTGTTAGGCGACACCAGAGTAGGCACTTCCCCTCTAAATGATTTAAGATCCATTTTGGGTGAGGATGTTTTCCAGTTAGGTGTGTTAATTTCCCCACTAAAATTAGGAGAGCAACTAGGTGGTGTAAGGGAACCCCCAAGAGAAGTTTCACAGAGAGTTGTTCCACTGAGAATATTTTTCAAAAGTAATGGGAGGCCACCAGGGGGAATGCTCATGCTTGCAACCAGAGTACGTAGCTCCTGTGTCAGCGGGAGGAAAGGTGGAAAGAGCTCGTACCCAGACCCCTGGGGACTGACCCGGGCTGGACCCCTCTGATAAATGTGCCGCCATGCCGTGCCGAAATTTGGGATGGATTGGTGATTTTTTGGCAGCGCTATGGCAAGGGCAAGACTGCAGGGTAAAACTAAAGCACTTCATACTGGAGATGCGCTGCGGCCTCTGCGTGCGACGAGAACTACGGGTCCTTGTCGGGCCCGCAAGGAAGGGCCTGGAACCTCAGGAGGTGCCGCTGAAGTGTTGGAGAGTTAACTCCTGGCCCGCAGGAAGCAGACGCCCCTACCTGGTGGGAGGTCCTCTCACCCAGCAGAAGGGATGGGTCTGGCTGCGACTTTATCACCATGGACAAGGAGGAGCTGTGTGCCTGATAAGGCACGGGTGAGGCCCGCTCATAGGCACGGTGAGGAAGCTGGACAACGAAGCTCCACGGAGCGGAAGGGCCCCCCGCAGCTTTGCAGCCCCCCTACCCAGGTGGGGAGTGTGGACCGTGGTGGATGAAGGAGGAGTGGGCCCCCCTAGGGAACAGTGATAGAGCCATCATCCAGGCCCAAAGCCGATTTCGATTAGGTGGACCCACAGGCTCCCACCTGGGGCTTGCACCCACCTACATCCTGGCAACTGCAACCATTCTGGAATGGACCAGGGGTGACAGCAGGCCATTGCAAAGGACATTAGGAGACTGGTGGCTGGGTGCTCTGAGCCGACTTTACAGAGTGTGGGCCCACGGGCTGCAGCCAGGGGTGTGTGCCCTGCCTGTGCATCACCCGCCTCCTCGAGTTTGGGGTTGGGAGGCAGAGACTTTAGAATGGTGGAGAAGGGCCTGGTCAGACCTCCCATGACCTAGACGGAGCAACCAGATACCATACTGCCGCCTACTGCAAAGGCAGCACACTCTCTCCGTCCTCACCAAGAAGAGAGCTCATATCAAAGCCTGCATCTCTGCGGCATCTAACAACTCGGCTGAACTCTTTAAAATCTGCAAGGAAATGGCCAATCCTGCCTCAGTCTCCACCTCCACTGTACCTTCCTAAGCCCTCTGCTCAGCACTGGCCTCTCACTTCATTTCTAAAACTCAGGACATCCTGTCCTCACTCTCTCCTATCCCCTCCCTCCCCCATTCCCTTCTCCTCCTCTGGCCCTTCTGCAGCCACCCCCCTCCCTCCTTCTCTGCCTTTCCCCTTTTCTCTGCAGACAAGGTCTCTAGACAAGTCCGATCTGTGAAAGTCTCACCGAAACAGGTCCACCCCTGTTCCTCCAAAACTATCAAGGACCACATCAACTCCCTGGCTCCTACTCTAGCTGATTTCTGCAATCACTCCTTCGCCACTGGAGTCTTCCCATCCTTGCTGAAGCACTCTCTTCTGCACCCTCTTCTTAAGAAACCCTCTGCCGACCCCTCCTGCCCAGCTAGCTATCGCCTCCTGGCTGACCTCTTCCTCTCCGACTGACCCTCCCAAGTCCAACTCGGGTCCTTCCTCTCCAATATCTTTTTCTCTACCTGTGGTGTCCCCAAAAGATCTTACCTCTCTCCCTGGCTTTTCAACCAATACCTGGCACTCCTTGCCCACTGCATCGCTGCTCTCTGCCCCAACTTTCAGTGCTATGCGAATGACACCCAGCTCATTTTCAGGCTACCCTCATCCTCCTCCTCTCCTTCCCTCATCGCTGACTGTCTGTCTGCCATACAGGAGTAGTGTGCCGCAAATAACCTCTGCCTTAATGCCAGTAAGACTGAGATTGTACTCATTGGCACACCCACTCCCTCCTTCCCTGCAACTTCCCTGCAACTCTCTGGCCGTCCTCTCTTGGCCCTCTTCCTGCTCCCAACTGCAAGTATAAAAACCTTGGGGTCATCTTCGACTCCACACTCTCCTTCTCTCCTCACATCTCCGAAGTCCCTAAGAAGTCACACTACCAGCTGCACCTCCTCAGAGGTATTCTTCCTTTCCTCTCCTCTCCTTCCCCCAGAAGCTCACTGTCTCCAGAGCCCTGGTTCTCTCTAAACTGGACTATTGCAACATCCTCTATCTAAATCGCCTATCTCTACTCTCTGCCCTCTGCAACTTATCCAGAACAGGACTGCGAAACTCATCCTTGGCCTCAAGCCCAGGGATCGTATCTCTCCAGGACTGAAATCCCTGCACTGGCTCCCAGTGGCTGCAAGGATAAATTTCAAAACCCTCTTCATTGTCCACAAGGCCTTCTCTTCCCAAATATCTTCCTTCTCGAGCTCTTCGCTCATCCGCCTCCAACTCCCTCAGTGTCAGCCACTTCTCAGAGAAATAAGTTGGTGGTAGATCTCTCTCCTCGGCAGGGGACTCCCTCTGGAACAGCCTTCCTGCCTCCCTGAAACTTGAGGAGAACCATCTCTGGTTCGGGAAGCACCTCAAAACCTTCCTCTTTGCTTCTGCGTTCTATCGCACCCTCCCCTGCTAATTCCTGGCTAAATCTTCACTGGCTACCTGGCCACTCTTCTGACCTCGGGCCCAGGCCCGCCACTTGCACACCTGCACTGCCTCACTGGCAACCCCCGCACCAGGGGACTGTATTCTGTATCCCTACAGTCCCCCTACCAGCACTTATGCCTGCTCTTACCTTGCACTTGCCATCATCCGGCTGTTGTATTTATCTACGTATTCGACTTTTCCATGTACTGCACTTCCCCCCTACCTTCCCCCATGCACTTTTCCCTTCCCCCTTGCCATGCACTTGCACGATCTGAATGTCACCTGGCCTAGTATGATCGTTGTCTGTTCTTCCCTTTGTTCCCCCTCCCCGCCTCATCGCATCTCGAAACACTTGTGTATAGGCGGGTTATAAATGCCATATCATATCATCATATCAGAGTAGGTGAACCTGCAGCAGGCATTGGAGGTAGGTTGGCTGTGGTGAAGGTGGTCTAGCCTGAAGGTGTAACCTGCGGCCCTTGTCCCTCGCGTCTGAGAGTAGACCTGTGAAGGGAATTCTAGGGCTCATGCTGGAACCAAAAGGTGTATTGTGTGGCAGTGGGCCCTTGAAACGTGATACCAAGCAGTTAGGGGGCCCCACCAGCGGATTATCAGACCTGGCTCTGATAGAGGGTGCCCCGGATCACATGGACAGGAAACTGAAATTGGGTCGATTTGAGTATCTGAGAGGCCCAGGTCTGGAGGATCCAGTCCCAGGTCTGAATATGCAGGAAGGCAGGGATGACCCGCTGTCCACGAAAAGAGACACTGACTCCTGGTATGAGTATGAGGGCAGACAGCAGAGGCAAAGTGGACAAAATCAATGTAAGGATAGATAAAATGGACGAGAGGTTACAAGCTGTCCTGGCCTGCCTGCATTACTTACTCCGGCAAGCAGAAGATCCTTGAGAAGGCGAGGGCTGCTTGGGCCGTGACAATGGGGAATCCAAAAATTATGGTCTTCCAGGATCTGTCTTCCCTCAGGTTGGCAAAGCGGCGTCTGTGCATGTCCCTCACGAAGTGGCTGAATGAGTAAGGAGTGAGGTATAGATGGGGGTTTCCTTTCTCCATATCTTTTGAGGTGGATGGATACACTTGAAAGTTGGTGTCAGAGGACGACATAAAAAGGGTCATGGGGGAACTGATGGGAGAGGACGTCCCTGCCCCCGAAGGAGGGGCGATGGACCCTGGTGACTGACAGTGGTATAAAAAAGGATCATGCAAGGTGCCTGGCGCAAGGAAATACATGAAGTTGAACTCACCTCCAGCGGGGTTCTCTGGACCCGGATGACTCATATAGTTGTCTTGACTCTATAGCCATTTGCCGCTTGCAAAAGATCCCTTGTGGGAATTTACAGTAGTCGGACAGTTTCTGTGGGGGATGGTACTTGTTCATGGGTGATCCCAGGAGAGGGGGGTGGAGTTTGGGGTGGGCACATGGCTGGGGAAGGGGAATGTTTACTTTGAAGCTATCTGACCCAGGGGAAAAATATTTGGGGTATGATGTGGACTTTCATGCGGGGAAGGTTTGAAGTGAGATTAAGGTTCACCGGAATAAGGCTTTTATGAATGAGCGTCTTTGGTTATGCACGATAAATGTGAAAGGGCTTAATTCACTGACCAAGAGATCCTTGGTTAGTAGAGAGTTCCACAAAGTGGAGATGGACGTTCTTTTCCTTCAGGAAACTAGGTTCACACAGGGCGATGAGAGGAATATCGCATGTGGCCTCTTGGGACAGGCATATTGGGGGTCGGGGACAACTCGAAACGGGGGAGTGTATATTTTGATCCACAAGAGGCTGATGAAGGGGACCCAGATAACTTTTGTGACACTGTATGCCCCCAATGAAGGCCAGCTGTGTTTTCTTTAATCCATGTTGGTAAGGGTCTTGAATGAAGGGACAGGACACTTCGTGGTGGTAGGAGACCTCAATATATGGGAAAATATGAAGCTAGATATAAGGGTAATGGAGCAGAGTAGGGCAGGACCCCCCCCCCTCGTCGGCCAGAGACGGGATGCAGGGATGTTTGGATTCACTTGGATTGTGCAAAGTGTGGTGCTTTTTCCACCCCAGGACAGAGGGTTCACTTTTTACTCTGGCCCCATGGAACCTATACACTCATAGATTACCTTTGCATTCTGAGGGAACTTCTCTGTGGGACTTTGGGAGCAGAGATCAATCCGGTCTTGTGGTCAGATCATGACATGGAAGACCAGACTTGGACATGGACTTGTCATGGGGCTGATTTTACCCCCCATCCCCGCTACTCGATTTGGAGGTGTAACGAATCTCTGTGGAGGGACACCATTTTCGGCATGGAGTTGGAAGGTGCGATATGGGAGTACTTTGTTTTGAAAGACACGGGGAGGTGGATGAGGGTACGGTCTGCAATGCGGGCAAAGCTACATGGAGGGGCCTGCTGATCCGGGAAGGAGCGCGAAGGAGAAGGTAAGACAATCCAAAACCTTCAGCTTCTGAAACAAAAATATTATGAAAAAGGGGACAAGGCTGACAGTTTGCTGGCAGCGCAATTACACGGACAGCGGGCTGACAGATGGACATCGGGGGTAGAGGGCTTGGGGGCGTTCTTGAAATATCAAAAAAAGGGGTGGTTGAGACGTTTGCTGATTTCTACAAAGACCTTTATAAGGGGGAGGACCGGACAGAGGGGGAAGGGATGGGAACATACTTGGGAGGGCTATCGCTACCTAAGCTGTCCCCGGAAGAGGCTGAGGTTATGTACACCACCATTACATGAGAGGAGATCTCTCTAGCAATCCGACATATGCAATTGGGAAAGGCCCCAGGGGAGGATGGGTACACAGTGTCTTTTTAAAAGATGTTTGACCCCTCACCTGGTCAATTATTTATTGTTATTTCAGAAACCGATAAAACCCTGAAAACATTTGTGCAGGCCCTTATCTCCATGATACATAAAGAGGGTAGAGACCCACAGGCCTGCGGCTCATACCAAGATCTCTCCTCAATGCCGAAGCGAAAATATTTGCTTGGATCCTGACATCGAGACTAAACCCACATATGCCTCGGCTGGTGTATTCAGACCAAGTGGGATTTATAAGAGGTAGACAAGGCCCAGACACAATGCGCAAGACTCTGCTCTTGATCGAGGGGGGCCGACATGGGAGAGGAAAACCCAAGCTTTTATCGGGTAATGTAGGAAAAGCCTTTGACAGAGTTGATTGGTACTTCATGAAGGCAACCCTGACTAACTTTGGATTTGGCCACAGGTTTCTGCGGGGATTCCTGGCACTGTACTCTGACCCAGTAGCTTGTGTCTCCACTAATGGTAACTTTTCAGAATGGCTTGGTTTGGGCCGAGGCACGAGACACGGTTGTCCCCTCTCGCAGATTTTGTTTGCTCTCTCCCTTGAACCACTGGCTCAGATTCTATGGGATAACCCCCAGGTGGAAGTATGTCTATGGGAGGGAAGGAATATAAATTGGATATGTACGCCGATGGCATTCTCCTACATTTTAGGAATCCTATGGCTATGGTACCAGCGGTGGTTGAGATCCACCAGCGATATTGGTCCATCGCTGGTTTTAAAATAAACACAGGGAAATCCAATTTGTTTCCATTGCACCATACTGAGGTGGAGGATCGATGAGATCTAGCCAGTCTGAGAATGAAGGTTGAAGAGGAGCATATTTGATACTTGGGTATAAAGGTGACAAGGGACATTGGAGGCTTATATGAAGCGAACATCCCCCCTCTTTTGGTGGAGTTATTTAATGATGTGGAGAAATGGGGCAAACTGACAATGTCATGGCTGGGGCAGCTTAATTCTATTAAGATGAACTTTCTCCCTAGAATCCTGTATCTATTTCAGATGCTCCCAAAACATGTCCCAGACTCCATGTTTTGCAAGTTTAAGACGCGGCTGAGGTTCCTATGGTAGGGGAAGAAAGCAAGGGTGGCGTACAAGGTTCTGGTGCTCCCGAAGGAAAGGTGCAGAGTGGGCTTCCCTGATATTTACCTGAACTACAAGGCGATGCACCTTATAGTCCTGGGGGACTGTCAGTGGGTGGGCCTGGACAATGTCATTTTGAGACTGGTGGCGGTTGGGCAATGGGTATGAGTGCCTAGGGACCAACTCCCAAAGAGGGTGAGGGGAGCACCCCATCTTTGGGGTTATTTGGGATACATGGCAGAAGGGCCCAGAGATGAAGGGTGTCACGCTCTGGCCATCTCCGCTAAGTCACTTGTGGACCCCAGAGGTGAGGGACCAGATCCCAAACCTGGATAGATTTCAGACCTGGTTCGAGGCAGGGCTGACGCAAGTCGGCCAGCTGTGGAGGGAGGGTCAATTCATCTCGTTAGTGGTTTTAGAGAAGGAGCTGGGAATAGGAAAATTGGCTGTGCTCTCATACTTGCAGTTAAAAGGGGTACCTATGGCTGAAAAGTGGAGGGGAATGGTGGACAGAAGGCTAACACCTTGCAAAAGGTCCTGGGCTCATCTTTATATGATATTTTTATTTATATCGCACCCACACAAGTGTTTGAGAGCACAACGAGGCAAGGGAGGGGTACAAGGGAGGACAAAACAGCAATCTTACTAGGCCCAGTGACACTAAGAACATGCAAGTACAGGGGAGAGGCATGGGAGAAAGTGCAAGCAGGAGGGGAGAAGTGGGAAGTGCTGAACAAGTGATCAAAACAACAACAGATAGTGGGGCCGGCAGGTGGCAAGTGCAAGAATTAAGTGCAGACAATGGGTATCTGATAGGTGCAGTTAAGTAGACTGTAGGGTTGCAGATGCAGACCCAAGTGCAGAGGTTGCCAGGAGACATTGCTTGTATGTGTGACGCTGAAAATGCATTAGCGGGACAGGGCCTCCATGTCCTTGTCCTGTACTCCTTTTATCATGTGTGTTCTGTGTTATTTTCTGCACAGGAGTCCATGTGGGACTCCTGGCAGTGCAGCTCTTCCTCTTTGTGGTTTTGTGCAGAGACCCTTTGGATACCCTCATGGCACCCAGGGGTGGGGGTACAACCCTCTACCCATAGTGTATGTTTTGGACACCTGTGTGTGGCCCACAGAGCAGGGTATGCGGAGGTGGCAGCTCCATGCTGAATTTGACAGATGCTCTGAGTATCCTCCATTTTGGGATACCCAGGCCCCGCCATTGGAATCAGTTGATTCTTGATGGGAGACAAGATGGCCCCTGTGGCCTCTTGCTATCCATTGCCTGTTACTTTGTTTTCCCAAAGTCCTGGGAAGCCCTAACTCTGTCCCTTCCCCTGACTGGATGTTGGGTGAAAGTTCCATATATGGTATTGTGGGGAAGTCCAGGCCAGACTGGCTGGAGCCTTCCAAGTGACTTTATGTTGTGGGTACACCCTTGGGGCGGGACCTAGGTGAATGGAATGTGTGACCAATATACATTTCATGCTATGTGTATCTTGTTTCTTGTGTGTAGCACAATGAATGAGACAGCCCTGCCCGAAACTGGTATGAATGCAGTGTGGAGTGCTGAATGGCTGGGTGCTTGTCCCAATCCACATTCCATGTGTGAGTGTCTGGATGGAGAAGAATGGCCTGAATGCACAGTAAACCTGATTGGCTGCCTGCCTAGTGAATGCCCTTCTGAATGATTGGCTGCCTCGGCCTGGCTCAGCAGTGTGAATCAGAGACATAACAGTATATCTGAGAACCTCTCACTTACTGGAATTGTTCAGAAGCTGAAGTCAAAACGTGTTGCTTAACCCTGAAGCCCAGCTGGCAGAAGAGGGCTTTGCTGCTGCTTTCTTCGACGCAATCTGAAATCTGTCGTGTCTCCAAGAACAAATCTGAGAAAGGACCTGGCAAGGAGACCTCTCTTTCCGAGCTACGAGGGAACATTGTGCACCAGCTAACCTTCACCCAGGCTCCTTGGGAGTCAGTCCTCGAAAGGCTTCCAACCGGAGATGGGGACCGCTGAGGAATCTAAAGTGAAGTTCCAGGACATCGAGGCCATCAACGACCGCCACCGTCGTCTGAGGCTCGGAGGACCGATGTCACCTTGTTGGCCGGTGCCGCAACGCTCCATTGCTTAAGACACTTTGAAATCAAGGACTCCCTTGCTCATCACCATCAACCGCTTTGTCCCCTCGGAGAAAGTCATGGTCGCTGACGAACCAAGGAGGATCTGCCAGTGGGTTTCCCGCCACCTGAAGTCCACAAAGGCACAGACAAAGATCTGAAAAGCCAGCCGTGGTCGAGAACCAATCGCTGACGCCAACCGCTGATGACCCGACGCCCTTGATGGGCCTACATTCTTCATTGACTCTTTACAGCAACAAACTCTCATCATCGACGTGCCGGGCATGCCTCATCTTCGCAGGACATCCACGACCGATCATCGACGAACACCTTAAGGATCGAAGCTGCCACATTGATGACATTGTTCACCTTTTCTTCGAGAAATCTCGAAGATCCATGGCTCCTGCCTTAATGGGAGTTCACTCAAGAAGGATCTGTCGATACCCATCGAAGAACTCTACAAAACCAGGCACATTGTGGTAGTAGAACATTTTTAGAAGAGAACAAGACTCTGTTACACAATATATGGACTGGGCTTTATATGCCCAGGTGGGGGGGGGATCCTCATACAGAACTGTGTCTTGTGGTAAGGACCGAGTATTCTGCCAATTGTCTAACCCACCTTGTTTTCCTCCCATGTCTGGTGTTGGTTCACATTGCTATTAGACTGGTATGTAATTTACAACTGTCAGCAGTTGGTGCATTTTAAAGGAGTCAAGAGTTAACTGTGGTCCCACATAGATATTGTACATATTTATCAATACACTATGGCCTGAGCACAAAGTGTGTTATTGTGTAAGTATATACTCTGAACCTTATTTATATAAATAACTGCTATCACTCAGCAAAAGCAGCAGATTTGTTGGCGCTTATTGTCGCTCTCGAAAGTTATGCAGACCAGGAAGTAAAGGTGTACAGTGACTCTGCCTGTGTGACTTCAACCGTACATGCAGGTCTAGCACCTTGGAAAAGGAGGGGCTACCTCCGAGCGGATGGCATCCCAGTGCAACACGCAGCATTCTTGGACAGGCTTATTAAAGCATTACGACTCCCAGTAGCCATAGCGATAGTTAACTGCACAGCAAATTCTAAGCAAACTGACTTTATTACTCGCAGGAATAAAGCTGCAGACGTAGAGGCCAAAAGGGTTGCATATTCGCCAGATATTTTAAGTTTTGATACTCTAGATGTAAAGGAGAAAGTAGTCACGATTATGGTAGTGAACGAAGAGTTAAATCATTTACCAAGGACACAGTTTATAGAAATTGAGGGGAGTACACCACAGGAAGAGCAAGAATTGTGGAAACAAAGGTGGTGTTCTTTATCCCCCTCAGAAACATTATGGCGACAAAGCCACACTGGAAAGCCAGTAATGCCAGTAGCATTGTTAACGGTAGTGCTTGAACAGCTGCACTACCCTGCGCATGTTTCTTGGGAAGAGCCTCGAAGCAACGATTGCACAGGACTGGTTTGTACCGAACTTGTTAGAACACGTTGCATTTTATGTCAAAGGTTTACAACTGGGCATACACTGCGAATTATTAGAGGAGTGATTCCTCAACGGACTGTTCCTTTTCAGCATTTACATATTGACTATGTTGACATGCTGCAAGTATGTAGTGGATATAGATAGATGATAGTGCTGGTGTGTCCCTTTTATAGGTGGATCGAAGCAGGTCTGTGTACTTGCCCTGATGACACTTACGCAGCAAAGTTTTTAGTACAAGAAGTCTTTCCATGATGGGGAGCATGTGAGGTGCTGAGATCTGATAATGGGCCCCATTTTGATATTGAAGTATTTTAACAGATTAGCTTATTACTGAATATTTAGCATCTGTTTTCTTCTGTTTATTACCCGCAAGCGAATGAGATATGTGAGCATCTCAATGGTTTTCTTAAAGAGAGAATCGTAAAGCTTAGATTGACATCGAAGAAGGGATGGCCATATTGCCTGCCCCTAGCCTTGTATGCATTAAGAAATCAGCCTGGGTCTATCGAGGAGCAGAAGTGATGCACAGAAGACTACAGAAATGTTAGGAAATTAGTTATGTGCATATTTGACATGTATGACCGCTAGTATATCTGTCATTTCAGATCAATTCCAGAGCCAGGTTGGGTCGGTCTCAGAACGCAGATGAAGAGCATTCAGCAACTGGAATTTCGGAACTATTACCTGTAACTAGACTTTTTGCTGGAGACACAATAAATATTCGGAACTTCACTAGAAAGTGGCATGACCCGCGATTTGTTGAACCTTATATTGTGGAGAATGTTATTACCCTAACAGTAAAAGTCCAGGGAGACATTATTTTATTCACCTGAGTGATGTAAAAATCCACACTGGTGAGACTGACGTAACCCTAACAATCAATTCTGAAGCAAGACAGGAAGAAGAAGGTCAGCACGCGCAGACCTGATTGATGACGAGGAATGAGGACAATAAGGTTGCTGATTAAATAAATTCAAGTGTGCTTTTGGACTGTGGCTCGCCCCGGACACTCTTTATAGCTATTATAGCAAAAGTGGAAACTCAGTTCTTGAGCCGCAGGAATCTGTTTAAAATGAACATTAGAAAGTTGTTGGTATATTCTGAGTATGTTTGGATGACAACACCTGATCAGAAGTTGGTAGCATGAACATTACACTGATTCTTTTCATACAACACATTGTTTGGTTGAGCTTATGGTTTTAACTGATGACGATGCCCATGGGATCTTATTAGCTGTTTTCGTTTTTATTCTCAAAGCTTATCCTGCTCTTGTTGGGCATAGTGTCGACATACGTAGCTTTCTGCATGATCCTAAAAATGGCCCTGCGATAAGGAGGTTGCTTGTGGCAATAATTGAACAGATCCTGCAGTTACCTGATTTACCAAAGTTGCCTGTTTAAAAAGGTTTTTCCTTCTTTAAAGCAGTTTAAAAGCACAATGAGAAAGTTAAAAATGGCACCGTTTTTTAAAGTGAGCGAGCTCGACAATGTTCAAAATGTCATAAATGGCTGATACTAATGTGTTGGTTCATAATATATATATGTGCAACCATACTTTGGGTTTTTCTGTTTCTCCAATTTGGCATTCCTTATTATCTTAAAGCTCCTGTTGAGGTAGAAGCTGCTATGATTCCCCCTACTACAGGTACTGTTCTTGTTTTGTTTACTTCTAGTAAGGTAGAAACTTCTGTGGTTCTTCCCAAACAGAGAACTCTTTTTGATATGCTGATTGATCATTTTGCAAGCACTGCTTTAGTAGTAATAAGAAGCAAGAGAAAAGCAGAGGAAGATAATGAAGGGATAAACACATATTTAGACAGTACAGAACAATTGGATAATAACATGTGGTATCAACACATGAAAAAGGTGGGAGGAAGAACCTCCAAGGAGAGTTGCTATGTTTGTGCTCTCATACGTTATGCCATGGATGCAATACACATTTTCATTGCCATAGAAATCTCAGAGTATGATGCCAGATGGCTCATTCATCTTGCAGCCTGCATGACAAGAGGCCAAATTCAAGGAAGTTGGGCCACTTTACAATGGAGATCAAAATGGTAATTTCCATTTCAGGATGATTATATCAGGACTATTCCGATGGAAAAGGAACCTGCATGGAAAAACAAGATGCTCACCTATCCTGCGAAAGGACATGAAGAGGTAGTAGTTGCAGAGAGGAAGAAAGTGAATTGCCCTGATAAAAAAGAAGTAGCTGGATGGCCTGGATGTTGGGAACAAACACAAGTCTTAGTTTATAGGCAGGTGAAATCCATTAAATGATGGGAAGAGGGCCTGATGTCCTACACAACTCATCTATTGAAATCAGAATATTTGCCAGAAGTACAGAGAGTGAATGATGCATGTTTAAAGTCATGGGCTAACCACGCCAGATTATTGACATGGGTAGAAGATGAATCAGGCCCGATGATGGTGGTTCCATTGATAAAATAAATATTGTGCTTTCAAAGAAAAGGAAAGAATTATGTAGGAAGAAATAAAAGCTGCAAGACTACAATTGAGGTGGGAACAGGGACAGCCTTTTTGCTGGATCGATAATGGACCTGTGGATCCAGAGCCTATATGAAGTTGCCCAAAGACTGGGGAGGAACGTGTTCTATAGTGCTTATTTATGTTCCAGCATTAGTGATTCCGAAGAGTGACTTGAACATAGGTGAATTTCATTTCTAAAAGCAGATGCCCATTTAAGAAAGAGAAGATCACTTGAGTTTCTAAACCGAACAAAAAGGTAGAATTACTTTTCAGCTAAATCGATAGAAGTCTTTGTTGCCAATCCGTATGAACACAGGTTGTTTAGCCAGACTTCAGAGAAATTCATGACTGTCTTCATGCCAGGGATCCAGACGATGGCAAATGCTAAATGGTTACAAAACATACAGATGATTAACACTACCATAAAGGGATTCAACGCTATAAAGGAACAATTGAGAGCCATAAGATTGATGACCCTTCAGAATAGATATGTCCTGTACATGATCACAGCGATGGATGGAGGTATTTGTGCCAAAATCGGGCCATCATGTTGCACATTCATACCTTCTCATGACGTGAATGGGACCTTGACAGAGGCCATAACGTTACTGATGAACTTGCACAACAAAATGGAAGATGAAGTAGAAGACATTGCCGATGACAGGTGGTTTGCATCAATCTTCTCAGGGGTTCCACAATGGATGGCAAACATTTCCAAGTTTTTTGGAGCACCATTGTTGATGATCATGTTTGTATTCTGTGTGATCAGGATAATAATCACACAATGTAAGAAGACAGCAAAGAAGGCAGTAGGAATGAAGATCATGATCGATGCTGAGTCTGTGTTAGGACCCAAGGTGCTGACAGATGAAGAAATCAGAAAATATATAGAAGCCAGTATTCAGGCACCTGAGGGAACAAAGTTCCTGTATCCAAGGAACCACAAGAAGTATGTGGGACGATGGATCTACTGTAGTCTGAATGGACAATGTAACCACATGACCTGGAGTGTTGATGACCATGTAAAATCGGCAGGATCCTTGAAAGGAGTAATGAAAATATGGACTCCAAAGAAACACTTCTTCAGGAGCGGATGTCTAGATTTGGAGACTGGTGAGAGACTGATCGATGAATCAACCAAAGGGGAGAGTGTAGCGGAGGAGCCGGAGGCCTCTACCAGACGTCATGCCCCTAAATTGCCTATATGTTGGGAACCTGTGATTGTGACATGCACAACACCAGAGATGATGCCTTTAACACGAAAAGCCTTTGAGACAAGGTATGCACTGAGAAAACCTTATATGATGTATCTGCAAAGAGCTGACGGTCCCCTGGGGTACTCCTTGAATACGTGTAAGGAGTCGAGTAACCTTTCATGTGCGGAATGATGATTGTGCGTGTAAAGAACACTGAAGAAAATGCAAGCCATTTTATAACTGTACAGCAACTTTAGTAAGCCAAAACCTGTGAAGAGAAAGGCTGAAAGTGTGACGCAGCAGGAAAAGCAGCTTGAGGTCGAGGAAGAATCGAGAAGGTTGTCTGGCCGAGTGTCAAGGGTTGGGGCAGCCAAGAACTGGTTATCTATCTCTAAAGATACAAAGGACGTGAGAAGCGGGATGAGCCCATGTCAAGGTGCGAGGGAAAGCCGACATGAGTGCCAAGTCTTAATTCATTTAATACGAAAAAGGAGCTAAAACACGGTCTCCTGTCACATGGGGTAGATGGAAATAGAACTTGGGTAAACTGCACCGAGACTGAAGATAAGAACGTGCTCACACACCCTTATATTCTCAGGAGCAATGATACTTTGCAAGGCTGAGCTCAAAGACAATCTAATTGGCAGAAGGCATTAGCGATGATGGATGATGGGCTGATTGGGTGGGATGGCATGGACAAGTCCACCCACTGACATCTAGAGTACCAGCTTGCTTGCTGTTAGTGAGTCGAATGTTCCAGAAGGGTACAAGCATGCCAACCAATTATAGAGGGTGATGTATTGAAGAGCCCTATAGTTTGAGAACCAATGATATGTTGTGTATCCAACACATGCTGAGGACGACTTGCACTAGGGGTGGGCATAAGTTGTCCACCTGACTGTAGAGATCCAATCACAATCCTATCCCATATAGATAGTATATCTAGATGTTCGCCTTAGTCCAACCACAATCCCGAATAGGTTTTCTTAGTTTGCCACATAGTATGACGTCAAAAATGACCAGTTTTTACTATGAAAGTGTTATTTTTTTATGCAATGCGTTGAGATTATTCTGTGAGACGTCCGTTGAGTCCGTTATACTCCCTGTTTCAGACAATAGAGAATAAAACAGATTACATTTTGCCAACTTCCTGAATCAGTCTTATTATTGGTGTAAGAGTAATTCTGCATCCCCATCCAGTTAAAGACGTGCTACCTCATTTAAAAGGGCCTAACGGTACGAATGAGTACCAACTTCGGTTCGGAGAGATGAATGTATGTAAATATGTTCTCTGTAAAGTGCTTTGGCTTAAAGTGCTATATAAATAACAAATCATTATCATTATCATGTTTCTGTGTGTTGTAAATGCTTGTAGTGGTCTACCAAAGGTTTGTCCGTAACCAAATTTTGGATGCAAGATCAATGACTGAAATTCTTTATTTCACAGGTCTAGTTGTTTTAACAACATAGATTAAGTTACATGGACATAGAATGATGTATACAATCAATTTACTGTTGCAATTTATGTGTGTGTTCAAAATCCAATGGATAGTGCCATGATCAAACGTACGTTTTTTTATGTGAATTCACACGCTACACACTTGTGGTGGCCTTTGACAGGTGGGAGGTTCTCTTTCTATGGTTGCTTGTGGTCTGATTTCTCTGTACGTATGCACCAGATGTTCCCTCAAGTTTTTGCTTTTCTTGAATGCAAACAGCGGTTTCTTTGCAAGTCTTCCTGTATTTTTAATGAGATGTCAATGTTTATTGATGGTCCGTTTTAAGATGTTACTGATGGGACTGTATGTGGTGACACATACTAGTTATTTTCGATTCTCCTGCGGTTTTGAGGTCAGACACACCTCTCTCGGAGTGTTGGCTGCTCTCTTCCGGGGTTTGTTTGATAGGTTTCTTTGGATAACCTCTTTGTAAAAGTCATTGCTGGAGACCTTCTGTGTGTTTAGTGAAGGTTTCTTGCTCCGTGCAGTTCCTGCGAATCTGGAGGAATTGTCCATAAGGCAGATTTTGTTTTAAGCCAATCAGGTGATGTAGCAGACTGTTTCGGTAGTGGTTTTCTGTAACAGTTCTGTTTCAAGGTGTCGCAGGCTTTGTAGATATGGAGATCCAGGAAATCTATTGGATTATCGTCCCACGACATGGTGAAGTTCATGTTGGTGTCCCGTTGGTTAAGCCTGTAATTGTTCTTCTGTACCTATCCATATTAGAAGGACATCGTCAATATAGTGTTTACACATTTGGATCCATGATTTATATGGATTAGTGTCTGTGTAGATGTGTTTGGTTTCATAATGTGCCATAAATAGATTTGCTACATCTGGAGCGAAAGTAAACGCCTTGCTTACTCCTTTAGTCTGTTTAAACCACTTATTTTTTAACAGAAAGTTGTTCACTGTCGTAGCAAGCCGACTACATTCCAAATTGAATGATGTGGGTACAGTATTGACATCTGATCCATGGTCACCAGTATGCATGATTGACCTAAAGTTACTGTCTCTAGGATGTTCAGGGCCTGTCTGGTGTCTTTAATAAAGGACACCACCTGCGTGACAAATAGTTTGAGAAAAAAGTCAGTGCAAAGTGATAATGGCTCCAGTAGTAAATCACAAGCTGACACTATGGGTCATCCTGGAGTTTTTTTGTGATCCTTATGTCTCTTCTGTAATATATACAGTGCTGGTGTCAAGGGGTTGCTCTTATTTAGAAGTGTTTTTTCATCTGCGCAGATCCATCCCTGTTCTTCTGCATATGTGATGAGATCTTTTATTTCTTTCTTGAGTCTGATATTCGGATTCATGTCTAACTCGTGGTAGGTTTGAGTGCCTGAAAAAAGGCGTATGCATTCTGCTTCATAGTCCCCTGTGTTCATGATCACAATACCTCTGCCTTCGTCTGCTGGTTTGATGGTTATGTTCATATCTCTGCTGGGGATTTTAAGAGAGGTCCTTTCTTCTGTGGTGATATTGTCTCGATAGAAATTTTATTTATTGATGGTTCCAGGACTTTGTTTGTGACCAGATTTACAAAGGTGGTGAACTTGGAAGGTATGGTGTGGGGGGGAGGTTCAAAATTGGATTTCCTCTTGAAACCTGTGTTTTGTGTGTCTTTATTTTCTCTGTCTCCCTGATGTTCCGGGATGTAGACCTCGAAAAAGTATTTAAGTCTGATGTTTCTAAAAAAAAATGCTTCAGTTCTACTTCTGTTTCAAAGGGTTAGCTTGGTGGCAAGGACAAAGGAGAGACCTTTGCCAAGCAATTGTGTTTCGGTGTCGGTGAGAGCATTTTGAGATAGATTAAAAATTGGGATACTTTCTTGGTTCATTGATTTGAGTACCACTGCCAAGTTCTCATTCTATGTCCTGGCTGTGGTCCTTGTTCTTTGTTGCACCCCATTTGGACCCCTCTTTGAAAAAAGTGTTGCTGTACTGGTGGTCCAGGTTAAGGTCCTCTATTCGCTTGTATGCCCTGGTCACTGTCACTTGATGATCCCGATGTAGCAAAAAAGGTCTCAACCTATTACGTCTCATGTTACCTCCTTATTGTGTCGACTCTTGTTTGTCTTTGTATGCCAATGTGGCAGAAAAAAACTCCTTGTTTAAGTCTTTCAGGCCGATTCATGGAATTAATGTGCGCTGAAATTTTTGCCGCAAGAGTGCGAAAGCATGTGAATCGCAGCGCAAGTGCGAAAATCGCATTGAAACCCGCGCACAGCGATTCATGGAAGTCTGTGCGTGTGTAAATCCCAGGATGTGCACCAAAATTCTGCGTGGTGCATGCTGGCGCACAAGTCTCCAAACAGCGCGCGCTACGTGCACAGCGAAATCGCGCATAGCGCGGCGCACACAACAAAAGTAGGCGGAACAGGGGGCGTGACACGCGGAATGGGGAACAACGTGTGAAAATGTGGGCGTCACAGGGGAAGTACAGGAGGCAAATGCGTGGAACGCCCACACGCACGTTCAAAACACATATTCATGGAATCGAACAGGGCTAATGCGTGTGCCAAAGAAGACGCGCTAATCCGGAAACATGTACGCCAGCAGAAAGCAGGCGTACGTGGACCCGCGCAGCATAAAAGTGGGCGCAAACAAAAAACAAGCTCAGACGCCAGGATTAATATACCGTTCCTAGCAGCAGTGGTCGTGGGATACCGCAGGAGGAGGAGGAGGAGGATAGTCAGGCCCAGAATTTTTACACCCAGAACCATCCTTTTTGGGATGCCTGATGACCAGGTGTATGGGAGGTACAGGTTTCCACCTCACATAATACTCGACCTGGTCAGTGAGTGGGAGGATGACCTCACATCACCCACCCTGTACTCCTAAGCACTCAGCCCCCTGGAGAAGGTCCTCAATGTACTGCACTTCTTGGCCACTGGATCATTTCAGCGGACAACTGCTATAGTGGGGTGGGGGGTGTCACAGGGCACGCAGTCACGCTGCCTACACCAGGAGTTGGCCATCATGACTGCATGCCCATCAGTCCGCAGGCACATATACCTGCCCAGAACACCTGCAGAAAGGCAAGCTGCCGTCCAGGATTTTTACGAGATGTCACACTTCCCCAAAGTGCTAGGTGCCATTGATTGCACCCATGTGGCTCTACGTCCCCCCAGGGCATCTGAACACATCTACAGAAACCGCAAGCACTGGCATTCCATCAACATCCAGGTAGTATCTGATGCCGAGGGAATCATCACCTCAGTATATGCCAACTATCCAGGGTCCACCCATGACAGTTTCATTTACAGAATGTCAACCCTAAACCGGGACCTAGAAGCTGGGCAGCATGGCGATACATGGCTGCTTGGTGAGTATACATGCCTCTGCACATGCATGCATGTCACATACTGAGTAATGTCACAACCCCACTAATGATACCCATCATCACCTCTCCAGGGGACAGCCCCTACCCTCTGAGCACCCACAAGATGACTCCAATTTGGAACCCCACCACGCCACCAGAGGTCAGATACAACACAGCCCATATTGCAACCCGGGACTAAGTGGAGCGCACATTCGGAGTGCTCAAGTCACGCTTCGCTCCCTTGACCGTTCTGGTGGGCAGCTGCTATACGCTCCCCCAGTAGTGTGCAGGGTCATAGTAGCAGCATGTGTCCTGCACAATGTTGCAACATGTCGGGGCCTGCTGGTGGACATGGTGGTGCCCCCACATCCCCAACCGCATTCACGCCCACTGCGCATGGGAGGGGAAAGGGCACGTGGTGAGGCAGCCCGTACGCAGCTGGTGGCTAATTACTTCACCTAAAATCACACCCCTGCAGAGTGCACACAGCCCTGGTACATACCAGCTGACAATCAATGATGATGACATAAGGGACAGTCAACTTTCACTACCATACCAGCCTGAGATTGGTCACCTGGAAGTGCTACATTGTTTGCATCCCTACCTACTTAAAGACAACTAATGATGTGTGATAAAAAGACACACATATTCATGCTGCATGAATGACTACCCCGTTGCAAAATACAACAGGAAACTAGTGCCATGTCACCCAACCCCTCCCCATCTCAGCTGCCCAACAGACCATGGCATGTCATGCAATGTGAAAGCAACCAAATGAATGCACAACACATGACACAACACAAATGTCACAAAGTGCACTGTCCGAAATGGAAACAGGCCACAGACAATATGCTCCCAGTAATCAATAAGAAACAGCACACATGAACAAATACTTACCAGCAACACAATACAGAAACACAGGATGAAACAGTGGCAAAATATGACAGTACAAAATCAAAGTAGTGCAAGTCTTACAACCTGAATACACCAGCACATCGACCCCTTGCAACTGTACAGTGTTACTGCCACGCAAATGTCACAGTGTACTGCATACAACATGAACTCCATCTGCAAAGTAGACGGCCTTGTGAAGACATGAGGAAGGAACCTGCAAATTAGGAGGAAGACATGGATGCACAATCACATATCAATACACCATGCAGTGTACAAAACAACAACAATATCCACTAGGAATGTCCACACAGTATTGACTACAGACTGCCCGCACAGCTCATGGGAGCCCAACGTCACTGTGTAATTCACTGTCACTTGGTCACACCCTTTGCAAGCCCATGGAAACGGGAAGCAGGAGGGGTGTGTGTCTCACGAACCCAAGCCTCTAACCCAAACTCAGGACAAGCCTGCATGTGCCCTGCCGCAATAGAGTGGATGCCCACGTGAGCCACACAAGGCAACACACTGTAAAAAAAAATGTAACAAATAAATAAAAATGGCCATGTGGTGTCCAGGGGGTGAGGGGGAGGCCACCCAGGAGGTTCGAGGACAGGGTACACACCAACACTCACCTGTGTGCGAAAAAAAAATACCTCCTTGGGCTCATGGCCTGCACGGCTATGCCATTGTGGGAGAACTGCTGTCGCTCTCCTCACCCTCTGCCGTTGCATCAGGAGGTGGTGGCACTATGGGAGGCAGCCCACGTAAAGCCCTGGTATGGTCCTCCATGGCAGCAAGCATGCGGGTCTGGAAGATCTCATTCTGGAGGATTAATGTGCGGAGATCCCCAGGCAGCACCTCACGGGTTGCCTGCATTTCTGCACGCATGGCCTCGCGTGATGCCCGGATCTCCTCGCGTGTTGCTTGCATCTCAGCTGAGAGCGAACGTGTGAGCTGCTCCAGCTGCTGTTCTGCCCTAAAATGAGTGGAAGCCTCAAGGTCAACCAGAGTCTGCCTGAGGGTATGTAGTTCTTCCCTCAGGGCTTCCCTGTGGGCCTGGGACTCCATTGATATCGATTGGCGCAGAGTCTCCAGTGCCGCCCGTCGGTCCCTGTTGGACGCCAACATGTCTTCCCTGTGTGATTGGCAAATGGAGTCTGTTGCCTGCTGTTGTTGCTCCATCTGCCTTTCAGTGGGCAGAATGGAAGTGGCCACCCTCTCCATTGCCTGAGCAATCATTTCTATTGATGCTGCCTGTTGGGTTGCAATACCGTACATGGAGTTTTCCCATACAGTATTGCCTGGTGGCGCACAGCCACTCCGTCGACGGGCACCACACCTGTTTGGGGCAAGGCGATCTGCACCTTGCTGTACTGGCACTGCCTGAGGCTGCAGGACTGCATTCCCCCTCTGATCTGCTGGCCCAGGAACAGGATGAGATGCTGTGGAGTGTGACCCTGCATCCGTAAATGCCAAAGGCGGACCTACCAACACTGACATCCCCATAGAGGGTTCTACCCAGGTGGGTTGGACAGAACAGAACAGAATCCCTGCCAGAAACACTTATCTGGGAGGTGCACCCAGAGGCACCCCTGAACAGTATGGTCTGCAGCAAAATTGGGTTTTCACCCACCACCACACCACGTCCCCCACTGGTGCCCGGTCGTGCCTGAGATTCCTCCTGGGTCTGCACCATCTCTTCAACAGCACCAAGTGCGTCATCATCTGCAAAAACATGAAAGACAACAAATGGAAACAGGCATGAGCACCATAGCACACACATAGGCCGTGACAAGCCAGAGATCCAGTACATGAATTACGCATGTCCCACATGACTATAACCCTGCCATGCATGCACTGTCAAAGAGTTGGAAGTGGAGTCAAAAAGACAGACACTGGGGAGAGCAATATGGATATGAAACACATTTGCAGCATGTTGGGTAGCACTGGCATCACACATAAGGCTGTGAGTGGCATGTCCAATACACATACATGACACATGCCACCACACAGATGTCATGTAGCATAGCCACGGTAAATTACAAAACTACAGTAATATGTCAGTGAATGAGTAATGTCACAAATCCATGTCACATCGACATGATGCGAAGACTGATGCTGAATAGGGTTGCAAAATATGCATGTGCCACACACTGAAACACATTGAGTGTCCAATAACACAGTCATTGTGGACCGATCAATGGTTGGTCCCTTTGACATCACAGGAAACACCTGTCATCTTCCACATGCAAACAGGCCCTTATGAAAATGTTCTGCAGGCCAAGACTCCATCGGCCTGAATGGTCTAATCATTAACATAACCATGTGAATATAGTGCCCCAGTGTGGGCTGTGAACAATGACCGAAACATAGCACATATGTCGCAATAGTGCAGAAAAATGTCCAGCAAAAAGGGGAGAATGGAAACAATCAGCCTGAATGAACACTTACAAAATGTGAACTATGTAGTTGCAAGATGACCGTTCAAGGTAAAGTGCACTAATTTGTGCCTAATTGGCAACTGTGGGCAGAAGGGATACAGTCATACCCAAATCCAAGGCACGTGAATGTATGGGAGGAAGCAAATGGGTGACCCATAACACTCAGGAGTACGCACCCTCACCTGGCACTGAATCAGAACCCGTCACCCAAACAACATACACATGGATTACACACACACGCATGGCCACTCACCGGACAATGCTTCGTAATCAGGTAGATCTCCCACACCTTGGACCTGTTCCTCTGTGATGGAGGTCCCAGCAACAGACTAATGTTCAGTGAGTTTGTTGTCCTCTTGTGGAGACCCACCGCCATTCACCAGAGTAGTGGCATGATTTGAGGCCAGCTTGTTCTTTGCTCTGCGTTTCAGGTCATTCCACCGCTTGTAGCAATCATCAGCTGTGCGCCTCACAAATCCAAGGGCACTTATCCGGTCCGCGATGGTCTGCCAGTGTGCCCTACGTTGACCAGGTGTCGTCTTGCACCCTGTAGTCACCAACATTTCGCGGGTCACAAGTGCATCAAGATCCGGGTCATTAAAGCTAGGCTTCCTTGACGTGCCGGAGTGTGTAGCCGTGTCTGGGGTCTCAGCCTGTTGTGCCAGAGCACCCTTCTTCCTCTTCTTTAAAGGTGGAGGGAGCCAGAGTGGCTTACGCCGCTCTGGTCAGTAGGGGCAGAATCACTGGTGGACTGGGTAGTAGGAGTGTGGGAATGCACAATGACCATAGATCTTGGTGCAGGCATTGGTTGCAGGGTAATGTTGGCTGGGGGAACGTCAGTTTGATGGTCCTGGACCGACACTGTCCTGGCTGGGAGAGTCAGAGCTGGGGCGGATGGAGCTGCATCTGCCCCTGCAGCCTCCCCACCCTGCATACTTGTGGCTGCAGATGACATAGCTGCCCCAGATCCACGTGGCTTGGTGACAACAACTTGCACCGCCACACGTGGCCTAAACTTGCTGACCTGGAAGTCAGCCTGGGAGTCATCCTGTGCCAGGTCAGGTGCCACAATGGGCTGGTCCAACAGGAGCTGAGCTGGGATGGTGTCAGCCACATTTCCCTCAACCATGGGGGGGGCATGGGTGTCCCTGATTGGTCCTACGCACATGGGGGTATAGGGGCACCCTGCAAATCCCGGCCACGTCCCCTACCGTGCCCACCACGCCCACCTCTTGAAGGTCGGCCACCTTTGCCTCCCTTACCGCTTGGTCGCCTCCCAACCATGGCAGTGATGTTGTTGTGCGTATGGGAGTTGCAGTAAACTATTGTCCTGGGCAATTGGGGGTCAAAGGGGTAGGGTACTAGATGGAATTCGTACCCTAGTGCTCTAACAAAGCTGTCTGTGACCCCTGGGGGAAAATGACGGGTCACGTCCTCGTAGACCACGTGTGTGAAATAATGAACCCGCACTATGCTGTGGCACCCACAAACACAAAAATAAGCGTACGCGTAAAACACACAGCCTACAATGACCTCTGAAGGGGTACACGACACACGGGGCAAACACAGTTGTTAAATACGTGCGCAACTCACCGTCTGCCTGGAAAAAGAACGTGAAAAATACGCGCGTGTGCACATTGGCAACACCCCGCCAAAAGACGAATTGTACGCTGTCTGAGGAGACAGGACAAAAGAAGAAGTGAACGCTGCTTGAGGAAACAGGCCCAACAAAAAATCAGAAAAGAGCTGTCAGAGGTAACAGGGAGTACGAACTAGAAACGCTGTGAAGTAATCGCGTGTGAACCGACAAGAAGTACAGATTTCACCCACTGGCTCTCCACGAAAAGCACGTACAAGGAAATGGCGTCCTAGATGTAGCTTTTAAACCGGCCCACACGTACACGTCACATACGCGTGTACGCGGCCCTTTCCTCCAATTACACGCGATGACACTCGGATGTGCAGTTTTTCCACGTGTGCTCTGTCATCACGTGCTATGAGGGAAATGCCCACACGTGTAATGTAACTTACGCGCTTATGCCCTTTCCTCCAAGTACACGAGCTGACACTCAGATGTGCTTTTTTTGCACGTGTACGATGAACATGCACCCGTGTTGAGGGAAACGCCCTTGCGCGTCATGCGCGCTAAGGCCCTTTCCTCCAATGGCACAGTGACGTGCAGTTTTCTCACATGCTGAATCAGTATGCACCCATGTTGTGGGAAACGCCCACGCGCGTAACGTTACTTACGCTCTTACGCGCTAAGGGACTTCGGTCCAATGAAAACGCGCACGTGTGCTGACGCGCTTACGTGCTAAGGGCCTTTCCTCCAATTACACGCTGATGTGCAATTTTTTCACGTGACAAATCACTCCGTATCAAGTTGGCCACGCGAAAACACACAGAAGACCACACTCCTGCTCAGAGGACCGATTTACTGCCCCCCAGAGCCCCGAGCACGCTCCCACCTGCCATCTGCTGCTGCCTGACTGCCTGCTGCCCATGTGCCCTGATATTTGCTGCCTGCACGTCAGCCAGGGGTGCAGTTGCTGTGACCACCCCTGCTGGAACCGAAGACTCCCGACTGGGATACCATCGCTCCACAGCCCAGCCCCAGGACCCAGTTGCCCACCCACTCCTGCCTCTGGGGTTGACATGTCAGGCACAACACCATCTGGCACCACTGGCAACCCCCAGCCAGAGAGGCAGAGGGCCACCAGCTTCAGTGCCAGGGAAGTTGGTGTCCTGGTGGAGCAAGTCCTGGGGCAGTATGATGCCCTCTTTGGAAGTTTGCACGCCGACTATGAAGGACGGACCAGGATCTGGATGGACATCGTGACTGCCATCAATGCGGAGGGGGTGGCAGTCCGCGACTTACATCATGTCAAGAAGCGCTGGGAGGACTTCAGGTCCAGGACCCTCAACAACGCCCGCCGCCTTTCGAAGGCAGTGGATGCCAAGGGGCGCCGGGGCCAGCTGTCGGACCACCAAATGAGGGTCCTGGAACGCATATGCCCAGCGCTCTACGTCCAGATCCTTGAGAGGCAGACCCATCTGGAGTCGAGCGGTAAGTGTACATGCATGGTGATTGGACGCTGTGCGTGTCGTGGTGTGCCAGTAGTGTGCAGGTTGCACATGTGTTTTTGTCGGGGCATGTAGGGATGTGTATGAACATGGGCGTGAGGCTGCAACATGTGAGTCCTCTCAGGTGTGAGACACATTGATGGTGTATGTGTTGGTAAGCATGCTGGGGAAATGCAGGTGTGGGAGCACACATGTTTGAATTTCTGTGTATGTACATTGGCATGGTTGTGGCATGGATGGTGGTTCATAATGCATGTACTTGCACTGTGTACATGTGCATGTGTGTGTATTTGACTAGTGTGCAACTGTGATGCAACATGGATGCACGTGGCACTGATATGTAGAAGGCTGAATGTCAGATGTGACATGTATGGCGATCTCATCACTGCGACAGTTGGAGGAGATGTAGACATGCATGTAAGTGTGGTGGCGTGTGTGCATGTCTGTCTAGTGCACTCCCAGTGTTTCATGTGATGTCAGGCTCACCTTTGGCTGTACATGCTGTTGTATCTGTATGGATGGTGCTGCCTGGTGCAATATTGCTGTGGAAATGCTCATGTGTGTGAGTAAAAATGACATGTGTGTCGTACCCCACTTGCACAGGGCCAATCGCGTGTGAAACCTCCCGCGCACCCCAGGAATACACGTTCCCCGCTTGCCGTGTGCTGTGTGGCGGCCCTGTATACTGGTCCAGGGTTATCACAGCCCTTTGCGCTGGATTGGGGATTTTGATGGCTTTTCCTTGCGCGAGGGGCATTCTTGGGGGCGTAACTGGCGCTGCTGCAGGGTCGCTGCGCCACTCTCCGCCACGGCTGGTTTTGGTAGCTGAAATCCATGAATACGCTGTGCGTGGAAATGGATTTTAGCGCACGCGGCTGGCGCAGACAATCGCATGCGCACACTGTGCGCCAGCCGCGTGCACCACTTGTGCGCTAAATTCTATGAATTACCCCCTTTATTGTTTCACTGTAACCCTGTTTAAAAAACAAGGCTGTATATGTAAAAAACATCATCAGACCATTGACAGATGTACCTATGATAGCAACTGTTTGTTTCTTTGTTTTGAATGTGGAAGGTTCACTATATGTTTTCACGGTATGTTATGCTTATGAATTTATTTGCAAAAATACACAAAAAACGAAATTTGTTGTTTGAAAAAGACTACTGAATGGTCGGTGTGTTTCTTTTTAATGTGGTTCTGTTCGGGATCACCCTGACCAATTGTTTATATATTTCTTGAAGGACCTGGTACGGTCAGGGAAAAGACAGGTACTTCCCTTTCTCTCGTAACTATGTGCCGCTAATACATATAAAAACTCACATTAAAGTGAAGACTGACTTTAATGCGAGTTATTTCATGTATAGAAGTCATACAGGAGATTGACAAGTTGGATCATTTTGGAAATGTACATCACCTACAATTGTGTATGTATATTTTGTACATACACATTTCATATTGGAGATGTATATTCCCTCTGCATATACGTGAATTATAGAAAAATAAAACTGAGCAGCTTGATTTTCAATTTTTCTTAGGACCTCTGATTGAGAGGAGATCTAGATATATGCCAAAAGCCTTGAAATCGAAGCAGGCAATGTTGAGACATTTAAATAAAACCACATTTTAAAAAAATATGAGGCAGTCCACAAACATTTCTGAAATGTTCCATATTGGGGCAGATTCCCCCAAAGTTTATTTAGCAATATTTTCTAAAACCTCAGACAGTTCATCTTAACCTTAACTATGCTATTTGCTGGCGTGAGAACATTATATATGTAAATAAAACAGGCAGGCAGGTAAACCAATTGGCATTGGCTTTTCCCAAAATTCTATTGCTAATAACTTTTGACTTGCTAGACGGATTTGGCTGAATTTTTCCCCCAAAAACATTGTCAGGCTTGGGCCCCTCCAAATTGGATTTGTTTTTTTAGAAAATGTGTGAAATGGTTTAAAAGTTAAAGACGGATATGAATCTGTTTTCAGCCTACTCACATTATTTACCCATAAAGAAAAACATGCTTCCAATTAACAGCAATAGTGCAAGAAATCGCTGAACCGATTTGCACCAAATAAGAAACAAGATGGGCACGATGCGTTGCAGATATTCCATATTTAGGATTGGTGTAAATCTCAAATACATTTAAAAAAATCATGTCCCCAAAATACTCTTTGATTTCACACAAAGACAAACATCTAGGGAAAACTATGTGGAGGCCAAAGCTTGGGTTGATCATTTTCATCTCTGTATGAGGGCCCTGACATTGAGGGAACGAGGGGAGGACGAGGACCCCCAATCCATCTATCAATAGGGGAGGTGAAGGAGGCAAGTTGTCACCAGGCACCAAAGCAAACATCAGGCCTGGATGCAGTGCCTGTGGATTTGAATAGGGAAGAGGTTGATTTGTGGGCTCCGTTCTTGACCATTTGTTTTAACTCATTCCTTCCAAAAGGGACCTTTCCTCAATCCTGGAAAAGGGCTATCAAAAATCAAATATTTAAAAAGGGTGATTGTAGGGGTCCCCTAGTGTATAGGCCAGTTAGATACTTCATTTTAGATATTCGGGCATATTATACTGAGACATAGTGAGGAATGTTTATCTACTCACACAATCCTCACAGGTATTAAATATGGCCCCAGGCCAGGTTTGGGGACCCAGGAACAGGCACTCAATTTATATCTGTTGGGGGCACACTCTGTATTTGTTAGGGGGGAACACATTTACTTGTCATTCATGGAACTCAGCACTGCATTTGATAAAGTTAATAGAAGGAAATTATGGCAGGTGCTGGAGTCCATGAGTTGCCCAATTGAGCTACTGGGGGGTCTATCGCTAATTTATGAGGGTAACAGTGCTCGTGCATGTTTTGGCGAACAGGGGAATGCACCAGATATTTTGAGGTGGCATTAGAAGTTTGCCAAAGCTGTGTTTTGGCTCCTGTTCTATTTACACCATATGTCAATGGCCTTTATGGGCGTTGGTTGACTCAGGGGCAGATGTTGCGCAGATTGGTAACAAACCATTTCCACACTTGGCTTACACTGATGACACTGTCGTTCTTGCTCGTACACTCAGTTCCCTACAGAAACTTGTTAAGGTCTATACTGACTACGTCAAATTTAGACCTAAATATAAACATAACTAAATCCGCGGTAATGACATGCACAGCAGGTAGCGTAAAAAAGTTGAAGATGCCTAGTATACTCAGCAATGGTTCTGCTGTCCCACGAGTACAGAATTTGACCACCTGAGTATTTGCTTCTCTGAAAATTGGAAGGGATCAGCACATATACACAAACAGATTAAAATGAGACAGGCACTGCGGGGTGTATTATGTTTTTATAAGGATGTGCCAAGGGCAGCAGCTTGTAATGGTCTTAGAAGTCTATCCGGCACAGACCAAAGCAGCAAACAACTATCGTGCCTCATTGTGGGGCTTTTGAAATTGAATCTGTGCTCGAGTATATAGAAAATAGCTTCCTTAAGAAATTACTGGGTTTTGCTTGCTCAGCACCAAATTACACAGGGCATGTGGAGATTGGGGACCCCCATATTGGGGACGAATGGACTCATGCACTGGCTGAGAATTTGGTCAAACCCGAGAGCCTCTGTGACTCAGGAATTTATAAGAAATGCAATGTGTGGTAGCTTTTGGAGTAGGTTACCATGGCTGACATTCATATATGACAGCTTAAATCAAGTTAACATTATCCATCTCCAGCGCCCTGCGAGGTTGCTGACCATGGAGGGGAGGAAGTTTTATAAAATGTTTATACACGAACCTGAAGCAAGGGGGTTGTTGTTGGGCTCAAACAAGAAACACATTATTATATCAAAAATAAATGTGTTACAGCCTTAGTTGACATTTAATAATAACCCAGCAGACCGCTGGATTTTGACCAGAGCCCGCTTTGATTTATTGTTGTTGCGGAAAAACCACAAAGAATTGGCAAGCGTTTGTGCCGAATTTGGTCTGCCTGTGTTGTGAGGCCGCAATTCAGGATCTTCTGCACTTTGTTATATTTTACCCTCGCTATGTGGAAATCCGGAAGAGGACAATTATGCCTCTATTGATACAAGCCAGATCCGCTCAATGCGTCCGGCCCTCACTTCTTTGCTTCAGGCTGACTCGGTTATCGTTGCTTGGTGTTTTCTTATATATTTGAGGAGTGCCTGGAATCTGAGAAAACGAACTATGGATGCATTGGTGTAGTATCGCAGTTTATTATGGCTATCTTGTCTATTAAGTAATTTTATTTTTAGGAAGCAGTGTAGTTCGTCTAGTCTAAGTTTGCTATATGTTTTAACCCGCAAAGCTGATTTGAAGTATTGTATGTGTTTTGTATGCTCATTTACACACACAGCTTTGCACTGTATGCGAATTGCAGTAAGGTTTTAGATTGTTTTTATATTTATGCTTGTATGTGCTTTTATGGTATTTTTTTACCGAAATAAAGTTGATATGATTTTGGAATTCTAGTTGCTACTGCAGCCCTTGAAGCCATGACAAGCTTTTCAAATGAATTGATCTGAAAGTCTTTCTGTGAGACTTAACACAGCCATGAACCCATAAGGAAGTGTTTATGGCAGCATGCTTATTTTGCGCACTGTTCGAGAGTAGCACATAAGAACAAGAATACTGCATCATATTGCATATTTGAAAGTACAAAATGAAAGCATTTTTACATGCATTTTATGAAACTCCTTAAACCATGTTTCAGTGGCACATTAGAAGCTGTTTATTCTTTTAATCGAAGCAGATTCTATATTGATTATATCGGTCAGCACCTGGAAGATTACTCATAATTCATTAAACAAGATGACAGGTATTAAGGAGGATGCAAGTGTGTGATAAGGAATACAATGTCTACTACTGTACTTAAAAAGGATATTGAATGTCACCTTGGAGTTCCGTGACCTTAAAAAGGAACTCAGCCTTTGGCCTCGGTTGCTCTATTTGCTCAGTGGCTTGCAATATTCTTCCAATGAACGGTAAGGGGTACTGTATCCCATATATTTTGACTAAAATATACACTGTACGTTATCATTAGAAATTAACATTAAAAAAAAATAATTAAGTACCACTTAATAATATTACTTCAAAAATAATATATTTTTTGTAATAGCCACTTTGAGGGAGAAAAAGTCCTTGATCCACCCAAGATAGCTGTTTTTCCTCTGATCAGCTTGTATCCAATATATTTTGATTAAAATATACACTGTACGTTATCATTGGAAATTAACATTTAAAAAAAAACTAAGTACCACTTAATAATATTACTTCAAAAATAATATATTTTTTGTAATAGCCACTATGAGGAAGAAAAAGGCCTTGATCCACCCAAGATAGCTGTTTTTGCTCTGATGCTTGTATCCAATATATTTTGACTAAAATATACACTGTACGTTATCATTAGAAATTAACATTTTTAAAAAAATGAAGTACCACTTAAAAATATTACTTAAAAAAAATGTATTTTTTGTAATGGCTGCTTTGAGGAAGAAAAAGGCCTCGATCCACCCAAGACAGCTGTTTTTCCTCTGATCGCACAGCTTTCAGCAACAGCTGGGGTGGCTCTAGGAAATGTGAAACTGACAAAAGGGGACTCTCTCCCACATAGAGAGACAGACAGACAGAGGGGTGTGGGAGAGGTGTGAAGAGTGCTGCAGAGAGAAGGTGAGTGAGTGAGCTAGAGAGAGAGGAGAGCGATAGATCGGAGTGCATGTGCATAGTACATCTACTAAATAAACAAATAGGACTGTCCGACCTTCCAATCAGAAGGCTCAATTCAACCAATGGAAAAGACTTGACGATTCAATTTGCAAAAGTTCTGCGAGGAGAACTCTTCAGTTACAATGGCCTGCCAAATCGGACCATTTATTTCTTCATCGCGATAATTGCTTCAGCAAGTTCCAGAAAGATTAAAGACTCGGCTATTCCTTTAATGAAATGGCTCCCAAGACTTCGTATGATATTTTATTGCCTCTCACATCCGTCACAAAACGCTCTAATGCAGGCAACGAGCAATACGAGTGCTCAAGGAAAACAATAAATAAAAAGTAATTATGAAAATCAACATTTGCTTTTCTGATCTGTTTTTTGGTAATGAGTTATGGTGGCAGTATTCTGCAGCAAGCAGTACTGTCGGCATATATTAGCTATGTTTTTGAGCGAGAGTTTATTAATTAACAGTAAGGCTAGGTTTGAAAAGGACTTTTAAATGTTTGGAAACACTGACATCCAGTGGTTGGTGTGTATAACCAGGCAACAGATTTTCTGAGCGACCTATTAAGCGACTAGTGAGTGCTCTAAGGAAATGTTTACAAATCACTTTAAGCAACGCTTACACCTGAGGGGAACTCAGAATGCCGCGATGAACAGAAAAGCTTAGAGGGCCGATAAGCATCCTATCAAATGCCAGTGGCGTAGCCAGGCAGTGACCTGAGGAGCAAGGTCGGTCCTAAAGGCCCCTGATCCCAACCTGTCACATTAAATGCAGCGGAGGGCATGAGTGGAAGCTGCTTCTCTTCTTGAAATAACTGGAATACTGATCAGTGCACAGATAAGTGGACGCACTTAAACATCATGGAGCCGGCCCCCCACCTAGTTGCCCGATACAAAGAAGTTAGTGCACTTTTTTGATAAAAATGAATTACAATATGATATTGTATGGTGCACTGCAGAGGCACTGAGCTGTCTGTTTGTAGGTAATAACTATGGACTGTACATAGAATGTTTACCTAAGCTGAAATCATGCAACGTTTTCAACTTTCTTTAGGGATATATTGATCATATGACAGATGGCTTCAGGAACACACCAATTCTCAAAAGTAGTTGCAGGGTTTTTTTAATTAAAAAGCTTGAGAAGATGCTCACTAAGGGCTGTCTCGCTGTGTCTCTCTCGTCTCCCGTGGGCTTTTCCCTGCCTAACCCAAGGTCTTCTAAATCCCAAAATGGTCACTGGAAATCTGTAACCGCTACTATAATCCTCCAGGATATTGCGGAAGGAAATGTAGGATTTTGCCTTGCACACTGCCTTTTTCCTGCAATGTGTCAATCTCACGCCCTCTAGTGGTGGTCTAAAGGCAAACACCTTATCTAGCACTGCATGGGATTTCCTCAGTCCCAGAAGAATAACAATTAACTTTTCAATTGGAACAGGTGACTTCCAATTGCCCAGGATCCACTTCTTCCTTCTCAAGTTCATCCTCGCCCTGGTCTTTTCTCATTCTCCTTCCACATCTAGGACCCTACTGCCTTCTCTTCCTCCCAGTTTCCCTCTGCACTCTTTCTCTTCCATCCCTCAGTCCTCCACTACTATCCTGGTACTTGTGGTCCTAGGGAAAACAGAAGGAACACTAGCAGCATGTTGCACAACAGGCATGGGGCAAGTAAAAGTGTTACTTTGATCATTTAGCCAGGCACATGAAGATGGGACAGCGACCGGGCCCCTCCCTACTCCCACCACACCATGCCTATTTGGCAGTACTGGCTCTGGCAGGGATCCTGTTAGACACCTGTCACGCGTGAGAGAGGTCTCCTATTCACTCTTGGCAAGGTCAGATCCCTGACTGTGTCAAAATGGGCAATACGTTGTTGCGTTCCACGGTGGTTGCAAAGATAGCTTTGTAGGGTAAGGACTTGTTGCAGGGGTATATGTACACATGCCAGATCACAGTTCCAAATGCCAGCAAGACAGAGTTCACCTTTTCTCACTTGGAAGTTGATTGAACTGAGTATATGCACTGATTATATGAACACCTACAATGCCACTAGAACAATACACCTGAACTAGAAAGGGCTGGTTATAATTATTAACACATCATCAATGTGTTCCAGGTGGAGGGATTGATTAGCCACCCCAATTTAGACCATTATGCATTAGTTAGAAGAGGTGATTAAGTAGCCAAACCAAAGAGTCAAGGCCCGTAGGCGGTTTTGCCAACGGACGATACTGTGATCCTGGACATGTCATATTATCTCAGTGCATAGTACTGTACTGTCTTTGGTGGAAGGGTGTGCCTTCTCACATTCTTGTGTCATTGTTTATCCCATTGTCTGGCGTTTGTTTTCATGTAGGGCATTCGCGTGGAACGACAGAAGAGAGTCAAGCAACTACCACAGGTCTCCAGCAAGCTTATTTTTAGGTCTGCTCAATTGATATTGTATAAAAAAGCAAATCCTTTTTTTGTGAAAGGTTTTTCTTCACATCATGAATAACAATCTGCATCAAACAATAACTACAGCGGGTAAACTAAATGTGCTTTCGCTGTGTGCATTTAAATATCAAAATACAGTAGACACCCTAGTGTGCTCCTTCGGGTTCAAATCACATATTCATCTGATCCTTGTAGTTCTACCATTTATGATCAAGAAAATAAAGCTACAATAACTCTAGTTCTGCATGGCATGTTTCTATGCAGATTTACTTTAAAAAGTATTGCCGTTTTGGTTTATCATGTTATTTTGTACTTGCCAAGTCCTGTCTAAAAAACAGAGTAGCTGTTTAGCTCATGAATGCGATATGAAAGTGAAATATCGACAATTAATGGCACCTTTCGGTTTGAGAACAATTGGGACACAGTGAAGTGGCAAAATTGCAGACTGGGCCCAAAGTGTGTGATCCTGAGCAACTCATTCAATCTCAAAGTTGATGACCTGTCAAAATGTGCTAGTTCCTACAAGTAGTTTGGTTCTCATAGCATGCTCGTCCCAAAATCCACACCCACCGATGCAATGGCTATGGTGGTGCTTGATGTCTGATAACCGTGACCATTGCTATATTGCACACTGTATAAAGAAAAGAGGCCTCTCCTAATCTCCGTCTATGTTTAGGTCCATACACTTCCAGGTCATGTATGATCTGCATCCTCTACAATCTGTGGTAAGTAAACATAACTTGTTGCTTGCAATCATGTCCCTGCATCCGTGCTACAGGAGTCATAGCGTCTGTTAGATGCTAGGCAGAGTTTTCCAACTACACTGGGGAATGTGTACCTTTGGTGTATGACTACTGATCCATGTCCATGCCCTTCATCTATATACCTTCCCTGTGGCTGTTCATCTTAAAATGTGTCCTTCACCTATGCTGGAACTCAAGTCCCCTCACCAGGGACAGTTCATTTTGCTCTTGTAATGTCACTTTATTATTCCGATTCCAGCATGGATAGCGGGGGTAAGGGGACTTTGTGGGAGTTCCAATCTTTACCAAGGCAACATATCAAGCTGGGGATGGTGAGGGAGGATGACGAGAGGGTCTTGGTGTACCCTCATATTTTTTGGTTCTGGGGAGCCCTAAAGTAGTCTGTGCCTGGGCCCCAAAATATGTTAAGAAGGCCTTTACAAACTCACACGGGACAGACCAGGAGAGAAATAAAACACGTGAGACCCGTCTGCATAAGATCTCGGTGTGCAGTTTGGTTTACTCCAATAGCTGAATAGTATAATGTCACCCATTTCTGCATCTTCCATGCATAGACATCATGCACATGAAACCTAGGCACAGGAGTAAACATCTTGTTGCAACGTATTTTCCATTTCTGACTGCAGGATGCTCACACTACAATGGACAAAGAAGCCTCACATTACTATTTAGAGCTTTTTCCCCCCTTGTCCTCAACCATGAAGAAAAACACTGGAAGCCGCTGCACGAAGACCATTTTGCTAAATCAAACAAATTCAGTTGAGATGTCCCCCAGCTTTGATCTAAACAAGACACTTTGACCAACCACCTGATTGAATTTGAACCGCTTTAATTGCAGAATTGCACATTTCCTTAACAGTGTGCATAGTACCAAAATGTGTGCATGCTTCAAACATTGACTGCAAGTAGGTGACTATCACAAAGACTCTTCTGGATTGTAAGTAGGAACGAAATACAACCATATGGTAGAAGGCCAAGGGAGCACACAGCTTCTGAAACAATTAAAGTGTTATATTGATCAATAGTAAAACATAAGAATATTGCATGGAAATGGTTTAAGATGGCTGTTACAACGTTTTGTGGGAAATGTAGTCCTTGAAACAGGATTATTGGTTAAGGATGCAAATAAAAAGGGAGAATGTTCCACACAGGAATGTCTCATGCTTAGTGACTTCTAGATCTCAGTTCTTATAATTTCTTCTGTGGTGTACCACAAGGTCACTCTGCCTTTCTGGATTTTAGGGCTTCCTCCCTTTTTTTAAGCAACCTAAAAACCACCCATTATTGGGGTTTTCCTCTCCATTAATTACTCTCATCTTCTGTTTCCAAATGACTCTTCCCCCTTTGTTGCACATCACAGCATCATGGGATCAGTGTAACTCTTCCACTTACTACTTCTCACCCCCTTCTCTTGCGTCAGAGGTCTCTCCTTTCAAGGATTTTGCTTTCTCTGGTGCTCTCCAACTTTCTCCTCAGCTCCCAGCTGCTCAGAGACACGTTCGGCGATTCTTAGCCTCCGCTTTAAAGCCCTGGAAATCCTCCCATTGGCTGAGTAAAAGTTTCAAATTGATTGGAGAATTGGATTCCTAGTCCAATCCAGGGGAAGGAAGAATTTTAAATGCTTGCTGCCATTTTGGATTTCTTTCAGTTTGTTTCCAGTGCAGGAGCTGGTGTTTATCTGCTGCTCTGCCTCGCCTCTTGGATGTCCGCCTTCGAAGAACTTTATTTTGTTAATTTCTGGTGTTAAAAAGACCATACTAAGGTACAGTGAAGCCACTAGTAAGTTTCCAACTGTGCAACATCATTTCGCTCTGTGGGCAGGATGAAGGGAGGTTTTCTCCCTTTAAATGCTGCAGCATAGGGGGACAGCGAAAGGTGTTCTCATTCCTTCACACACACTGCTGCTGGGGTTGGGGGGACCTGGAAAGAGCTCCCCCGTCCTTACCTGTGGTGCAGGTGGCAGCCTCCAGCCTGCAGAGGGGCCCAGGAATGCTGGCAGTAGCCACAGAGGACGTCGCTGCTGTTTCAGCCGGCCCACGCATGGAGTTCCCAGCAGCAGGGCAAGAGGTAGCAGAGAACCCCTTCCATGATGCCAGTGGAGCAACCGGAGAGGCAGGGTCACGCACAACAACCCAGCACAGCAGAGCGTCTGGTTGTGCTTCGCTCCAGGGTGCAACAAGAGCAAACAAACTGGATGGCACAGGGAAATGAGAGCATGGCTAAGCCTGCACGGGTAAAACAAACCACTAGCCCACCAGGGATGAATTTTTATGGAACAAAGTCCTTTACAATGGCCTCAATGGAAACCTCCACTAGCCCACCAGGGAATATATATTAATTGTGAAGGCCTGCATGCAGGCCATGATGGCCCATTAGCGAACCAAGGATAATTGGGGGATAAGAATTCCCTAAGGACCATTACATGGTCCAGGTTGAAATGCTACAAGACTGGCTCCAAAAAGGGTCAGGGTTTTCAAGCCCTTCTTGAAGCCTCTAAAGCTTCCCCTGACATACCCCCTCAAGGAAAGTAAGTGATTGGGTAAGGTAAATGGCAATCCTGGGAATGGGTGGGGTATTTAAGTAAGTGAATGTGAATGGCTAAGTGTGGGTTAGTTGGGTGAGGACAGGAGGTGGTGGACATCCGAGAGACCAGAAGAAGCAAAAGGAGTGCAGAGACCATTACAAACAGGGGGTCTGTGGAGTGTGGGTGAGGTGGAGAGTGTAACGAGAAGAAGAGCAAGAGTAGCAGAGTGGTAGTGCTAATAGTGGCAGAGGCAGTAGTAGAGAGGTGAGATAGTAGGTAGCAGAAGTAGCAATTAAAAGAAACAGGCAGTAACATGGTAGTAGAGGGCAATAGTGCACGTCAGTGAGTAGAAATATAATTAGATTGACAGTAGTAGGAAGTAAAGGCATAGTGTTATAAAGGAGTAAGAAGAGTAGTAGAGGAGGAGTACTAGGAGCGACAAAGTTGGAGAATTGAAGTAGCTAGTGGTGTAAGTGCTTTACAAATGCCGAATAAATAAATAAAAAACAAGTATAGAAAGAGGAAAGGTAGTAGACTGTGAGGAAAGGGACAACAGAGAGGCCGAGGTCTGCAACCGCTCTTTCGCCACTGGAGTTTTCCCCTCTCCTCTCAAGCTTGTGCACCCTCTGCTCAAAAAATCCTCAGCCGACCTGTCCATTCCGGCAAACTATCCCTCAATCTAAATCAATTTACCCCCCATACTGAATCTATTGGTTGTCTCCATGACCATCAGTCTTGCTTTAGAGCATCCAGAGGCACGGAAACTGCTCTCCTGAACATCCGTGAAGACCTGCTCTCAAATCTTGACTCCAACTGTCCCTCTGTCCTCATTTTTCTCGACCTCTCCTCTGCTTTCGATACAGTAAACCACAACATCCTGATCACCCGTCTCCATTCTACCCTAGGCATCACAAATGAGGCACTGGCCTGGCTCCCCGCTTTTCTCTCTGACTGGCCCTCCTAGGTAGAACTCGGGCCCTTTCTCTCCTCTAGCACTCTCTCTACTTGTGGTGTCCCCAAGGGATCCCACCTTTCCCCATGGCTTTCAATATCTACATGGCCCCCGTGGCCTACAGGATCTCTACCTTTACCTCTAACTTTCAGTATTATGCGGATGACACGCAACTCTCTTTCAGTCTACCCTCGGCCTCCTCCTCTTCGCTTATCCCTATCTATCCACAATCCATGCTTGGTGCGCTGCCAATGATCTATGCCTGAATGCCAGTAGAGACTGTCCTCGTGGGACCCCTGCTCCCACTTTCCCATTTTCTCCGTGGCCTGGCTCCCTTCGCCCTGCGCACTCACCCACCAATGAGGCTAAACATCTTGGGGTCATCTTCGACTCCAATCTCTCCTTCTCTTCTCACATCTCAGACATCTCTAAAAAGTCTAACCACCAACTGCACCTACGTAGAGGTATTCTGCATTTTCTCACTTCCCTCCAGAGGCTCATCACTGTGAGAGACCTGGTTCTCTCTAGGCTGGACTATTGCAACAGCCTCTTTCTCAACCTTCCTACTACTTCTACTCTCCATCCTCTATAACTCATCCAGAACAGAACCGCAAGACTTATCCTTGGCCTCAAGCCCTGAATCCGCATCTGTCCAGCACTGAAATCCCTCCAGTGGCTCCCGGTGGCTGGAAGGATTAAGTTCAAGACCCTTTGCATTATCCACAAGGCTTTCGGGGGCTGAGGCCCGCACCATCTACAAAACTCTCTTCCTAAATACTCTCCCTCTAGAGTCCTCTGCTCATTCTCCTCCAACTCTCTGCGGGTGAACCGCTTCCACAAACAGAAATGTATGGGTAGATCTTTATCCTCTGCCGGTACCTCCCTCTGGAACAGCCTACCTGCCTCTCTCTGTCTGGAGCCGGAGCACCTTAAGTTCACAAAACCCCTCAAGACCTTCCTTTTCTCCTCCTCTTTCCCTCTCACTCTCCACTGCTAACCTCCTTTCTTCTCTCTCCATCCTCCTTCTCCCCCTAACTCTGTTCAGATTTTGCTGACTAGTTGCCTGGTTCACCTCCAGATCCTACAGGTCCCAGGCTGCCCCGCCAGTCTTCTGCACTTGTCTCTGGGCCGGTGCACTTAGTTCAACATTACTGCACTTTCAGCTTACATTCCTCGAGCGGGGCAACCTCTCTGCACTTAACCCAGGGCTCTGCTTCACCAGACTCTTTGTCCCTTCCGACCACCCTTCTCTGCTCCTCTGTCTGTACTTATGCATGACCTAAATGTACTAGGACCAGTCAGTTTGTCTGTCTTGTCCCCCCTCCACCGTTTTCCATCGCTAGTATGCTAGTTTTTCTGTTTAGATCATACTGAATCTTCAAGGCCTAATAATGATTACTGTATTTCCCTTGTTACCTTCCTGCCTTTAAGCGCCTTAAAGCATAGTATAAGCGCTATATAGATAAACAATAAATAAATACAGGTAGTAGGTGGGATTAACAGTAAGAAGTGATAGAGTTGAGAAGTGACAGGAGACGTCAGATCAAAGGTGGAGTTAGAGATCGGAGGCACAGTAGTACAATGGGAGGAGAACATCTTATGAGCCCAATGTAGTGAAGGGTCAGCTAAGGACGTGTGTGGAAGGGAGAGTGATACCAGGCAGAAGAAGGCACCATCCCTAAACCCTAAGTGGAATTGATTAGGGGAAGTCCAGAAACACCCAGGGAGTTAGCCAACGCTTTTATGTAAAACACAAATAGGATTAGTCAGAACAGACAGATAGTTGTCACCCTTGGCGAGCTACTAAAACCCTGTTAAGGACGCCTGAGTTAGGGAGGGAGTAAACCGGCAAGAAATATCCTGACAGGGATGTCCCTAGTGCCAAATTCTCCAAGAACACATTAGCCGCAAGACATTCCAGGGAATCCCTTAGAACAACCATGTGTGATTTTAAACAGGCTTGGAACTTCTTCCAGTGTCCAGCATGGTTATTTGTGAGGGCCAACCCGTCACAATACAGAACAGTGAATGTCTATGCCTGTCCTCCCAAGGCTTATTCTTACCCCTTAACCAATTGGGCTAGTGTGGTCAATAAAGATCAGGGGGCCGAGTCAAGTAAAACATTTGGGCAATGGTCCCAGCATCCCTGTATATCACGGCAGATCTTACAAAGAGCAGACTAGTTTGGTGAGACTTCTGCAGTGATGGACCAGTTGTGGTGGGCGCCTGCATGTCTCTTGGATGTCCCACTATTTGATAATGGATAATATTGCCTGGAGGAGGTAGGTATCATTATCCAGAGTCTATGTCAGAGACTAAACTGAGGGATAGGCAACAACTGTAAGTCCAGACCAAAGAATTTGAGGTTAGTAGGGTTTAGATCACTGAAAATCCTATTCTAAAAGGTAGTGCTGAGAAACAAAATATCCGCCTGGAATCTGAGATCCAGTAGGTATCTGGAGAGCCAGCTGGAGAAACCTCGCCTGGGCGGAAATTCCAGAGGGAGATGGAAAAATGCTGAATGTTGACTATTAAATAGCAACTTCAGAATCAAATGTGGAATTCAGTTTAACTAAAGGGCTCTTCATTTTTTTGTACATTCTGACGTGGACATTTTGAAAGGATATAGCAGCTAAGACACTATATGCTGCTTCCTAACTGGATCCAAGGAGACTTAAGGTGTGGGTTGGCAGTGCCCATTACATGGTCTGGGACAATGTGGAAGCCTTGTTGCTTCTATGGCCCGGTACAGGTGGGGACTAAGGGCGTCCCTCTCCAGCTTCTGGCTTTGCCACTGTCAAGTGCCACTGCCAAGCGTAGGACCATCAATACAGGTCTTCAAACGCTGTTCTGACTAAACCGGTGCAGGAAAGGGTCCCTACAGGGGAGTCGGAGGGAATGGTTTTGGAAGCTTGGGTGCACGGGTGGAAGGAGTGTGGGTAGGGATGATAACCAGTTTGAGGGGAACAAGATAAGGTAAACAAATACAATTGAACACAAAAAAAAGTGTGTGGTGTTTTTGACAGGGTTAAAGAAGCAGAGAAGTTGTGATGGCCGGAATTGTGGCTGCAAACCATAAAATGGTTTAAAGCTTGAGAGCTTGACATGCAGTATCTGTCTCTTCTTAGAATGTGAGCTGGTTGTGGTTAAATGTTATGTTATGTTACTTTGCATTTATATAGCGCCTTATGTACCATTGGTATGATCTCAAGGCGCTGGTAGGTTGAATGCCCACTGGAACCGTAGTTCAAGTCAGTAGGGAGAGGGAGAGAGAGTCATAAGGTGAGTGTGAGCACCGGATATGTGTGCAGCAGGTGTGGCACTCGTATGATAGCTGCTTCTTAGCGATAGGTGTAGTGGTTGGGAGATCAGGAGTATGTGTTTGTTCAGGCAGGGTGATACCAAGACTGATTCTGGCTGCGTTAGGCCTGAGGAGAACGCCTAGGCTGGTGGGTGTGCAGCCAGCTGTGTTTAGTTACGGTAATAGGGAGTATGTGGCAGGTGTTGGTATGAGAACAGCTATACCGAATGTGTCATAGTATCACTGTTTTCTAGTTGAGTGGTGGTGTATAGTAGAGAGTAAGCATGGTGATGTGATATGGTGGTTTTCAGTAGGTGCTTGAGATCGAGCGCACATCTGAACCATTTATTCTATCTGTTTTATTCACTCAGTCTGTTCTGTTAACTTCGTCTGTTCAGCTACATCCGTTGAGTCCGCTCCATCCATAGTGACTACTCCATGCATTCCATGCACTCTAACCGTTCCATGCACTCCAACCGTTCCATGCACTCCAACCGTTCCATGTACTCCAACTGTTCCGTGTACTCCAACCGTTCCATGCTCACCAACAGTTCCATGCACAATCTCCATTCCATGCCCTCTATCTGTTCCATGCATTCCATCCGTCGCATGTGCTCCCTAAGTTCTATGCCTCCATCTGTTCAATCAGTTCCATGCATTCCTTCGTCCGATCTATGCATTCCATCCGTTCCACCTACTTCATCCGTTCCACCCACTTCATCCGTTCCACCCATTCATCCATTCCACCCATTTCATCCGTTCCACCCACTTCATCCATTCCTACCACTTCATCCGTTCCACCCACTTCATCCGTTCCATCCACATCATTCGTTCCATCCACATCATCCGTTCCATCCACACCATCTGTTCCATCCACATCGTCTTTTCCACCCACTTCATCCGTTCCACCCCCTTCATCCATTCCACCCACTTCATCCATTCCACCCACTTTATCCTTTCCGCACACGTCATCCTTTCCGCATGCATCATCCTTTCCGCACATGTCATCTGCTCCGCACTCTTCATCCACTCTGCACTCTTCATCCACTCCGCACTCTTCATCCACTCCGCGCAATCTTCATCCTTTCCACACACGTCATCCTTTCCACACACTTTATCCTTTCCACACACTTCATCCTTTCCACACACTTCATCCTTTCCGCACGCTTCATCCTTTCCGCACACTTCATCCTTTCCGCACATGTCATTCTTTCCGCACACATCATATTTTCCGCACACGTCATACTTTCCGCACATGTGATCCGCTCTGCACACTTTATCCGTTCTGCACACTTTATCCGCTCTGCACACTTCATCCGATCGGCACACGTCATCCGTTCCACACACTTCATCCGCTCCACACTCTTCATCCGCTCCACCCTCTTCATCCGCTCCACACTCTTCATCCACTCCACACTATTCATCCGCTCCATACTCTTCATCCGTTCTCTACACTCTCATCCGCTCCACACTCTTCATCCGTTCCATCCACTTCATCCGTTCTACCCACGTCATCCGTTCTGCCCACGTCATCCGTTGCACGCACTCCATCCATCCAATGCACTCCGTCCATCCCATGCACTCCGTCCGTCCCATGCACTCCATCCGTCCCATGCACTCCATCCGTCCCTTGCACTCCATCCGTCCCTTGCACTCCATCCATGTCATGCACTTGATTAATCTATTCCATTTGTTCTGTTAATTCCATGCACTCTGTCATTCCGTGCCATCTATCTGTTCCATGCACTCTCTCTATTCTGTGCACTCCATCCGTATCATGTACTCATCCTTTCCATCCTCTCCTCCACTTTATTCCTCTCATCCACTTCGTTCCTCTCGTCCATTTCATTTATTTCATCCATATCCTTAATGTCATCCACTTCACTGCTTTCATCCAGTTTATTCCTTTCATCCACTTCACGACTTTCATCCACTTCACTTGTTCTATTCAGTTGATCCATTTTAATTTACATTAGCGGTTATTAGTTTTCGATTTCTCGCTCGGATCATGATACTGGATTGTTATTTATGATATAGCCGCTTTGGGCTAAGGTCATTGATTGCTGTTATCCAGTTTGAGTTAAGAGTCAATTTTAGGGGAATAGCCATGTTTTCAGTAATTTGTGGAAAGACATGAGGTCCTCTGTGAGTCGGATGTGGGGTGGGAGTGCGTTCCACAGAGTAGGGGCCAGGGCTGAGAATGATGATCCACCTAACCTGACTGAGTTGGTTTTTGGTATGACATGGAGGCCGGCAGACCTTGATCTTACTGTGCGTGGAGGATGGTAGGGTTTTAGTTTGTCTTGAAGATATTGAGGTCCGGTTTTATGCATTGCTCGGTGAGAGATGCATAAGGTTTTGAAGGTCACCCTTTGGGCATCCGGAAGCCAGTGCAGAGTTTTGAGGGCTGTGGAGATGTGATCTCTTGGGTCAAGTGCTAGTAGCAGTTTGGCTCCAGCGTTTTGTGCTCTTTGTAGTTTAGTTAGTTGGTACGCGTGAACTCCGAGGTAGAGAGGGTTAGCATAGTCCAGTCTTGACATAACAATTGATTGAACCACAGAGAGTCTGTTGGGAAAGGAGAGGTATGGAAAGATGCACCTAAGAGTTTTAAGGTGGTAGTGGCAGGACTTGGAGACGTTGTTGACTTGGAGCGAGGGGGTTAGGTCTGAGTCTAGGGTGCATCCAAGGTTTTTTACTGAATTTGAGGGTGTCGGGGAGTTGCCCATGGCAGATGGCCAGGGTACCGGGTGTGGAAGAAGTTTGGTGTTGCCACATACCATGATTTCAGTTTTGGAGGGGTTTAGCAAGAGGTGGTTTGTGGTCATCCAGTGATCTATGTCAAGGAGGCAGGAAGTGAGGTCGGGTTGGCAGTTGGCTTTTTAAATTCAGGAGTTTTAGGATTAGTTGTGTGTCATCGGCGTAGTTGTAGCACAGGATATTGTGCGAGAGGATTATTTGTGGGAGGGTGGACATATAGAGGTTAAACAGCAGGGCTGATAGGCACGCTCCTTGTGGAACTCCAGTGTTGACTGGTTGGACGTGGGAAGCATAAGTGGAGATTAGGGTTATTTGGCTCCTATTGTTGAGGAAGGATGCTATCCATTTGAGAGCGTTTCCACGGATTCCCAGGGAATGAAGGCGGTCAAGGAGGATTGAGTGGTTGATTGTGTCGAAGGCAGCGGATAGGTCAAGTAAGATTAGATACGGTGCATCCCGCAGAATCAGCAGTGTTTTTAAGGTCATCCCAGATTGAGGTTAGGGTGGTTTTGGTTCCGTGTTGGGCTCTGAAACCTGATTGAGCGGGGTCTAGGAGATTGTTGGCTTCGACAAAGGCATTTAGTTGGGAGTAGGTGGTTCGGTCAATGAGTTTGGCAAGGAACCTGGTGTTTCAGATGGGGCGGTAGTTTTTGGGCTTGAGAGGGTCGAGGGAAGTTTTTTTTTTTAGAAGAGGCTTGACATGAACAGTTTTGAACGTGTCTGGAAAAATTCCCGAGGAGAGCAAGTCGTTTTTGATGGTTCTTGCATGTGCTCCTGCACAGGTAGATGCAAACATTAATTTGAGGGTTGTGGCTGGCAGGGGTCCAGCGGGGAGCCAGATTGGTTTGCAGGCAGAGTGAAATTTGAGAAATTGGTTAGTTGATATTGGAATGAAGGAGTCGAAAGTCGGTTGGATAGCGGTTGCAGGCGGTGGGATGGCAGGTAGGGTGGGTGGATTGCGTGGTGGGTGTAAGAGAACTAGTTTATTGGTTAGAGAGTTTGTTCTTTCGAGAGCTGTGGTGTAAAAGTGTAGAGAGAGTGGGTCACCCAGTGATTTTGAGGGGGTGGGAAGGGTGGTGGTACATGATGGTTTGGTGAATTCGGCAATGATTTTGTGAAGTTCTTTGTTGGGGTTTTTACAATTTAGGATTCGGGAGTTGTAATGGGCTTTTTTAGCTTTCCAGATTTCGGCCTTGTAGTGTTGATGGTGCGGGCCAAGGTGGATCTGCTCAGGGCTGTTTTGTCTTTCCACCATTTGCGTTCTAGGGATTTATATAGTTGTTTCATGGTCTTCAGTTCTGGTGTGAACCATCTAGGAAAAAGGCCATGGCGAGCTGATGGTTTGAAGGTGAGCGGGATTAGTGAGGTGTTGAGCCATGAGTCAAAGGCGTCGGAGGTTAGGTGTTCATTGGCTAGGCGGGTAGGGGGAGGAGACTGAAGGTGTGCATCGGCTAGGTCGGGAAGGAGTTTTAGTTTCTTCCAGCATTTGCGTAGATTTGGAGGTTCTGGTTCGGGTAAGGGGAGCGGGTTGGGTGAGGGAATGGCGAAAGAAACAACAAAGTGATCGGCCCAGATGATAGGGGTGGGGGGGTTTAGATGTATCAGGTTGTGGGAGCGGAAGATGGCATCAAGTGTGTGTCCTTTATAGTGAGTCGGCCCGTTTATGTGGGTATGGAGGTTAATTGCGTCTAGGCCGTCAACCAGAGAGTGGGTCATATGGGTTGGTGGGGATGTCAAGCCATATTTTGAAATCTCCTAGAAGGGTAAGGGTGGGATGGTTTAGTTGGAGGGGGACTATAGAGTTACAGAGGTTGTTTGAGAATTGTCCATTGAGGAGTAGTAACAATAGGATCGTCCCCTCCAAGATTGTCCTGATGCAAGAAAAGGCAGAGGTTGCCTAATAGCAGCTCCTAAAGATTTGGACCAGTGGAAGAGGAAGGAGATTTTCACACAATACCTGAATTCTTCAGGAGGTGATATCTCACTCCTGTGGCAAACACATGTATAAATCCCCTGGGGTGAAAAGGCTACTCATGCAAAACTTAGCGTCCTTTTGTGGGGCCGGGTCAAGCAAGCACTTTAGAAGATACACCAACGATAGCTTGAAAAACCTCAGGTATGAAGAGGACCTGTTCCAGGGTCTCCTCGAGGGGTCCCCTGGTGCATTGCTCAAATATGATCTCTGGCCAAGGCCGCAGCAGTGACCTCAGTGTATGGACCCAGTATTGCTACTCAGTGGTAGTACTAGTGATTTGCCATTTTATCACTCGCCAACTTGATGCCCGCTGGGAAGTGGCTGTATAGGGGGCACCCTAGTAGTCATACTGAAAGGACCGGGTGGGGTGGGGGGATGCTCTGATTCTGGAGATCTCAGAGACCTGGCAGGTAGACCAGATTGTTAATGGGATCATTGGCAGGGTCACTTGCAGAAGATATGAGCGATGTTATGGCACGCTGCTGTGAGTTTCTCCTGGAGACGGTGGGGGGCTGAGGGTTGGTGTTGTCCCCGTTTCCTCTCCTCCTGCTTCCATGTTCATGAGTCTGCCCTTTTTAGTGTATACTGGTGTGCACGCCCCTTTATTTTCTATACCCCACTTGATCATCTCTATATTAAATTCACCTATGAGATCATAGGCAACACTTTAAGTCACGGCATAGGTAAACCTTGACTAGTGCATGGCTTCGAGGACGGAAACGTCAGACGGTTCAGAGTGTATGGTTGTTTTGTTCGTGGGATTATGGCAATATACGCTCATGGGTTGAAACCACATTCTTGCGGTTTCCCTTAAAAAATAGTTACATGGAAAATGAACTACCAGGCACCTGAAATGTGAGAATTGTGTTTTTGACCAAGCAATAAAGATGGTTATGTTGGACGTCGCTTAAATGTTTGGGAGCAGCGCCATCTACTGATACATTTGTACAATCAACAAATGGATTTTCGGAGGGACCGTGATAGAGAAAAATATGAAGATTTCAGACGCACAAAGATTCTTGCTCGAAATTCTGTGATGAAGAGAATGCGTTTTAAGAAAACAGGCAAAGCACACGAACACAAATTCTTACCGGATAAGCAAATAGTCGTGTTGAAGAATCTCTAGACACACGAAAGCTCACAAAATATAAAACATCAACTCTTCAAAGATAAAGGGACAGTTACACCTAAATCATTCACAAATGGGTCAGAGCTAGCAGGATGATAGGACGTCTTTGATATTAGAGTTACGAAATGAATTCACGACTATGCAATGTAGAGGCAGAAAACAGCAACAGAAAACAAGAATCATGGTAAAAGGAAGCCGGTAATTAAAGGGAATAGTGCTTTATGGAACTCAGAACAGGTACAATAACAAATACCTGTCTTGATAATAAACTCCTTTTCATGGATTAACCGCATCCTGTCTCCTGGTGTCTATTGCTCAGCCACAAAATGTCTGCACCCATTTCCCTCTTCCAATTCTCTGACGCAGTGTAGCGATAAAGAAACGTACACACAAGTTATGCAACTCCTTTATTATGGTCCTGTACACGGGATCACAGGGCAGCCACCACCGATAGCTTTCACCCCCAACAACCAATTGTCAAACTCCCGGCTCCCCATGCCCAATGTTACATGCCAGGGTTCCAGGGCGCCTTGCGCATTGGGCCAGTGGATCATAACACATCTCCCCTTAAGAAGAACCTTAACAAGTTCATGAATTTTACCCAAAGGTTTCGTCATTACACACAATCTTTGAACTTGCTTGGAAACCAACATTGCACTGAAGGTGAGCTCTTGCACCTTGTCTAATCTCACATGCATCTTCATTCGTTATTTCACACTGCCGCTCACTCACACCTGCACCACCAAGATAACATCCTTCTCTTCCACCCACACAGGGCACTGAATTGTTCAAGTAATCACCAATACACACTTGCAAGCTCCCCACACTCTTATCCTCAATTATAGCTTCTTGCTACTCTGCACATCTTCCCCCACTCCCACACTCCTATTCAACTTGGCAATTCATTCCTAGGTCCACCACCCGTTTTGCCAAGATTAGTAGCACTGCAACTAGTTTCAGTGACCACATCTGGTTCAAAATATTGAGAATCACACTTGCTCACCTTGAAAGTTTTTTTTTTTTACCCAACCACATTTCCCACATGAAAAATCATACCCCTTCCGGCTGTCAAAGTGCGCCCGATGCATGCGGGCTGTCGCCACCCTATAAGCATATAAAATACATTTCTGCCTGATGCTGCAACAGCCCACTTTGAACTGGCCGATTAATTTAAGGCAGATGTGAGGATGACCCCTGCATGCTTCTCCGGCACTGTGGGTCCTCTGAAGGCAGATGATGACAACTTTGTCTGCTAAGTCTCATGACTGACAAATAAGAATATTCTTAAACCAGTGGGTTTGTAGCTCTGCCCCTTTTTGGTCACAAACTCTTAAAAGGAGGCATCCGCGCGGACCAGCGCGCGCGCACCTAGCACAAAGCACCAGGAAAGCACCGCTTTGCACTAGACTTTGCTGCTGCTGTGATAACGTTTGTTTCAACTTTGGAATTTATATTGATATTCTTAAACCAGTGGCAGTTTGAGTAGCTGAGCAGATTTAAACAATTGCGGCTACATTTTTGTCACAAGTTTGTGGCACTAAAACTACTTTTTGAAGTACTCAATGATGCGAAACCTTTACACTTTAAGAACTGACATGCCACCGCCACGGATTGCATGGCATATAGCCCCTGATTCGGAAAATGCAGAAAAACTCAGCAGGCATACCTCCATCCTGCTCCACTCCGAGACCCCGATTATACGGCAAGAAACGGGGTAGGAACTATGAGAATCTTGCCAATACCACGGACATTAGAACTTTTTACTCGCCAACAGTACCTAAAGGTCCTTCTACAGATATTGTCAAATTACAAGATAGTCCACGAAATAGTAGCACTTCTGTGAAAGTGGCTCTGCCAGGCGTGCATCATGAACGCGATGTAATTGAACTAACTGTATGTAATATATCTTTGTCTGACAGCACTGTTTTAAGAGGTGAATCCATGGCACCTGTAGCTGTGGATATTTCCGGGTTACAATCTGAGAATGATGAAGATATTGCAGTTATAGATCTAAATGCATCGAATATAGATTCCTCTAATCATGTCTTAATGGAAAAATGATCATTCTCGCCGAATGTGTCTTTCTCACCGAACATATCTGAAATTAGCCATCGAAATAAAAGTGTAGCAACTTCATTTTTGGCTCCCACTCCTCGCCAGCAAAATGTCAATGGAATGCAACATTCAAATGATGGCGTGTCCAAACTACTAGCGCTTACGTTTGATGCAATGCAAACTACTATGAACACTATAATCAAACTATTTGATACCTTGCATGATAAAAATGAACGTACAAAGTAGCCAGTTTGCCTCTATTATAGCATGGCAAACAAAACATGACATACTACTCCCAGCAAGAAGTGTTACACCAGTCAGTTTGTGTAAAGACTCGTACTCAGACAAAGCTACCGCTCCCTTGTTGACAAATCCCCTAGAATGTCCAGATGTAAATTTAAGTGCAAATAATTTGCAAGCAACTTCTTCTTTAACATGTTTCCCCAATATCATTACTGATATACATCTTACAATCACAACAAAGGCAGTGTTGCTTGATAAAAGCTGTGCTGAAATAAAATCAAATACGACAAATATAAAAACTGCATATACAATCTTCTCAAAAACAAGTAATGTGGAAAAAAAGTTGCGTTGCAAAAGGCCCAAGTAATATGGAAAAGAAAACCAAAAACATCGAAGGGAGCAAACAATCCATGACGGCTGCTTCCAAACAATTTATTAAAACTTTGAAGTTTCCTGCTACTATTTGTCAAATAGTGTCCACTGCTGTTTCAAAAAAATGTATGCTATTAGCCCAAGCTCGAAAATCTAAATCAGGTGCCTTAGGAAATTAAGAACAATTGGTTGTTCCTTATGAGCCCTTGGATGACTTGGTTAAACACGTTCAACATCATTCTAGCTTGCCAAAATCTAAGCCAACTGACTCCGATGTTAGCCCTCCCCTTGATCAGCCACAGGCTCTCCAGCAATGCGACGAACAAAAGGAAAAAGATTCACGTCGCAAAGAGTTTAGGAGAGAAGTTGATGCGTATATGTCCCAATTCTCAAATCCAAGAGATCTGAAGGCCCCTGATTTCACAAATGGGGACCATCGACCATCCTGGGCCTGTACATCCACCCTCTAATGCTGATAAAATGAATGCTGGCAATGGGCTCACACCTGTGTCTGATACATCACAACACACAGCTGCCGGAATAAGTGAAATGTGCAATTCTGCCAGAAATTCACCCTGTAGCAAGAATTTGTTGAATTTAAATCAGCCCGTTAGAATTCCCAAAAAATAACAACTTAGGCTGAAATAAATCTGTAACTCAATTTGAGAGCCCTGGTGCCAAAAAATCCTGGGAAATTGAGTGAAAAAGGTCCTTTGGTAAAGACTGCCAAATCTCCACCATTGTCAAAGATGCAGATCCAGGCTAACTCGAATTATAAAAACCTGTCATCTCTAATTCTTGGTTGCCAGCCTGACCCTTACCAGCAATATTATCTAAATCGCCATAGCATTATGGAATTATTCTCAGATGTTCCGTTGATTGATGATATTAATAGCTCGGACATTGAACAGGTGGAGTTTATTATACAAAGTTTCTAAGTACTGTAAGATTATGGTTCCACTCTAGAGTTGTGAGAAATCTTATATGGCAATCTAAAGCAGAACTGTTTCAAATGGGATTTGTTGAGCTATCTGGTCCGTTGGAATTTCTAGATGAGGTCACTTTATCGAAAGAGGTGGGCAAAAAAACGGTGTCATGGTCTTTAAACAACAGTGGGCAGGAAATGTCGGTTCGGAAAAACCCAAATAGTTTATGTAACTGTGTGGAGTCCAGAAGTTAATTAGAGCAGGGGGAAGAAAATTCAGTGCTCTCCTTAGTATCATGGAATACATGTGATTTCCGACATCTAATCAACACAAACATTCTGAATTATCAAGATTTAGTATAGTTATGTTGCAGGAGACCTGGATCGCTGATTCTCTCTTGTGGAATGATCATGAAGCACATCTAACCCCTGCCATAAAGGGTATTAGAGGCCGCCCTATGTCTGGCCTCATTTCATACACAAAGACCAGTGCAAACATCTCCATATTTTACAAGTATTCACCAAACTCTTATTCACAATTGACAATTGTCTATTTGTACCACCCTATATGCTCTAGTCAACCTATATTGGCATCCTAATGGGATTGAAACTCAGAAGTTTATCAATGATGTTTCCTTGTTGCTAGATTATGTTGCCACTGTCCCTGAGATTGCCCATATGGTAGTAGCTGGAGAACTAAATCTGCATTGGTTTGACCATACTAAGACACAGCAGATAAGACAGATTCCTTGGGATCACTTGATGAAATCGCGAGGTTTGCTGATGTTAAATGGTTCTGGCATTTACGATTGCCCCCCTCAAGCGACATGGTCACGAAGAGGTATAGAAGACACAATCGATTACATATATGTACACAGTGGGCTATTTTCTAAAGTCAAATTGTTTCAAACTGAAAGAACAGCATGTAGCGATCATAGAATGCTATGTTTACATTGGCCTTTAACCTCATGACATTTACCACATAGTAGATAAAAATGGTCGGGAACAATATTTGCCAATAATAGTGTTAATCGAGTGAGATGGACAGAAAGATTGATATCACAACTGAGCTATTTATTAAATGATGTATTTGCCCATTCCAAATCCAATCAGGTCTCAAGTTCATCCATTTACCATGATGTCATACAAAAATGTAGCTCCTGCAACACAAAACGGAAAGCCTATGAGCATAGAAATCATGCATTTGACATTGTAGTCAAGAATAGAAAAGCACTTTTCTGCCAAGAAAAATGTGAGGCAGCAAATCTTTCAATAAGTGTGTATTAAAAAATCCTAAAGCACATAAAAACGACCTATAAAAATTGGATCCGTGCATATCACAAAAACACAACTCGCATGTGGCAAGCAATCAACAACGTAACTTCTTCCTCACAAATGTCGACACAGGTTCAGAATGTTCCTGAAGCGGTTTGGGTGGATTATTTTGGTAAAATCTTTGCACATCCTGTAGTAACACGCGTGTCTCTAGTAGACAGTAGGTCTGATCACTTTCACCTCAACATAGATAAATCTGATATAATGCATTTCATTGATGCAGCTAGTCGGTCCAAAGCTCCAGGCCCTGATGGCCTGTCAAATAACATCCTTAAACAACATCCAGAACTTTGGGAGAATGTTTTATTCTCAATTTTTCACCAAATTATTTTTTCTCAGACCATTCCATCATCCTGGAAACATTCTATAATTGTCCCCCTTTTCAAAAAAGGAGACGGTTGCAAACCAGAAAGTTACAGACCCATTGCTCTGTTAGATGCGCCGGGAAAAATTGATTCTCTCATAGTGTTGCAGGAATTAAATGCGTGGATGAATACTAACATAAGAGATCCCTTTCAGACAGGATGTGTTGCTGGTCTTGGTACTCCGCCAAACGTGATAACTCTTGACATGCTGAAGTCGAAATATATCAATCGCAACCAAGCCTTATATATGGTCTTTGTGGATTTTCGTTGTGCTTTCGACTCGGTCGATCACGAGTTGCTTTTTCTCAAACTAAAGCAGTACAGATGTCCACCCTCTCTTCTAACAATAATTAAAAAACTACACTCGGACACCACCATTCAAATAAGGTTATCCTTTGAAGGGCTTCTCTCCTCCCGAATTAAGACAGAAAGAGGAGTGAAGCAGGGGGGCATCTTGGCCTCGACTTTATTCAATCTATTTATTTTGGATTTGTGAGTCGCTTTTGATGACATCTTGACTGATGCCCCCAAGTTAGGCTCCCAAAAGGTAATTGGCTATTATATGCCGATGATTTGGTGATTCTATCTCAAACTCCTCAAGGCTTGCAAAATCTCTTGATTGTTTGGATAAATACAGCACTAAAAATAACTTGATAATCAACATAGAAAAAACACAAGTTGTAATATGTCAAAGAAAATCTAAAAAGAATATACCAAATTTAAGCTGGTCCTTGGGTAAGCAAAAGCTCTTGGTTGGAGACAACTATAAATACCTAGGCTTGCCGTTTACAAGAAGCTTAGGTAATCCTTTGCACTCTCTGACTCTAGATGCAAAAATCCGAACATTAGCCTCGCAAGGAACCATACTGATGCATAAGTATGGTAAATTCACCACTAATCATATAATGACTTTTTACCAACAAAAAGTGATTCCAATAATCTCATATGGGTCTGAGACACTATTGCCTAAATCAAGAAGCTACTGGGACCAATATGAAGGAATCTTTTGGAAGTCACTCTTTAAATTACCAAGATGCACCCAATCTCACTCTTACGCTACGAATTAGGTGCTATCTCAATACAGTGTCAAGTAACTTGGAAGATGTGTAGCTTCTTTAGAAAATGTCTGATAGGAGCTTCAGTGAAAAATATACTAAATTCTATAGCACACTATCTTCTAACTTCGCTAGATAAATTTCCCAATGCCTGGTACAAATGTGTCTTAAGCGCTTTAGATGACCCCAATGTAACATTAGAACTTTTGATTTTAAATCCAGCAAAACCTAAGCTAGCTCTCTATCGCCAATATTGGATTAATACCCAAAATCTATGTAAAAAGTATGTTGATTATTCCATCTTATTATTTGGTCATAAAAGTGTGGGATCTGTGGAAAAGTATCTTCAAAGATGTCCGTCGAGTTATATTAGAACCCAAATGTTGAGAATGTGACTAAATTTGTATCCCACTAATGAAATTCTTGCCAGACGGGGGATTGTGCTAAACAAATCAAAACTGGTGTCGCTTTTGTAAAGATAACATGCAGAGAGAAACTATCTCATTTAGTAATTAGCTGCCATGCACTAACTTCTGTATGGCAAAAGTATTTTAATAATTCGTTACAACTCCTTTGCTATTATTCAGAAGAGGAAATTTGCAGCCGTCTATTAACCAGTTGTAGAACATCAATGCAAATTGCATTGGTTCAATTTATGGCTGCAGTTCTCCCTAAATGAAGTTAGTAGTCTATGGAAATTGAATCTAATTGTCTGTAACTGATGAGTTTTTTTCTTTTTTTTCCTCCTTCTTTTGTATAAACATTATTTTATCAATATTAGAATTGTATGTACATTTTAGAATTGCATTTTAGAATTGTATGTACATTTGAAAGTTTGAAGCATTCAGCCAAACAAATAAAAAAATATGTTTAAAAAATAAAATAAAAACACATCATGTTCTTCCACTGTGACTCCAACACCCTTTCATGATTTTCTTCCACACCCACTGGAAGCATACCTTCCCCCCAACAATCGACCAATTCAGGCCAGCACCAAGTTTGACACAGCCTTCCTTTCTCTTAGCAATTCGAAGGGAGAAACCCCTGTCACCACATTGGCCGTGGACCAATACGCCCACAACATGACATCCAAAACTCTCTGCACTGACACATGGCTTGCAATTGCCCACTGAATACACCCTTTAACTGTCCTGTAAACCCTTTCCACCAATCCATTTTCCTGGGGATGGTAAAGAGCAGTTCTCCAACTCCCATCTCACTCAGCAACATCTGCATTTCCCTTCAGGTAAACTGAACCCCGTTGTTCGTCACTAACGTCTCAGGAGTCCCTTCTATTCCAAATAAATCACACAAATTCTTGATCACTGTGGACATAGTTGGCATTGCCATGAACTCCACCTCACACCATCAGGAGTGATAATCCACAACAACAAGTGGATAATGCTCCTCTTGATTCAACTTGTGCATGGTATCTATAAAGTCAGTTAACTTGATCCGCGGTATCCTGTGCAAGTCCACAATCTGCAAAGGTACCTTTCCACACTAGATAACTTCATCAGCGGTATGGCACACACTGCACCGCTCCACCATCCAATCAACATCTTAGTCCATTCCGGGCCACTAATAACATTCACACAAATGCCTCTTCTTTTGAATAACCCCCATCCCCCTGGCCTTCATGTGCCATTTTCAACAACCTAGCTCATACACCAACCGGAGGCACCACTCCAGCACTTCATCTTCCACTGACAACTCCTAAATCTTCTGTTAGAATCCTGAAGGTGTCTCCCTGACTAGTCCCCGGGGACCTGTCATCCAGCTGGCTAGGACACGGCCATTGCTATTGGATCCAGTTCCTGGGGGTGGACCAGTGGGGGAGGATCACCTGGATGAGGAGTCCTCAGGGAGTGAATGTGATGCCGATGAGTGAGAAGTATTTGAAACAAAATGGTGGCGTCCTGCCACATACATTTACATCAATTTGCATTATAATTTTCTTCAAAGGTTATCTCATTTGACATGCTGAATATCAGAAACACTGTATACTCATGATTATAAGAGATATAAATACAAAAGGAATCTCAAGGTTGACTTTTAGCTTATTTATTTGACTAAGGTCAAAGCAAAAGATGGAGTAAGGGTTCAGTTTCCCTTAATATTTAGTGATTTTTACGAACAACACTTGCCTTCAGGTTGGCAAACATATTGGAAATAGAATAAAACAGAAAGCAAATAATAGACACAGTTCACAAGATATTTGTACATGGTCATAGAATTGCTAGTGCATGAACATAAGAGCAGGGCAGTTATTTCAGCAATTATGATCGAGAAAATACATAAACCATACAATTGTGAATAATAAACCAGAATTAGGTTTTCACATAGAACATCCTGGTGGTTGTTTCCAAGGTGTGTTGGATTTTTTGAGGGAGGTAACCAAGTCTTTGGCCTACGTCTAGATATTGATCAGATGGTGTGGGGGGACAGGCATATCTGAGCCAGATGGGGTGTGGTCCCGTGACGCTTCGGCGTAAAACGCCTTCTTCAAGGGAAAAAAAAACAGTCTCCCTACATGGGGGAATCAAGTGAGGAAAGATTTTAGTTTAATTAAAGCACTATTGTGTTGTCGCAAAAACGCAACGGATTTATTATCATGTCATACAAACAAAAATAATTTAATTGAGATTAAAATGCCCCCCGGCGGGTACAAGGAGTTAAAATGAATACTCAAACTTGTGGCTTGTGCTAGCCAGTGACTGACCTGAATGAGTTAAAGTTGAGAATGGGGTTCAACTTCCATTGGCGTAGATTTAGGAAAGGTGGCCTTGGGACAGTGTTCGGAAGGCAAACGCTGTTCTGTGCCTGAAAAATGATGGGTGAGAAGTGGCACCCCATTTCTTAGAACACCTTTTCCCCATCCTACCACGTAGGAGACTCAACAGGTCTACCCCCACCCATTTTCCAACACAAACAATTTCCTACACCAAGACAGAAAACGGACTAACACCAGAGCTGTTTACCTGACATGTCCCGCTGCAAGAGTCAGCCAATTAACCATAACTATGCACACCTAACAGCCCTTTCCCTTCCTCACTGGGTTAAAAGGCAGAGCACGAACGCACAGTGTGAGCAAGGCCGAACACAGGAGGAAGCAGCAATTCTGGACCAACAGTTCAAATGGATCAGGAAGGTGGAGAGACCTGGAGGGACGAAGAGGAGGGAGCAAAGCTTGCCCTTTTCACCTTAGACCTGTGAAGCCACCGAAAGGGAAAGCATAAGACTGTGAAGTCCAGCTGGGGTGTGGTGGGACAGGTGTCAAAGGCACACTGAGCCCTCCTGCACAGATAGTCAAAGCGGGGAGAAGCACTTGCCACCATGGTGCCATCCTGGACTCCAGAGACAAGAAACTCCAAAAGTTCAGCACAGCTGCTAAGCCGGAGAAGAGAGATAGTGAAACTGAACTGTGATGGGCACAAGGTTGCAGGCGGCTACCTTGCTGAACAAAGTACTTGTGTATTTGATCTTTAAAGGAACCCTATCAAATGGTTCAGAAGCAGAGTGGTCAGGCATCATGGGGCGCTCATTTGAAGGACTCTGACTGAAGCCTTTTTGGGGTTGTGTTGTTGGTTGAAATTACGAAGTCCAAGAGGCCTTAAGGGAGACTCGTGTAAAGTGTCAAAGAGGTCCTACGAGGGTCGAGCAAAACCCATACACTCGAAAGTCTTTGACACCGTGGAGAAGAACATAAAAGGTTTTGTGACAACAAATGTGAACCCGGCTGAGGGATGTCTATAATGCTGGCAAATATGAACCTGATCGAGGGATGCCTGCCAATGGAGAGTAACTAGTGATATACCCAAGGACATTGTGACGACAAACGTGAACCCGGCTGAGGGATGTCCACAATGTCTAGTTGGCGAAAAGGACAGGAAGATTGTTAAGTGATATATTCTGAGTGAGAGGCCATAGTGAACCCAATTGAGGGAATCAGAGCCCAGCTGAGGTAGATCCAAGTAGCGAAGAAAAGTCACCCAACGTCCGAAGATTGCCAAATTAACATTTGCTTGTTTACTGTTTTGGCCCTGCCGGCCTTCTAAGACAAGAGACTTTTTCAGGAAAGAGACTTGGCACCGGAAGGCCCTGGCAAACATTGAAAGTAACTATAACCTTGTGCTGGGGAGGTCCAGGAGTGTGCTGTGCTCAAGGGTCCTGCCTTGTCCCACGCTAAAACTTGGGGAACGGAGACCCAACCATACCATACAGACTTATCATTTAGTGAACACTTCTTTCTTTTCTTGAGAACATTATCCCACACTATTTTGTAACTCAGTGGTAAGGATTGGCAATAGGTTCTTTTTAGCATAGGCTCTTTTATTTGACAAGACACCACTAGGACAGTTTTATTATTATTTGATGGTCGTAACTTGCTCTCATCTTAAATTTAGGTTTAGATTAGGCGTTTTTCTCACCCATTATACGTTTAATAAACACCCTTGAACTGTGATCACTTGTGTCTGTCTTTACTGTTGCCACCATGAGTTCCTTACACTTCAGGTACACTTGCAACTCTCTGTCCAAGGCGCACTCTCTTACCCACCCATTCAACATGTGATGTACCACCCGCATCAACACTTTATGCTCCATCACACTCTTCCACTCCTCACTCACAATCACATTCATTCCATCACTAATTAATGCTGCCATCTCCATATCTTCTTCTGCTTCATCCTTGCACCCAACATCTGTTATGGCAGTCGCAACAAAAAATCAGCTCTCATATTCCTGTTTCCTGGTACATATTCCATTGTATATACAAGCTCATGTAACTTAGAAGCTAGTCGAGCTAACCTCAGAGTCATTTTACCAGAACCCCCAGTTTGCAAAACCTTCAAGGGTTTATGATCTGTTCTCAATGTAAAAACTGTACCCCACATGTAGGACTTGAAACGTTGCACACCCCATACACAAGCAAGAGCTTCACATTCAATGACAGAATATGTTTGTTCAGATTTCTGCAATATGTGTGGGACAAATGCCACAATAAACACCTTCCCTGCACACACTTGCACCAACACTGAGCCCAAACCACATGTGATTGCATCCACGGTTATTACAAATGGTGTAACTTCTCAGAACACATTCAAAATAGGTGCCTTACCAATACACTTTTTAATCCTTTAAAAGTTTTCTCACATCATTCCATGCATACCACACAACTGCGCAACAACTCTCTTAAAGGTTCCCCCAACATGGCGTATCCAGGAACAAGCCTTGAATAACACTCACTAAATTCAATACATGATGATAATCCTCTGGCCTTGGTGTCTGCATAATGGCTGTAACTAATCCCTCCCTAGTTTTTACCCTCTCTCCCCCGCTGATCTCACGTGACCTAAATAGTCAGAGGCTTTCCAAAACACACACTTGGATTTCTGAAAGGTCATGCCTCTCTCACGCAACCTATGCAACACCTCGGATGGAATCCCATTATGTTCACACTCATTCCACCAATAGGTCAACAAATCGTCCTGAAACACCAACACCCCTTTCACACCTCTGAACATTTCATGCATCACACCTTGAAAAACTGAAGAGGCAGATGCCCGTCTAAAATGCATGTGCATGAACTGATATGCCCCTTCCGGTGTCACAAAAGCTGTTAATGGTCTGCACTCTGGATGCAGTTGGATCTGGTGGTATGCAGCCCTCAAGTCCAGAGTCGAAAAACACCTAGCATTCACCACCTTTCATATATGGCCTTCGCATTTCGGCACTGGATGGAAGTCCACCCATATCACGGCATTTAATCTCCTCAAGTCTACACAAAGCCGCAAGTCCCTGTATTTCTTTCTTGCTGCCACCACTGGGGTTAACCGTGAAAACTCGATTGGTTCGATTGTTTGTTCCTTTACCATCCTGTCCAAGTGATCTGCAAGTACCTTCCTCACACTAAAAGGTACAGCCCCTACACTTTGCCTGACATGCTCTGCATTATGCTTTAACTTCATCTGATGCATACAACCACCTAGGCTACCAAGCCTATCTTCAAGGACTGCCTCATGTTCTTGTAAAATCTTCTCCAGTTCACATTTGTCTGCTATAGAAAAAACCTGCTCATCACTGCAAAGATATAAAACCATAGTCAACCATGCCAGAGAGCCCCATCCTGCACATTTATCGCTTTGCTGGCCACATAAATCTTGTCTTCAGTATTGCGTCCCTTGAATTCCAACTCTGCATGGAAATACCCCTGTAACGCTGGGCTTTCTTCAAACTGCTCAAGTGCTCTCATCAAACCAATGTGGCCAAAGTAAATCAGTCTCTTGGGAAATTATACTGACTGTGGCACCAGAGTCTGCGACCAGTTTAACATATTCACCAGAAATCTTAACATTGCATCGTGGTCATTTACACATTAAAAGTAGCACCTGTCAATCCGACCTTCAGTACAATGTTCTCTGCAATGCTGTTGTCTTCTGCCTCACCATGTGGCGCAAAGTTTACATGACACCTCTGCCCCAAAGGTATGTCTTTGCAAGATGACCAACGCGTTTGCACATTCTACATTGCTTGCCTGCTGCTGGGTACATCCTGTTGGATGCAATATGGCCAACACTTCTACAATGGTAACTCTCTGGTGTGACGCAAGTTGCCTCTTCCACCTCTTCTTGTACTCAATCCTGGTCCTCTTGATGCTGCTCTTGTAGATCTCTCATTCACATAGGAGCATGATGGATTTTCACAATTTTTCTTGTCCAGTGCATTTACACCACTGGCGGATGCTTCCATGCTCTTTGCAATGTACACCGCCTGATCCAATCTGAGATCCCTACAGCATAATCTGATCTCTCACGTTTGGGGCAATTAATTGACCAAACTCACAGTCTGCTGCCATTATCCTCAGAGAAGCCACGTATTCCTCAACCGACTCATAAGCACCCTGCTGGCAAATGTAAAAGTGGTGCCTTTCTAAATTAACATTCGTCTGCACATTATACTGCCTCCTCATATTCATAACCTTCAACTTGGCCCGTTCATTGCTGGCCATTCTGCCCGTAACAACTCACAAAATCTAATGCAACGTCTTTTTGCTGGTCTCTTGGCGCCCTCAAGTGGCGAATGTCTTTTTCACACGCCTCTCATGTTTTGCCTCTAACCAGGCAAGGTAATATCTTATCGGGCACCATCTCACACTATGGGAGTCCATGTGTGGTCACAGCTCCAACCTCACACCCCTGAGGCACTTCCTTCTACTGACCGACGTGATCCGTTGGTATCTTGCTTCATGCACCGGAGGAACGGGATCCACAGGGCCTCGCCAGTCTCCGGTCTCCACAGACCGACCAGCCTTCCTTTGGTAGTATGGTCACAACGTGGCAGCTCATCACCACTTGTAGCGATAAAGAAACGTATACACAAGTAAGTTATGCAACTCCTTTATTAGGGGCCCGTGCACATGATTATATGGCAGCCAACACTGATAGCTTCCACCCGCAATGACCAACTGTCAAAATCCCGGCTGCCCAACATTCTATGGCAGGGTTCCGGGGAATCATAGCACGCAGCCAAGCCGCTGCTGGGTTTAAATGATGCAAATACTCCTACTACAAATAGAACACCGCGGAGACCTGACGCATGGCTGCGTATCACGGCTACTGTGGTGTGATGTCATGAACGTAGAATGAATTATGCACGATTGAGTGTTCCTGGGTGACAGTTCAGAGTCCGAGGATGGAGCACGTGGGTCCTGTCCACTGTACTCCCACCGCCCCCCATAGAAATACCACCACGACATGCCATGCAGTCTTACATTCTGGTAATTCCCATGGAGTGTGCCGACTTTTTACACCAGATGCATTTAATAGTAATGCTTTATAAGTGCTGCTTACCATGCGTAAATGGCAGGCGGTGCTTGAGAAAAGGCACAGAGGTTTCCACACCTCTGTTTTCCACTTTGATTTGCAAATGACAAAAATTGCATGATGGGGATTTGTTTGTACATAAGTGAAAATGTAGGCCGTGCCCTTCGTGTAATATAGAGGGGTTTGAACCATGCGCCCCACTGGGTACTTTTGCAAAGTCATTATGCGTCATGACATTTGATGGTGAAAATGTCCTGTCTAAAACATATAATACATGTATAAACATATTTTAGGACAGTACAGATCGCATGGAAAAGATCTGCTAAAAATGGAAATTAAGCCATTTAAAACGTGCCAATGCAGGATTGCATACAATTCAAATCGAAATACATTTAGAAACTGTAAAAAAGCATTATGTGGAAAGGCCTGCAAAACGGGGAAACTTACGTTTGCAAGGGAAATAAATCCAATGTGTTAATTTGTGAGGAATATGTAATGGGTTAAACTGAAGAATTCAGTATTGTATATGTGAAATATAAATAGGGTTTTCAACATCTGTGGGTAGAGCATCGATAGGTCCAGGAGACATAATGAAGACTATGTGATCATGCCGGCGTATGTTATGCAAAGAATTAACCACCTCCCAAGGCTTCCTTAATGACACCTTTCAAGATCCACCATGTTTGATGCGCACGCTCCATTATTGCTTGCAATTGCTGTGTGTCTGACATTGTTCTTTTGTCGTTGAGAAATGCTACGTGACATCTGAATTGAATTTGAAATAGGCAACAGTGGGAGATTGAAATACATTCTATGCCGCACTTGTTTTAAGACTGAAAGCGCACTAGTGTGAACTTCTTGTTCCGATTATTTCATCTTGCTCCTGTGGAAGTGCAGCCAGGACTACACTTCCCAGCACCCCAAGCGTCTTTAAAATCCTACTGCAGGCGCATTAGCACCAGCGCGTTTTAGCCGTTTTGCACTTGTTCGCGTCTGGTCTGTCTGTGGGATTGGCCACCAGGTCTCTTAAACCTGGTTAGAACCCGCCCCCACCCGCTGAGCTTGAGTGTTCTCCAAATGCTGGTTTATAGTTACCCAGTCTTTTTGTATCCTGGCCTACTGTAATATGACACCTAAGCTTGATTTACCAGCCAGTCCAAAACCTGAACGTGCTTCAAATATTCTCCAGCACTATTTGTCTATACCTTTTAAACCACTGGAAGATGTCAACATGCAAAATAGCTCTACTCCAATAGTACACAATGATTTTGATGTTGTTTACTGGTGTAGATGTTGCTTATTGTAACATACAAATTTGCCGGTCACCCAAGCATAAGCCTCCCACAGATTTTATCACAGATAATTTACATCAGGATGACATGGTGACCCACAATTTTGTCTTCATTCCAGATGCAGTTAGTCCATCAACAACCGGAATTAACCATTTTAGAGACTTTATTCATGTACATACAACTCCTACATTGAGGCCTATTCTATATGACTTTAGCTACATGAACTATTCATCTGATATGTCTGGATCTGACCAGTACCAAGTTATATCTCTGCTCTTGTTCTCCCCTACTGGGTCAACTGTATTGGGCAAACAATCATACTTTAATTCACAGGAAGATTGCAGCATAGTCATACAGGGAATGACTCCTTTACAGGATTACATTTGAGCACCTTGAAAGGAAGCTGTTCCTAAAACTAAGTATACCCTTGACAAATTTGATTATTCTAAATACAACCAACAGACTGAAATGTGTAATGCTGAATATGTAATCTCTTGTCAAACACGCTCTTGACATGGCCGATTGCATTACATTGCATAGCCGGTCAAGTGGCACAGCGCTCGAGCCGGTCAAGTGGCACAGCGCTCGCTTTGACATCTGTGCAGAGCCTGCTAAATCAGGTTCGAATCCGGCGGGGCCAAACTCAGTCTTTCATGCTTCCGAGGTCGATAAATGAGCACCACACACCGTGGGTAATAATAAGCAGCTCTCAGATACCTGAGGGTTCGTGGCGCTATATAACTGCCAGATTATTATTATTATTACAACTCATTGAATTGATATTTGTGCGAGTCATGGCTACCTGATGCAGCCGGATCTATCCTCTCACTAGCTAGTCCCACTGGTTACAATATTATCAGAGCAGATAGAAAGCTAGGAAGGGGCGGTGGGTTTGCTCTAATTTTTAAATCCTCTCTAGTGGTACATCAAGTGGAGGACCAAGATCTGCTGGGCTGTGATGTCCTAGTTGTAAAAATCTTAACGGATCCCCAAACAATGATTAATCTCTTACTCCTGTACCGACCACCGTCTACCATTCATGAATTTCATGATCAATTTTATGATATATCGCCAATGCTTAAACCTTCCTCCAAACTGGCTATTCTTGGAGATTTCAATCTTTGGCTGATGGCCTAGATTCTACTGCTTCTGCGATTGAATCCACATTATATGATCTAGGTTTTATCAATCATGTCTATGATGCTACACACATTAAGGGGAAGACGTTACACTGGCTTATGCCCACATTGATAATATAGATCATGGACATGGACTGACCATGTTGTTTATTTTTATATTTTCCATGCTACGCAGTATGCACAGGCCAAACTTGAGCGAACTACATTACCTCCAGGAATGTACGTAAGATTACCTATGAGGCTAGATCTTCTCACGTTGAAGTGCTCCTGCCTGATCTGCACAAATATAATTTTTCTGTGAAAATTGCAGAAGCATATCAAGATACTCTTGCTAGAGCCATAAAAACATGGTAGCCCTCTGAAAACGTGCCATGTTTTTAAAATGAAATTTAACTCCTGGTTTTCCCCGAATCCCGGAATTGAAGGAAGCTAAGCACAAAGCATGGCTGAAATTCAATTCTCAGGAGAACAGGGAAATGTATAATCAGGTCTCCAATGACTACTGCCATCAGACAGCTAAAACATCTACAGATGATGTAAAGTTTGGGAATGCTAGTTATGACAACAAGGAGTGGTTTAAAATAATGAAAGCACAACATTCCATGTCCATCTACATCCAAAATTATCAAGGAAAAGGCTTGGTGTACAAACATTCAAGAATCCCTCACTGATGAGATTAAAACTATGCAGGAAAATATCTCCTGCAAACGGGCTACATTGGATGGAACTTTGCTGGAGATGGATACACCCAAGTTGGAGAAACCAGAAATCTGTGAGCTTATGCTGGTCACTGAGTGGGAAATTAATAACATCGACCACCTGAATCCTACTTTCTGTGGAGGGGGGGGAGGTGTAGGTCACGCTTCTGTTAATACATGCACATCACTGTTAACCCCAATTATTACTAAGTTTAGAAATAAATCTTTATCATGCTGCATTAAGCAGGCATGTTTTGCCCCGCTCACGAATGTGCCATTTTTACTCAAAATCCTGGATCGGGCCACATATAGTTGGATTTGACATTTATAGAGCGCATACCACGTAGGGTCCAAGCATGGACTGCATCTAGGCGCAGGTGTTAAGTAGCAAATGTTCATAGGTTCACTGAGCTATCACTTGATGCTTGTATTAGTTAATAAAACAAATTACATAAAAAGGTGGGTTTTCAACTGCTTCCTAAAAATGAATAAAGACTCAATTCGTCAAAGATCCAGCAGGAGGGAGTTCCAGGTGCGAGGTCCAAAGGAAGAGAAGCACCCATCACCCCAATTGTCATTTTGATTAATGGAACTGTCAAAAGATAATGATCGTAGATCAAAGTAATCGAATTGGGTGATGAATTTTGATTTTTGGAAATCAGATATGCCAACGCTAAGCTGTGAATACACTTGAAAACCAAGAACCTTAGTGTACTGGGAGCCAATGGAGACCCATCCATTATTGTGACACAGTTGCCTTCCTCAGTAGTGAAAAAAGTCTGTGCAACCTACAATCTCTTGCTTTGGCAGTTTTGGAGACCCATAAAGAGGGCATTACAATAGTCCAGTTTTGAATGTATGAGTCTACCCACCACTATCGGACAGACTTTATCAACAATGAGAGACAGTACATGCCTCATGGGTTTGAGTTGGTAATACATGTATTTAACCATGTGGTTGACCTAAAGATTGCAGTCCAAACTGGACTGCCAGATACAGCCAAGATTTGTTACTGCATCAGAAAATGTAGTATAAACCCCTAAGAAAGGACATGGAGTGCATTGTAGGGCACTCACTACCTTTCTCTTAGAGCCGAAAATAATGACATCCATTTAATTGGAGCTTATTTTCTAGCATCCAGATTTTAATTTTATTTGCACAGGATAGAAAATGCATTTATAGTGTGAATATCCAAAGATCCAAGCAAAAAAATGTATCTGGGAACAGTTGATATTTAAAGAGGTATAGTCATCAGCAGTAGCAAACATTACTGAAAGAGCTACTTATTTAACTTTTTATTGAAAGCCTCCAGGAATTCAATTTTCCTTTGATCAAATGGGAGTTTATTCCAAAGTTGCAAAACCATACGAGAAACATCTGTTCTCGTAAGTGGCTGATTTAGAAAAGTGAACCATCAGCAGACATCGACATCCCTCCTATGACCTCAAAGCTTGGTTTGGTTGGTAGGGAACAATTTTAGCTGAGAGATAGGCTGGTCATAGGCCATGAATGCATATAAAGAGTAGACAGTGTCTTAAACAAAAATGTGTTGCTGCACTGGAAGCCAATGAATACTCCTGCGGTAGTTGGCGATAGATGCCTTCGTAGGCAATGAGAAAAGTCTTACTGCAGAGTTTTGGGGGACTTGAAGTCACTGGATTTGGTATTTGGGGATACCCAGAAGTGAATTGCAGTAATCAAGCCTCGAGTTTACAAGTGCTTCAACCACAGAGCACTGATCTTGGTCCATAGTGAGGGGCATTAAGGGTTTCAGCAGTTAAAGCTGATAGTAAACGGTTTTGATAGTCTGATTGATCTGTCCATTAGAATTCATGTTTGCTTGCCAAATACAGCCAATATTTTAGACTTTCTGCGAGTAGTTCGACTGAATGTTAAAGTGGCGAGGACAAGGAATTGGCATAAGGTTTCCTAGTCTATTTTCTGAGCCAAATACAATAATTTATGTTTTAGACTATTTTTTTCTCCAGCAACCACGTTTTAATTGCCTCAGCACATAGAAGAACGCGAGCAGTTGCATACACAGAGCTTTTTAACCGCACATGGATTTGTGTGTCATACACATAAGAATGATATTGTAGATCAAATTGAGAAAAGAGGTTCAAAAGGGGGGCAGATGTACAAATTAGAAAGCAGAGGTGACACAGATGATCCCTGAGGCAACAGGCAACTGTGGAGAGTTCAGAAAGGAGGATCTTAAAGTCAACAGCATCAAAGGCTGCCAATGGGTCCAACATAACAAGCAGGCTAATGTAACCCTCATCGGCAGGCCTCAAGATGTCATCCCATACTGTGACAAGAGCGGACTCTGATTGGTATACGTCCAGAATGCCATGCTCTTCTACAAAACTATGGAGCCGCATTATTACCATCTTCTCCAGAATTTTTGCAGGACAAAGAAGGCCGGCAATTGGATGATATTTTGATACAATCATTAGCCCAGAGATTTTTTTTTTTTTTTAGGAGTGGAGCAAGATATTAATTGTTTAAAGCTGGGGGAACACATCATTTACTCAATGACGCAGTAACCAGTGACAATCTCACTTCGGCTGGTATGTGCCGTTTAACCAAGTATGCTGGAATGTTATCATAAATAAGATTTGTAGGTTTGAGCTTTTCCATAAGTGATTAAATTGTCTGCAAACAGTTGAGTTTCAACATTAGCAGTACCGTGCTTGCACTGTATAATCTATTAATTTTGACTGAAAAATAGACAAATTCATTATCAATTGCAGCGATGGAGAGAAGTGACACAGGGTGGAGAGACAAGGTGTTACGCTCACCTGGTCTCTGCAAAGGCGTTGGGGCACAGTTGCAGCCCTCCCAGGAGTAAGATCACCCCCTTCAGGTCTCTCCCCCTGCAGACAAGCTGTGGACGGCGACAATTGGTTGCACTGCTCCTGCGTGGATATGAAAAAATGTGAGTACGCTGATCGGTGACTGTTGTACCTCTCAAACCTTTCTACCCAAGGTACGATTTCTGTGGGCATGTATCGGCCCATAAGGCTCACCTGGTAATTATAGATGATGTGCTCTCCGTACTGCAACTTCTGACAGGGGCGCTTGTTGATGGGATCTAGTAAGTAATAGTCCAGTCCAGCTGTGACTATGCTTCTCCTGGTTGGTGGTAAGTGTCTCTCAATGTCTCTTGTCTTTTCCCCTTTCTGTTTTCTGTCTTGGTATTATTGCTCTCAATATTGTTGTTAATTCCTGGATAACGTTTTCTCTTCTGTTTTCTTCCCAATAGATGGAAATGCGGCCCAAAAGCAGCTGTGGAGGCGTGGAACATGACCGGGAGGAAGATGGATGAAACCGCAATGTCCGACAATAGGTGAGTGATGGTTTAAGGGAAAGCGCGAGGTTCGGTGGTAGCGCAACCTTAAACTTAATGTCTCTTAAGTGTATAACCTTGCCTTTCGTTTTTACTTGCAGGTGCTGCAGTCGCGGGTGGAGCGTGTCGTGCTGTGGTGTCAAGATGAAGATTTCAGCGTCCCGGAAGGTTTGGAGATGAGCTACGGTTCCAAGATGAAGATTTCAGCGTCACAGAAGATTTGAAGGTGAGCTGAGGTGCCAAGGTGAAGATGTCAGCATTCCGGAAGATTTGAAGATGAGCTGCGATGCAACGAAGACGCGCACAGGTGAGAGCAGGATCTCCAGGTGGTAAGTATGGAAGCAGGAAACAGGATTTGCAAAGGTAATTAACACTAACACTTGTTAGATGGTTGCACATGAGGTAAGTCCCCCAATAGCTCTTTACTCATGATAAGATCAAGGTCTTTCATTCAAAGAAGAAGTTGCATGCTAATAGCTGCAGTTGTTTTGCCGGATAAATAATTATTGGGAATTAAGATCCTCACTATAGCATGATCTGCCAAACTCACTGGGGTTATTTCATGCTCACAGTTTTAGCCCTCAGTAGAGTACAGGATCCAAACATTGGCCACCGGTGCGTGTTGGTTAATTAGACAGATGCAGGTCATGGATCTGCATAATATGAAAAAGGTGTTTGCAGTCAGCTTCTTCCAGGATATTTCACCAAATGTTTAGGTCACCCAAGACAATGAGCTTTTAGGAGTGGAGTGCTTCTGACCCCAAATAGGCATCGAGAGCATCTAGAAAAAAGGCATCTGACATGGGAGACCATTAATGCCATCTACTCCATGATCCGGCAATGGATGGCCTACAATGGTTTGGCACTCAATGACTTAAAAACAGAGTTCATTGCTGGCACAGTTGCTCGGCACAGGAGGCTGGACCCTAAATTTGGGAAATGTCATAGCAGGATGTGCCATTGCCACATTACCAAACTTGTAGGTGTTCTTGACCAAGAAATGAACATCATGAGGCACATGTTAATAGCCTAGTATCCAGATCCTCTTTTTACATGAAGATCCTCAGCCAAACAATACTCTCGACACAACTGTGTTACTATTGTGTTGAGGAGTCTTTACCCCCTCTTATGATAGACAACTATGGTAATTAAGGCCCACATTTCCCTCTCCTATCCAAATATTGTAGACATGACAATTCTTACCTGTTTAGATAGTTAGGTTGCCTTTATTCAAGGTAGGTAAAAGTATATTAGAATTAGGGGTCATAACACACACTTGTTTCGAGAGGCATGGGATATGGAGTTTGTGCTTACATTTTGTACAAGCAAACATAAGACACTAGGCCACATGTTTAAATATGAAGGTTATCCACATACAGTAGAATAAAATGGACTCCTCAAAAATAAATAACGTTTTTAAGTTTGATGGGAGTTAAAAAGTATTTAGCAACCACAGGGGAAGTGCTCTGTGCAGAAATTCAAGGTTGACTGAAATTAGCTGAAAAACAGGTGCAGAACAATTCAGTATTTATACAGCAAGAATGTGTTTCAGTGGTTATGGTTCATGAACCAAAATTGCCTAATATTCAGATAAGATAAGATATACAGCCAGACAGGCTATGTTCTGAACATTGTGTGCTAATTGCAAGATAGATAGCAGCCTGCTAGAAAAAAGAGGCAGATACAGATTTTTTTTATTTTTATTTTCACAGCGCAGACTTTAAAAAAACAGGCTCACGCAGAAAACAGATAGCAGCCTACAAGTCTTCGGTAAGAGGCAAGAAAGAGGGCAGGCTTGGAGAAAGAGCACAGAGCTCAAGGTAGCTCAGCTGGTTAAAGTAAAGAGTCACTCAGTTCCCCACATTGATTGCAGTAATATGCATTTAAAATGCAACTAAGGTTATAAAATGAAAGTAGTGCCAATCTTGTCCTATGGAGCCGAGACAGCTTTCAATTTACCAGCAAACATATGGCCCACCTTGGAGGGGATCTTTTGGCGGTCGGTGCTACAACTCCCGAAGTCCTTACCAACGCCGATTACAAGGCGGGAACAATTGCAAACTGGAAAACCATTTAATTCTTTAGGAAATGCCTAGAAGAGCCCTTACGGGCGGATTCAACGTTGTCAAAAAGGCGATGAGTGAAAATGCAGACAAAACTTTACAACAATGGCAATCACAGTCTGAAGAGATTTTAACAGTGTTGAATGAGACAAAAGAAGATCTATTAAATAACCCTGCAAAAACAAAAACTGTACACAAGAGATTGAATACAAACGCTAGAAGAAGTACAAAAGTACAAAGGCTACAATGACTTTTGGGCAGGGTCCAGAAAGCTGAATGTATTAACTAGATACCCAACACTTTTCCCAAACTGGTATTTCCGTACACAATACTTGAGGTTTCGACTGAACATCTTACCTGCAGGAGAAATAAACTATAGAAGATCAAAGATAAAGGGATCAGCCACATGCAGACTATGCACAAAGCCAAACTCAGTAGAAACCTTGAAGCACCTGACCTTAGCATGTGAAGACCTGCAAAAGGAAAGAGACCAGTATTTGGGGGAAATACTGAGTAAATATCACACCAGGGATCTTGAAACATGGTGGGAAATATTGATTGGAGGAGACAAAATCAGTATTAATTTGGCGTTAGTCAGACTAATAAGTGTAATCTTCAAGAAAATCGATGAATTATCACAGACAAATGAAGAACAGTCTGGTCTGGCGATACGTCATTGAGAAGGGGACCAAATGTTTGGACGAGGGCTCAGGTCTCGTCTAATACATGTGTTTGGAAAGAATGATCTGTACATTATTTTAAATGAAAGAAAAAGTACCGTTTTTACTGTTGTTGTTTACAAAGGCTAAAGGTTCTCTATTTTGTAAAACCGTTGGAGCCTAACAATAAAAATAAAAAATGCAACTAAGTATGTTTTAGAAATGTTAGTAAGGAAGAGCATCTGAGATGCTGCTTATGCATTTCTATAATAGGATTTTGTCAATGAGGGGTGGCTGAACTGGTCGAGCGGGTTCAGAGTTGGCGGTCAATTAGATCTGGTGTTCTTAAGATATTGGTAATGGGGGACCTTAACCTTCAGTTTGAACCCTTATTCAGCTTGAAGGATATCATGGACGAGGAGGATAGCCACTGGGGAATAGGGTTGTTGCATGCAGCTTGTCCCACTAGACAACATCAGAGGATGTGGCTATTCTTTCATGGCAGTAAACTTAAGGGGTTGCAATGGGTGCCTTGCAGGGGATGCCCCAGCTTCAATAACTTTTGAAAGAACCCAGGGGGAGAGTAAGATTGACTACATCCTCGTAAATGTGGCAATAGATATGGGACTTAGTGAAGAGCTTCCAAGTCCATAAACTAATCGAGAGCGATCACCACCCTTTGGTCTTGGAAACTAGTGTGCAAATGTGGGGGTCTATGGCAGGTCTATTGGGTGGCCTGGAGGTACATGGACATGACAGGCGTACTATCAGTTGGGGCATGCTTAATGGTGAGAAAACTCTGCCCATGACATATAGGGATATTCTTCCAGCTCTGGACAAGGTAGCTTTGGTAGATCCTGTTGATGCACCTGCATTAGAATCTCTGCATGAGAGCATCATGGGCAAGGTCGGGTCTCGGTTCTCAAAACCCTTAAAAGCAATTTCTACACCGAGTACTCAACGCCATGGTACAATAAGGAGTGCAGGCAAGCACAGGGATGACTAATTGCTGAGGTTAGATCCACAGTATTGCTTAAGAGTCAAGGATTAAAAGTGGCTAGAGGTGCATACTGCAGGCTCTTGAGCGCCAAGAAAAGGGCATACATTAGGATAAGTAGAGCACCATGCTCAATGCCACTGGTAGAGGAGATTCGAAGGGCTTTTGGAGCCTTATGGAGACAGTGCAGAGTACGTTACTGGGATGTATAGTGGAGCAAATTTGGGTGGACTACTATAGTAGTCTTTTTGGTAGTGGTAATGCTGCGATTCCAGTAGAGTGCATGACAACTAGACCTGGCGGCAGGGATGTTTATACCCCGCTGGTTGCATCAGTTGAATAGGTGAAAAGAGCACTGACATGCCAAAAAAGTGGGGAAAGGCTCTGGGCCCCGATAGGGTCCCAGTGAACTATTGTCTGAGCAAGTGGTGTGGATCCTGTATCCAATAAAACTCTTGAGCCAGAATGTGATACCCGGGGCTTGGACTTGTGCAGCATTAGTGCAAATCCACAAGAAAGGTTGGAGGGACCTGCGCTCAAATTATCAGCCTATCTCACTGCTGTATACAGTGTTTAAGATTTTTGCTCGGGCCTTATTGTGTCATCTGGATGCCTGGGCTACAAGAAAATCTATTGACCATTGGCAAACAGGGTTTTGTGATGGGTTGAGCACAATAAATCAAAGTCTCTGGTTGTGGTAGATTATTGATAACTATGCAGTCCTCAGAACTGCATTAGATACTGTGCAAGGCACTTCCTCTGGGAAGTCCTCATGGCCTTGGGTGTCCCTCTTGCCTTACTACATGCAAAACAGAGTTTGTACACTCAAAACACAGCTGTGGCTCAGTGGGGAGTGGATGGTTTCAATGTCGAAAAGGTGGTCTGCCAAGGGTGTGTTCTGGCCCCCAAATTGTTTTGTACCTTTATTAATGGTGTCATCAAGGAACTTTTGGCTGTCCTGATGGATGCGCCGATGCTGGCGGGCGAAGGGATGCCAGTCCTGATGTTTGCGGACAACACAGTACTGTTGTCATTGACACCTACAGGCACCTGCAAGCAGCTGAACATCTTTACGGCCTTCAGTAAGAACAATGGATTCTCTTAACATTGCTAAATCCATGATTTTTCAAACAGGCACCTGGAAAAGTGGAGGGGCTTTTAGGTTGGTGTTGGATGAGGGAGTAATTCAGCAGGTAATACATTATGACTATCCGGCAGTTGGACTAATGGCAGACTGTGGGTAGATGAAGCAGATTGAAAAGGCTAGGGTCACCATTGGACGGCACAGTGGGTCCCTGGCATGATATACTGCTGAACACGGCAATGGGGCAATAAGTGTTGCATTGGAAGCCTACAAAGCCCAGGCTGGACAGGCTAGACAGGCTGCCATGTATGGGGCGGAGGTGAGCACCCACTCATGGTCAGCAGTAGAAAACACATTTCTCAAAAACGTTTTGGTGTTGCCTGCTAGCACGCTGGCAATGCCACTGTTATTAGAGACTGGCATGCAGAGGATAGTATCAATCTGCCAGATCCACCCAGTGTTATACCGGGTGCGACTATGGTTGAATGGAAACCTTATTAAATACAGAGATGCTCTACTCGATTTTTTGGCACAACGAGGGGGTACTTCATTGAAGTGGGCTGTGCATGTTAGGAATTGGTTGAGGAAACTGGATATTGGCTTGTACTGGAGCGACCTGGAGCGAACTGAATCGAATTACGTCACAATCAAAGGGCATTGTTGAAGATGCTGCCCTTGCCAAACACAGCGAGAAGTTCCTGAGAAAACTCTTCGCTCAATGCCCTTGGTACGATACATTAGTATCACAACTAATGTAGGCTGTAAGGAATACTTAGACTAGGTTAGCCCAAAACATGAAAAAGCACTGTGTATAACATTTCACCTAGGTATTTCACCAACAGCCTCACTGAAACACAGCTGGCAGAATGCGGTTTCACCAATGTACTCTCTGTGCAACAGCATTATAGACCATCTAAAACACTTGCTTTGCCCCTGACATGAAGACTTGTTTAAATTCAACTGATACACCTGCTATAAATGCTACCTGTACATATCTGAGATGGGCATGGTGCTTACATTTAAAAATTTCACCAGAGATCCCTGGTTTTAATCTCAATTTTATATCACAATGTAATTTTATGTTTTTTTTTATCAATGTATGCTTTTATAACATTTTCAAAATAAAGCTAGTTGAACTGAACTGAAACAAAGTATGTGTTAGAAATGTTAGTAAGGGGATCATTAGATTGACTGAATATTTATGAATAAAACTTGGATAAATGATGAGAAATATTTGACGTTTTAAGAACGTGTATTGAGTTGTTTTGCAAGCATGACAAGTATTGGTTTTGGCCTGAAAAATTACAAATATGTAGTTAAAGCATTTTGAGTTAAGGAGCCATATAATGCTGAAATACAATGCGCAGAAAAATGCAGTTTGTTCAATAGTAGCAGTTATGGGTTGATCATATAGATAGACTTCTGTAGTGATGGCTTGGAGAAAATAAATATCAACTGTTATAGGTGTATTTAAGTAGAGGATGTTTTGTTTGAAGTTATCGGGAAAAGAGGCTGAAAAACTAATTTGAAGAAGAAATAAACAAATGAATCCCTTTTTTTAGATGTGTGATCTGAGACAGGGGAACAATGATGAATATGTGATTAAATGAATAGGAACTAGTAGGGCTATAGATGATATATGTGAGCATGCATACAATTAGTCTAGACTGAGAATAAAGGCAGATTTTAAAAATTCATTGAACCGACTTTTCATATTTACGTTTTTATCCCCCATATTAGTAATAATGGTGTTTGAGTAGAGGAGCTCAGTTTTAGGTCCATCCAACAAACACCAGTTGAATATTCAAAATTGAGTAGAAAATATTTTTTATATTTGTTGCATGTAATGTTGAAGTGATGTGTTGGGGGAGCACGTCATTGGAATATACGGGATTGTGGGGTGGGTGAGCCCTTGGTTTTGATTTGGTGGGGACAGATATAGATATATATATATATATATATTTTCTTTTTGCATGCATGACTAACCATATTTTGAGCTCACTGTTTTACACTAGAATGTGATCCCCATCATTACACATATATGGATTTGTTTGGTCCCATTAGATCACTTTTTTAAAATGTTACACAAGCCACTCCCCATCATCAGGTTCTATTAGTCATTTTGGATTCATGCCAGATACTTTCTTTTTTAAAGACTTGATCATAAGACATATTAGCACACACCAGAGCACCCCTGGTATTTTAAATCTCATTTTAAGCATTATAGGCTTTTTTATTAGTAATAAATGGGGCATCTTTAAAAAGTTATATACTATAAGCACGCATAGTGAAAGATTAAAAATTTCGAGGCTTAATACAACATAATTAAAATACGGCAGTCACAAGGTCCAAAGGTACCATGTACATTTATTAACAGGCAGCTGTATGGCTCTCAACACCCCGCAATGTGTGCAAGCAGACACCGTAAAATGAGATAGTGCTGGACATTTCAAAAACACAAATATTTATACAAGTTTTCCACAATCCCGGACACATCGTCCAGCCCCTCTTCGTGTCATACATTTACATAGGGTTCATGGCCTATCCACAGAACGAAGTCATGCTTAAACATCTTTGAATAGTTTGTTGTTTTCCTGCAAACATTTCACATGTTTTCCCAAATATAAGACACAAAGGTAACATTCCTTATTTTGCTCTCTTATATTTGTTTATCATTTGTTCTTAAGTTTAAAGTCAGCTTAGTTTCAAGGAGAGAAAACAAAGATTTCTGCAAGAGCACATGTTCAGCTATTCATCATTCTACTTTGCTGTTTGAACGAGGAGGCACTATTGGAACAGATGGTATCTAAATTACTGATTAGTATGGCTTTTGTTTAACTCCAAGGTTTCTCAGTGTAGGACAAACAATCCACTTCAGCGGCTTCAACATTCTTATCTACGTTGACATCATGGTAACAGTACAAAGTTAATTTTGCTCTGCTGGAGCCAAAAAAACTATTCTAAACATGGGACAGAAAGCAAGATGCGATGAAAATGGTGAATAACTCAAAATGGCGGATAACTCAAAATGGCGGCATAGTCAGCCTGTTTCATTTTCATTCAATGCAATTTATAGTATGATGCGAATGTGCTTAGGCCAATCGTTTACTATCAGGCGGTATTCATGCAAAATATACTTTTACAAACCCTCCTTTTGGCCTAAACCAAGAGCATTACTCAAACATTATCATCATCAGGGCATCCTGAATCGCTATCTTCAAAAACCTTGATCGCCATTAATTCCTTTATGGCGATGTCCTGCATTACCAAGACATTAGTAATTTTTCCCGCCACATGTGTCTTAGGTTCTAGTTTACCAACTGCTTGTGCACAACATCCGCCTATCATGGAACAGATGACAGGAAGACACTGTATGGAAAAACAGCAAAACAGTACAATGCCAATGATCACCATTAGGACTGCAAAGATTTTCCAGCCCCAAGATTGTAATAAGTCCCATAACCATGTGCCAATATCCTAGTTTCCCTCTGGACCGTGTACTTCCGTACTTCAGGTGTGCAATTTCTTAATTGCTTTAAATATGGTGGTAGAGGAATCAGGTACAAAAATACAACACGCAGATCCCACCATTTTGCACACCCCACCACGCTCAGCTAGAATGATGTCTAGCACCACCCTATTTTGGAGAGCCACTAATCTAATAGCCTTTTGCTCTAGTGTCATGTTATATAGGATGTCAGTAGTTTCATTGACATTTTTTTCTAAAACACTTGCCAATTTTCTAATATCTTGACAGTCTATTATCTGCCCCCAAAATGGCACAAAGGATTTAGCAACATCACCCAGAATCTGTGAGGGAGTGTCACCATCCTCATCCTGCCTGGGACGAGTTCTAGAAACTTCAGCAGTGGTGGCTACATATACACCTGGTAACAGTATTCCTAATTAACAATCAACCTCCCAGTCTCTTGGCAACCATGGATATGCCTCATTACCGCAAACAGTATCTCCTACGTACAGAGGTCTATCCTCACTGGTTAGTACAGCAGTATTCATACATTCCTCAAATGTACCCATTGGTTGGGAACCCTCTCTTCATATGCAAAATGGAACATAGTTTGGACTATGGTTAATGGTATAGGAAGGAGGCATGGCATCCTGATTACCTACGGGAGCCACTTTAAAGATAATCATAGATTGGAACGGTCTGGAGAGTCTATCAGAAGGCCTACTGGAAGCAACATTTAGCAAACTCCTTTTTCAAACGCATTAAAATGAGTGCCATCAAAATTCCCATGGCACGATCGTTCCATCGGCCAAAGAAGAATGCCCTAAGCGAAGCATAACAAGCGGTAGTTAGAGGAAGATGCAATATTAACAACCTTGCCATGTTAAATACTAAAATTATAAATGCTTTCTCATTAGAGTCTTGCATACTGTGAAACATTTAATAAGTACCTAATCAAACCCACTTACTACATTATTGCATTACTGCACACAAAACACAAACAGAGAACAACACATACAAATAGAGCATATAGAGGGAAAGTGGAGTAAACAAAAAAACAGCCGTATTACCCGACAATCTTCATAACTTGACTGATTATCTTCATGCACAGAAATGATTGCTCTGCTTCAAAGCTATTACTTCCCTATATTGTGACTAGACCCTAAGGAAAGTAGTGTAAGTGCAATGTGTACAAATATGAGCATATCCAGGGAAAGTACAGTAATAAAAAAACAACAGAACTATAAGACAGTGTTGATAACCTTACTAATCATCTTCATACATAGAAAGCATTGCTGTCTTCCAAGTCTGTGCTTTCCCCTTTGTATATGTTTCATATGGTTTGAATGGACCCTAAGTGAATTACTGTAAGAACAATTTTGAAGTATAAGTCTACAAATATAGTACTTTGCACTATGGTATAGTGAATTTTTTGTTCCTGACTGTTACTGGCCTAGATATATCAGTAAAGGAAAAAAGAGACAGACATGTGATGTCATCAGTGACATTTGTGATGTCATCTTTGATGTCCTGGGTGTTAGTCTTAGCAGTGCACGGTGGTGGCGCGAGTTATGGTTGCTTAGCTTACCATAACTGGCGAATTTCAGGGGTTTTTCAGTTTTACTTGGAACCACAATGTCTCTTTAACAAAGTTTTTTCACTGAATTTCATAGGTTTTTAGTAGCGCAATTTAACCATAATGTCCCTTTAACACAGTTTTTTCATTGAATTTCATAGGCTTTTATGAGTTCAACTTAACCATAACGTCCCTTTAACAAAGTTTTTTCAGTGAATTTAATTGGTTTTTATTAGTGCAACTTAACCATAATGTCCCCTTAACAAAGTTTTTTCATTGAATTTCATATGTTTTTATTAGTGCAACTTAACCATAACATCCCCTTAACAAAGTTTTTTCATTGAATTTCATAGGTTTTTATTAGTGCAACTTAACCATAATGTCTACGAACATCTGACTTCATTGCAGACCTTCCGGAGAGTGCCACATGATCATATGCTGGCGCGCGGCATGATGATGTATCCGAGAACCTGTACGTACTTCACGATAAGATCTGTGCTTCGCAGACAGTTTGGGACTGCATTTTCTACTGATCTAGGAACTTTCAACTTCAAAATTTCCCTTGCACAGCTCTAACACCTATTCCTACTCATCCATTAACAATCTAGTACACAGTACATACTTTTAGCAAAACCGCTATTTATCTTAAAATAGAATCAGCTAATGCCATCCCTCCTCCCCAAGAGAGACCACCACTGCTGTAATCAAGGAGCATTAGAAACACTGCCCCCTGCCTTAGAAATATCACACGCGCAACATTTTCCCCAGTCTACCTGCCCTTCCATATTAGTGTTTGGTGCTTCTTCCCTCATTTCCCTCCCCACCTTTCGTTCTAAGCTCTCCTGCCAGAAAAAAGGCATCCAGAACAAAATAAAATGTTCCTTTAGGAACCACCTTTCACATTTAAAAAATAGAACTGAAAAAAAACATATAGACTCCATCTACTTTATATTTCTCAGTAAAGTACATAGACTCAAGAAGATTTTCCAACATTTCCATTTGCATTGTGTGTTATGCTAATGGGAATATTCTGGCGTTCATCCTCCGTTCCCGGGACTGGAACGGTGGATACTGGCCCAGCAGCCTAAGTTATCAGCCCAAATAAAGCGAGGGTGGATAACAAGGTCTCCGGACCATTATCCTCCCATTCCAGCCCCTGAAATGGGGGATGAAGGCCATTAGCAGCCTAGGTTCCCAAAGAAGGAACCCGGGGTGCTAAAAAAGAGGATTTTTCTTCCTACAATCCTTTTGCAAGATGACCACCATGGAAAGGGAAGGCAGGGGTTCCATACAGGGTCCCTCTTCGCTTTCCATGGCAGCCTGCAGAAGGCAAAAAGAGAATCCTATGACCATATTACCACAAGCACATTTTTCTTCCCTTTAAAATCTATCCTAATTTCGAATAACTTTACCACAAAGCCAGTCCCAGGTGGACATGGCCACTTTAATCCTATGTTTTGTCCCTTGTGGTCATGGCCAGTAGCCAGAATGTCCGGATCATGACCTTATTCCATGACCCAGACAATCTGGCCACTGCCCATGGCCACAGGTTACCCCTCAGTCACTAAAGGTATACCGCCATTTTTTGTAGCTACATTATGACACTTCTCAAAAAATAAAACACTGGCACATTTCCAAAACAATGCTTGTAGGTCCTTGCCAATGCTCCTTACGCAAGTTGCTGGAAATCCACCCATGTTTTATTTTATCAAAAGTGTCAAATGTATGCACATACAATCCTTATATAACCTAGCCCCCACTTGACAAAATCCATTCAGACTTTACGAAAACATTTATATCTAGATCTATAATCTTTTTGCAAACCTTTATGTAAATTTGTCAAATAGCACCACATTTATAAGCCTTTACATTACACCCCCCTCTAATTTTGCCCCCTCATGACAGAATCCCACCAAACTTTGTAAACTCATTCGGAATCAGGTCAGAAATATACATGCATAATTTCATGCAGTTCTATTAAGTGGCACCAAAGTTATAAGCCATTCAAGAACTGCATTTTACCAACCCTGTAATGCTGAGGTGTCCGCAAACTTTTCAGGACTGTTTGCAAACATCTGAACTGTTTGCAGACTTTCGTGGCAAAAAACACCCATTCTTTTGCTTCTTGCAGCCATATCCCATCCCATCCTCATCACCCCTCACCTCGGCAGAGATTATTTGATAAGTTTGACAAGTGCAATGTTGTGTTTTTTAATATGTTTTTACCGCGATGTTCGCGGACACGGGCAGATGTCCGCGAATGCAAGATCGTGGGCGTTTCCAAAAATCTGACGCACTTCATGCTCTTCACCATCCAATCAGCAAACACGTTGCATGTACGCGGACATGACGCAAGCCGATTAGCCAATCAGGACACTGTCTTCGGAGTGAACAGGGAAGTGTGTCCGTGGAATGGACATAGATATCACTAGTTTTTTGTGACCTACTTTTTGGTCATTTTTTAAAAAGCTACTGGATGGATTTTCACCAAATTTACAAAAGCACGCTTTCGGGACAAAACCACTGCTCCTGCCACGAATTTGGTGAAAATCCCTCCAGCGGTTTGGGCTGTAGGCGTGAGCAAAGTTTTTTCCCCATTCAGTCTATGGGAAAAAAATAAATTTTGGGACCCCCCCTATAACTTTGCCCACCCGGATCAAACCTCACCAAACTTTGCAAAAAAATTGAAAGTGGGCCATATACTTCTTTTCCAAAGTTTGGTGAGGATTCCTCCAGCGGGAGCGAAGTTATGAGCCACCCAAAAAGTGCTCTTTCTATGGGATGTGGCTGTGTAATGTAATATATATATATATATATTCAGTGAAAAAAACTTTATTAAAGGGACGTTATGGTTCCAAGTAAAACCGAAAAACCCTTGAAATTCGCCAGTTATGGTGAGCTAAGCAACCATAAGTCACGCCACCACCGTGCACTGCTAAGACTAACACCCAGGACATCAAAGATGACATCCAATAGCTCAATCTTTAATTATCTTAGTAAATGGCACACCTACAAAATACAAATAAATTTGGCAACAACTCGTGGACTTAAATAAAGTTAGACAAGCCCTGCAATATCTAAAAGACAATAATGAGTACTACAAAGAAATTGATATTGAAGAAAACCTGAGGGAAACCACTGAAATAATTCAAGACTCATCAGAAACTGGTCAATTGCAACTTCTAGATCCTGTTACAGAATCCAATATTTTGGACTATTATACAATTCACCCATTACACACTAAAGACACCATACCTGATGCACTGGAAACATACCAAATGCGACAAGCCAAAGGATCTCCAATCAGCATATGGGAAAAAAGTATAGAAGCATGTGCCTTTCCTCTACTCTTTCATACTGAAAAAGGAGGAAGGTACGATGATAGACCCACACAAATAACAGCATCTGAATACCACTCTTTACGAATGTATTCTGAAGACCCCAGATTCAGACAAAACGTGGAATACATATTCCACCTTCTCTTTGAAAGTGAACTAGCAACTCCATGCTACGGAGTTGCACATACATTGAAATCAGGTACCCATTTTCAAAATATGTCAGCTACACAATTACAAAAAAAAGTGCAAGAAAAAGATGAGTTTTTACAGTCAAGCATGACAAATCTTTTAGCAAACATGCGTGGTACAAAAGAATACTGGTTCTGACATTATAGAGATGAACGCTGTATGATAAGAAACCTTGGCCCACCCACTTGGTTTGTGACATTAAGTTGTGCAAAATATGCATGGGAACACTTACACGAATTCCTACGCACAGCAAACATAAACAAAACAAATATAAAAGCACCTGGAGAACTCTGCTCTCTATATCCTGTAAATGTATCAAGATATTTCCATCATCGCTTCATTGCTATGTACACTTCATTTGTAATAAAACTGTTCCTCCCCTCGGAGAAGTGCAACACTTCTTTTGGAGAAAAGAATACCAGGCCAGAGGAGCACCACACAGCCACATGCTTTTGTGGATTAAAGATGCTCCTAAATGTGGTCAAGACAGTGATGCCACTGTTTTGCAGTCCATCTAAAAATATGTCACTTGTGAAATCCCTTCACAAACAAGACATGGGGCCTCATTACGAGGTAGGAGGTAACCATGGTGCTATTAGCACCATGGCTACCCCCTTACCGCATTCCGGGTTCTCGAAATAGGGACTGTAGTGATACACAAAATTGCAACCTTGCCAATCAGGGCTTTAGATGACAGCATTAGCCGCTGAAAGCCAATAGTGTATTCAAAGTATGTGCTAAAAATGCTGACAGTAGTCTGTTGTAGCACTTCCATTATGCAGTAGTGAGCTACAAGGAATATGCAGGCCTAGTATGAGTGATAGGTCACATTATGCATTGTTAATAGACAGGCAGGGAGAGGGCCCTAGCTCTGTAGCTAATAGGTATTTTATGAGTGTTTGGAACATTATGGCACCTATATAGCGCTTAGATAGCCAGTCTTAAGCGCTATAAACACTAAGCTATGAGTGCATGCCTTTTAGAGCTTGCAGATGGGGTTAATACATCCCTGCTTCCCTTAGAATATTCTGCCTCACTAACGCTAGCCCTGCATGGCCCCAAGCTAATCTCCTTTTCTCTGGGAAGGCACTGATAAGACATTCCTGAGCTTTGGCAGATGGGCTCCAGGGAGCCAGGGAGGGGCTCAGAAGAAGGAGCAGTGGAAATTAACAGAGTTGGGTTTTTTCCATGAGCCAGCCTATATTTTGCACAGGGAAAGTTCTGGAACTGTGCGTCATGGACGGGCAGCACGAGATTATAAAATATCCATGCTCACATGACTCGGGTGGGAGATCGTCCTGTGGACTTGGTTCGAGCCAGATCAAGTGCCCGGAATTGGAGCTCTGACGGCATCCCGACAGCGCTGTTCTCTGAGCGGGGCTTGTTACAGCTAGCTTATGAGGGCCAGGGTCTCCCAGTGCTGATTGAAGGGGCATAAGACTGTGTTTCTCTATGTTTCTCTATGTTTATCTAAGTTCTATGGTTCTCTATATTTTGCATTTCTCTAAGTTTTGTGCTTTGTAATCTTCTCTAACTTGAATACCAAATGTATATGAAATTCACTGTTTAGAATAAATACTAAAACTTATTGAAGGTGTCATTGTCACTAGCATGAGATCACTGCTCAGCACAATAGAACCTGTATTTTGGGCTGAATTGGGTAATTATTGCTCCCGAGGGCTGGTCCCGAGGACGATTTGGCCCATATCAAGACATTTGGTGGCAGCTTTGTTGGATTTGTGAAGAGCAGTGCCTTGCTGTGAAATGACAAATTGTGTGAGAGAACACAGTGCAGAGTGAAGAGCAGGCTGTCGCATTTCCTTGGTGGTCTCACTGCAGCTCTGAGACTTCAAAAGACAGCAGCATTGTGTCGGCTTGCCGTGGCCGATAGCTTGTGTGGTTAAGACTCCCTTCAGTAAATCAGTCGTGACTGACTTATTGCTTGGGAATGGAGCCAGGGAGTACAAGGCGATAAACAAGCGGGAAATGGCTTTGTTTAAAGCGCTCTGATGAATGGTCAAGAAAGATATATGTTCAATTAGGAAAGAATTTTATCATGCGGTTTCCCCAGTTTAAAGTTGTAATTTGAAATGCAAAGTGAGACGGAGTTCTCAACTCTATTCTGTCATGAGGGCAGGGAAAAATAGTTGCAAGGATTTGACATGCAAATTGTGAATAGTAATTTAACCATTGACTCAGCCCCAGTGTGCTAGCGAGTGGGGGGCTGTAATGTTCGGAGGCGAAGGTTCGCTTTTTAATGTATGCTTTTGAAGTGTTGACATTCCTGAAAAGATAACGTGGGGAATGAGCCGTGCTTAGGAGAAAGAGTAACATCTGTGCTGAGAGCCTAAAGGGTTTGTTTTTCTTTTGGCAACTGTAAATTCCATGTGCTGGTGGCGAATTCCGTTTAAAGGAAACACACTAAAATGGTTATATTGCATTTTAAGATGTGCCATTCTTATAATGGGTGAGAGACTCACTTAAAAAAGGAAGTGAGTGAATGTTATTTGGATTTTCAATTTTTGTGTATTGATTTTAAATTGCAGAATCAGTTTGCAATGGTTTGGGGGGAAAAAACAATTTATATTTTTCTAAATTGCCTCTAAATTGCCCCTGGAGTATTTTTGACTGTTCCCACGCTATGCCATGGATTTGTACTGTTGCCTTATAAGTGATGCATGTTTGGAAATAGTGACCTGTTGACTGTGATACATGGTGAAAAATGTTGTTGACACAATAACAGCCCACAAGCAATATAGAGTGTGGGTTGTTCTTGCAGGAAAACCGTGCAGGGAGCTGCACTAAATATGGCATTTTTTAAATGCACTGAAATAAGTGGTTATATTCTGGCAATGGTACAACAGAATGAAAAAAATCTGTGTGTGATAAGATAGCACAAAGATTTAGTGGGTTGTGGGTTCTTTTGAAAGATCGCACATTGCATTTGAGTGAGCTCGTGAAGCCAAACTACAAGGTTACGAGGAAAAAGGAGAGAAAAAAAAATGTATGCTTTTAAATGAGACATTAATCAGTTTAAAACAGGCTAAAAGACGCTTTGACATTTTGCTAAATTACATGGAGTAGAATCTGATGAGAAGAAAAAGTGCCTCTTTTGAAAATAAGAGTCTTGCTGTGTGTGCAGAGCTTGTGCCTTGAAGCTGTCTTGGGCGAGGTGCAGGAAAGAGTTAATCTGGATGAACTGTCTGAAACAAGTGCCTTTCCATTGAAGCCGTCACAGTTTAAGAGTTATAGAGCAAAGAGATAAGCTTGCTGCGCGAAAGATAAACATTGACATTCCTGCATTCCATCCCCTGTGAGAGACACCGCAGCGTGAGCAAAAAACTGAGGAGAGGGGGTGCAAAGACAGAAATGTTGATCAGAAGTAAAGAATTTGCCCAGTAACACTGGAAGGAAAACAAACGCTGCATGCAGGATGGCAGACGGGCACATCACATCTGAACATTTGGGGAACTTGTGCATCTGTGAATGGGCTAAGAAAAGACAGCTGCCCATTCCAACAGACATTGCCATGCAAACCGCATTCCCATGCACCATGTGATGTGATGTGAAGTGAAACGCTATTGCTGTGCAAGCTGCATCCCAGTGCTCCATGTGATGTGAACTGAAGTAAAGCGCTGTGCACTGGAGAAGAAACCTCTAGGCGCTTTGAGAAGAGAGAATACACAGCTGGCAAAATGCAAGCTACATTGCCAGGGCTGGAGTAACTGACAAAGACATTATGGCATTCCAGATGGAAGCAAAACTGACAAAAAGCGCTTAGCCGTTTTGCAAGAGAAAACATGCAGAGCGGGGCTTTGGAGTACAACATGAACACTGCACATTAGCCATGATCAGAAGCCTCACGGCTTAGTGCAAGAATGAATGATTTGTTGAAGCAACAAAAGAAACTGACTTAGACTATCGCACTCAAAGGGGTGGGCCAAGAAATCAGCAAACACCCTTTGAGAAAAAGATAAGTGAAAAAACCAGAGGCTTGGAAGACACTAGCTGTATGGAGAAAAATAAACAAAGATGCTTGTGCAACTGCAGGCGATATTGAACTGAAAGACTTTACCTTTGAAAAATGGAGTGATGCCAGCAGGGCAAACTAAATCAAGATCATGAGACACTGGAAGCAAGTTGGCGCCTGGCATTCGTGATCGCTTTGGTGAAAAAGAAAAGCATTGTGCGACCTGGGTACTTATTATATGGCTTTTGTAAAAGCACAGATCAGTCTGAGGTACCATTGACCAACTATGATCGCATTGCACAAATGAGTTTGTGATTAGGCAGTTACACCCCGTATGGTTGAGTGTAAATAAGCCCCCAGAAACATGCAGAAGGGTGATAAATAATTGCAGTAGCAATGATAAAGTGTGTAGTTACCTGGTGAGACTTCTGAAGATGGGGGTGGTGTTCAGTGAAGGGGTGGATAACGATATTGAAGTTTTGATGACATCCTAACATTTCTGTTTGTATTTTGCCTAGGCAAAAAAAGCAAGACAATAGCGCGCCATTGACAGAAGTAGATGTATTCAATTTGCGGGTGACACTGATCAGTCAAGCAAACTGTGCTCAGAGAAAGCGAGTCAACTTTAAACGTGTCCTGCACCGCACTCAATGCTGCTAACATGCATGACGTATGAGGACATTTGTTCTGCAACCTGCGAAAGGTGTCCAACAGAGTAATAACTTTTGCTGAACTGGCACGGTGCAGACTTGGCTAGTTATCAAATATTTGATGCTACACATTCAAATGATTCAGTTGCTGGAAATAACTTAATTGACATGTCTTGCCTTTCTTGTTTAAAGGACTGTGGACAATGAGTTGTGGACTGTAAGATCATGCACCACAAACAGCTGTGTGACACAGCACTTGAATGCTAACACATTGAAAAATGGTTTTTAAATGCACTTTTTGAGATGAATCTGAAAAAACGAAATGGTTTTGCTCTTCCAACTGAATTGCTTTAAGAAGAGATGCTTTGCTTTTTTGAAAAAAAAAAAAACTTCTACGTTGCACGTAGGCAGGAAAATGATTTATGAATTGTTGGGGCAGCAGAAATATGCAAGCAGGAGTGTAATTTATTTTGAGATAAGATGAGTGCGCACATCAAAGTCACCTGTGCGTAGGTTAAGATTCTTAATTGAAGTAATGCTGCCAAGTGTGTGAGCTCTAATTTGAGATGGTAACCTTTGAAACACCGGATACTTTTACAGCCAGCTTTAAGGCGGGTAAATGAAACCATGACTGACTAGTTATTTGATTTTATGACACATAGTGTGTGACACGGCTTTTGTTAAACCAACCAGTTTCATGTTTTTGTGGGGACAGCTGTCTCCAGCACACTAATGCAAAGAGTCACCTTTTGATTGTAGACATTTGGAATAATTCTTTGGAAAAGCGCTACAAATGAGTATCCACATGGAATTGCTAGCGTACTGGCCTGGCACATTGTCAGACATCTTTTGTCACTGAATGGATACAAAGATTTGTTTAATTTGTTTAATGTGATGTTTTTCTGACCAAGAACTGCAGCGAGTGATCTCGCCAAGATTTTATGGACTATAACTTGACTAAATGCATTTTACACAATGGTGTGATGAAACAGCCACTGCCGGAGGGTAGTATGGTGTTTGTGGCTAAAACTAATATTGTACATGGTAGATATCCCACTTGAAGAAGGGTATTCTCCAAGTCACAATAGGTAGACACTGTGAACATGTTAGATTTTCCAGTAGTAAGGCAACATTTAAATTGTAGGCTGGTAATGCACACCTCTATTATTACAGTGATACACTTAGACATAGATTTATCATGAGGCAATGTTTCCTTAGTACTACAAAGCTGCTACAAATGGAGTCCATTTCTATGGCCCATCACTAGAGTGCGCGTAGCTAGGGAGCTAGATTCATTAATTGCAGGAGCTTTATATGTTTGTGACATAGAAACTGTGCACAATAAGCTAGCCACTATGGGTTCTGATGCCAGCTCTGCTATAGACCTTTTAGCCTAGTGGGGTTCATTGATACGCCCAACACTGCTACAAGTATTGGCAACCACTGAAGATGGCAGAATTTTAGGTATGAAGACATTTCTTCTGCCATAGGGCAGGTCAACAAGACTGCTAAATACACACGATGCGTTGTATGGCAAACATTGTTTAATCAGCAGGTGTTGGCTTTTTACTGAGTGGGGGCGACCACCCTCAACACACTGGCACGCAGAGCTAAAGTTACCAGCATACATATGGATCAAATTGCTTGCTTTTGATTGCATGAATAACACATGCCATGCTTGATGTAGAATTGTTTTTATTTAGATAACCTGGTGCCCATGGGTTCACCTTGTTCACGAAATTAGATGGTTTCTGGTTGGGTTCCACATACATGGGGGAAGTGTCTAGTCACACAGCCCATAGTCACGTTTGAATGCCCTGGGATCAGGGGGAGGGTAGGCCCTTAGAATGAAAGGATGCCAGGTTTTAGAATTGATAACCATACATAAATGCAATAGTGCATTGTAGATTAGAGTACACTGGATTGCCTTGACATTCTAACTGCATGCTGCTTTTTAACTGACAATCAGTTATACAATAATTATTTAGGTATTGTTGTGTAGGCCAGGTTTTGGCTAGAGTAAATGTCCATGTTCACTTTGTGTAGGTATTTTTGTGTAGGCCAGGTTTTGGCAAGGGTATATGTCACTGTTCACTTTGTGTACATTTTTGTTTAGGTAGTGTTTTTTACTAACCTTGCATGCCACGCTAACTGACCGCTAGAAGGTAGTTTGCTTAAATCTCTTGCAAAGCCCCAAGGTCTTTATCACTGCACTAAATACTATATTGATGTGTATTAGTCAGCATTTGTCGCACACACGTTGAATAGGGGTGGAATGTAGTGATACACAAAATTGCAACCTTGCCAATCAGGGCTTTAGATGACAGCATTAGCCTCTGAAAGCCAATAGTGTATTCAAAGTATGTGCTAAAAATGCTGACAGTAGTCTGTTGTAGCACTTCCATTATGCAGTAGTGAGCTACAAGGAATATGCAGGCCTAGTATGAGTGATAGGTCACATTATGCATTGTTAATAGACAGGCAGGGAGAGGGCCCTAGCTCTGTAGCTAATAGGTATTTTAGGAGTGTTTGGAACAGTATGGCACCTATATAGCGCTTAGATAGCCAGTCTTAAGCGCTATAAACACTAAGCTATGAGTGCATGCCTTTTAGAGCTTGCAGATGGGGTTAATACATCCCTGCTTCCCTTAGAATATTCTGCCTCACTAACGGTAGCCCTGCATGGCCCCAAGCTAATCTCCTTTTCTCTGGGAAGGCACTGATAAGACATTCCTGAGCTTTGGCAGATGGGCTCCAGGGAGCCAGGGAGGGGCTCAGAAGAAGGAGCAGTGGAAATTAACAGAGTTGGGTTTTTTCCATGAGCCAGCCTATATTTTGCACAGGGAAAGTTCTGGAACTGTGCGTCATGGACGGGCAGCACGAGATTATAAAATATCCATGCTCACATGACTCGGGTGGGAGATCGTCCTGTGGACTTGGTTCGAGCCAGTTCAAGTGCCCGGAATTGGAGCTCTGACGGCATCCCGACAGCGCTGTTCTCTGAGCGGGGCTTGTTACAGCTAGCTTATGAGGGCCAGGGTCTCCCAGTGCTGATTGAAGGGGCGTAAGACTGTGTTTCTCTATGTTTCTCTATGTTTATCTAAGTTCTATGTTTCTCTATATTTTGCATTTCTCTAAGTTTTGTGCTTTGTAATCTTCTCTAACTTGAATACCAAATGTATATGAAATTCACTGTTTAGAATAAATACTAAAACTTATTGAAGGTGTCATTGTCACTAGCATGAGATCACTGCTCAGCACAATAGAACCGGTATTTTCGGCTGAATTGGGTAATTATTGCTCCCGAGGGCTGGTCCCGAGGACGATTTGGCCCATATCAAGACAGGGACTTACCGGGTCATTCCAACCTTGGAGGACCCGGTAAGTCCCCATTCCGAGAACCATTCCCCATTCCCATTCGAGCCCCCGTAGGGCTCAATGGGAATGGGGATGGAGCTAATGACGGGCCCTTTAATAGCTGGCCCATTATTAACTCCCTGGTTCCTTAACGGCTCCCGCTAAGGGCACCTGGTAATAATAATAATAATAATAATAATTTTGCATTTATATAGCGCTACGAACCCTCGGGTATCTGAGCACTGCTTATACCCACGGTGTGTGATAAAACCTGGCGACCATAGCGGGACCCGCTAAGGGACCTCGGAATAGGGTGGTATGGGTTTACCGGCACCGGTCTCCTTACTGGTGTCCGTTAAACCTTAGCGCCCACCTCGTAATGAGGCCCATAGTGACCTTCATGCACACATTATACGATTTCAAACACACAAATGTGGGAAGTATTGTCATCGCAAATATAAAAACAAAGGGAAATACTACACCAAATGCTGCTTTGTTTTCCCTAGACCAGTTTCATCAACAGCTCAAGTAAACAACTTCATGTCTTCAGTTAGTCATAGTGTAAAAGGAAAACCACCTAAGAACACATATTACATAAAAAGAACAGAAGAATCAAAATACATCAATGATTACAATGCAATAATTGCCCTCCTATGGAATGCAAATATAGATCTGCAGTACATTGCAGACAATTCCACTGCAGTTGTACAATATGTCACAGCCTACTTAACCAAAGCAGAAAAAACAGAGCTTCAAGACCTATGGGATGACATATCATCTGACAAAACACTATCACAGAAATTGTACAGTTTAGGCATTAAAATGCTCTCCCATAGAGATTGTGGCTGCTATGAAGCTGCAGACCATTTAACCGGGACTGCCTTGTATGGAAAATATGAAAATATAGTATGGCTAAGTCTTGGTCCAGCTAAATCTAGAGAAAGAGTTCTCAAATCATATGGAGACATAGAAACAATAGCCAAAAATGATCCCAACAGCCAAGACATTTTGAAAAACAATTTACTTGACACATACTACCCAAACAGAAATACCACTTTGGAAACGATGTGTCTATACCACGTAGCCCAAAACTTCACATACAAAAATAATATTAAACCAGTTGAAAAGAAAGGTAGATAAAGAGTGGAAAATTGTGAAGGCAGCTTATTGAAACTTACCAAAGAAGCTTAATTAATCATATCAAATTGTCATTCAAAACTCCTCAACATAAAGAACTGTATTACATGTCCCTGCTACAACTTTTTAGACCATGGAGAAAAGAAGATTTACTAGATACATATGACTCCTATGAAGACTCTTTCAAAGCACATGAAAGCACTATAACAGACGTAAACTTTACACAGTACAAAACAATGTTGCACAATTAACAGCAACACGAGGAAGAACTCCAGGCTCAACTAGATGTGGACACTCCTGGCAGTAGTCAACCTTCTGTAACAGGAAACCAAGAACCACTTGGACAGCCACTAATAGCAAATGAGGCAGAATTAGCCATGACAGAAGTAGAAAATACCATGTGTCAGTCTGAGCAATCTACAGAAGACTTTGCTGTACTAAAATCACAACTAAGCAATGAGTAGCGTAGCATTTTCTAAGAAGTAAAACAAATTGAACATGCTGCACAACATGAAAGTAAAAATTGTATCTGCCAAGACTATAAACCTATACTGCTATATGTAAGTGGTCAAACTGGTTCAGGCAAAACATTCTTAATCAAAATCATCAGCAACTTCCTCCAACAATTAACAAAAAAACAAACTGTCAGCTGTTGTAACTGCCCCCACAGGATTAGCTGTCTACAACATAGGTGGTGTCACTTTACACCGATTACTACTCCTTCCCGTAGAACATCAAAACTAATTAGACTATTACAAACTTTCTTCAGAAGCTGCAATGGAACTACGCAGAGTTTTCAAACAAATGAAAATGCTGCTAATAGATGAGGTAAGCATGGGTTCCAATCTAATGTTAGCCTTCATTCACCTCCGATTGCAAAAGGTACTGAAAACAGTCTATGAAGAACTCTTTGGAGGAAAAAACATTATCATTTTCGGAGATCTTCTTAAATTAACACCAGTTAAAGGTGAACCTATTTTTAAAGCCTTAGGGCACAAACTATGCAGTAAAACTCTTGGCAGCATAGGAAATGGCAACATTTCCAATACAGAGAATTAACTGAAACTATACATCAGTCTGTAGACTTCACATACACCAACATTTTAAAAAGTATTAGACTTGGTGTACTATCTCAAGAAGCACAATCTATATTAAAAACTAGGCACATCTATGCACTCTACGGCCATAACTCATGAGCTACTTATGTCATGGAACAATTAGCACACAAAAATATCAATTGTATGTCCTTGATGCCAACTCTTGCAAGATGTTCAAAATGTAATGAAACAATGTTAAAAAAAGAAATGCAATCAATAGGTCTAATTCTCTCCACAGACAAACTGGTCATACATGGTATGACACTACCCATGTGTCAACAAGTCACAACAAGTCTAAACACCTTGGAAAACTAACAGTAACACAGCTGGTTTGAAAAAAATATTAAAATTATCTTTAAACTGTAGAGTAATGCTTAAACGCAACCTTGACATGGACCAATGACTAGTTAATGGAGCACATGGTACAGTTGTTGGCTTTCAAATATACTCACGTGACAACAACATTCTTTTCAAAGACATGTATGTACATAGAGAACAATTTTCTCTAACTCTAGAATACACAGTCACCATTCACAAATCACAAGGTCTTATCCTAGATAAAGCATTGATAGATATTGGTAGCACAGTCTTTAAAGATGGCATGAGCTATGTAGCACTGTCACGCTTACATACACTTGATGGACTATTTCTAATCAACTTTGATGCAAGTAAAGTAAATGCTGATATTCCTTGCATTCTAGAATACAATAGATTGCGTTCACTCTACACCCCCAACTAAAAACCTATCCTGTTCCACAAAAAGCAAAACGTTGTAAAAGAAAACTACTTCAGACTCAATCTATGTGGGATCTCACAGCAATTCGACTTGGACACAGAACTGTAAGGTCCATTCAAATTTTCAAATACAACTGGTGTAAATTGCTATGCAAATGTAGCAATCAATATTATATTCCAATTGCCACCAATTATTGACATTTACTTACACGGGACAGACCAGTTGTGTTTGCAAATGTTAGTCCTTCAGAGAAATGCAACCAACAATCCTGACAACACTTACAGTGTTTCTGGAATAAGGCAGGAATTGGACTACTATGCTGGAATGGTCAAACTCACTATAAAAACAGATATAAAGAAGATCCACAAGAATTTCTAATGTACTTACTACAAGTACTAGAAAACAAAAACATACCTATAAATTAAATCTGACAGATTTCATACATGTGGAAACAAACATGCACTCTTTGCAGCCATGTCGCACAAGAAGAAGTTCCCAATGAACGCTTGGTGTATGTATCCATACCCAACTGTGAATCCATTCCATTTCAGCAACTTGTACAAGATGCAAACCATGGCAGATTATGTGCTACCTGCAATTCCGATAATCGTTCCACCTTACAAATACAGACACATAGTAAATACATAATAGTAATGCTTTTATGTTACAATGCCGATGGTACCAAAAACAACTGCAAGCTGACTGGATTCACACATCTTCAAGTATCACATGGTAAGAAAACTTTCACAACAATAGGTATAATCTAATATGCAGGAGCCACAACCAATGCAGGTCACTACACTGCATATATAAAAAATAATTGTGGATGGTTTGAATGTAATTATATTACCACTGCTATAAAACAGAGATTAGCAGCAAATCTTGTAAACGCTTACTTAATATTCTTAAAACCAAAATGTAATAACTAATCTGTGTATGAACATAAACAAAACTTTAACTTCAAAACTATGAACAGTTAGAATACACCAACATGTATCTAACTGCCCCAAGATTCTGCAACAAGCAAACCGATAAATGAATACCGCTAAAATCAAACAAGAAACATACAGTTAGAATACGCCAACAGGTATATAACTGCCTCAAAAATCTTCAACAAGCCAACAGATAGATGAATACCACTAAAATGGAAAAACAAATAAACAAATAGAATACACCAACTGCTATCTAATTGCAACAATACTACCACCACTTCCAAATCAAAAACCATACACCTATTCAGTTCCTCCTACTGAAAACAATGAAAGAAATATTTTGTACCACTATATAGAACGTTTTTTTTTAAATCCAGCATGGATTTTTTTCCCACAGACCAAATGATTTAATAAACACAGGAACTGAGCAAATTGCACAGTACACTGGTTTGAACTATAGTACTTCTAAAGTACTAACTATGAGGAACGACAAAATACAAAAATATCTACTATGCAATGCAATAACTCATTATGAACTACCTACACTAACATATGATCTTATCTTTTATCACAGAGATTGAAAGAGAATGTCAGTTCCAATTACCCATATCATGAAAGAACTGCATACAACCACAAAAAGTCGTAAGTATATAATGATTGGACTCACAAACATCACAGCATAACACACCCATTCAAGCAAACACCTGACCATAGACCACAATCCAAAATGTTTGCTTCCATGGGTATCTTATGATGCAGTGCTTGTTGCGAAGCCCTACAATCTTGACTGCATAGCCTGGCCAAAACTCTACATATAGCCTCAGCAAAGGAAACAGTAAATATATAATAATTAGACTCACAAACACCGCAACATAACACGGCCATGCAAACAAAAACCTCACCAACCCAAAATGCCTGAGTCTTCAATACCAACATTAATAATAATAAGAATAATAAGAATATCTGAGCGCTGCTTATTATTACCCACAGTGTGTAGTGCTCATTTATCAACCTCGGAAGGATGAAATGCTGAGTTTGACCCTGCCGGGATTCGAACCTGCGTTAGCAGGCTCTGCACAGATGTCAAAGTGAGCGCTCTACTCGCTGTGCCACTTGACCGGCATTCTGAACACAATCCAACAAACAAACTAACACACATCATCTCACTATCCTATCAACACTATTACACTACTGCCAATCAGTACACACATTTTTTAAGACACATCCTCTAAGCATCCCACATACCACAGTCAAAATGTTTGGTCGCATGGGTGTGTTATTGTGGCCTACGGCGCTTCGGCCATACACCCAAGACTCTAGGCCCTGGCCACAACCACCACAGCATAACACACCCATAGAAGCAAACACATACCAAATGACCACAACCCAAAAACATAATACATCCACCTCAAAACATTTCCACTTCAATTAACATTCTAAAAAATAATTACAACCAACGAACAAACTCTTCAATACATACCATCTTCAACCAATGCTCTACTAATGACCCAAAAGCAACATCATACTAAAGTAAAATAGCCAGTAGTGCGCCCAGTGTTTAGTATGTCTGCAGATAACCACAGTGACCGCGGACACATCAAACACATCAAGGCCTTCTCCCACCTAAACAAATACAGCATTCGACCCATCTCTTACTCCCCCACCCTCTCCAAGCACTCCTACACACCAACACACTCCCCAAAATTGGATTTATGCTCACTTCCACACTGCACTGTCCACGGATGTTCGCGGATCCAATATGGCGGGTGCATCAAAACAATGTGACGCACCTCACGCTTTACCCCAACCAATCAGCAAACACGTCACATGTCCGTGGACATGTTGCAAGTCGATTAGCCAATCGGTGTCCTGTCCGCGGAGCGAACAGGGAAGTATGTCCGCAGCACGGATATAGATATCACTAATTTTTTTAGACCCAATTTTTTGGTCATTTAAAAAAAAAGTACTGGACGGATTTTCACCAAATTTACAAAACCACGCTTTTGGGACCAAGCTACCACCCCTGCCGCAAATTTGGTGAAAATCCATCCGGCGGTTTGGGCTGTAGGCGTGACGCACATTTTTTCTCCATTCAGTCTATCGGAAAAAAAGATATTTTGGGACCCCCACTATAACTTTGCCCCCCCCCCCGGACCAAACCTCACCAAACATTCAGTTCAAATTCAGAGTGGGCCATATACTTTCTTTGCAAAGTTTGGTGAGGATTCATCCAGGGAGAGCAAAGTTATAATGGTCGCTACCGCAGTGGCCATGTAATACATATATATATATATATATATATATATGCAACCGCATTTTTTGGGGATTGTATAAAGTAGAGAGATGAGGATACCTCGAATTCACAGGCTCAAGAGAGACAGAAAGGGCACACGCTATAGCTCCATATCAAGGTATTAAGGATTCCTAGGTAGAAGAGTGTGTCAAACTCCCAGAGGAGGTAATACAAAAATAGAAAACATCCACTAAGACAGTGTAGGATGACGCACGTAAAGAACAAATTGAAGGTGAACATATGTATGATTTTTTAATATGTTGGCATAAATGTTTGCGTTGTGTCAAGACTAATACACATAAAACGATAGTAAACAATTAAAGCGATTAAAAGTTCATAACCAATAGGTTGACATCAACCCGGGGGTTAAATCAAAACAAAAATAAAGAAAAGAACTTCGAAAAATAAATATTAAAGCATCAATATAATAAAAATAGATAGGAAATGTAAATGAAGGGAAAAAAAACATTGCATAGGATTTATGAGAAAAAGGAGTGGATAAAATATTCTAATTTTGCATAAATATAAGCAGCAATGTGTGATGCCTGCTCAAATTGATCAGTGTGGTATATTTGATAAAATAAAGATAAAAATGAAAGGCCCGACAAGTACTGACAGTCAAGATCGACTTATGAGAAACCTTCCACCAGTGCACAAAACAACATATGAGTGTAACAAGAACATTTTATGTATATATGTGGATATGAATAAAATGTTGATTAAATGTTATAGGTGAAAAAGGTGTGATTTATGGAAACATAGTGGAGTATAGTGGTACAATTCGAAGAAAAAATATGAAAAAATGTAAGTACTAGTGGAAGAATAAAAATCTAGACAAGGTAACTACCAGTGGACCACAAAAGTGTGTGAATCTACTTATTTGATCATGATTAGGATAAAGAGGACCCAGGTGAGTACAAGTAGTTTTTTATTTCATAGCATTTTTCCCCAAGAAAAGGGTAGCAGGTGTAGGCAAATTATAGTATAGATATGCAAGTATGGCCACATCTAAGTGAAAATAGCAAAGAAGATGCATGACAATAAGAAGGTGAAGTAACCTTTTTATGATTATGCTGATAAAAAGTATTGAATATGTATATACGGTTAATGCATAAAAATGTAGAGATAGGCAAAAATTGTATTCATATACACCACACTTGCATGCACTTAATAGGACAAGCGCTTATACCCCGCGTCATGGGTCGGTAGATTAGGGTAGGAAGGGTGAAAAAATCAATGATATCTCAACAAAATAAACACTGCAAAGAAAGAAGAGACCATGATCCCATACCATCAGAAGGAGGACAACAAAAGCACAGAGAAGACCTTTTTTACAGGAAAAAAGTGCTAAAAGACAGGTCTGCAAACAAAAAATAAAGTAAAGTGCACCATCCTACGTTCCAGCGATATAATGAAATTACCATCATCATGTTAAGGAAAAACATTAAGCGACAAGGCCAGGGCGTCTGTGCAGAAGAAAGGCGTGTTTTTAGGGAAATGCAGTTTATTAGGTTATGACTGCATCTATATGGTTTAAGCAGGAAGCATTGGACAATGTTTATCCATCGATACGCTAAGAAGAAAGAAGAGCGGCTAAATAAGAAGATCCCTTTTTTAAATATGGTTTTGGATTGGTTATGTTGTCCGTCTAGTCTTATAATTTTTATTATAAAGCCGACAATTTGACCCTGGTTGTGTGAAAAATAAGAAGCCACGTGCAAAAAGCTCTATCAAGAATAGAGGATAAATGTTTTTTTTTCTTCACAAAAGAGGAGTTTGGAGATGTTTGAGTTTTAGCACAGCACTAAGAAGGCAAGTAAGGGTAAACAAATCTATGTGTGTGCTTTTTGGTCCCACATCACAGGCACACCCAGGTATAGGCATAGATTAACATAAGTGATACTAAGGAATCCATGAAGGGGAGAATAAGCAGTCAATTATATTAAGGAAGAGGAACTGTTTTAGCAAGGGTTTTTAGGAGGTATGAGTGCTTTATAGAGAAATAGCAGCACTGGAGCAGCAATGCTTGGATTTTAGGAGGAAGTACTGATGATGAAATGCACCTATTTTTTCAAGAAACTCACCCAATGTTTTATATTTCAGATGGACAGGGGGCACCTGCACGACAAGTGACCAATGGCAACAGAGCCTACGAGCAGGGAGAAAGACCACCATTGTTACAAAAAAGGGTTTTAAGGGACCCAGCCAGATGTCCAATTTTATTTGTGAGTCAACTTAACTTTACTTGGCCATCACGCCATCAAAGCAACAGAACACATCCCAACACAACTGTTTCCTTAGTTTCCCATATACAACTAAGGATGGTCCAGGCAGAAATAGAAAATAAATAACAGGAAAGCAGGAAAGAATGGCCTACAGGGACACAACAGTTCAAGTATAAGAGAAAACTCTTGTATAATCGGGGCTCAGTTCAAGACTCAGTCTTAGGCCCACAAAACCTCCCCATCAGCCTTAGCCCCAGTGGAGTGAGGTTTGCACCCGATAGTATATGGTTTGTTTCCATGTGCACCAACAGGTCCTGCGTGGAGGAATGGGCTGATTGCCACTCTTTGTCATCTGAACATAATTCCCCAAGCTGTCAAAAGACACCTCTGGCCACGGAGGACCAGTTGTATTGAATCTTACGAGTTGTTACCCTCCCTGTGCATTCTATAACAATCCAGCAGGGTTTCCCTGGAGACAAGGGCACAACCCCCAGTCATGCAGAGCCAGTATAGTCATTAAATAAGGCATCCATAGGTGCTCGCTTGTTGGCATGAAGTTTGGGAGCCCCATGCAGAAAGGCTGTACAGCTTTCTAGCCCCCATAGTCATTATGCTTGAACATACTCTTCCTGTGGTGGTTGCTGCTTGGACTGGAATCCTTCGTATTGGGGTGTTGCAAGCCCATTATATGTTTCTCACGGGCCTCCAGTGCAAAGGGCTTCATGTTGCAATCAAGGACATTGCCAGGAATATAAGGGTGCAGTAGCATCTCTGGCTTGGACTGTCATCTGGGAATGGTCATAAGGATTAGACTCACAAGGGGCATGAACCAAGGGAGGACTCACATGATCAGAATTGAGACTTTTAGCATTCTCATGTAGGGGTAACATACCTCGAGTGGCCTGATTATTGGCACATTTGAATAATTGAGCTATAGTTTTCATGGCAGTAGGTTGGGGACATCAAGGTTCCCCTCGGGGACCTCCACCACCCTTCCCCTGAGCCTCCAGCAAGGTTGTAAGCAATTTTTTGATTGCTACTAGTTCCCAAAGAACAAGTTTGCTGTTAAACCCACTCCCGGTTAGATCCTCCTTAGCCGGAGGGTCGAAAGCTGGTTGAGTACCATGATTGACCGGCTTGGGAGCCCTGAGTGGGGTTGATCAAATGTAGGAACTTGGACCCCGAGTGTACTGACGTGTTTTCACTCCAGGTGCTACAGGTAAGGCTTAAGGAGGACTTAAATTGGATTGTCTCATCAGTCTCAATGCCCATTTCAATGGAGTGGATGTGTTGCAGAAGTGGGCAGTTGGTCTTCCTGGGTATTGCCAAGCACAGGCAAAGAGACAGGTACCAAGGTAGAGTAGTCAAAGAAGGGGGCAGACTTTGAGGCGACCACTGCTGTCATCAGTGATTTAACGCCACAAGCGATATCAGATCAGGTGGACAATGTGAATTGGGCACATCCAGGGTATTATGAAAAACGGGGATATAACCAACCATTTGGACTATAGCCGGGGGATCTTTTTCAGTGGCAGGGGGTCGTTTTTCTCGGTGGACTTGCCCATAGTGCTGTCTTTACTTTCAGATATGTCCCCATTACCATCTGTGGTGAGAGCCTCCTGGTGCTCCATGTGCTGGCATCCCTGGGTACCTGGGTTGGAGGACTCACCTGGGTGGGTTGAGTTACTGTAGTTGGGGCCCCCCTGTTGACCACCTGTTGGGGTTGCTGCCCCCTCCAAGGGAGCTTGGTTAAGTCCCAGGAAGTGGTGAATCTCGTTTATAAGTGAAAGTGCCCCCCCTTGTGGTGGTGATCGTGGTGCCAGGAATTCCCCAGGGACCAGAGGTTATATCGAATACTAGGTTGCTTTCCTGCCCTTCTTTGCCTTGGCTCGGGGGGCAGGCCCCCCTACTTCTCCTCACAGTCAATAGCTTGCGCCGGGATGTTGCTACATCCTTCAAGATGGACTTATCAGTCAGATGTTTACAGAAGAGAGGTAGCAGATATAGGGAAGATGGTGGGGGCTCTATCATCTTCATTCGAACTGTTTCGGGTGGCCAGCAACAGCACCAGTCGGCAACAGTGCCCCTGACCGCCAAACCAACTGTAGCTCACATTGCCTTCACATCAGGCTGGCTCGGGATGGCTTTCCAGACGGCAACCGCAGAACCTCCACTTGATCACTTCCAGGTGAGAGCAAGGTGGACAAAGTGACCCCAATGCAACCGCCAGCGCCGAACACCTGCAGCACCAAACACTGTGCCCTTGCCCTTCCCCGAGCTTCACCACTGCAGGGTTAGTGGGGGTATTTTAAAACCAGGGGGAGCATAGTGAAGACAGGAACCACCAGCAGAAGAGTGCCAGGTGTGCCAAACACCACACCCTTGCCCCTTTAAAAAAAAAGAAGAATCAATTCTCTTTATGCACTCCCCCATCCTTGTGCCCCCAGATCATCTAATGTACCATTGACTGATCATTTTTTCTAATAAGTAGATTGAGGATTTCTAGTCAGATTCCACCATGGTCACAACAATGCATCCTCAAACATGGCCTATGAACTAAGGATCCTTGTACTTGCAGCAAAGCAGCTAAAAGAGAAAAAGAGAAAAACAAAGAGAATTAAATAATTTGACCGCTAAAAGGCCCATGGACTTGGAATGAAAGAACAAAGAATCATGTGGAAGATGAGCAGATGGAAATGAAATAAGACGACAGTCAAATAATAAGCTTTGTGAAACTGGAGTATGGGGAATAAGGCAGGGACAAGAAGCAAAAGAAGCGTTGTGGGGGGAAAAGAAAATAAACATATGAAAATGTATATACATTACAGTATGAACAATGAGCTAATGGATCCCCCTAATTAAATGTTTTATGGTTTCTCCCAATTCTCGTAGTGGCGAAATCACTTGTGCATGTAAAATAATGCTTAATTGGGTGACGGGCTGGGAACAAGGTGGAACAAACTGTGACTGTTGGGGCATGCATACACACATGGAATAAAAGATGAGGGCAATAAATGCCACACCTTTGACTAAAAAAGGGCACATATACATTTGATTAGAATAATACAATATGATTAGAGACACTACTGGTTCTTTAGAAGTGTGTCACAATACCTCCCATGTTGAGAGTATTTAATGTATTTCAATATTTCACTCTCTTGTCCAACTATTGTAGAAATCAGAATTGCCTGTTTAGGTAAGTTACATTGCCTTTATTCAAGGTAAAAGTAAATTGGAAATAGGGGTCACTGTGCACACTTGTTTGGGGTGGCATGGGATATGGAGGGTGTGCTTACATTTTGTACAAACATAACATGAGGCATTCAGTGACACCATTTAAATATGAAGGTTATTCACATAAAGTAGACATGTAACATTTTAAAATGGACTCCACAGTTGCCTCGCAAATAAAGGGTTTAAGTTTGATGGAATGGGTTTAAGTTTGATGGGAGTTTAAAAGTATTTAGCAACCACAGGGGAAGTGCCATGTGCAGAAATTCAAGGTCGACTGAAATAAGCTGAAAACAGGTGCAAAACAATTCAGTATTTAAACAGCAAGAATATAGAGCTAGACAGGCAATGTTATGAACATTGCGTGCTAACCGGGAACAAATGAGTAATTCTCAGAATTGCAGCATATTGCATGGTCAAAGTGAAACTTGGGGAAACTACCTAGATTAGCTGATTTGCATAAGGACTCATGCCTTTAGAGCTGCCATTTTCTAATTGTGTATAGCAAGTCATCCTAAGCAGGACCAATACAAAATGTATTAAAAGTAAGGTCCAGATTTGCATACAAATATTTTGCAATCCTGTATTTGCTTTTAAAAGTGTGTGTTAAAATGAGCAGGCTGTATTTCCAGCATTTTTGACTGACCAACTATGGCTGAGATGACTTCCAGCTGACTGAAAATAAACATTGCTGTGTGAACAGATTTCTTGTCTGATGAGGCTTTTTGGAAGTAGGTTTGGGCTAAGGCCGTTGGCACAATTGCTAGAGCCATCATCTGGGCCAAATTAGATTGTGTTCCATTCTGCTTCAGGGGGTAGGAAAAGGAGAAATTCCGCTGTGCATGCAATTAAAGGCTTGCACAGAAGAGAAACTATTTCTGAGGCCAGAAATGCTTTACACTGGCTGCTGTTCCAGGCTACGATTAAGTTCCATTTGTTTTCTTGGATGCATAAATACCTCCTGGTCAGAGCCATGTGTATCTTGCCGACAGACTGACTGACAGACTGTCCGAAGGACTCCAAGGTCAAACACCACACTGGTTATTGGTGCCAAGATCTAAACTGGCCCAGATTAGACAGTGGGCATTCCATCATGAAACCCCAAAGTGTTGGAATGCCCTAACCCCAGACATCCGGGGCTGCATCTCTCGATTGCTTCAAGCGTTAATTTAATACAGACTTATTTGAATGACCCTCCTCCCTGAATTCTCGCTTTCCTCCTGCTGCTTTTGGCTGTCTGGTTGCCATATCGCCTGTTATTTGTGTGTCTGTCTTGTTAGCGCTCCTATGCCTCAAAGCCGAGTCTTAGCGCCTTACAAATTCAAACATACCCAAATGGCATATGTCAGCACAGGCCGATACCACATATAGCTCAATGCTGCTTTGGATAGGGCTTTAAGCACTGATTGAGTCTTCTGTGGTAACCTTTAGATGCTAAACAGAAACCATGGGTTTAAAAAGCTCTAGCTACAAACACTGCATACCAAACTAGTACTTGAGGAGGGGGGGGAGAATGGCCATTAAGCCTTATTGAGCACAGAGATTGTGTATACTCTGTCAGGTGGTTTGTTCAGAAATTACATTGATCTACTCCTCCAGCCCCCATTTATAAAATCCCACCCCACAATTCAGGGCAAAGAACGGACAGTGGGGTATTCAGAAATCGAAATGTATTTAAAATAATAGTTATCAGACAACTGGGTCCCTGGCTTTGCACTGGAGCCCACTACATGTATATAAAACAATTATTTAAAACAAAATGAAACTTTACCTGCCTATATGGATCTCACTATTATAAGTGCACAAAGGCATCCATTTTCTATCTCACTCTTCATATAAATAAGTTGTAGTCTAATAACCACTTAACATGGGTTTCTCTATGAACATTACTAACATTTCAATGGAAGTATGGTTAGGCAAGTGCGGTTAAAGCATTTGATTTTCTCCAACTGCACAGCAAATATGGTGCTAATAGACACTGCTCACATTCAAAATATCTATACACCAACTCCACTGAGTACATGGAAGGAAGTGAATGTACTAGACCGGCTAACTAAGGGCTATGTGTTAATCCATTTACATGTAAAAGGCAACTTTTTTGCAGTCACAAATACTGTCCTCTGGAATCTATATTTTCGGTTCTAAACCCATATGTGCACTGTTTCCTGCATGTGTGGGTGCAATTCTCTAGACCTATGTATGTGACTCATTACATCAGGATATGCGTGTGTTTTCATTGCACATGAATGGATTCCTTTCTATCCAGAAACATGTAGTTTTAAAAGGGCCTACGTGTAAGGCTTTCAATCTCTTTATACTTCTTGGCTGGAGATGCACTATTCTCCAATAAGATTTAGTTGAAAAATCTCTAGTCTCCCACCCACTGCACTGGAATGCCTAACATTGACAGATGGGGTGATGCAGAGAATTGGCACTTCACACAATTCATAATTAATATAATGAATTCCTTCAATATACATTTTGTTGTGCAAACATCCAGAGTACACTGTGGCCTAGACTGGCTGCATCAAAGCATGATATCATCCCAGGCGATAGTACTTTGCTTGGCACTGTGACCCACCATGACTCAACACCAGCTTTGATCACTAATTAGGTTGGCAAATACAAACCTTTACAAGTGCAATCCCCTTTTAAAAGTAGCAGCCAACATGTTTTCAGTTTTGAATCTTGTTTTTCGATACAAAGGGAAATCATGCCTTTTAATGTAAATCTTTTACTTTGCATTCAATGGATAGAGGGGGGAAAAAAAAAGTTTGACTGAAGTGACTACCGTCCATAGTCCCCTTTCCTGCATATTGTATAGGCATCCCCATACAGGTACTGGCCAGAGCGTTTTGCACTGCAAATAATTGCATTTCCCCTTTTATGGGCATATTTAGGTACATTGAGGCACAGCAAAAGGCATCCCTCTTTATAAGCTCATCGAGGACAGCCCCAATTAAAACTATGAGGAGGGGTTGTGTTGGGCATATGGCGGAAAGGGGACTATTGACTCGGAGTAAAGCAATCATTACAGAAAGTCACTTTCTTACTCCTACATCCCATCCTCTTTCCTCCATGCTGTATGGGTGATTGCAACAGACCTGCAATTACTGGGTCTAGCTCATTATACAGCTATTTAGGCAAATATGTTCCTGAGAGTTTCTGCCCAAGTGCTCTGTCCTCTCTAGAACTTACATCTAGGCAGGAGTGGTGGCAGAAAGCTAATGGGGCAGTCCAAGTGGCAGCTTTACAGATAACTTCTCAAGGAACAAGTCGTCGAAAAGCTACAGCTGCAGCCTTTGCCCTAACAGCGCAAGTGTGAATTCCCGCTGGAGGAGCTTTGCTCTGCACTTTGTAAATTGCTGAAATGCAGAAGACTATCCATTTAGCTATGGATGCCTTTGAGACTTGTCTACATGGAGAGAATCCACCGGAAGTTACAAAGGCCACAGATGCCCTGAAATCTTGTCATGTCGATGTAAAACTTCAAAGCTCTGCCGACATCCAAGCAGTGTAAATCCTTGTCTGCCTGTGATTGCAGTGACAACAAATGTAGGAAGGTTTATTTCCTGGTTAATGTGGAAGTCTGATACCACCTTTGATAGAAATGACAGGTGTGTTTGTAATACAACCTTGCCTTTATGGAACGTAGTAAATATTAAGTAATCTTGCAGACATAAGTTATCCTGTGAGCGATAATCCTAATGGATGCGGTTGACTTGTCATAACACAAAATTATTGAATCTGCCCAATTCATGAAGTTAAGGTCAATGAAGCGTGAAATCTTGGGTTGACAAATGAGCATTTTCAGATCTCTTGCAATTGCATTCAGATTCTATGTATTGTGTATATTGAAATTAACGTCCACTTTAGTGATTCATTCTTCAATCATTTGTATATTCCAATCAAATGAAGACCTCTAATTAAATCAAGAACACGCTCACCGCCTACTAGTGGCTCATCAGGATTTGTTGAACATTTCGATTGAGCAAAATCATTGTTATCCTGTCAGCATACTTCGATTGATAATGAATCTTAAGTTTCTAATTGGTATTGCACTGAATAGGAGGGTCCACACCATTTGTGATTTTTATGTGAGTGTGCTTGTTTCATACTAGAATACTGATTGCTTTGAAGCCTACTATTCTGAATACTGGTGTGAACTAATTGATCACCTCGGCCCTCCCAGGATTGCATTTCATTTTGCTGATTTTAGATTTTTTTTTATCTCAGTTAGGACTTCATACCAGCAGCTCCTTCTTCCTCTTAACTCCATTACAGGCACACCGACATGTCAGGGTTTAGCCAGTCTGTCGATCCGGGTCTTTTGCGTTTTCGCAAGACCAGCTTGTAGGAATTCTCTAGGAGTCTGTTCCTTCTCTAGTGATCTTTTTGTAATTTGATATGCATCTGCTGGACACCTTAGACTTTGGTCGAAGTAATCTTTCAAACGATGGATTGAGGCATAGTTTCCCCTCCTAATCGCTGCTGTGATGTGGACCTGCTGGCGTGTTAAATATCTCTGTAAGGTTTGTTGCTCATTCCTTCTGGGGCATTTATTGCTCCTGGTTTTGGTGAATAGTAATGCTACCATGACAACCCAAATAGCGGTGCGGAGTGATGCAGATGATTTTATGGCCTTCAAATCTTCAAGCTCAGCAAAGTGGTAGCTCAGGTTTATGAGCGGCAGGACCTTATTTTTGAAAAAGGTCAAACTAAAAGTTCTATCCAATCCACTGTGCTCACCACTGGGACTTCCCTCATTAGGGAGGAAATAAGGTATAACTCCTTACATTCCCGTCAAATTGACTTCTCTTACCTGAAGTGTGCTCTTTTGAACACATTCCCTAGTTAAGCATGCAAGTTGCTGATTTAATCATTACACAGGATCTATATATACTTTGTCACACAGACATGGCTAACGGATACTAGCAAAATACCTATATCACCTATTGTCACCGACAGGTAACCCCTATGTACGCCTACGGGGTCAAGAGAACCTCCTAATATCACATAATTAGTAACAAAACAAAGTAAAACACTTTATGTTAAATGAATTTTCAATACTGGGAATCACTCACGCTGCACTGATCACAGACTCCATGCAACGGTACTCCGTTTTTCATGAAGTAAGATTTAATCAAATTCAAAGCATAATATAAAGATAAAACTTTCAATAATGAGGGTTACAATTCACCATTTAAAGCTTTTAATCAAGATATCAAGATCGACATGTGCTCAGAATTTCTTTTCAAAGCATTGTTTCTGGATTGTTAAGCATCTACAACATCAAGGTTCCTTTTGTTTAAACCAAGAGCTAAAACTCATAAAAATATTGGTTTAAGTCAGAATTCCAACATTCAATTCGTGGCCTACCCGTTTCGGATGTAAAATCCTTCATCAGTGCCTGTTAACACTGACGTATCATAATAACCATTTCCAATTTCATCTTTGATTCTGAAAGTGAATATGGTAATCACTGTTATACTCTAATCATAATTATGTGTTCCAAAACCTCAATACTTCAAACATGTCCGAATAACTAACCTTAGACTTTGCTTCCTTCAAAAATGTAGCATCATAAAATTCTGGAATATTTAAATTCTTCACTTGTATATCTGGTACAGCCTACATAAAACAATAATCAACTTCACTCACCAGAATAAACCCACAAACTTAACATCTCCACCTTAGACTTGGTGTGAAAGTATCTGTACCTGCACCTTACTGTTGCAATGTTAGCCCCTAACGATTTGTATCCTTGTCCACCAACAATGTAAATGGGAAGCGCTTCGCTGTCTCCAAACACCGGAACCACCTATGAGACATAAATGGTTGCGTTTTAGATGTACGTGACGCTAGTCACTTCATTCTAATCACAGACTCTAACTTTCCAAATGCCTACTATTCCCAGTTATAACGAGGTGGGGCTATATACCAAATAAAAACGACCCCAGCAAAGTTTACGATATCATATATTCATGCATAACTATGATGGTGCTGTGTACTCAATTAATTACACGTAGCGCGTAAGCAACATTATGCTTGCACGCGTTATCCTGTATTAAAAAGTACATTGTTGTGCACTCATAACACTTGTGCTTGCGACCTTACCAAAATATTGTACAGAAGCTCCTCAGTGTGCAGACCTGGATCAGCTAAGCCGTCTCATCTTGCAACGCTGAATGATATACAAAACGGTTGTCATGGACAGCATGCGCACGTGTACCCATGTCCCTGTGTGTCGGCCATCTTGCCACAGGAATGTTTTCAGTAATCTTCTGTGGTCATTAAATAATGAAAGGTAAAAGACTGTTTAGATTGCAAGAAGGTGGGGCCAAAAGTATGGGACAGTAAGCAAAACTCTCCTTACGTCCCCACCCTTCGCAAATTCATATGAGCACCAATGGGCACTACTGGATTAAAGATACCTTGTCATACCACTCTATCTTTCTTGCTCTTATGGGTTCTATCGTGAACCTACCACCTCACTATCCTCCTCTGTCACAAACAATAGTCAACAGGACACAGTGAACACCGACCACTAGGCAGGCTACTCTTGCTCTCAGTGCGCATGGTGTCCATTTATTTATTTTATTATATTTATTACATTTGTTAGACGCCCAGACCCTTAGGTATCACGACGAGGTTACAGCACAAAATTAGCATATTACACACAATAATTCACATATTACACAGAGCAGTTATTAAAAAGCATGATTACATTTAGTACGCACAAGTGGAGGTACTGTTGTGTACAGACGGTACAGGTTACATACAGCATATTTAAACCCGCTCAAAACCTATGTCTTTTCTACTATTTAAATAGCCAAGATTTGAGTGATTTTTTGAATCCAGTGAGGGAGCCTTCTTCTTTGATGCTGTTGGGGAGGGAGTTCCAATGTTTGGGGGCTAAATATCGGAAGCTGCTGCCTCCTGCTTTGGTATTCTTGTATCGGGGTGTATCTAGAAGACACAGGTTATTGGACCTTAGTATTCTAGTGTAGACTTTTTTTTTAATGGCTGTGTTTAAGTACTTAGATGCTGAGTCCTGTTGGCATTTGTAGGTTATGCAGAGTGTCTTAAATACAATTCTTTCTGCAACAGGAAGCCATTGGTGGTCTTTCCTGATCTTAGATATGTGGTCTGATTTCCTGATGCCTAGAGCTGCTCTTAGTATATAACAAACAATAGGGGTGCCCCTGTGTGCAAGCGTGAGTGGGGGCAAGAAATACTTCTTAAACAGAACCGACAAACGGGTACTCACACTGTAGACAGTCCTAAATTCTGTCAAGCAATTTTTGAATTAAATCTCCATATCAATTTGAGGCTAGTGCTTGCAAAGGCCAGTCACTAAGGATAAAGCAAAGAAGAAGTCTAGAGTATACTGACAATACATTTATTGTTGAAAGCACAGTTCTTAATGAATCAGAATTTTTATACTTTTTGCAAAAATGAATAAAAGCAATTGGAAGAAATTGAAGAAAAACATAAGACATAACATTCATCATGAATACATAAAGTACAAAAAAACAACATATTCATCAAATTGTAAATGTGGATTGTTCAAGAGCATTTAATGAGAAGAATAAAACAATCATTGCAGGATACCAATTGTCCCTACAGCATGGGGCCTTCCAGGGTGTATGAAAAATTACCCTGGTAGGTGTAGAGAAAAAGTTCAATTAGCTAAATTTCCATGTTTATCTGCCAACGTGTAGGAGGAAATCATAAACTCGTTCCCAAAGGGAACAACACACATAGATATCACGTTTCGGCCTGCCAAACTGGCATCAATAGTAGAGGCCTTCCTCAGGGCAGGATTGGAGTGGTTTGATAAAATCACCCTAAAGGGGGCAGAAAATAGAGGGGACATAGATTATACATACAAGCTTCTGTTGGGACAACTTCAAAGGAATATCAAAATTCAAGAGTAGCTGTCTTTTAGTACGCGGAACACTCACCCAGTACAGATTGGAGAAGACGGGGTGGAGTCCGTGGGAGCTCCTTTTCCAGTTTATTAAACTTCTTGCATGGAATAACGGTGCAACCTGGTATTGAGAAGAGAGTGAACCTGATAGACGGTTGTAAGCTCGCTGTGGGGGAGTCTGCCAACTGTATAAACAAAATTTAATTAAATTAAACAGGAACAGTGGACTGCAGGGCAGAGAGGCCATATAAACTTACTGTAAGAAAATTACAGGTGAATAAAATCGTCTGCCTATACTTAGAATCAAGAAAAGATATTTTTTGTGACTGTTCAAAAAAATATTATGTATATAACAGTGAACACCAAAGTCAGTGTAAAGTGTGCAAAGAGGAAAGAGACCCAAAGGAATGGAAATAGACCTGAGGGATACCTTATATAATTGTACTCCAGGTGGGGCTGGTCCATGGAATCAAATGGGAATGAAAATACCGCTGGTACGGTGAATGTTGGTCAAAAGAAGGCGCCACAATGGGTGCTGTGGAAGGAAGCACACCAAACATAGCAAAAATGAGGCGTGGGAAAGGGCAGCATGTAAAAACATATAACGGCGCTATCAGGATTAGACACCAGAATAGAGCTGAAACTGGCCCTGAACCTGAGGCGAAGGGACCCGTGTGGCATGTGTAATTGACAACTCACCAGTAGCGGTGAAAAGGGGCTCAGGGAGCAAGGCTCGCGCAGTCAGAGCCAGCGGGAAGAAATTGCCGCATCATGCTTCAGGGAGACGGATTGCCGTGAGACACTCTCGAGACAAGCAGCTGAGGCTGGTAAAAGCTGGCTTGCACGTCGCGGGAGTGTTGTCACGGCAACCACGTTCCAAGCCTAAAATAACCCTTACGGAGGGTGTGTCAAGCGTCCGGCGTCAGGCGCTCGGAGCAGAGAGGAGGCTCAAGCCAGAGAGCCAATGAGAGGGAGGCCAGGGCAGCAGCCCAGATAGTAAACAAAGTCCCACCCGAAGAAAAAAAAAACCTATGTAGCTGGGACCCGGCTTGGAAGTGAAAAGTTGCTGGAGCGTTGTAGGGGGGGGGTTGGGTGGGATAGGGGAAGGTATGGGGGGAAGGGGGAGTAACCGTTACAGAGGGTGCATCGAGCATCCGGCGCTAGGCGCTCAGAGCAGAAAGAAGGCTCAAACTGGAGAGCCAATGAGAAGAAAAGAGGGGCCATATTGAGGCAGCCGTCTCAGGTCGTGCAAGCTTCAAGGAGCTTGGTCGGAGAAACTGGAGGAGGTACAGGCCCATAATCACAGGAGCCCAATTAAAGATTACAGTTTTTATATTGGAGGTATGAATTCCTCATTGAGGCCATTGCGAAAGGTATCAAGTCGATGGATCCATCAGGCCTCTTTGGACAAAAGGCTCGTCAGGGCATTGGAGGAGTTGACAACAACAACGATCCACCAAGTCATGTCATTGACAGAATGATGGAGTTCCAGGTAGTGATTTACCAATGGTGCACTCATGGTTTTACAGCGAATCCTTGAGCGGTGTTCGCAGATTCTTATGTGTGCAGCACGCATAGTGTGACCCACATATCTAAGACCACATGGACATTCAATGACATAACTACTTGTTTGCTTTTACAGTTTGTCAGATTGCGAAGAGTCCAAGGTTTGCCATTCACCAAAAACTCTTTAGTTTTTCTTGTAAACTTGCACGCGGTGCAATTGCCACATGCAAAGTGGCCCACTGTGCTTCTTAGGTTCCATAGACCCACTCTAGGTGCAGGTTTAGCAAACCTAGAATGTAGGAGGTGGTCTCTTAGGTTCTTGCCACGCTTGAAAGCGAATCTGGGGTTTGGCTCGTCCTGCAAGCAAAGGCGAGTCAAAGGCCAGTATTTAGAGATTAGTTTCTTAATGTTTATGGAATGGGTGACATGTGTAATGACACAGGTGATCCGGGGGTGGGCATCAGGAGGTTTGGTTTCAGGTGCCAGTAGTGCCTCCCTATTGTAAAATCTGGCCCGTCTTTTGGATTTAGATATGATGTGGCGTGGATATCCTCTCTGGGTCAGTCTGTTATCCAAATCATGTGCATGATGGTAAAAGTCCTCAATGTCAGAGCAGTTACGTCTAATTCTAAGGAATTGGCCGAAAGGGAGGTTCTCGCGGAGGTGTCTCGGGTGGTCACTAGAGAAGTGAAGGAGGGTGTTTCTATCACTTGGTTTTCGAAACTGGTTTCGTCTAATCCTTCCTTCGTTGTGCTTAATTTCCAGGTCCAAAAAATTAACCATGGTCTCACTAGATTCCATGGTAAATTGAATGTCTGGGTTGACATTGTTCAGCCAAGTAAAAAATTGTCAAGGGTGTCTTTCGTGCTCTCCCAGATGAAGAGGATGTCATCAATGTATCTTTTCCATTGATGTATATGACTTCTGAAGGGATTAATGTTGGCAAGAATGTTTATTTCCTCAAACTCTGCCATAAATAGGACAGCTAAACTGGGTGCGAAAGTTGCGCCCATCGCCGTCCCTTTAGTTTGAAGGTAAAACTGGCCGTCGAAGTCCAAATAGTTTTTTGTAAGGGCCAGTGTGAGTAGTTCAATGATGAACGGGATAGGGACTCTATCCTGAAGATCATATTTCATCAATTGTCTCCTCATACACTCGATCGCTTCAGCTTGTGGTATGCTAGTGTACAGGAATTTTATATCCATGGTTACTAGCAGATGTGAATTTGGATCAAAGGGAAGGTCCTCAAAGATCTGGATGGTGTGGGTTGTGTCTCGTAAGTATGTGGAAGTCATGGCACTCATCGGTTTCAAGAAAGAGTCTATAATTTACAAACTGGTTCTAGGATCGAACCACATCCAGACACGATTGGTCTGCCCGGTGGGTTGACACTATTTTTGTGGATCTTGGGGAGGGCATAGATGGTAGGCACCCTCCCTTGGTTGCTGATTAAGAATTCAAATTCTTTTTTAGTGATCCAGTCTCTGTCCCTTGAATAGTTTGCAATCTCAGTGATCTCATTGAGAGTGGTCTTGGTCGGATCTTGTCTAATTTTGGTGTAGCTACTGTCATCAGCTAAGAGGTAATTTACCATTTTAAGGTAGTGGGTAGATGTCATCAGGACAATCCCACCACCCTTATCCGCCGGTTTTATAACCAGTGAATGGTTTTTTGATAAATCTATAATGGCTTGGTTTTCCTCTCTAGAATTGTTGTGACGATAGTTCAATTTTTCTCTCTTGAGGGTGTGTAGGTCTTTTAACACACACTTCTCAAAGGTTATAATTTCAGGATGTACCTGATGGTCCTGAGGACAGAAAGTAGAAGGCGCGTCTAACCCTGAGTCTGGTTCCATATGCTCGTACTCTTGGTCCTCGAAAAAGGCTTTAAGTCGCACAGTTCGAAAGAACTTGAGCACCTCCATTTCTGTCTTAAACCAATCGGTTTGGTGGGAGGCAACATAGGAGAGGCCTTTCGAGATAGCTGATGTTTGTGTTTTAGAGAGAATTAAATTGGACAGATTAAAGATGGGTATGGGTTGTTCATTTATCTGGTTCGTCTCCTGCGGCCTCCATTGTTGCGCATCATAGGTTGGAAGGGATTGTACCATGGGGGTCCGCAACCGGGTAGTCCCATCATATGACCCCCTCCTAAAAAAGGATGTGGTGGTGGTTGTGGGTAGTTTCCAGAGTTGCGTGACTGGTTTTTGTGGCTCTGGTCGTCTGACCCACTGCTGCTTGAGTTCGAAAAAGAAACCCATTTCCTCCTGTATCTACCCTGATTTTGAAACGGTTGTTGAGTTTTAGCAGCTTCTCTGGCTTGATCTGTGGTATAAGGAAAAATAAGGTCTAAATTAAATTCCTTTGTATCCTTGGCTAGTTTTTTAGTTTTCTTAGAGACAGTTGTAGCCTTAAAGTCTTCGAATAATTTATTGGTTGCCGAAAGTTGTTATCGGGCATCAGTGAGTGCAGAGTTATTTAAGAAACTCTGTTCCTCTTTGTCAAGATCTTTTTGGATCTCTTTACTGATACGCTGTGCGGTGGAAATAGTGAGGACCATAAGGTCATGGCTACATTTTATAGCAATGTGGCTAAAGGTGGTAGTATATTCCTTGTCACTTAGGAAGAGGCAGGGTTCGTTACGAACAATTAAGCCAGCTGGGATTGTGTTAGATCACAGATATTCCCGAAGGAAATGGCCATGGAGTTCCGTCCGGAACTGTTTCTTTTTGAGTTTTAGTAGGTCCTCGCTCCCTGAAATTGGTAAAGGGCGCGGGTTGGACCCAACGGGGTCAAAAATTGAGGGGCCCTGGATTATGTCTGCCGTCTCCTCTAGGGTGTAACCGAAAGTTTGGCCTTCGGCCATAATCAAGATATGGAAAACAGTATTGGTTAGCTAGGCAGAAATCAAGGGAGCACATTATATGCAAGAAGGTAATAAGTAGATAAAGTAGCAGAAAAAGAACAGCAAATGAAGGGGGTTTGGGAGAAACGTAGAGTCCGGTATCAAATCAACCGGATACTGGCCTGAGAAAATCAGGCTTCGGTAGTAGCACAACCTAGGCAACCGTGGTTGCTGAAATATATAACAAACAATAGGGGTGGCCCTCTGTGCAAGCGTGAGTGGGGGCAAGAAATACTACTTAAACAGAACCAACAAATGGGTACTCACACTGTAGACAGTCCTAAATTCTGTCAAGCAATTTTTGAATTAAATCTCCATATCAATTTGAGGCTAGTGCTTGCAAAGGCTAGTCACTAAGGATAAACCAAAGAAGAAGTCTAGAGTATACTGACAATAAATATATTGTTGAAAGCACAGTTCTTAATGAATTGGAATTTTTATACTTTTGACAAAAATGAATAAAAGCAATTGGAAGAAATTGAAGAAAAACATAAGACATAACATTCATCATGAATACATAAAGTACAAAAGAACAACATATTCATCAAATCGTAAACCTGGATTGTTCAAGAGCATTTAATGAGAAGGATACCAATTGTTCTTACAGCATGGGGCCTTCCAGGGTGTATGAATAATTACCCTGGTAGTTGTAGAGAAAAAATTCAATTAGCTAAATTCGCATGTTTATCTGCCACTGTGTAGGAGGAAATCATAAACTCGTTCCCAAAGGGAACAACACACATAGATATCACGTTTCGGCGTGCCAAACTGGCATCAATAGTAGAGGCCTTCCTCAGGGCAGGATTGGAGTGGTTTGATAAAATCACCCTAAAGGGGGCAGAAAATAGAGGGGACATAGATTACACATACAAGCTTCTGTTGGGACAACTTCAAAGGAATATCAAAATTCAAGAGTAGCTGTCTTTTAGTATGCGGAACACTCACCCAGTACATATTGGAGAAGACGGGGTCGAGTCCGTGGGAGCTACTTTTCCAGTTTATTAAATTTCTTGCATGAAATAACCGTGCAATCTGGTATTGAGAAGAGAGTGAACCTGATAGACAGTTCTAAGCTCGCTGTGGGGGAGTCTGCCAACTGTATAAACAAAATTAAATTAAATTAAACAGGAACGGTGGACTGCAGGGCAGAGAGGCCATAAAAACTTACTGTAAGAAAATTACAGGTGAATAAAATCATCTGCCTATACTTAGAACCAAGAAAAAATATTATGTATATAATAGTGAACACCAAAGTCAGTGTAAAGTGTGCAAAGAGAAAAGAGACCCAAAGGAATGGCAATAGACCCGAGGGATACCTTATATAATTGTACTCCGTGTGAGTACCCATTTGTCGGTTCTGTTTAAGAAGTAGAGCTGCTCTTAGGGCTTTATTTTATATCAGTTGTATTTTTTTTTAATTAGATTTAGCAGTACCTAATAGTAAAACATTACAATAGTCGAGTCGCGAGAGAATCAGTGCTCTAGCCAGGGTGACGCAATTGGTAGGGGTGAGGAATTCTCTAATTAGTGAAATTAATATCGCTGTGTATGCTGTGGTGGACTAGAGATTGCTGATATGTTTAGTCATGGAAAGATTGGCATCCAAGTAAACTCCTAGGGTTTATCAGTGCGTATAGCCCGCAGATTGACCAATCAGCTTCTCAGAAACACCACTAGGGTGTTCTAATTATGATTAGAGTATAACGGTGATTACCATATTCACTTGCAGAATCACAGATGAAACTGGAAATGGTTATGATACGTCATTGTTGAACAGGCCCCGAAGAAGGATTTTACATCAAAAATGCGTAGGCCACGAATTGAATGTTGGAACTCTGACTTAAACCAATATTTGTTATGAGTTTTAGCTCTTGGTTTAAACACAAGGAACCTTGATGTTGTAGATGCTTAACAATCCAGAAACAATGCTTTGAAAAGAAACTGAGCACATGACGATCTTGACTGAAAGCTTTAAATGTTGAACTGTAACTATCATTATTGAAAGTGTTATTTTTATATTATGCGTTGAATTTGATTAAATCTTGCTTTATGAAAAACAGAGTACCGTTGCACGGAGCCTGTGATCAGTGCAGCATGAGTGATTCCCAGTATTGAAAATTCATTTAACATAAAAAGTGTTTTAGTTTGTGTCGTTACTATTTACATTATATTAGGAGGTCCTCTTGACCCTGTAGGAGTGCATAGGGGTTACCTGTTGGTGACAACAGGTGATATAGGTATTTTGTTTGTGATGATCTCCAAGGGCTAGGAGCCAACACCCCATTGCACCTGAAACAATTTAATTGTACTTTACATGTACCAATGTATCACTATTAACACTTGACAATTTTATTAGTTCACAAAAGAACTGAAGTGCCCCTCTACGTATTATTACGTATAAATAACTTAACGGATACTACCAACCATGCACCATTGTTAGCCACCCCAATTGGATTTAAGATGGCCATGTTGTGAAAAGCATCTAGTCACTTGCGTTAACCTACACTTGTGTTAACCTACTGAGCTATCTTGCGTATATTTAGAGCTTATTCGAAGCGTGGAGGAAAATGCTGAACCAGCCAGGCCTCACAAACTGAGTGAGCCAGCATGCTTGCGAGGGGTTAACTGCAAAGACCCTTTTTGAGACATAAACATCTAGTTTTGCAAGAAGCCCTGCGCAGCCTTTAGGAGCCAGGCACAGCCTTTCTCCACCGCGCTCTGCGAGTCAGGTGCACTGATAGCACAGGAATGTAGAAGGTCTTCCCAAAACAATGTACACGGAGCCTGGGAGCCAAGACTGGCAGTTTCTAGTTGTAACTTTCCAGGCAAAAACATATTTTGTTACATAGAAGGTAGGGCCTAGAAGATTCTCGAAGAGCTGATGCGTCATAGTGATTGACATGCAGCCCCTAATAAGAGACCTGTACCTTGGTCAGTTAGGCGGGGACTCTCCCTGGGCTGTTTGAGAGAAGCGTGCACATAGAGAAACAGCGCCTGGACAACCAGCCAGCACTAGAAGGCAGAGGCTCAGGGTGTCACGTTCCTGCTCGTGTGCAGGCTTTTGGGGGCTAAGCCAGTCCCTGCGCGGCACCGAGCACAGAGTGGCGTGGGTCCTGAGTGTAATTCGTATCGGTATTAACGATTCCTAGGAGCGTAAGAATAATTGCATATTCATCTGTGACTGATAATTTGTATTACTCAGCTTGCACTTTAGTTCCCGTACTATTGAAAACTGCTGCTTGATTCTGATTAGTTTATGTAGTAAATAAATGCAAGCATAAAATCATCTGAGTGGCTTTCTTCCAGACTGAGTTCATTGTGTCTCGCATTGTTTCTTACTTGTGAGAGAAGGTGATTAGGAGCTATATTGCACTAAGGGCTGGCCCCCAGGGGGTGCGGTTCCCCTTTTCACTACATTTGGCGTAGTCATTGGCAGGATTTGCAAGCACAATGCCTTTCTGGAAGAAACAGGGGAAGGATGAATGAAATGAAGGAAATAGTGCACTCTGTCACATTCCAGGGTGGCCGGTAACAAATTCATGGTCAGGTGTGGCAGATATTTTGCATCGATACTCTGCGTCGAGGGCATGGGATATGCTTGAAAATTATGTTTCCCCGGCGATAATTAGTGAGTGTTTGGAGAGTTTACTGCTTGGGAAATGCCGAAGGGAGCAGAAAGCAGCAGGAAATGTGGGTTGGTTGTTCCTGCTGGCGCTCAGGAAGTTGCATGAGAAGGAATTGCTTAAAGATTCACAAATTCGGATATTAACTGATGAGATTACCCTGCTCCAGGAGCAACAGATTATAATGAGGGAAACCCTGGAATCGTCCGTTAAGCAGGCTGATCAGATGGAGGAGAGATGTGCCTCTTTAGCTGTGCGTGGCCACGCACAAGCGCAGGCAGCGGCGAGGCAATCCGTCAAAGATAAGAATTCGAGCATTAATTAGTAAAGATACATGGGATCCAAATTCATGGTCTGGCGAAGTCAGGGATAGCAAATCTGAACAGAATTGCAGAGCTAGACTGTTCTGAGGGAGAGGACCTGGAATGGGCTCCAAGGAAATGTGTTTATCCAGCGAGGCCATTAATCACTAACAAATCAAAAGGCCAAGCTGGCGGTGGAAACATTCAGAATACTAGAATTGTCCGCGATTATACACAGACAGAGCTTTTAGACATTGCCAAGTTGTTTAGACAAAGAGCAGGTAAACCGATTTTGAAGTCGTTTTTGAGAGTGTGGGATACCGGCAGCGATGGCATATTCTTAACCCCAGAAGAATTATTGAAGATGGGTTCAATCACTACTAATGTAATGCTGGGACAGATGTTGCTCGGCATGCTAGGGCAGCAAGGGTCGCATTCCTTGTTAAACTGGCTTCAGACTGCATTAGTAACTTTGTATGCAAGTCTGATGGATATGGAGGAAGTCTGGGGGCCCTGGAACACACTGCCCGAAGTGAGAGAGCAGCTTAGAGAGATGGGGTTACAGTGCGCAATGTACAGTGCAAATTTTGCAGGACCCGATATGGAGATGTTTACGGCAGGGATGCACACGCACCTATTGTGAAATGCCCCTAGCTACATGAAAGGAGCATTGCTTTCATTTCTGGGTCCAGCACAAGGTAAAGCAATTGGTGAGGTCGCACTGTTACTGGGGCAATTAGAAGAGCTGGATGTGCGCGAAGCCGCGTGCCTAGTGGCTGCAAGTAATGATTCCGAGAAAAAGCTTGGCAAAAATGTGAAGTCTAAAGAGAAAGCTGACACCATTCAAGTTACGCGCAGGCAAATGTGGGCAGACCTGATAAAAGCAGGCATTCCAAAGGAAGAGATAGATGGTAGACCGACACTTGCGCTCCTTGAGAACTGGACAAAATTACAGAAGCGGGGGCAAGGGAAAACTAACACTACTGCACCCCCTGAGGAAGATGTGTTGAAGCCCAAAGTGCGGGCAAAAGTGTACCCTGATTTGGCAAAGGACAAATGGGAGGTCCCAGACCCCATTTTTGATTGAAGGGCTGGCTCTGTCTTTGAGTTACGGTTAATAAAGAGAACCAGTCCCAGAGACAGACGCCCTTTTGTGCCACTTACATTGTATTTGAATGACAAAGTGAAACATGTTTTGGCTTTATTAGACACGGGAGCTGAGGTAACCGTTTTGAATGGCAATCCCAATAAATGATCTGGTCGCAGAGTTTTGGTCAATGGTTATTGGTGAGTGGAAACTGTTGCAAAAGCCTTTAATGTAAAGATGTCAGTTGGCGAGGGATTGCCCTTCACAGCAAATGTCCTGATTGCAGACATACCCAAGTACATACTAGGGATGGATGTGTTGTTGGGAAAGAGTGTGACAACATATTTAGGTGAATTTGTGTTTGGCAATCGACAGATCCATGTAAGAGTAATCAACCCGTGGTGGTTGGGTATGCAAAATGGTCCCCCTTGCATTTACCTCCTCCTGCGGAGCTAATGTGCGTGAAACAGCACATGCTGCCAGGAGGGCACAAGAGATTGGTGAAACTATTGAGTCATTGGTGAAAGCTGGCATAATGAGGCCAGCAGTCAGTCCATTCAACTCTCCGGTCTGGCCCATCCAACGCCCAGATGGGGCGTGGTGCCTAACAATTGTTTTCCTGCCTTGAACAAGAAGGTGCCACCTTTAGCCGTGGCGGTGCCAGACATCACTCTGATTGAAAACCTCACGAGAGAAGTGGGTGAATGGCATGTGGTCCTTGACTTGGCCAATGCATTTTTCTCCATTGATATTGATGCTGAATCACAAGACTAATTTGCCATTACTTGGGGAGACAGACAATTTATGTTTACTATATTGCCCCAGGGGTATTTGCATGGTCCCACTCCGTGTCATGGATTGATTGCCAGAGACTTGAAGATGGTGAAGTTGGATGATGTGTATGTTGCCCATTATATTGACGACATAATGCTAACCAGTGTTGAGAAAGAACGTGTGGAAAAAGCTGCTGAAAAGCACATGCAAAACTGGGGGTGAGCCATAAATCCCAAGAAAGTACAGGGGCCCGCTCAAGAGGTGCAATTTTTAGGTGCAATCTGGTCTGGTTCAGTTAAGAAAATTCCTGAACCTGTGATCGATATGGTTCAACAGATGAGTCCACCAGCAAATAAAAAGGAGGCACAAACATTCATTGGGTTAATGTGTTTTTGGAGAATTTGCATATCTCATTTAAGCCTGATACTGAAACCAATCTACAAAGTCACCAGAAAGAAACATGATTTTACATGGGGCCCAGATCAACAGTCTGTCTTTCAGCAGGCTAAGGACGCTTTGAAGAATTACATTACGCTGGGCCCCATGACGAAAACTGATCTTTTTGAACTGGAAATTCTTGTCTACAATGATGTTGCTGTGTGGAGATTGTGGCAAAAGCAAGGACAGAAAAGAGTGCTGCAATGTTTCTGGTCAAGAAAACTAACAGATCCTATGACAAGATAAACTCTGTTTGAAAAACAAGTTGCTGCAGTGTACTGGACTCTAGTTGGGACTGAAAGAATCACAGGCAAGCAACTAGTGACAATTTGCACACTAATTCCGATCATGGGCTGGCCTCACAACACTGTTGTGAGCGGAAAGAGTGGCAGGGTGCAAGACGACACTCATGTCAAATGGAAATGGTATTTACAGCAACGTGCAAAAGCTGGCCGCACAGGGGTTTCCAAACTGCAAGAACAAATGCTGGAGGCAGTGAATCTGGAAGCAATGCCTGAACCAAGCACCCCAGTTGCGTTGCCAGAATCTCCCTTCAAAGTTGCGCCCACCTATGATACATTGACGGAGGAAGAACAGAATTCTGCATGGTTCACGGACGGCACGGCAAAGTATGATAAAGGGCAAAGACACTGGCAAGCTGTTGCATTCCAGCCCCACCGAGAAACACTGCTCATGCAAGAAGGTGTTGGAGGATCTAGTCAATATGCTGAACTGCAGGCGGTGGCCTCCGTGATTGAACAGGTGAAAGAGACAGAGACTGCATACATATACACAGACAGTGGGGCCACATATCAAGGCCTGACGCATTGGGCACCGGCATGGTGAAGAGACGGCTGGCAGATCAAAAACACTCCAATCTGGGGAGGGCCGGACATCTGGTTAGAGATATGGCGCAAAGGAGAGAGGTGCAAAATCTGCATTGGGCATGTCGATGCACACATGCCCCCTGACACCTCACTGGCTGCACTGTTCAACAACAAAGTGGATCAAATGGCAAAGATTCGCCCAGTGACAACACCTGAAGAAGCTGAGGTATTGCAAGGAATGGCGGACTCGGCACACCAAACCTCAGGGCATCTAGGGCAAATAGGAACCTATGAATGGGCTAAGAGGAGACAATTGCCCATTACCATGGATCATGCCAAGCAAGCTGCCTCTCGATGTTCCATGTGCTGCGAAGTGAAGCACTATCCACTGGAGAGGAAGCCTCAAGGCCCTTTGAGAAGAGGTGAAAGAGCTGCTAGCGTATGGCAAGTTGATTGCACTGGCCCTTTGCCGCCCGAAAATGGGAAGCATTATGTGTTGACCATGGTAGACATATATTCTGGACTGCTGTTAGCCTATCCAGTCGCCCATGCAGATCAACAGGCTACCTTGCAACTAATGGAATACCTCATCAGGCACTATGGTATTCCGCATGAAATCCAATCAGATCAAGGCAGCCATTTTGCCAGACATAATATGCAGAACTGGGCTCTTGAGCAAGGCCTCAAATGGACACTGCACATCAGTCGGTACCCCGAAGCTTTTGCTCTGGTGGAGCGCAGCAATGGGCTGCTCAAGCAACAAATAAAGAAACTGACCAAGACTCACACTCTCAAGGGGTGGTCCAAACACCTGGCACAAGCACTGTTTGAACTAAACAATCGTCCATTGGGAAACCGGCAGACACCCTTTGTGAGACTGACAAGTGAGAAGGTGGAATCCACAAAGACTCTTATTGTGTGGAAAACAGACAAAGAAGCAAAGCTTCCTGTACAAGCTATTGTGGGCAGCATTGGACTTGATCCACCTACCTATGAAGATGATGTGATACCGGCGGGGCAAACCAAATCATTATCACTGGGTATTGGCATCAAATTGCCGGCTGGCACTTATGGACGCATTACTGCATGATCCAGCCTGGCAAAGAAAGGCATTTAAATTTTGGGAGGTGTGATTGATCCTGATTATCGAGGGACTTTTTTGGTACTTTTACATAACGCTGGTGCATCTGAGGTACCATTAACCAAATATGACCGAATTGCACAATTGATTTGCAAGCAGGCAGTTGTTCCCCAAGTGATTGAAATTACACAAGCCCCAGACACCACGCAGAGGGGTGAGGGAGGTTTCGGTAGCACGGGGAAAAAGGTGTGGGTCCACCATCCAAACAAAAAGCCTGAGGCTGGGGAAGTGTTGAGTCAAGGTGTTGGAACTACTGATGTTGTACTATTGCAGAATTCTGACATGCCTGTTTATATCCCTGCTACTAGGCTCACACCACGAACGTAGAGCTACATGACGAGGATGGGACTTGCCTTGCTGTGGGTGCTCCTGGCCTGCCAAGCAAACGCTTTCTCTGTAAAGAATGGGTTGATGCAAGACGCTACATGGACTCTGAGAATTCCATGCACTACACCTGATGCTCCAGTCCTACGTAATGATAACAATCACACTGCAACCTGTGAGAAAAGCGTTACAAATGAGTATCCACATGGAACTGCTAAAGTACTGGCTTGGCACATTGTCGGACACCTTTTGTCACTGACCCATATGACTAGTGCTTATGAAATCCAAGGCCCAAATGTTTCAGTGAATGGATCCAACAATTTGTTTGATGTTTCATGTTTTTTCTGCCCCAAGACCTGCAGCAAGTGTACTCGCCAAGATTTTGTGGACTATAACTTGACTAAATGCATTTCATACAATTGTGCAACGAAACAGCCCCTGCCGGATGGTAGTATGGTGTTTGTATCTAAAACTAATATTATATATGGCAGGCATGCCACCTGGAGAATGGTGTTCTTTAATTCACAAAAGGTAGACACTGTACACATGCTAGATTTTCCAGTAGTAAGACGACATTTAAATTGTAGGCCCGTAATGCACGCCTCTATTATTACTGAGGTACACTTAGATATAGACTTGTCACGAGGCAATGTTTCATTGTTACAACTAAGCTGCTACAAATGGAGTCAATTCTTTTGGCCCATCACCAAATTGCGCGTAGCTAGGGGGCTGGATTCATTGATTGTGGGAACAGCGGGGGTGGGAACGGGAGCTTTAAACGCCTTTGACATAGAAACTGTGTGCAATAAGTTAGCCACCATGGGTTCTGATGCCAGTACTGCCATAAAGCTTCTGGCCAATGGGGCCCATTGATAAGACCTACCCTGCAAACCACTGCTACCAGTATTGGCAACCATTGGAGATGGCAGAATTTTAGCTATGAAGATATCTTCTCTGCAATAGGGCAGGTCAACAAGACTGCAAAAGATACCCGATGCATTTTATGGCAAACCTTGTTAAATCAGCAGGTGTTGGCTTTTCGCTCCGAGTGTGGGTGACTATCCTCAACCCACTGGCACACACAGCTACAGTTACCAGCAAACATATTGATTAAACCGCTCGCTTTTGATTGCATGAATAACACATGCCACATTTTAATGCACGTTAGTAGAACTGCTTATGCTTTGGAAATATGGTGCCCTTTCATAGTCCTGCCTATGAAAATAAATGGCTCCTGGTGTGTTCCGCAAGTACGAGGAGAATGGTTGGACAGCCAAAACTACACCATCCACATTCATACCTGCATGCCCTGGGATCAGGGGTGGGTGTGTCCCAAACTGGAAGGATTCCAGACCCATGCATGCATCCCATAGCGGGGGAATGCACCTGGATGCAGTACCATATGAATGGGACTGACATTTATTTTCCAGATAGACCAGCATAAGGCCTGTATACTTACCAATCATTCCTTGCTTATTAACAATTATAGGTTACTGGGGAACCCTCAAGTATTTTGCGTAGATCAGGTTGTGACCATCTTAGACATTGTTACTCACACCTTATATTCATTGACCCGGTGGTCTCGCACAACTCTGCATGCCGAGCTCACGCAACTACTTAACTGGACTCTACCCTATGGGGCAATTACTGCCAGGCTTCAAGCTATAAGACAATTTGCTCAAACCACTTGGAAAGATTTCCAAACGTTAGCTACCTCGGTTATCTCTGCAGAGCACAAAATGATGATAGACAGGAATCAATTAATCAAAACTGCTAAATCATCTGCAATCAGTTACTACTCACCACTGGTGGGATGTATTCACTGGATGGTCACCCTCCTCCACAAAGCTGCTTAATATAATGTTGCATCCCTTGCTGTGGCTGATGATTTCCCTAATGCTAATTGCTATAGTTTTCATTGGGCTCTTGCGCAGAATGACTTTCCTCTATAAAAGAATGACTGCGATAGAAAAACGTTTGATTGGCCTACAGCACACTGTGCATGCTTCTAGATCATGGAACTGAGTCAGCATTTTCAGGCCTCACTTCAAAAGGGGTGGAATGTCGTGAAAAGCATCTAGGCACTTGCATTAACCTGCACTTGTGTTAACCTACTGGGCTATCTTGCGTATATTTAGAGCTTATTCGAAGCGTGGAGGAAAATGCTGAACCAACCAAGCCTCACAAACTGAGTAAGCCAGCATGCTTGTGAGGGGTTAACTGCGAAGACCCTTTTTGAGACATAAACATCTAGTTTTGCAAGAAGCCATGTGCAGCCTTTAGGAGCCAGGCACAGTCTTTCTCCACTGCGCTCTGCGAGTCAGGTGCACTAATGGCACAGGAATGTAGAAGGTCTCCCGAAAACAACGTACACAGAGCCTGGGAGCCAAGACTGGCAGTTTCTAGTTGTAATTTTCCAGGTGAAAACATGTTTTGCTGCACAGAAGGTTGGGTTTAGAAGATTCTCGAAGAGCTGATGCGTCATAGTGATTGACGTGCAGCCCCTAATAAGAGATCTTTACCTGGGCCAGTTAGGTGGGGACTCTTCCTGGGCTGTTCGAGAGAAGCGTGCACGTAGAGAAACAGCGCCTGGACAACCAGCCAGCACTACAGGGCAGAGACTCCGGGTGTCACATTCTTGCTCGTGTGCAGGCTTTCGGGGGCTAAGCCTGTCCCTGAGCGGGGCCGGGCACAGAGTGGCGTGGGTCCGGAGTGTGATTCGATCGTATCGGCATCAACGATTCCTAGGAGCGTAAGAATAATTGCATATTCATCTCTGACTGATAATTTGTATTACACAGCTTGCACTTTAAATCCCATAGTATTGAAAACTGCTGCTTGATTCTGATTAGTTTATGTAGTAAGTAAATGCAAGCATAAAATCTGAGTGAGTGGCTTTATTCCAAACTGAGTTCATTATGTCTTGCATAGTTTCTTACTTGAGAGAGAAGGTGATTAGGAGTTATATTGCACTAAGGACTGGCCCCAGGGGGTTGCGGTTCCCCTTTTCACTACAGGTCAGGACACTAGAAGCTGGGGTGTTGCTTTTATTGTCAGAGACTTGTTAAGTGTGCATGTCCTTAAAACTAGCCAGATGGACAGTTGAGCATAGCTTAGTGAAGTTAAGTGTTGATGATAATGTCACAATGTGCCTTTTGACATTGTATAGAACTCCAGGAGGAGCCTCCACCTCTGAGTAACTATTGACTGTTAGGGGACTTTCAAGTCCATCACACATGATCACGCTGGGATTTTAACCTCTGGGCATACAATAGTGCCAACCAGGACACTATGACACTTCTCTCCTCACCTCAAGCTATAGGGTTTACCCAACACGTTTATCATCTCACAAGAGAGTAATGTTCTTGATTGGGTGTTACCAATAACATTTTGGTATCCACATCATTGCCCCATGTCCTTGGACAGATCACAACTTCATTTCTTTTGTTCTCTTCTTCCCTGCAATTCGCAGTAAAGTAAACACCTATCCAAGATTTGAACTAAGGGTGGGAAACCCGAAAAATGCCATGCCTGAAACCAATTATGCAGTCCCTATGCCTATGCGCACTAATATGGATCCATCTAATGACACAAATGTTCATCAATTTAAATACATCACCTCTATGATCATCAGTACTTTGGCTCCTGTTTCAGTTAAGAGTGAAGTAAGATGCAAGACTTGGTTCAATGCATAGAAAAAACAAAAGGCAATGTGAAGATACTGGAGGAAAGATCCTAGACAGGAAATCTTGACCACATATTGTCTTGCAGCAGCAAGCTACAGAGATGTCATTGTTTCTGCCAAACTGAACCATAATGCTAGGATTTTTGATGCCAAGTAAAGACAGAGGGATTGGGTTTCCAATTCTTTAAACATTGGAGGCCAAAAATGTGGTAATACTAAAATGTGACTATACATTTGGAATGAATTCTCTAGACAAATTGAGCAACATCAGGCCATTGTTAAGGCTCGCCAAGCTGGACTACAGGGTCCCTGTACCTTTTCTTTACCAAATGGTAGCGTCTTGATTAATAACAGCTCTTTACTGTCCAAGTTCCAGATTCAACAATTTACGGAAGATATCAATATTGTGCTAGGACGAATGCCATCTTTCTATACTGGTAATACTTGTCCTTCAACTACTAAGGAGTTTGATAGGATGTCTTGCATCACTTCTTGTCTTCTTCCCTTCCATCACGCCTAAAGGATGGCTAGATAACTAGTGCTCAAGAAGGAGACACTTAATCCCGAACTTGCAGGCAACTACTCCCATTACAGCTGTCACTTTTATTTTAAAAATAATGGACATGACTGTGCACCTGCAACTTCCGGAATACATTGACAATCACCATCTGCTGGGTACTGGACCATTGGGGTTTCGAGCATTGCACCGAGATGGCATATTAGACTTAAAGGCTAATTTGGTTGAGATCATGACTGGTGGCTGGATTGCTATGCTTAGGCTCCCTGGCCTCTTGGTAGCATTTGATCTAGGTGATTAATCTTCACTGCTCGACATGGCCAATTGTTCCAAGTCTGCCATAACTTGGATGGGCTCCTTTCTTCTCCTCAGACTGCCAGAGTGTTGGATGGAGGCTTCCAGGCACCTCTGTGATTGGGGAGCCTGCCTTCTCCCCCCCACACCCTCCCAACACGTTTTAAGATTTACACCTGTCCACTTTTTCATTTGTTGGACATGTTGGAGTTAAATACACCAACGACACCTAGTTGCTTTGAGCCAAGAGGGAATTAAGATCTGGATACTTTCATTATCAATCACATACATGGGACAATACAGACTTGGATGGCTACCAACTCCCTCACTCTCAACAACAAAACAGAGTTGATGACTGTGGACTCTGCTCAATGTCTGAGAAACTAACCTGGATGCTAAGGTCAGTTTAAAATCGCTTACTGTGTTATCCCACTTGTTCCTCCATCAGTGAAAACCATAGGAGTTCATCTTGATGCAAGTCTTACAATGAAACATGTTGAACATGTGAAAGCTTCCTGTGACTAGACCACTAAATTGCTTAGACAAATGAAGCCTTATTTGTCGAGAACTAACTTGTGGCATGTGCTTGGATCAGATTAAAAATGTCAACAGCTTATTGATGGGCACTTCCAAAGCCAATTTGAAAACCTTCAGGTTGCTCAAAATGGTGCTGTGAGAGCCATGTAGGGTTTGGGCAGAACTGTTCATGTCACTGAGGCCAGATCTCTTCAATGGCTGCTTGTCCCTCACAACATACAAGAATCGCACAAACAAATTCCTTGCAGATAAAGCACCAGGCTACCCATCAATAAGGCTCCTGTAGTAAGATCTTAGGTACAATGGAAACAACAAACTTTCCTTCCCTTTAAACTGAAAGGTTTTGGAGGAACCAGCATTTATGCCTGTGAACCATTGCGTGTTCCTCTAGATTTAAAAAAGGTATATAAATCCATACAGGGTAATTCATGGAATTAATGTGTGTCGAAAACTGGTGTGCAAGCGTAAAAATCACAGCGCACGTGTGCGAAAGCCGCACAAGCACCCCTTTGGCGATTCATGGAAGGCGCTGTGCGTGGCTTACCTGTGACTTGCGCCAAATCTGTGTGTGGTGCACACGTCATTGCAACATCCCGAAGGCTGTGCGTGAGATGCCCAGTGAAAGCGCACACCGCCCAGCGCACACACCTAAAAGGGGGCGGATCACATAGAATGGGGAACAACACGTGAAAATGTGGGCATTACGGGGGAAGTACCGCAGAAAAATCCTCGCAACGCCCACACGCGCACTAACAACACATATTCATGGAATCGAACAGGGGAAACCTGCATGCCACAGAAGACGTGCTAAGCCGGAAACACGTACGCCAGGCGAAAGCTGGCGTAAGCGCCCCCGCGCAGCATAAAAGTGCGCACAAACAAACAAGCTCATACCGCTATGATGAATGTACTGTTCCTTGAAGCAGATGTCGTGGGACACCGCAGGAGGAGGAGGATAGCCAGGCCCCGCATTTATTTACCCAGGACCAGCCTTTTTGGTATGCCTGATGACTAGGTCTATGGCAGGTAGAGGTTTCCACTCCATATCATCCTAGACCTGGTCACTGAGTGGGAGGATGACCTCACAACACCCAGCCTGTGCTACCAAGCACTGAGCCCCTTGGAAAAGGTGTTCAATGTACTACATTTCTTGGCCACTGGGTCATTTCAGCAGACAACTACCATAGTTGGGGGTGTCTCACAGCCCACGCAGTCACGCTGCCTACACCAGGTGTTTGCAATCATGACTGCACGCCCCTCAGTCCGCAGGCACATATACATGCCCAGAACACCCACATAAAGGCACGCCGTGGTACAGGACTTTTAAGGGGTGGCACACTTCCCCAAAGTGCTTGGTGCCATTGATTGCACCCATGTGGCTCTACGTCCAACTAGGGCCACTGAGCACATCCATCGCAAACGCAAGCACTGGCATTCCATCAACGTGCAGGTGGTATTCGATGTTAAGGGAATAATCACCTCTGTCTATGCAAACTATCAAGAGTCCATAGTTTCATATTCAGAATGTCACCCCCAAACCGGGACCTGGAAGCTGGGAGGCATGGCAGCACATGGCTCATTGGTGAGTGCAAATGCCTGTTCACAGCCAAATACTGGTATGTTACCTAACCCCTCCCAAAGCTGTCACCCACCCAACACACCATGCCATGGCATGCAATGTGAAAGCAACCATGATGCCCCCTGTTGTTGTGCAATTGCATAAATGGAGTTATCCCACTCAGTATTACCCGGTGGTGCACGGCCACTGCGTTGCCGGACACAACACCTTTCGGGCCCAAGGAGACATGCACCTTGCTGTGCTGGTGCTGCCCGTGGCTGCAGGGCTGCATTCCTCCTTTGATCTGCTGCCCCAGGAACAGGAGCACATAGTGTGGAGTGTGACCCTGCATCCGTAACCGCCACAGGCGGACAATCCAACACTGAATGGCCCATTGAGGGGTCTACCCCCAGTGCAGGTGCGTTGGACAGAAAAGCATCCCTGCCAGAAACACACACCTGCGATGGGGCATGTGTGTCATTGTCTGATTCAGCACTTGAGCCATAGAGATCCTCAGAGGTGTACCCAGAGACACCCATGGACAGGACGGTCTGTAGGAACAATGGATTCTCGTGTGGCACCACCCCACGTCCTCCACTGGTGGTTGGTTGGGGCTCTGAGTACTCCTGCCCCTTTGCCATCTGCTCCTCCTCCACAGCTTCCCATGCCCCATCACCTGCACAATATGAAAAAGAAGTAATGAACACACACATGAGCAGCATAGCCCACACACATAGGCATCAGACATGTCACACATGACACAAATCCATGCATGCAGTGGCAATGAAGTGGAAGGGGACCCTGAAAGCAGACACTGATTACTCTAAAATTAATAACCAACACATGTGCTGCATGGTTCATAGCATCTGCATCACACATAAGCCTGTGAGTGGCATGGACCATCAACAAACATGACAGATGCCAGCACACAGATGGCACGTAGCATAGCCATGGCAGAACTGACAAGGACACCCAGATGGGAGTGAACTATGTTCCCCATCCATCCATCCATCCATGTAAAATGTATTTCATCAAACAGAACATGCAAAAGAGTGGGAGAAAACACATGTGTCACACGCTGCAACAACGCCAGTGTGTTGAAAAACAGTAATGGGAGGCACAAGTCAATTGGCATGTTGAAGGTTGAAACAGGGCTCAGAAGTGAGCGGGTGCAGTACATGTGTAGGCCCTCAGCAGTCAATAAAGATAAAAAATCTGTCATTACAATGTTGTGTCATGATGGCAGTTTAAGGGCAAGTGCAGTCATCATGTGCAAAGTGTTTGCAGTGGTAAGTAGGGATGCAGTGAACCCCAAACACAAGGGCGGGGGATGGCTTGGAGGCACTACATGGGTCACATATGGCAGTTATGACTACATAGCCTGACCTGGCACTCGATCACAACACATCACATCACCCAAGCAACATACACATGGTCTGGACACACGCATGTACACTCACCGGACATTGCCACAAGATCTTACAGGTCTCCCATGACTTGGATCTGATCCTCTGCGATGAACCCTCCAGCGATTGCCTCATGTTCTGTGAATTCATCCTCCTCTGGTGGTGACCCACTGCCAGTCAGCAGAGTAGAGGCATAATTAGAAGCCAGCTTGTTTTTAGCTCAGCGTTTGAGGTCATTCCAATGCTTCGAGCAATCATCAGCTTTGCGCTTCACAAATCCCAAGGAACTAATGTGGTCCGCGATGCACTGCCAACAGGCCCTACTCTGAGCAGGCATAGTTTTGCCCCCTGCTGTCACTAGCATGTTGCGGCCGTGTTCCGATACGTAGCCCACAAGTGCGTCCAGTTCCAAATTATTGAAACTCTGCTTCCTTGACATGCCGGACAGCCGAGCCGTGTCTGGGGTCCCAGCCTGTTCCACAAGAGCACGCTTCTTCCTCTTGAGAGGTGGTGCGGACCCTGAGTGTCTTACGCCACTCCAGGCTGTAGGGGGTGAAGCACAGGTGGACTGGCCACTGGAACCAGGCACTGGCATGATGACCAAAGGTCTCACTGCAGGCATTGGCTACTGGGTGCTGTTGCCAAGACCAAGCACCACAACTGCCTCGGTGTGAGTGGCCGGGGCCAACACTGCCCCAGCTTGGTGACTCAGCGCTGGGGTGCTGTCATCTGCAGCTGCTCCTGCAGCCTCCACAAACTGGCTGCTTGGGGTAGCAGATGACATTGCTGCCCCAAATCCACGTGGCCTGGTGACAGCAACTTTCACCGTCGGCCTGTGAGTCATCCTGTGCCTGTTTTGTGACCAATCCGGGCCGGGCTAGCAGGGCCTGAGTTGGGATGGTGTCAGCTGCATCTCCCTGCCCAGTCCTTTAAGCCGAGGCCCCCAGTCCCACCCCACGCAACATTGGCGTGATGCATTATTATGCGGCCGCGACGGGAGATGTGCCTGCCATGAAGTCAGGCTAGCTGACAAAAGTGGCAGCCAACTGCAGCGATGCTGTGCCTGGCTGCCACTTCCGTCAGTCATAGTAACTGCCTTTGGTGACCCCTCACGCGAGGGGTCACCAGAGGCAGTTACTGTCCCTTTGTTTCCCCAGGTCGCGTAGGCGTCTTTAACCCTCGGCGAACCTGGGGATTCCTCGAGGGTTATAAAAGATGGCTTGAAAAGTACACAATTCAAGCCATCTTTTATAAAGCTTTGCCGACGGACAATTTTGTATATATGTAATAAATATGTAACATATTTCTATGTTTAGAAAAGATGGCCTGCAAAGTACACAAACCATAGTAAGGTACGCAAACAGATATATAACATGTATATATATTTGTGTGCAGACGTTACGATTTGCATGGTTTTTAGGCCACACCGCTCCCAGAAGCCACGCCCCCAAATGAGGGCCCCCTCTCGATTTCTTATCCCACTTAAAGCCCTGTCCCTGCCCCATGGGGGGGCTTGCTGTCCATGAATGGTCCTGGACACACTGCACCCTTGGGCCACCCTGCCCACATCGCCCACCGCTGCCACCTTGGCCACCCTGGTCATCCTGGCCGGGTTCCCTACCGCGGACACCTCTGGGAGGTCGCACAGCTTTGCCTCCACCACTTTGTGCCCTCCCAACCATGGCACTGATGTACTTGTGCGAATGGGAGGTGCATGTTAGGCAGAATCCTGTGCACGGCCCTTAGGGACCACTACACACAATTAAGACTACAAGTGACAATACAAGTTCACCTTCGGTACAAGCCTGTACTACTATGTTAAAGTGGTAGCAGTAGCAGAGCAGCCAGATTTATCTCAAGAGCAAATGAGGAGTAATCGGGATTACACAAAGGACTACAATTACTGTGACTCAAGCAAACACTGAATCGAGGTTTTTGGTTAAAAAGTAAAAGTACATTTATTTTTGACCATCTGTTTGCAAAACACTTCACTTCTATTAAATGAAAACCACACGTAAAATACACTGCACACAACCAATTCACTTGGTGTAGAACAACTCAAGGTAAGTACCTTATGATTTGACAGACCGGTGTTATGAAACAGAAGACGTTACTGGGAATACATATGTCATCACTTTTTGACAGTAATGACAGTTCGGTCTTACTAAATATATGCGTATCCGCGGGAAGAAATGTTACCGGGGTAAAAACACACTTAGCACCCGAGTTACCACAGGGGAGTTGGGGGCAAAAATCATAGGCAATACTTTTGTCAAGGCAAACAGAATCAGAGAACACTTTCTAACCCAAAGATAAAAGTCAATAGGCCTGCGCCAGTGTTAGGTGGAACAGGATTCCTATTGTCGAGGATCACACAGTCAGATAGTTCACGATTCAAGGTTGCCAGGAGTACTTGGATATTGTCAAAAGAGGAAGCAAACGTTATAAGAGGGAAGGAAGATAAGGACAAGCCTTGGATGAGGAAAAGAGGGGTTAACCCTAGTTCCTCGAAGTCAGACACAGTACCTTATTTTTTGAAGAAGCTGTTGCCACGGCAGTTGTTCCTGGTAGTTTCCTGCAGACTCACGGTTCCTGGAGCTTCAGTCGTGGTGACAAGAAGGACGACGTCTGTAGCTATCTGCACTACCCAGGGATGAGGACAGCAGCAGCGACAGAGAATAAAAGGTGCGCTCCTTTAAAACAGGAGAGGCTCTTCGGGTGGCTATCCGGACCACTACAGCAGTGTGCAACGATTTCGACCACACAGAGGATCCTCTGGCTGTGGAAGATGAGCTGGTTGACCCCAGCAGGCTCAAGCGAAGAAGACTCCGGACTGGATCTTCTGTGGTCTTTGAAGGGTAGATAGCTCAGGACTGCAGCAGGGCTTCACCGGGATACGGGGTTGCAGCAGCCATCGTCTTCTCTGCTTCTCTTTGGTTCCTTGTAGTTCCAGTGGCAACTCTGCCTTCCAGCCCAAGGGTCCTGCCTTTTATGCAAAAATCCTCCATTCACACAGCCTGGATGTCAATCACCCAGCAGGGGGTTATCCGGTCCGGACAACCACCTCAGCCAATCATGACAAAGTGCGACTTGGGCCTCCATGGAGACCCTGTGCAGGGGGTGACTACACCCCTCCCTCGCATTCAGCCCACCTAGACACCCAGGTGCCAAGAGGAGGGCTTCTCTGCAGAAGCCCGCCAAAAGACAGTGAACAAAGAAGGCAAACCTGGTTTGCCACGCAAAGTAAAACACAAGAAGGACTTTAACAAAAAGGAATGGCGACTAAACCCAACCGGAGCTGAAATAAAAAGTATTTGGTCAAGCGGGTTTAAGTTTGAGGCTACCACAACAGCCTGGAACAGTACCATGTTTATATAGTATAATCGCGGTAGAAACGTTAGGGTAGATGCTACTGCCACCAGCCAAGTCTAAATGTTAAAAGAGCAAAACAAAGCTCAGAGAGGCACAGACAAAAAGGGATAGGAGTTATCCCTTTCCAGTATTCCATGTACGATGGGGTGTACTGGGTCTGTATTTTTTAAATGACTACATAAAGTTAATGGCAACTTTACCTGTTTCTGGGGGACAGTAGTCAGCCCCAGAAAAAATGGAGTCAGTGGGAAGTCTAAAAGACAACCCTGTGTCACTGCACTGAAGGTGCTGTGTAACACACACAAAAAGTGGGTCTCAGGGAGTGGTGTGCTCCAGAGCCCAAGATCACACAAACAGTAGAAATACACATGGCAAAACACATGTAAGAGTGGAAAAAAGGCTCACACTCTTACCAAGTGGAAAGGTTAACTCCAGAAATCCAGCAAAGCTGCTGGGGGACTCACTAGGTGAGGGAAATTAGCCATAGAACGAGAATTCTCCGTAACAGTGCAGTGGTGTGCTCGAGAGCCCAAGATCACACAAACAGTAGAAATACACATGTAAGAGTGGAAAAAAGGCTCACTCTTACCAAGTGGAAAATAAACTCCAGAAATACAGCAAAGCTGCTGGGGGACTCACTAGGCGAGGGAAATTAGCCATAGAATGAGGATTTTCCTTAATACTCATCCCTCCCCCCCAGACTAAGGGACAGGAGGATTTAATCCACTCCTGGATGGATCTCATACCTCTAGTGGGTTAAAAACATCCTAGAGAGACCATCAGCATTTCGGTGGTGACTTCCTGCTCTGTGCTCAATGGTAAAATCAAATCCTTGCAGGCAGATTGACCATCTGAGTAGTTTGGGGGGTTTCCCCTTTCATTTGCATCAGCCATCTCAAGGGTTGGTGGTCAGTATGAATAATGAAGGTAGATCCATACAAGTATGGTCTAACACTATTCAGTGACCACACAATAGCAAAACATTCATGTTCTATTGTTGCCCACCTTGTCTCAGGATCCTTTAACTTCCTGCTTATGAAACAAATGGGGTGTTCCCTACCTTTCTCATCCAGTTGACTAAGGACTGCACCTATACCCACATTAGAAGCATCAGTTTGCACAATGAAGGGTTGGTGGTAGTCAAGAGCTCTTAGGACTGGAGCTTGACAAAGGGCTTTCTTCAGGCCTTCAAAGGCTTCATTGCACTCCACATTCCGCCTGATCTTTTTAGGAAATTTGGCAGAGGAGATGACATTCAAGGGAGAAGCTATGGTCCCATAGTTCTCTATGAAGTACCTGTAATACCCAGTGAGACCTAAGAATGCTCTCACTTCGGTTTGAGTAGTGGGGATGGCCCAGCTTTGTACAGCTTGTACTTTGCTAGGCAATGGCCTATTTCACCTCCCCCTACCTCATGTCCAAGGTAGACCACTGTGGTCTGACCAATTTGACATTTACTTGCCTTTATGGCCAGATGGAAAACATATCCTAGGTGATCAATATGTTCTTTCCGTGTAGGGCTGAACACTGCAATGTCATCCAAGTATGCCATGCAGAAGTCCTCCATCCCATTCAGAACTTAATTGACCATCCGCTGAAATGTAGCAGGTGCATTCTTTAATCCAAAAGGCATTACCTTAAATTGGTAGAGGCCACCTGGGGTGGAGAATGCAGTTTTCTCCTTGGCATGGTCTGCCAGGACTATTTTCCAATAGCCTGACGTTAGGTCAAATGTGCTGAGGTACTTGGCTGCACCAAGTGTGTCCACCAGATCATCTTTCCTAGGCAAAGGATGGGCATCAGTCTTGGTGACTGCATTTTGAGCTCTATAGTCCATGCAGAATCTCAACTCCTTGGATCCTGCCTTTGGTACAAGCACAACTGGGCTAGACCAGTGGCTAGTAGTTGGTTCTATAACCTTGAGGTCAAGCATCTTGTTGACCTCATTCCTTATATGGGTCTCACATTGTCTGACATTCTGTACCGCCTGCTTTTCATAGGCAAACAGTCACCAGTGAGGATATCATGCTGACCCCAAGGGGTCAAGCCTGGTGAGGGTGGGAACAGGGAGGCAAACTGATTTAACAGTAATTTGCACTCGTCCTGCTGGTCAGAGATTAGACTGGAAGAAAGATTAACTCCTTCCACTTGCTCATCTAAAGGTAAGCCTCTGAGGAGGTCAGGCAGAGGTTCACTCTCCTCCTTCTCCTGAGCTGAAGCTAGAAGCAAAGCTCCCAGTTCAGGTCTAGAGACATAAGCCTTGAAACGGTTGGTGTGAAAGACTCTAGGAGCCTCCTTATGATTGCCTAAGTCCACCAGATAGTTCACCTCCCCAAGTTTACTTACAACTTTGAAGGGTCCTATCCATTTGTCCTGTAAGGCCCTCTGCCTTGTAGGTACCACAAAAAGAACAAGCTGGTCTTAAGTAAACTCAACCATGTTAGCCTTCTGGTCTTGCCTGCTTGACCAGAGCTTGACCAGCTTTCAAATTATCAATTGCCTCTGCCATCATTTGTGACATTCTCCTCTGGAGACCTATCACATAGTCAGTCACTCTGACTGGCTTGGGGGAAGGAGCACTCTCCAACCCCTCCTTAATCAGGTCCAATGGACCTCTGACTGGATGGCCACAGAGAAGTTCAAAGGGACTAACCTACTTCCCCCTGAGGGACTTCTCTATATGCAAAGAGAAGGCATGGCAGTAGAAGGTCCCACGCTCTTTTAAGGGGTTCTTCTAAAGCACCAATCATGTTCTTCATAGTTCTGTTAAACCTCTCCACCAACCCATTGGTTTGGCGATGGTAGGCAGTAGAGAACTTGTAGGTGACTCCACAGGTTTTCCACATGGCTTGCATGTAGTGGGGCATAAAATTGGATCCACTGTCAGATATCACCTCCTTAGGAAAACCTACTCTGGTAAAAATACCAAGTAGGGCCTTAGCCACTGCCTGAGCCGTAAGAGTTATCATAGGTATTGCTTCAGGATGCCTAGTAGCATGGTCTACTACAACCAGCATAAACCTGTTACCTGAAGATGTGGGAGGATCAAGAGTACCAACAATGCCAATCCCAACCCCCTCAAAAGGAACTCCCACCACTGGAAGGAGGCACCAAGGGTGCCACATTCTTGGCTCCACTCTTGCAAGAGGTTTGGCAAGTGTGACAGCTCCTACATAACTGGTCTACTTCTGAACCCATCTTTGGACAGTAGAAATAAAGTGAGAGCCTTTACGTGGTCTTCTCAAAGCTTAAGTTACCAGCCAAAGGTATCTTGTAGGCTAACTGTAGGAACTGGAGTTGGTTCACTAGAGGTACTACAAGTCTTTTGCAGTCTCCAGGGGTTGACTCAGTTGGTTCACTGTAGAAGAGGCCATCTTCCCAGTGCAACCTATACTTTCCAGGCTCTTTCCGATCAAACTGAGAAGCTGCCTGTAGGTGAAGACCTTCAAGAGTAGAGCACTCTCTTTGTCCTCTGCTGAAGTCTGCCCTGTTGGGTCTACCTTCTGCCAGTATAGACTGCAGCTCAGGATGTCCAGCAGGGTCAAGATCTCCAACCAGAGTAGGATCTTCTTCTAGGTCTGATTCCTCAGTATCTAGTTGAACCATACAGGGTTGCACCTCACACTCAACCTCAGCTGGTGGAGGAGTCACAGATGTGACTTTGGACAGTCTTTGAGATGTCCTTCTGGGCACAGGGGTGCTTGCTGGTTTCTTGCTGGCAGACTTGGGTTTCCCCGTTGTCTCTTTCTGCCCTGCAATAGCAGTAAGTAAGTCCTGTGGACTTGGGGTGATAGCTTCTTCTATCAAGTCCCCACGAGAGCCTCTCAAGGTTCTCTCCCTAGCAGACCTTGTGAGCTCCTGCTTCCTTTTGCTGGGAGGCCTAGGGGTACTAGACACAACTCCAAGAGTTCTTAGGTCATTACCCAACAGGACTCTTCCAGTTACGTCACTTTGCACACTAACAGGTATTCTGACAGTCATGTCATTACACTGGATGAGAGGTGGTAACTGGGGAACCATTTGCACAGGGCCTACAGCTAACTTGGTTAGGTGTTTGGGTGATTTAGCAACATCCTCTACCTTGGAAAAACATTCATCAACCACAGTTATGCTGGCTACAGTGTCTCTAATGGCAGGGGTCTCCTGACCATTCACAAGAACACTATCTTTGTAATACTCTTTAGTATTATCTGGGATTGAGTTATAGACATCTAAGTTCTGTTGTTCCCAAAGACCCAAGGACACTAAAGAAACACTAGCTGAGACTCTCATGGGCCCATCAGCTAGTAATTGAAAGTTTCCACTGGCTATAGGTACTTCATCCACCTGGGAGAAGGCTAAGGAGACAGTGTGGACCCCTGAAGGTTTACCCTTACATCTGGGATCCCCTTTCACATGGTCGGTTGACCCACAAGCAAAACATTTTCCAAATGATTTAATGAATGGGGGTTTGTTCAGACCTCCATCTGGTTTGGGACCAGATGGTGCACTAGCCTGATTTGGTTTCCCTTGTGGCTTACCCTGGTTATGTTTGGGGCCCTCTTTTCGATTGGAATTATTGGAATTCTCTTTGGTGTCTTTCTTTGACTGCTTTCCCTCATCCTTCTTCTGATTTGCCCCAGAATCCTTGTGAGTAGCCCTGTTGGCGACCCACAAGTCAGCAGCCTTAGCTAACTTCTTAGGATTTATCTCCTTTGAATCAGCCAAGTGCTGTCTAAGCTCAGGAGAGCAGGCATCATAGATTGCCTCCAACATCACAAGATTCCTCAAACCTTTGTAACCCTCAACCCAACCATCTAAGTTCTTCAAACACTCACATACCCAGGTAGCCCAAGAGGTACCATCATGCTTTTTGAGGGTCCTAAACCACTTAAGGTACTGGGAAGGGGTCTTCCCAAATCTAGCTATTAAAGCTAGCTTCATACACTCATAATCCTGTTTATCCTCCTCACCCAACTCCATTACAGCATCACTTGCAACAGGGGGAAGCCTAGAGAAAAGCTAAGGAATCAACTGATTCCATGTGATACCTTGAATCCCATGATCATACTCAAACATTGCTAACCAATCCAAAACATCAAGTTTAGTCTCATACATACAAATCATTTCCTTTGGCATACGGGGTCTCTCAGGGCTGGAAGACCTAGAAGACTCTGGGAGAGAAGCATTTTCCAAAGAATTTCTTCATTTCTAGAGCATGAGCCATCTCCATTTCTCTGAGCCTTTATTCTTGATGTTTCATGGCAGTTTGTGCATCAATACGTTTCACTTCTAATCCAAGTCTCATTTTCTCCACAGCAATAAACTCAGCAGTGAGTGTAGGACCTGTGGGGGTCCCTCTGGACAGAGATTGTGCTTTCTGAGCAGGAAAGGGACTTGCAGGGTTTCCTAACAAGGACTCAGCTACTTCTTCCAAATCAACACTCTCAGAATCAGAACCATCAGTATCCACATTTTCTGGAGGGGTAGGCCCTTCTGACCCACTCTCCAGACTTTGTTTCCCCATTAATTTAGCAACCAGTTCAGATTTCTTTCCTTTACCAGAGAGATTCTTTTCCCTACACATGGTTCTCAGAACCTCAGCAGTATAGTTTAAGAGACCCTCTTCACTATAGTTTTCCATATTTTACATGATTTTTCAGTTAACAGAATTAGTGGTGTTTAGCCTTGTGGTTAGTTGACCCAAGGTAATATCAGCACTCTAAGTGTAATCACTATACTTAAAAATCCCACCGCTGTACACCAGTGTTAGGCAGAATCCTGTGCAGTGCTTTTAGGGACCACTACGCACAATTAAGACTGCAAGTGGCAATACAAGTTCACCTTTGGTACAAGCCTGTACTACACTGTTAAAGTGGTAGCAGTAGCGGAGCAGCCAGACTTATCTCAAGAGCAAATGAGCAGTAGTAGAGATTACACAAAGGACTACAATTACTGTGACTCAAGCAAGCACTGACTCAAGGTTTTTGGTTAAAAAGTAAAAGTACATTTATTTTTGACCATCTGTTTGCAAAACACTTCACTTCTATTAAATTAAAACCACACGTAAAATACACTACACACAACCAATTCACTTGGTGTAGAACAACTCAAGATAAGTACCTTATGATTTGACAGACAGGTGTTATGAAACAAAAGACGCTACCGGGAATACATATGCGATCACTTTTTGACAGTAATGGCAGTTTGGTCTTACTAAAGATACGCGTATCCGCGAGAAGAAATGTTATCGGGGTAAAAACACACGTAGCACCTGAGTTACCACAAGGGAGTTGGGGGCAAAAATCAAAGGCAGTACTTTTGTCAAGGCAAACAGAATCAGAGAACACTTTCTAATCCAAAGATAAAAGTCAATAGGCCTGTGCCAGTGTTAGGTGGAACAGGGCTCCTGTAGTCGAGGATCACACAGTCAGATAGTTCACGATTCAAGGTTGCCAGGAGTACTTGGATATTGTCAAAAGAGGAAGCAAAATAAGAGGGAAGGAAGATAAGGACAAGCCTTGGATGAGGAAAAGAGGGGTTCACCCTAGTTCCTCGAAGTCTGACGCAGTACCTTATTCTTTGAAGAAGCTGGTGCCACGGCAGTTGTTCCTGGTAGTTTCCTGCAGACTCACGGTTCCTGGAGCTTTAGTCGTGGTGACAAGAAGGAGGATGTGTGGAGCTATCTGCACTACCCAGGGATGAGGCCAGCAGCAGTGATGGTGAATAAAATGTGCACTCCTTTAAAACAGGAGAGGCTCTTCAGGTGGCTATCCGGACCACTACAGAAGCGTGCAGCGATTCCGACCACGAAGGGGATCCTCTGGCTGTGGAAGATGAGCTGGTTGACCCCACCAGCCTCAAAGGAAGAAGACTCCGGACTAGATCTTCTCTGGTCATTGAAGGGTAGATAGCTCAGGACTGCAGCAGGGCTTCACCGTTCCAGTGGCGACTCTGCCTTCCAGCCCAAGAGTCCTGCCTTTTATGTGAAAATCCCCCATTCTCACAGCCTGGCTGTCAATCACCCAGCAGGGGGGTTGTCCTGCCCGGACAACCACCTCAGCCAATCATGACAAAGTGTGACTTGGGTCTCCATGGAGAACCTGTGCATGGGGTGACTACACCCCTCCCTCACATGCAGCCCACCTAGACACCCAAGCGCCAAGAGGAGGGCTTCTCTGCAGAAGCCCGCCAAAAGACGGTGAACAAAGAAGGCAAACCTGGTTTGCCGCGCAAAGTAAAACACAAGAAAGACTTTAACAAAAAGAAATGGCGACTAAACCCAACCGGAGACAAAAAAATATTTGGGCAAGCGGGTTTAAGTTCGAGGCTTCCACAATAGCCTGGAACAGTACCACGTTTATATAGTATAGTCGCGGTAGAAAAGTTAGGGTAGATACCACTGCCACCAGCCAAGTCTAAATGTTAAAAGAGCAAAACAAAGCTCAGAGAGGCACAGACAAAAAGGGATAGGAGTTAACCCTTTCCATTACTCCATGTAAGATAGGGTGTACTGGGTCTGTAGTTTTTAAATGACTACATAAAGTTAATGGCAACTTTACCTGTTTCTGGGGGACAGTAGTCAGCCCCAGAAAAAATGGAAACAGTGGGAAGTCTAAAAGACAACCCTGTGTCACTCCACTGAAGGTGCTGTGCAACACACACAAAAAGTGGGTCTCAGGGAGTGGTGTGCTCCAGAGCACAAGATCATACAAACAGTAGAAATACACATGGCAAAACACATGTAAGAGTGGAAAAAAGGCTCACACTCTTACCAAGTGGAAACGTTAACTCCAGAAATCCAGCAAAGCTGCTGGGGGACTCACTAGGTGAGGGAAATTAGCCATAGAATGAGAATTCTCCCTAACAGTGCAGAAAGAAATTGTCCTGGGCCATTGGGGTAAAGGGGGCAGGTTACTAGATGGAATAGGTACCCCTGTGCTCCTGCAAGGGCATGGTTGTCTGTTACCCCTGGGGAAAGTTGACGAGTCACGCAATGCTCAGGCACCCAAAAAATAAAAACTAACATGCAGGCAACCCCTCCGTACCCCATGGGCATGGAAATAAGGTCCCGCAGTTCGCTGTGACACCCAGAAACACAAAAATGCGTACGCGTGGAACACGCAGGATACTATGACCTCTTGAATGCAGTACGCGACACACAGGGGCATCCAAAGTGGGAATAATATGTGCGCGACTCACCGTCTGCCTGGAAAAAGTAAAAAAAAAAACAGAAGTACGCACTGCAACCGTTGTGAAGTAATCACGTGTAAACCCACAAGAAGTAGAAGAATTACACACTCGCTCTCCACAATAAGCACATACAGCAAAATGGTATACTACGCGCATCTTTAACCCGTACGGAAGGCAACGCCTATGCGCATCACTTCACTTATGCGCTAAGGGCCTTTCCTCAAATTACGCACTCACATGCTGTTTTTTCACGTGCAGACTCACTCTGCATCAAGCTGGCCATGCGACAACACACGGAAGACCACGCTCCTGCCCAGAAGGCTATTTCCCTGCCCTCCAGAGCCCCAAGCAGCCTCCTACGAGCCATCTGCTGCTGCCAGCCTGCCTGCTGCCAACGTGCCCTGTTATTTGGTGCCTGCACAGAAGCCATTGCCAGGGATCCTGTTCCTGAGACCACCTCTACTGACCCAGAAGACTCCCGACTGGTGTACCACCACTCCACAGCCCAGCCCCAGGACCCAGTTCCCCACCCACATCTGCCTCTGGGGTTGCCATGTCAGACCAAACACCATCCGGGGCCAGCGGCAAACCCCGGCAGACAAGCAGAGGGCTGTCAGCTTCACAGCAAATGAAGTTGGCATCCTGGTGGAGGAAGTCCTGGGGCATTATGATGCCCTCTTCTCAACAACATCGCGCCTCGACAAGGATGGACGGAGGAGGATCTGGTCAGACATTGTGGATGCCATCAACATGCAGGGGGTGGTATCCCGCGACTACCATCACATCCTGAAGCGCTGGGAGGACTTCAGGTCCAGGACCCAAAGCAAGACCCGGCGCCTCATAGAAGCTCATGGAGAAGTGGGGTGCCGGGACCAGTTGTCCAACAACCAAATGCGGGTCCTGGAGCACACACGCCCAGTGCTTCACCAACAGGTCCTCGAGCTGCAGACCCATCTGGAGTCGAGTGGTAAGTGTCCATGTGTTCTTGTCCAGCATTATGCATGTTGAGGTGTGGCAAGAGTGTGCACCTTGGCCTCATGTCTTACATGCCCCATGTATGTATGTCTGTGTGCAAGGTCATGAGAGTACTGCATGTGAGTCCACTGAAGCCTGCTCCACGTCAATGGTGTCTGTGTTGCAATGCATGATGTGCACCAGCATGTGACGATGCAGAAATATTTGCATGCCTGTGTCTGGACTTGGCCATGTTTGGGGTGTGAGACATGGATGCTGATGTTACTGTCATGGGATTGCATGGTGTTCATGTGTCTGAGTGGTGTGTGTGAATTGGAAACGTCATGGATGCATGACAAATGACCATCACGATGTGTGAATTCACTGATGCTGCCTAGTTGTGCATGAATCCACTGTGTCGAAAGGTAGACATGCCAGATGCATGACTGTCCGGTGGTGTTTGTGCATGTGATCAGCATATCCCATGATACATGTGGCATTCAGCCCCCCATCGGATGTTCCGACGGTGCCTTGGACATGGATGCAAATGTCTGTTGCATGTGCCATGCCTGTTTCTGCATGTGTGTTGCTTGCACTGACCCATGTGTTATGGAGGGTGATGATGGGAAGTGACGTTTCACAGTGCCACTCATGTGCAATTGCTTTGTGTCTAGCAGACTATTGTTCAGTACCCTGATGCTTGTGTTCAATCTCTCCCTATCTACAGCGGCGACTGAGGAAGAGGGCGGAGATGGCGATGTGGAGTAGAGCGGCAGGGATGCCTCCACCAGGCAGGGACGAAAGGCCGGTCTCCCTCCCAAGACATGTCATCTTCCGGGGGTGAGGGGACTAGTGCCAAGTCCAAGGCCGGGCCTGCCGAGGGGATGTCCAAGAGGCAGAGGTTGGAAGTGGGCTCCTCGGCAGCGGTAGGGGCAGGTGAGCCCACGCAGGGGCTTGTCTACAGCGGAACACGGTGCAGAGGCATCCAGGTTGGTGGTGGGTGAGGAGGAGACTGCATCAGACGCACACATGGGGCCTGGTGGGGGTAGTTCCACTGGTGCAAGTGGTGCAGTCCAAGGGCAGGGGCAGGAGACAGCACAGGTCGCAGTGGAGGGGCCTGTGTGTAATCCTGTCCCTGATACAGAGACTGCATCACCATGCGCCAGCAGCGATGCCCCATCCCAGGCCGGTCTGCAGGTAGGTGGGAGGCCCACATCAACTGGCACTCCTCTACCTGCGGACGTGGCGATCCGTGACAGGGTTGGCAACACGCGACATTCGTGATGATGTGCATTCTTCTTGGGCGTACCACGCACGTCATCACGAACAGGTGTGTGCCAACATAAACCGGCTGGGAGGGCTCATGGTTGGGGGTTTCCTCCATGTGCAGGACGCTGTTGCGACCCTCTCCTCTTTACACACTATGCGCCAGTCGTACTCCATGCCGTCTTCCAGCCCACATGCCACCAGGGACCCCTGTGGACCTGCCCAAGCCACCACGGCTACGCTGGTGGAGATCCCATCCCAGCCACAGTCGGGAGTCGGAGGTGCAGCAGAGGTGGTCACCCAAGCAACTGGACCCCTGGCAACGGAGGTTGTGCAGGCACCATCAAGCAGGGCACGTGCACTACGGCCCCGGGTGTTTCCATCTTCCCGGAGGCAGTCGTAGTGGCAGAGGCAATTGGCATCAAGGCAGCAGCAGGATCAACTTGGGAGGAGTCAGGCCTTGTGGCCGACTACATCACGGGGGAGGCATCGGCCGATGGGCAGGAGGACCCTGGACAAAGTGCGTCTTCCGTGTGGCAGCAGTTGGGCCGGCGGATAGGTGCAGAGTGGCTGCTGGCAGAGAGGGCACGGCTCACCCTGGTCAGGGCAGAGAACACCATGCGGCGAGCCTTGAGGCGGGCAGAGCTCCTCATGGAGACTCGCAGAGAGCTGTAGGAGAGCATGGCGGCATCTCTGCGAGCTCTCAAGGACAGGGCACAGTCCTGTCTCTGGGCCATAGAGTCGGAGTTCAATGATGCCCTGGCCAAGACTCTTGGGGAGGAAGGTGAGCTGTAGGACTAGCCCGCCGCCATTGTATATAGTTTATTAGGCTTAGGTTTCATTTCATTTTATTTTGGAGTGGATGGACATTGCTCCACTTTTTGTACATAGTTGTATTTCTGTAGGATTTTTACCAATTTTCATTTGGTTTTGGGATCATGGACCCTGAGAACATTTCATTGTAAATAGTTCTGGAAGTGTGGACTTTATTCTTTTATGTTTTTCACACCCATGATGGAATGTTTTTTTTTTATTTACCCTTTGGATTCTGATTTTCTATTTTATGGACATGGACCACTTGGAGGTTTTTATTTTTTTTTATCACATTTTTTTTAAATTTCCAGTTCAGTTCACATTCATTTATTTTTCCTTGTTATGGTTGGTTTTCATTTGCGAGTGTTCAGTTTTTTAATACATTTTCATCTGTTCATATACTTGTGTTGTCTGCTCTCATTACTTTGGTGCATGTGTCAGTCGTCATTGCCTCAGTCATGTGTCGGTGGTGTGTGGACATGTTGGGCATGTATTTGGGTGCATGCATGTATGCTTCTGTGAATGACATGCCATGGGGCCTGTACTAGGAAGTGGGGACAATGGATGGGTGTGGAGTTGCGCTGTTTGGGTACTGCGTGAGGTGGCATTTGGGTGGACATTTGGTACATGCATGTATGTTGTGACAATGTGTTGGTTGGGTGGACACGAGTCAGGGCCTGCTGACAGGTGCCCGTGACTGGTGGGGGGACATGAGTCGGGGCTCGCAGGTACATGGTACCATGTGGGCTGCCTGCGGGGCATGGTCACGGGTGATGGGGTGTCCCCTGTGGTGTGGGCTGCCTGCCGGCCATGGTCAGGAGTGTTGGGTGTCCCCTGTGGTGTGGGCTGCGTACGGGGCTTGGTCACGGGTGGAGTGTTCCCTGTGGTGTGAGCTGCCTGCTGGCCATGGTTAGGGGTGTTGGGTGGTCACCTGTGGTGTGGGCTGCCTGCGTGGCATGGTCAAGGGTGATGGTGTGAGCTGCCTACGGGGCATGGTCAGGGGTGTGGGGTGGTCCCCTGTGGTGTGGGTGCCTGCAGCTCCTCACCAAGTAGGCGCGCGAATCAGGGGGTGCGCAAGTGCACTTTTCACATGATTTCACCGGCACAAGCGGGGTACGTGTATTCTGGGGTACACGAGTGCTTTTCACATGGCACAAGCGTGGTACATGTATTCCAGGGTACACGAGTGCACTTTTCACGCAGCACGGATGGGGTACTTGTATTGCGGGCTATGCGAGTGTGCTTTTCACGCGATTTCTCTGACGCGAGCGGGGTACATGTATTCTGGGGTACACAAGTGCGCTTTTCACACGATTTTGCTGGCGCGAGTGGGGACGTGTATTCCGGGGTACACGAGTGTGCTTTTCACATGATTTCGCTAGTGCAAGCGAGGTACGTGTATCCAAGGGGGTGCGCAGGGATATTTTCACGCGTTTTGGCTGCCACAAGCGGGGTACGCATATTCAAGGGGGTGCGTGAGTAGATTTTCACCCATTTTGGCTGTCGCGAGCGGGGTACACAGAATTTTACACGATTACAGTGTAGGAGGCCTGTGAGCTAGTCCAGTGTTAGCGTGGCTCTTTGCACCGTATTGGGTATTTCTTTGCCTTTTTCTGGTGCAAGGGGCATTCTTGGGGGCGTAACTGGCGCTGCTGGTTGTTCGCTGCGCTATGGCTGCAAATGGCTGCAGAAATTCATGAGTAAGCGGTGTGCCCGATTGCTGTTTGGCGCACGCTTCCTCTCTGCGCCAGCCGCGTGCGCTGCATCTGCGCCCGATTCCATGAATGACCCCCTTAATTCCAAGGACCGAGTCCTCCTCAGTCCTGCAATATCCCTGACCGCAGCTTTGTGTTTTTTGCTGGTTTCTTTTAATTGTGCGCTATGGAGGCCTAAGAACAGGTTTCATGTAAAAGGAATAAATAAAATAATTTGGAAAGCTGGACACCGCTCCACGTGGGCTCAGTGGAATAAAGTATTGGGTTCTGAAGCAGCTAGGGCTTGAATATCACTGATCCTCCTAGCGGAAGGTTGTGCTACCAGCAATACCGTTTTAATGGCACATGAGGCTAAACGAGAAGGCCTAACAGGCTGATCAGGATAATAAAGAAGGCAGAGAACTCACTAACTCCACAATTTGTATGACTACAAATGCAAATGAAGTTATATGATGAGAAACTTGTAAACTCATTTTTTGACTTGTCTTATTAATGATACATGCGAGAAGCACTTAAAATGGGGGATCTAAATCGTCTACTGTTTTAATGGTGACATTTTCATTTCTACAAATGCCATTGGTTCAACTGGTTTATGTGCAAGAGCAACTCCTGCACACAATCTGCATCTGTCCAGAGACACTGATTTGAAGCAGCTAACAATATATCTGCATTAACTTGATGCAAATGTAATACTGCATTGGAGTACACCTTCCCAAAAGATTCCATTAGTGCATCCTCTCGGAATAGAATAGACGCAGCTGATGTGGAGGCTCTGGAGTGCTAGACCTTGATTTTGCATAGTGTGAGGCAGCCACTAAGGAGGAGTGCGATTGAGGGTGCGTGGAAAGCAGTATCCCATCCTAACCTGCTTGATAATAGCAGGCACCAAGCTTTTTGTTAACCGGTAGGCAAGAATGTGGCTGCAACCAGGCCTTTTTTGTCAATGAACGTCATTCTGAAACAGAATCCCCAAAGCAGATGTCATCTGAAGAGTCTACACTTCTGCTAACTCTCCAAACTCTGGCTGATCCCTCTGCTGTGCTCAACTCCCAGAAATTCGGCCATGAATCAGTCATCTTGTTCACAGGTTGAGAAACCACATCGTGTACGACTGGTATCACTGCAGGCGATGTGGTAAAGGGAGGGGGGAGCAGATATTGGTTTAGAACATGTTTGCTCCTGTGGGAGAACGATGTGCCCTTTCAATACATCCGAGGCAACTTCATGAGGTTTTAGAAAAATGATAAGAACATCCATCCTTATAAGTAAGAAGCCTTTGCACCGTCGTTCTGTGCTGAAGGAGTCCTTGTTCTCTGAAGGAGTCAAAAGCGGAGGTGACTGGAACCCAACACATCAGTCAAGGCCGATGCATTAATGGGTCTGAATCTCATGTCACTAGAGGATGCTCAGTATGTCGTGCACCATGTTACCTCTGCCCCAGATAATTCCACTCTGGTCGTAAATTGTTGAGCTGCTTGCGGCCTGCCAGCCGTAGCCCAACTGAGGGTCTGTGCCGCTCCAATGGAAAGGACTCACTTAAAGCATCCCTATCCATGAGTGGGAGCTTGCAGCTGACACTTCAATTTTAGCTGCCATTTTGAGAGACAGCTGGGATGATTCAGGAATGTGTGGGAAACCAATGGCCGCATAGAGCCCTGAAGAGGTCGTCTTGAATGAACCTCAGACAAGGGCCTAGTTCTCTCGGAACCGAATATTCCCTAGGAGGCGTGTAGCCCTCGGCTGAATCAATGGTAGTCCGGTGTAAAGAAATCATCCTGAGGCCAAGCCTCAGTGTTCTACCTTGACTGTCTTTGGAGTGCCATTGGATAATAGAGCCTCTAGATCCACCAGTAGATTTCTGACTCAGTGAGGCTGCTGGTAGCGTTTGAGGCCTCAAGTCTTTACGGCCCATGCCAACAGAAGTGCTCCCAGGGAAGGAGTCTGTGCTGCTCTAGTAAATTAAGATGTGCTTAACTTCTGTCCTTGTCTCGAATGTAACTATCTTCAGATGTTCTATGACAGAATATTTCTCTCCAGCATGCAAACCTATTCTTTTATTACCTAGGCATCAACGTGTCACAGGCCGCACAAGAGTCCCACCACTGATTAGACGGCAGACACCCAAGGCAGAAGGTGTGGGGATCAAACACTGGGAAAGAGCCCTCACACAACATGCACTTTGAAAATCCTGATGAACCCGACACACAGAGGCACTTGAGGTAGTGCAATGAGAAATGTAAGCCCATTTACCACGCTGCGAGGAAGTGTGCAGCACTAAATAAACAGTGCTTGACGTCCATTCCATTCAACACAGAAAAAGGGACAGATACTGCTCACCATTAAAAACCATGCCTCGCCTCTGCATGCCCAAATTAACCCTCCACTGTGAAGTGCAATTTTCTGTGGTGCAAAGGGCTGCAGTCCATCCCCATATGGGGACGCCCATACAGTATAGAAGAAAGGGGATGGGACATAGGACTAACACATACCATACGACATTTAACACCACAAATGTTCCTGTGCTTAAAGTGCACCCAGTTGCATCCCCAGGCCTTTCCTATTCCCAGATTTCATGCAGTTTTGTTCAATCTACTTTAGATCATTCTGTGTTTTTTGGAAAACAAACTTGGGGCTCAGCCCATCAGCAAACCTCATCAGTAAGCACCTCCTGGTAGTACTTCTACGTGCTTCTCCCACTTACTCCACTTAAAACGGGTCATCATCTTCCAAGAGTCAAATCTCCTACTCTTCCTCATCCAATATTCCATATGGCTTCCTTCGGTACCATGTGCCTCCCACTATATTTCCCACTCAGTGTATCAAAGCGGGTGGTTTTCCCACAACCAAAAAATGTTGGAGGGGACTTAGTCTTCCTGAAGATAAGCCAATGTTTATACTACAATTTATGACATATGCTACCTTGATACGTCATGTTTTTGTTCTGAACACAGCGAGGTGAACATTTTGAAATGTTACGTGATGGAATTCTGATTTGAGATATTCACCATTTTAAGCAGTTTCCTAAAGGGCAAAATAATTCAATTGCACGAGTAGGACAAGGCTTAGTTCATGTTCAGCATAACAAAAGCTCAGATTAATCAGCTTGCATGGCAATGCAAGGCTTAATTGAACATTTAAGGCATTTTGTCCATGTGAATGCATTGAGATTTTTGGTGTGCCATTCATTACAGTAGTTCTTCACAAGAGCACCTACAACGCATTTCACCTAAATCTTCCCTAGTTAAGCCCGCGCTAGTGAAGGGTGCGTCTGTGGCACTGTTTCACTATTGCTGTATTAGAGCTCGCATTTTCTACCTTTTCAACCACCCCTGGAAAACACGGGCGCACGAGGCAGCGTGAGCAGCGTGAGCCTGAGGTGCCTGTGACTCTGCCTGTACCTGGCACCTCCTGATCGGCACTCTCTTGGAGAGAAGACTTGTTGGGTTCAGGGTTTGGCCACAAATGACTCTGACACTCCAGTGAACTGTTAACTTATTTACGTAGGTTTAGGTACACCAAATACAGTACTTAGGGTCAGGTAAGTAAAAGGGGACATAGGACACCCACCGGCATCCTCTCTCAGGGCTTACATCCTTGCAACTAACAAACCTGGAACTCACTCATAGATAAACATTCTAAGCCCTGCATTCCATCTCAAGATTCTAGTCACTTGCACCAGATGAATGCAAAGTTAATCACAACACATCTTTCCCCTATAGGGACAACAACAAGAACAGTAAAGTATCGGTGGCAAGATCAATATTTCATCAAAAGATTTGTCCAGTAAAGTCCCACCTGAAAAACAAAAGATTATTCAAAGCATTTCATATATAACCACAACCAACTCCAAAAGGTTTAGACCCTGTCACCACTTCAAAATCTATTAACATTAACATCAATGTGGAGAGAACATATTAATATGCCTACATAGAACAGCTAATGATGAACACTGTTATCAACTTAATAACTCTAATGAAGATTTAATAAACACTCAAAACCTTAATATCTTATTTCACTCACACATCACCGCATACATGTCTACCAACATATGCCAAAACAATGGCACCAAAGTCTAGGAACAACATTTCCCTTTTTATACAGACAGTGTAATGGACAGTAGTCCGCTCAATGGTTCACCACACCATTGCACCTTTTCACACATGCAACACATGTAATGGACAGTAGTCCGCTCAACGGTTCACCTCAACCATTGCACCTTTTTACACATGCAACACATGTAATGGACAGTAGTCCGCTCAACGGTTCACCTCAACCATTGCACCTTTTTACACATGCAACACATGTAATGGACAGTAGTCCGCCTGTGGAGAGAAATATGTTAAACTACATAACTCAATTAAAGAGAGAGACATGTACCTACAACATCACTCTAATAAACTAATATATATCAGCTCTAGTATCTCAACTCTAATCGCCAGCACCTCTGCATTCTCTCCTACTTCACCATTGCATAGAGAGTAACGGAGGAACACAGAGCTCCCATCCCCATCAAACTTCATAACTGAGTCAGGCCTCCCGCTGCAGCACTCATGCCGAACTCCAGGACTCCACTCAAGCCAACCGCAGCAACCTTCGGTTCCAGTCAAAGGTAAGCGCTGACATCGGATAACTTTGTCAGTGATCTCAGCTGCCTTCACTATGACCAATAGCTTGTAGCCTTGGCGCAACAGATGTTTGCACAGTCCATGGGCCCCAGGCCCCTCCCAGATCCATTAACAACTTCCAACTCTTCTGAATGTTTGTACAGTCTCAATTCTCTTAAATGCTTTATGAGAGACTGCCACCTTGAACTTCACCATGCCAATGAATGAATGAACCTTGCTACTCCAATGAACTTCACAGCTCCTTCTAATAACCATAAGTCTCACAGAGCCCACTGCACTTTACAGCAGACCGTTGTACCTTTCAACACTAGAACTTCTTGTCCCCAATGCCCTTTGCAGCACACCCTTGTCACTGAAGTGCCTCTTCACTCCCTATGCAGTGCCTCTTCACTGCCCCGTGCAGCACTTCACAGCCTCTGCAGCGACCACTCACTGCCTCTTGCCGCGCCTCTTGACTGCCTCGTGCAGCACCTCTTAACTGCATCTTGCAGTGCCTCACTGCCCTTGCAGAATCTCTTCACTGCCTCATGCAGCACCTCTTCACTGCATAACGCAGCACCTCACTGCCCCTGCAGCGCGTCTTCACTGCCTGTTGCAGCACCTCACTGCCCTTGCAGCACTTCTTCATGCAGCGCCTCACTGCCTCTGTAGCATCTCACTGCCCCTAGCAGCGCTTCACTGTCTCTGCAGCACCTCTTCACTGCCTGTTGCAGCACCTAACTGCCCTCGCAGCACCTCTTCATGCAGCGCCTCACTGCATCTGCAACATCTCATTGCCCATTGTAGCGCCTCACTGCCCTGGCAGAACCTCTCCACTGCCTCATGCAGCACCTTTACATCCATAGCTGCTCTGTTATTCCAGTGCCTTCGTAGCGCCTCTGTCTGGGCCTTTCTTGCCCCCTCTGCCTCTGTAGCACCTCTGTCTGGACCTCAATTGCCCTCACTGCACTTGCAGTGCCTCACAGCTATCCAGCGCTCTTACCTGAGAGAGGATCACTTCTCAGAGGGGGGGGGGGGGCGGTGGGTGTCTCCCTTTGGTGCTGTCCCCCCAGCACAGCCAGATCCCATCCTCGTCGCCACTGTTGAGTTCAGTGTTTGGCCACAAATGACTAACACTCCAGTGAACTGTTAACTTATTTACTTAGGTTTAGGTACACCAAATACAGTTCTTAGGGTCAGGTAAGTAAAAGGGGACATAGGACACCCACCGGCATCCTCTCTCAGGGCTTACATCCTTGCAACTAACAAACCTGGAACTCACTCATAGATAAACATTCTAAGCCCTGCATTCCATCTCAAGATTCTAGTCACTTGCACCAGATGAATGCAAAGTTAATCACAACAAGACTCTACATTGAAGGCGCTGTAGCCTTAAGAGACTGAATCTCTGAGGCTCTGCCCACCCTGGAAAACAGGAAGCGGAATTGAAAAGCGAGACTGGGATGCTCTTGCAGCGTTAAGCCTGCGCTAGTGAAGGGCGCGTCTGTGGCATTGTTTCAAGGTTTGCTGCTTTGCTGGGTGCTGGGTGCTCCCCATTAATTCCCCCCAATATAGAACTGACATCTCCCCACTGTTACGGTAATTGAAGCCAGCTTGGGAAAAGGGCTTCTAGGTATAAAGAGTGCTAGTCTAGCCATCCACAATACACCCGATTTGACAACGCAGAACTTAGCACTGTGGGGACGCCGGATACAAGACAAGACAAGATCACGTTGAGGGTGCGGTGCGCTGACAGTGCGACCACCCGGAAATGTCTGAAACATCATATAGATGGCTACGGAGTGGGCATCCATCACGGCAAGATTTGGGGATGGAACTGCGCAGCCCCCTTAAACCGTCGTCCCGAGCGAAGCGGCTGACATCTGCACCAACCTGCATGCAAACGCAGGCTCAAGCTGAACAATCAGGTACGTTATCAATATGCAGTAAGGATAGGGCTGAAAACATTAAAAATTCTGATAGTATTGATAGCGCTGACATTGTTCAGATACAATGTGATTCAAATTCTGAACTAATCACAGGTGGTCAAAGCCCTAACCCAAAATTTTATGTGCCACTGCTTGTACCGGGAGACCCAAACAAACTGCTTAAGCCCCCCGAGTTACCTGCCTCCCATTTGGTAGACGGCGAGATTATGTCCGCCTCAATTAGTGAATCGCAGGAATCGGAGGAAGCAGTCAGCCGGCAAAAAAGGCAGCCCCAACCCAGCAGTGAATGCTGAGGGGCAAGGGTTAGCAGAAAACTTCCTACCTGCTGCCACGGCTAGGGTCAACGATGTTCCTCAAACTGTTGAGCGAGAAATCATAGGAACTCGAGAGAACAGGGGAAGAGAAGAGTGCCGTGGGGGCGGGGCAACGGGAGAGGGAAAGGGAGAGGAGGGGGACGACAAGGACTCAAATATGCGGCCAGTTCAGGCCCAGGCCAAGGAGAAGGCGGGGGGCACTCCTTTTCTAGGGGAAGGCAAATCCAGCAGAACTGTCGCAGCGGGAAGTGATCTTCCTATGCTAGACACCAGCATACCTATAGACTATGACCAAGAGACTCTAGAAGCAATCCCCCCCCACCCCCTGGATTGCCATAAAGCCCTGAAAAGTCCCCTCCAAACTGAAAATGTGCAGATTGATGTACACCCACATAATGAAGTGAAAGATCTGAGGACTCCCCCCGACAGATAAATCTGACAGGCTGTCCCCAAATGACCTGCACTATAAAGACAACACGAACCAAAGTACTGAAGAACAGGAAGTGACAGACCAATCACTAACATACAAAAAGCACCTCCAAGTGAAAATTAACACAACTTAGAGGCAGGGACCATACTACCATCAGGTATAACGAGCCCACCGGCGAATAAAGAGGGAATGTTGAAAGAAACCCAGTTTCAAGTAACTGAAAAAGCAAAACACGGTGAGGGCTCACGCGGAGCCACAATTTTGGAAAGCAAAGATGAATGGACCTCGCCATTGAAAAAGAAATGGAATGAAACCCAGTCCCGTACCAAGCCAAGGAAAGATCTGGGAAAACACATTGACAGAATAAAGAAGGTGGAGATGGCCCGGACATTTTTGCCAAATAACAGGAACTCTAGAAAGCAAAGTGGCACAAGAAAAAGTATTGTATCAAAACCATCAAACCATGATATGTTGGAGGAATTCTTCAAGAAGAAAATTTCAGAGTCAAACAAAATGCCCAATGATATTTCAGATAGTGATATGCTGGAGAGCGTTAATGCACCATATCAGCAAGTCCTATCAGACGAAATTAATCAGAACTCACAGGACATCTCGGCCATAAAATCAGTAGTAGAACCACGAAAGGATTACCAATCGCACTCTACATCGACACCGATAAGATGGCACTTTGGACAAAATCCAAAGCATTCGGTCCATCCGAATTCTACAAATCGAACTCAATTATTAACGCCTTTGAATGAACAACAGGGAACAGCGGCAGATGACTATGTGCAGCAAAATGATCAACTAGAAAGACCTTGTAATCAAACGTCATTGCAAGAATTGCTGGACACTGGGAATAAATGGTCATGTCGGCGCCAAAGGCACAGCAATAACAACTGGGGAAAGAGGACCCCAAGTGGAGTTAAGGGCAAAAGGGCTTGGATCCAAAGAGGAAACACCAGGCGTGCCTCAAACCGCACCTCTATGTCAAAAAATATCAGGGAGAAACATGCAACAAGTCTTGCATAGACAAGAAGATTCCTACTTGTCTCAAAGGAAACAGCGGGGACAAAGTGAGTCCTCTCAATTAAAAGACACCCCAGGAAAAAAACAGATCTTCTAAACATAATGACTACAGTTACAATTGCATTGGCGCCATTCAGTAAATTGTATGAAAGCATCAACGATACATTAAAAGACCAAACAACTATGATTGCTTTGATGCCTACCAAAATGCACTTCCTTGAAGGTTACATCATGGCAAAAGGATGGGGCACTACTGAAATATTAAACCAAAATCAAATTCAACTTGGCAATGATAAAATGCCACAGAATATCCCGCAGAATGTGTCAGGAAAGGCACCTAAGGGTTATAACAAAGTTGCAATGCAAACAAATCTGATGATCCCACAAGATCTGCCACCCAATTCGAGTGGGATACCGGAAAGCTCGGGAAGAAACGAGAATAAGCCAGCTTCTCTAATAGCGAGCACGCCCGGACCAAAAAACTAGCAAAAATGCCCCCCCAAGGTGGGGACTAAAAATAATATTACAAAATCAGGGAAAGGAAATGGATGTATCTCGAGGGGAGAAGACCTGGTCCTCAAAATAACAAAAGAAACTTCAGAAGATCAGAAAAAAAATAAAGTACCAAGCACGTAGAATCCATTTTCCTACGGTATCTTCAGTCGAACTAAATGGCCAAAGGAGCGGGCACAATTGAAAAAAAATCACAAGACCAAAGACACAGGAAAAAAGAGCCGACAATAAAAAAAAAAACAATGACAAATCAGGGGGTCTGAACCAAAATGATCTAGAATGCAAAGATGATGAAAATCAGTCAGCAGTCCTGGTGGATGATTCTTCCTCATCCATAACAGACTTGTTGAATCTAAGTACGTACACAGTCTCGGAGGTTGAATTCAAACAAAATCAAATCTCGGAACAGAAAAGGAAATCAAACCCTAATGGAAAAACTCATGCATACGAAGAACCAAATAAGAAAGTTTTCATAATTGAACCAGTCCCTTCAGAAAAAGAAGTGGACCAGCCAAATAAAGCAAAGAGCGCGCAAGAGTTTAGAAGGAGTCCGCGAAAGGTGGCGGCTCCATTACCAAGACCGCCTAAAGAAATTCAAAAAATAGTCAGAGGTAAAGATACAACCAGAGATAGAAAACTTTCACCAGCTAGAAAAAGACAGAAAAGGAAGACAAGAAAATCATTAAGTAGATCCCCAGGCGATTGCACTCATGATAAGAATGCAAGAAGTCAATGGCCAACTTCTAAAGAGAGAAGCATTTCACCTAAAAAACAAAGTGATTGGCAAGAAAGGGGCCATAAACCAAAAGCCGAAACGTCGAGGAAAATACAGAGTAACTGCATCTTTAAGATGCAGCGAACAAAGAAATCGGATAACAAGTTGACCCTGAATAGAAAGACTATTCTGGCTTATTCCAACAAATACCAAATCTTCGGCAATTGAAAAACGAGGATATTTGGAGAGTCGAACCATGTCAGACAGTCAGAAGAGACTGCTCCTATTTCCACATTAAATCAAAAATAATACAAAATCAATTAAAAGAGGAAGAACAGAGGTTGCACATCTTGGGATATGAGTTGACGGAAGAAAAACAAGAGCCTACAGGAAAACAAAATAGAAATAATATAAGAAGGCACAGTGGAAACCGCTCGGAAATACCACGTGAGAGTTTAAGGAGCGAAGAAAGAAAAGAACGAAGGCGAGCCCCGCTAGGGCCATCAAGACAAGAAAAAGGAGGCTTACAAACAAGGAAACATAAGGAAAGCGAGGTAGAAGGGGAAAGGGAAAACAAACCCCTCTCAAAAAAATTGATCCAAAAAAATGGACATGGACCGCGCCCCCAAGAAGAACCAACTCTGGCAATTAGCCATCAGAAAATGACAGGGAGACCCTGGAGGAGGGCACAGTAAGCCCAGCTGAACAGGGAATCCCCGCAGTCATCCAAATGACATCTTGGAATACAAGAGGTTTTAGCCATCTGACAACCCTGAATGATGCAGATCTGGGCTCAAACGACATTATTTGTTTACAGGAAACATGGCTCATGACAAAGCCCCTTATGGATGGCTATGTCATTATTTTTACACCAGCAAAAAAAGGCCTGACGGGCCGTCCAACAGCAGGTCTTATAACCGCAGTTCGTTCAGGATCAGGCCTTGAAATTTGCACTCAGATATCACTCTCGCCATTTATTCAAGCTGCAGTACTGTCATGGAATAGAAGAAGGAATATGGAAGAACCTATAGCCAGGGAAATTATTGTCCTAATAAACATATATTGGAACCCGGAGGCCATTAAAGACAAAGAATACCTAACCTCATTGACTGATACCGTAGATGAAGCCTCTGCGAACTTTCATTTGGATCATATTATTGTCACTGGGGATTTTAACGCAATTTGTGCAGATATAGGAGACCAAAAAAAGCACCTTGTAAGAACCGTTCTAATCTTGGAAAGAGGCAAACTGCTAGAACAATGGATGGCTGGAAAAGATCTTCATAATCTTCATTGGACTCGTCATAGATCGAACATCAATACGCCTACTTGGGAACATAACATGCAAATGAGCAGAATAGACCATACCTACGTGTCTACAGAAATCTTGGGGCTTATAGAAAATGTCATAGTTATTAGAAATTCCAATAGCGATCATAATATCCTGAAAACAAGTTGGGGAACCTTATGAGACAGGAAAGTAAAAATGCAACATGAAATAGAACCGGCCCATCAAGGCAATAGAGTGAAGCTTTCTGAGAGAGCAATTCAGTCTATAACAAGCAAGTACCTAGAAAATTCGGCGAGCACAACCAAGAGCAATAACGAAGTAAACAAAGCCATTGACTACACTGCCCTCCTTCAAATCTATACTATAAAAAGAGGAAGCCATCCTGAAAGAAGGAAGCATCATCATCATAGGTATGATATACAGCTGGTAGAGAAAAGAAAAATTCTGCGGCGATTAACCAGAATTAATAAAAAATCTTTGACGCTGGAAAATCAAGCAAAGCTGACGCAGGCCAAGATACAGTATAGACACTGGCTGACAACAAAAACACGCTCTCTATCAAAAAGATGCTGAGGAAATGCTCATGGCAATACACAGAAAAAATGCAAAAGCATTCTCGTTGCTTATTAGAAACACCAATGGCTCAACGGACGATGTATTGATGAATACTGTCGGGGAAGCAAAATGGGTCGCACATTTCACCAGCCTATACAAAACTCCAGCATCTAGAACAGAGGAATCTCCGACACGAAGCAAGGCAAAGTGGGGGATCTCTGAGGATTTTGAAACAATTCTACTACAAATCAAGAAACTGTCGAACTCGAGAGCACCTGGCCCCGACGGGTTATCTAACTTAGAACTGAAGAAAAATCCGGAAGCTTGGGAAAATTTAGTGAGTGAAATCTTTAAAAGATGAAACAACACAAGAGAAATTCCAGCCTCTTGGAGAGAAGCTACGGTAATTCCTTTCTTCAAAAGAGGTGCAAGGGACGACCCAGCCCAATATCGGCCGATTGCATTATTGGATGTAATTGGCAAGGTGTTTGGGTCTCTGGCTCTTGACTCTTTTCAGACTTGGTTAAAAGCTGCTGATTTGGCCGACCCATTTCAATCAGGCTTTACAAAAAACACGGGGACTACAACAAATATTTTGCTGGTGAGTGCCATAAAAGCAAAAACACTCCAGAAAGGGCAGAGAGTCTATTTAGCACTAATAGACCTGGTGCAAGCGTTTGACCGAGTAAGCAGAGAAAGGCTATGGAAAAAACTTGAAAAGAACAACTGCCCAGAAGCAATCACCGGCCCAATACAAGCGCTGTATCATAACACCACAATGCGAGTAAGACTGAACAAAGCAGGGGATTTATCGGAAGAGATAAAAACGGCCAGGGGCGTGAAGCAGGGTTGCCCGTTGCCCCTCCCTTATATAACGCTTATATTGCAGACTTTGCAGACACTGAGAAAGAGCTGAGAATCTTTCCTCCAACAGTATGCGGTGTAAAGTTCCCCAGAATCATCTATGCTGATGATATTATTTTGCTTGACATGACACCAGTGGGCCTTCAAAGGCAGATAAACAACTTGACAAACTATTTGGAGAGAAACAATCTAGAAATAAATAAAACAAAAAACAAAATCTTGGCCTATGGAGAAAATAAGAGACAAGGAACAAAGTACAGATGGACTGTGAATGGCACAGCTCTAGAAAAAGTTGAAGTGTTTAAATACCTAGGCGTGACGCTAAGTACCACAGCCCTGGAACAACCAATGCAGGAAGTCCTCTTTGCAAAAGTACAAATGCTAAAATCCCAGGCAAAAGCTATTGATAACAAATATGGACGATTCTCTCTAATCCCAGTGCTTGATTTCTATAAATCAAAAGTAACAACAAGCTTACTGTATGGAACCGATGCCATGCCTCAACTTCCAGAACACATTTGGGCTAAAATAGAGAGCTATTTTTGGAGGAAGATTCTTGGCCTGTCAAAAACTACATCTATAACGTTAATCCGGAGAGAACTGTGTTTATCACCATTAACGGCAATGGCGGCGAGAAACAGGCTGATGCTCTTTAGGAAAACGCTCACTGAACCAAAAACAAAGATGATGCAAATTATCAATGCAGAAATGGAGAGCGGAAACGTCATTATGACTAAATGGGCAATAAAAAATTAGCAGTTGCTGATAGACAAACATTTCATCCGAAGAACTGTCTACAAACCCTAATAAAACCACTAAGAAATTGCTGGAAATGGACTGGATTGCGACGCTCGATCTGGCAGAGAAGAATAAGACTACAAGAGACATTCCAACAATTCCTGCAAAAGTGAACACAGCAAGAAACATTTTGGCCAAATTCCCAGATGTAAAGCTAATCAGACTATTCCTGTGGTTCAGATTAAATCAAATTCTGACAAACGAAGTAAAAGCAAGAAGGAACCAAGCAGGTACAAATCGCTGCCGGTTTTGTGCAGGAAATGCCATAGTTCTCCCCATCTGCTATTGGCTTGCCCAGGCACCAACTAACAAAGAGAACAACGCCTGTCAAAAATGTTGGCAAGTAGAGACTCTTACAACGCAGAGACATGGTGGAATAGCAAGTGGGTCGAACACAAGATGGGCAATGGGGATAGCTTTTTTTTCCGTTCCCTGATGTTAGATCAACATGATGAACAATGAATATATGTGAATAAATAAGCTTAAAGATGGAAAGAACAAATGGAATGTATGGAACTGGTTAAAACCTTTTTTGTAAAAATTGTAATACAATTAAACAAAAATAAAAATAAATAAATAAAATCTTCCCTCTCCATGTTATCCTATCCAAAGCAATTTTCTTAGCTCAGCATACCTTCAATGGACTTAAAGCTTGACATATCTACAGTAGCTGGCTTTTACTTTATCAGATATAGGTGAAGGTATATTTGAAGTCAGATGATAAAGTCGTCACGGATTCTCTGAAATTGAAACCTTGTGTTCAACTCCTGGGTGCCTGAAGCAAATTTATGGAGCTTTTCTGCTTTGAAGCCAGTCTTGTATACAAAGAAAGAGCATTTCAAAGTAGTCTAGAAAATCCATCTGGCCGGACCAGAACATGTATTTGCTATCCAGGTCCAAATGTACTTGAGGCCCTGAACACTGAAATGTACAGACACAGTTTCCATTTCTAATAGTCATGTTAATCACTAGGTTCACACGATAATTAAAATGCAAGAACTCCAGTATACACACACGTGACAAAAATACATTGAACTGTAATCTTGAGGTTAATCACAAAGTTACTTTAGGTAAATTAAATCTTAAAATACATGTAGTTTGTCAAGTTAATGTTTTGGTTTCCTGCACTGGACCTTTAAGGCTCGGAAAAAAACGACAATGTGTTTTGCCAAAAAACACGCTCAAGATAGGTATTAAAGAACATATCCGATATACCTTAGGTTGCACAATGGCTAAAATGTCATAGGTATGACGACGTCTGGCTTTGAAATGCATTAATTTTCCATCATTCCATCATCTAGAAATGCACAAAAAAGGTGTCCTTTAACGCAATAGTAACCAAAGAAATCCCCAAGTGCCAAAGTCAGAGAATGTATTTCACTTGTCCCTTTAGCCTGTGCTCTTTAGCCCACTTTGTTGCCCCTGGTCTCATTTAGCTCCTTTTTTTTACTGCAGTCCATTTGTTCTGGTCCCTTCAGCCCTTTTTGTTGCCTCAACAACCTAGCTTGTGTGTATAAACAATTACAATTTTCTTGATACCACCCCCTTTTCTTACCCCCAACCAGGCCCTTCCCATGTTTCAAATGGCCATTTCTAGGCATGGCTCCAAGCCAGGTCAGACACCGCAGCCCAAGCTCAGCCCTACCCAGATCTACCATGACCTTGATACATTCTACTTCATTGCCTGCTACTTGCCCATACAATTGCTTGATTATGTTACAAGCCTTGGTGTGAAGGGTCATATTACCAGACATAGCGGAATTGTTAAGAGCTCCGCCCACAATGGGCAGGACTATTTTCTCTATTGGGAGAGGGCAGATAAGCTCAGATGCACTGCTTCTACTGATGACGCCATTGACCAACAAGTGTGCTATTAGGATCAATAAAATGCAATCTACCTTTTTAAGATGCATGTAAAACAGGCCCGGGTTAAGGGGCAAAACTGGTCTGGGGCAGCTGAAGGGGTTGAGGCAAGAAAATGGGATAAAGGGTAATGTGGGGCAAGAAAAAGAAGCAGTGGGCAACAAAACGTGCTCACTTAGTTGAATTAATTGCTGCCTCACCACACCACCTTAAGTATTTCAGTCCTGCCCCAGCCAATCAATGAGTGGCTGAGGAGGGAACAGCAGCCAGGGTGCCTTGCTGCCCCTGTGGTCTCCCTTGCTACACTTAAAAGAAATTGTGAAGAACTTTATTAAATCGCATCTCCTGGGTTGTGGCAAGCAGCATGTGGCTTTGTTTCTGGAGTGCCTGGTTTGTTGATTGATATAGCCAGTAATATAGCTCAGTGGGTTGAGCAGAGCTCGCTGCTGCAGTGTGTGATCTGCAGGTTGAAGACTCTGCTCCCGGCAAGGTCAATTTAGCCTTATATCCTGCCGAGGTTGATAAACCAACACAGGTTGGGTAATATTGTATGTATATTTGTTCTAGATCAAGCTCTTAAGCGTTTAAGTACAAGTGCTATATAATATCGTTTGGCCTTGGACGTCTGCTTGCATTCATACTAATTTGTTAATATGGGCCTGTGCGTGCTGATATTAATGATACAACTAGTGATCCATTCTTGAACAAATAATGATCCATTCTTGCATAAATGTATATCACTTATCATAACCATATTTTGCGTAGTTATGCATGACACTTCCTGTTTTGTCAATGGGTGAAAGGTTACCTTCCATCACTTCCCATGTCACTTTGGGGTGGTGTGAGGTCAAGGGTTGTGTGATGTCACTTCCGCTACCCCAGGCATTTTGGTGAAATGACGCCACTGGTGAGGGGGTGGAGTTATATAGTCTGCTCAACAGGTGGACTTTAGCCCTGGGAGAAATAAATGTTAAGGGATGGCCAAAACGTGTAAAGGTGCAGAAACCTGGGGTAAGCAAATGAGGTTGCCATTGGTTGTCCAATGGCATGAAATAGGCAGCGCAATCAGGGGACATGGATACTGGTTGGAGCAAGTACATCATTTCTATGCAGTCCATTAAAGCGAAGGATGTCAATGTTCGTATACTGTGCATTGAGACGATAGTACCCATTTAAAAAAAGATGTTGGTAGGGGATCTATCCCATCATCATGGCAAGCAGCCATTTTGGTACAGATGTATAAAAATAACAAAATATAGGATTCTAATTTGCTACTGTGCTCCTGTGCAAATTAAAATCATTGAGTGGAGGATAAGCAAACAGTAAGCCCCCTGCAGATGGGTTTCCACTCCGGTTGCTTCTCATAACATAGCTATTGCAGTGGCTCAAGAAAAGGATACCCCTTTAAATGTGGCGCAAAGACACCGTGAATAGAACGCTGAAGTTTGGTAGTTACATGAAGAAACATCTGTGCGAGTTAGAGTAGTAGGGGTGTATGCATTGATAAGATATCCACAGATACTGCTGCATCAAGGGTGCTTGCACACCTGCAATTTAATATCTACCTGAAAAACTGATTATATCCCATCTGTCCCCCTAAAATTGGCCAAGATTACGTTTGTCGTATGCAGACGGCATTGTGTTAGACTACGCCCTGTTGCGCATAAGTCGCTCAATTATGAGAGCACGCAAAGAAAACAAATAATGCTGGAAATGTCACGCATTTTCGATGCAAGAAATCACGCACAGGATTCGTACACCGTTTGAATGCTAGAGTGTATGGAGATATTGCCTAGAGCACTGAATGGGGAAGGGGGGTAGGTAGCTAATAATGAGGGCTTTTAGGTTAGGTTGTGGGTAGGTTTATTATGGATGGGCTGGATTCCGTATGGAAGGAATTCTGCTTTTTTCTACAAGTAGATTTTTTTTGTCCAGCTGTGACATGACGAGAAATAGTCACATGTCAAAAACCGGGAATGGTTAATGGAGCAAAGGTTCTGTAAACGTTTGCCTTGCCCACCAGCCATAAGACTGGAACTCTGTCGGTCCTTTCGATATGACAAGTCAGGTAGAGGTGGCCTACTGAAAGGGGGTACCCGGGCGAACACAAAGCGTTTCCCCCCAGGGTTATTTTGGGCGCTGCTTTGGCCAGCGAGCTGCCCTGCACATAG